>NW_017728931.1:61605419-61610792 GCF_001723895.1 Crocodylus porosus
TAGTTATATATAGTGTTATATATAGTTTTATATATATAGTTTATTTGTGCTCTGATTGGCTGACTATACATAACTATATATAACTATATATATATAAAAACAGCCATTCAGAGTGCTCCTAGTGCAGGGGAGTGCCACCATGATTCCAAAGCCATGCTGAGGACTAGACAGAGGGTCGGGGAGCCAAGGCTTTGGCTCCCCCACCCTGCTCCCTGCAAGAGGCAGAACAGCAGCAGCATGGGCATTAGGTGGCAGCACTCCATCCTAGCCCCCTCCCCCCACCCCCTGCCTACTATAGTGGGTTTATATATATATCTATATATCATCAAGCAAAAGCTTTTCTTCACACACCTTAAACCACATTTAAAGCCCACATGCCTGTTACAATAAACACACCCATGCACCTGTGCTCCCATACACCTGCCTGCAGCCCTTCCCCTAACCCAACTGCAGTCTCTTAGTCCTCGCCCCAATTTTGAGGTTTATATTCTCAGTTCATTCACCGTCATTGTCACTGTTGCTTCCACTGTTGCTGACCCTGCTGCTGTCATCATCACTTTCTCCAGGTCCAGTTGTGTCACTGTCCTCTTCATTATCCCTGTCCACTCCCCCTCCAGGGGGCGCAGCTTTGAACAGCGTGTGCCAAGTGTTCCTTTGCCAGGTGGAGTTGGATGCAGCTTCTCCGTCCTCTCCCACCCATTTCCGGTAATAGGACTGGAGTTCAAACAGAAACATTTTAACACAGTCTGTTTCCTCGAATTCCACGCGTCTGTAACCCAGTAGTCACACTCTGCTGTTGTTTTCCTTACTAATTTAGGACATAATCCTCATGTGAGGGAATGTGAATGTTGCTTTGGCTGTAGACTTTTGACATGTTGGGATGAGGACAGTACAAGTAACTCATGTTTGAGAGATCAACCCATAGTTTGCGGTGAGTTGTGGCCTGCTCGCTGCATCCCCATTTTTAATGTGTTTTGGTGCTGAAAACATGACACAGAAACTGTTCCCAGAATTGTGCAGCCCAGTATGATTCAGAGGAATTAAGGGAATGTCTTGCTGCAAAGCATCATGGTCCTTCTCATTCTGATAAGTGACCCTCTTATCCTCTTGACTAAGCCAAGCTAAATAGATGTTCATCAGTACAACAAGTCTATTCTGTCTAAGCAGGAGCAAAGATGGATGGTGCCCTCCTGAGAGGCAGTAGGAAGGGTAAGCTTATTAGACAGATCAGCATAGTTGCATGGAGCAGTGTGAGGATTGCATGGGAAGCCACAAATGGTTGGTCTTCCAGTTTAGGGGATACAAACCAAGACTAATGTGCAAAACCCTACATCCATCTCAATTGGAAAATTGACATTTTTCAGAACCAAGCTTCCAAGAGAACTTTTAATTCTCTTCAAACTTAGCTTACCTGAGAGGACACTTGGTGAGCTTCTGGGCCTGTGTCCATAGTGCCCAGTTCCAATTTAGACAAAATCTGTCACAAGAACAATTCGCATTATCCCTGGCACTGTTATTGCTTGTGAAAGATGTTTTTAAAAGAGAAGAAGGGGCAAGAAAGGACCTGCACATTACAGAGGGTCATTCAGTCTGAGCATAGTAGTGTATCAGCACCAGCAATGTGAAACACTCCTTTGGCATATGAATCCTGTATGTATGTACGTGTGGTGGTGGGGAGCAATGAAATTAATAAGCAGGCTGGAACACAGGTTGGTTTGTTAAGACTTGTAAGACAAAAATAGATATGCAGAAACTAAAACTAGAAGAAAGTAAAAGAAGCTACAAAACCAAACTAAAACTAAAAGAAAGCCTATTAAAAGAAACCAGAAAGACTACAAGAAACTAAAGGAAAGCCTTAAAGGAGACTTTAAGGTAAACTTGACATTTTAAGAATCGGGCTCATGTGATCAAAGGTATTTAGACAACTATCTGTGTCTTTGCACACCTTCAGCATGCAGCATCATCCCCAAAACTACCACTCAGGTGCCCCATATCCCTGTGGGCACCTAAATTCCTTTGGTGCCTCCATTTTGGTGCCAGGCTGCTACACTTCTGTCAGTGGGCATGCAGACTGATGCTTCAGCACCAACACCACCCCACCGTTCAGAGCCCAAATTCAAACCTTAACTTCAGGGGCCCTGAAATAAGATTCTCCCCTACCTCACCAGGAAAGTCTGCTTGCACCTGTGTTTGCGTCCTTCACCCCTTCTCCGGCTCCCTCCTCCCCTCTCTAATTTTAGGCAGGCTGGGCGAATTAGGCCTCTGTAGCTGCAGGAAAGGTTCATGGCTCAGGATCCCAAGGGGAGGAGCTATGTGACTAGCCAGACTCCCAGAGATAAGTGCCTGTGCCCAACTCCCTTTTATTTCACTCTGCATCTCTTCATTGTTCCTATACCTTGCAGCTACCTTGAAGCAAGTGGAGTTGTGTCAACAGGCCCCCCTGGTGGAGAAGCAGTGAATGCCAGCAGAATTGGAGCTTCCTGCTGACAAAACTAGTTTCCCTAGTATCCAGTGAAGCACATAAACCTCCACCAGCAAAACTTTGCCTTCCTGAGCCACCTACCTGCCCCCTGCTTTGGGTATGGAGCTGAGATGTGTAACCAGAGCAGAGGATTTCACTAGATGGAAGGCCTCTAAAAGCCAGAGCCTACGATGCCTAAGTGTCTTGGACGATCTGGGCTGATGTGCCTATACGAGAATGACCCTGTACCATGGAGCTGTAGCAAAACATCACCAAAGAAAGTGCTTTGGGAAGGAGACCCCTTTGGTGCTGTGCCTGGGAAATGGGGGGAGATGCAAGAGACCTCTGTCATTCTCAGGAGTTCTGAGGACTGTGCGATGGAAGTAGGTAAGATGCTGGAGCAGAAGCAGTCTCATCGGCTTTTTTTTAAAGTAAAATGTTTTCTGTTCCAAACCAAATAGCTAATTCAATTCCAAATCTGTGAGTCATTCAAGAACCATATGTGGCCCTAGTACCAGCAAACATCCCCCACCCCCACCCCCACTTGGGTTTTAGATGTTTCTAAATCCTGTTGAGGCATCCTACGTGCAGGCCCAGGCCTGGATGCTTGGGGTTCAGATGCCCCTGAATGTCACTTGCCCTCAGCCATCTCAGTCTCGTAGGCCCTGGAGAGCAGGACCCCCCATTTCCTGAGAAGAAGGAATGTTAGGGCTGACTCCATTTCCTACTTTGTTGGCATATTTCTAGTTATGGTAAATTGGCACAGATATATTTTGCCAGCAGCTCCTGTTGGTTTGAGGTTCCTGCAGGTGAAAGGACAAATTGAATTGTTTTTTTAAACAGTTTAAAATAGGGAGTCTGGATTCTTAGCCCATCACCTGGATTCGTTTTTCTGACTCCTTTGTTTGTGTTTGCCTCTCAGCACTGCCCTCCTCCCTGCTCTCTGCCCTTCCTTCCTGCTTTTGTATTCAAATTTCTCTGTCCTTATACAAAGCTCCTTCTCCTTTCACAGCATCTAAGGAAGTGAGCTCCAGCCCTTGAAATCTTGTTTTTGTATCTATGCTTGTAAGTAAGTATCTAGGCACATGAAAGATAACATGGAGCCCACAAGCCTCTGGTGTTGTTTGATAATGCAGAAAGAGATTTCCCTAACTTAAACAGAATGAGAGCAAAGTCAGGGTAGTTTTATACCCTGTAGACCAGGGGCAGGCAATTATTTCCACTGGAGGGCCACTTAATGAGTTTTAGTCAGCTGTCAAGGGCTGCAATGACAGGTGCCCCACCCCCTGGTTGCCATCTTGGGATGGAAAGTCCCACCCCCTAACCCCTGACCTTTGCCATTGGAAGTCCTTCTCCTTGCCTCCAAAAGTACTCCTTTTGGGAATGAGGTATGCCATCTGGGAAACAGAAAAAAAAACCAGAAGAAAAACAAATTATATACTAAAAATCAAACACTGACAATAATATTTTAATTTTATTTTTAAAATATTTTTGTCCTGACTTGTGTGTGTTTGCATGCCATATAAAGAAGTGATTGCATAACATCTCAAAATGAAGTCTTACTCTTGTATATTGCAGGCAGGGGTGTGGAGAGGTGGGGGAATATGGGGAGGTGGGTTTGTGAGGGGCTGTGGTGTGTTTATGTGGATGTGTGTATGTGGGGCATGAGGGAGGGTATGGGGGTTTGTGTGGAGGTGGATGGGTGGGTATGGCATCTGTGTAAGGAGTTGTGTTTGTGTAGATGTGTGGGTATGCATGGTTATGGGGTTTGTTGGGGTGTGTAGAGAGGGAAGGTGGCTGGGGGGTGTGTGGTGGGATGTATGCATATAGCAGTGAGCAGGGCTCCCTCCAGAGGCATGTGGGTGTGTATGTGGGGATGGGTGAGGGGTTTATGGCAGGGTGGGCAGGAGGGTGTGGGTGGGTATGGTGTTTGTGGGGTGTATGATTGTGTGAGGGGGAGGGTGTAGTTGTGGGGTTTGTTAGAAGAGTTTTGGGTATGGTAGGGTATGCATGGGAGCTCCCCCATGTGCGCCCCTCTGAGCCAGTCGGCATCTGTCCCTGCCCCGCAACAGCCTGAAGCCCACACACCTGCGGTGTGTCCTCACCACCACCAACAGCATGCAGCCCCTGCCCCACCCCGCCCTGCCCTACACCTGCACTGGACTCACCTCCATGGGAGCGGATCAGCTGGAATACACATGCACAGCCTACCCCATGCCCATTCCACACCGCCCACCCATGGTGCATCCTGCTGTCCCCTGGGCATGCAGCAAGACTGGGGCAGCTCCACAGCTGGACTGCCTTTCTAGGCAGCCCAGGCAGCAGCAGTTCCTTCTGGGTGCTACTGGTGCTGGCCCTAACCCCACAGTACCAGTGGGGACCTGCACACAGCCCCAATCCAGCCCACCACACACCTGCTCTGAGCAGTGGCAGTAGCTGAGCAAAAAATGTTGCTTGGCATGTGGAGAAAAGCAGCTCATCCCCACTCCCCCTCAGTGCTGCTGGTCACTTCCACCCAGAGTCTGTGCTGGGCTGCCCTGTAGCTGCTCTGCGGCTGTCACTGCTGCCCTGCTGGGCAGACCAGAGGCAGCAATGGCAGCAGCAGAGACAAATACAGTGCTAATGAATGCGGTGAAAACTAGTGAAAGCACTGGAATAGTGATGGGTGTGCAGTGCGAACTTTGCCCCTCCTATTCTGTGAAACCTGCAGCTGCAGAGGGCCCTGCAGCTATGGGGCCCCTGCATCCAGCCACTCGCCACCGCCCTGCCACTGATGCCAGCTTCTTTGGCCACTTGCCACGCCCCCCTCCCCCCCCCCCGCTGCCTTCTTTGCAGCAGATGGGCCCAAAAACTATTTATTGCAGGGAGCCCCAAAAACTTGTGGAAGTTTGTAGTAGGACTAAAATACTTCA
>NW_017728931.1:61612295-61624621 GCF_001723895.1 Crocodylus porosus
ACAGGAATGTGTGCAAACGCGACGCTTCGTTATGCAAATATACCCCTGCGCGGCCGCGGGGCATTCTGGGAGCCCCCACGCTCCCGGGCGGGGCCGCGTGACGCGTGCAGTGGTCGCTACCGGGGGCGGGGCTTGCGGCGGAAGTGGTCTGTCTCGTTTCCGGGTCTCGCTCGCTGCGTCGGATCCGTGGGCCCCGCGGCAAGATGGCGGACCTGTCCCTGGACGAGCTCATCCGGAAGCGCGGCGTCAGCGCCAAGGGCAGGTGAGCGGGGCGGGGCACAGCTGGGGCCGTGCGGGGGGGGCGGCTCTCCCGGCCCCAGCCTCAGCCCCGCTCCGCGCCAGGGCCTGGGCTAGCCCCGCCGCCCTGCCTCGCACCCCGACTTCCCATTGGCTGCGGCGCTGGCCTTAGGGGTCCTGTTTGGATGCTGATTGGCCGCGTTGGTTGTCAGTCAGGGCGGGGGAGGGCGCGTTCGGTTCACCCTGAGACCCCGGGGGAGGCGGGGATCCCCCCTCCCGCTCCCCCTGCAGCCCCGCGCTGTGGTGGGGGGAGGGAGAGTGTCCAGCCCAGCTTCAAGGGGGCTTTCCTGCTCTGCCTTGCCCTGGCTTCCCCCCTGGCCTTGCAGCCCCTGCCCGTGATGGGGCCACCTGGGCTCTTCCCTCCTCCTCTTGATCCTTCTGTTCTCACCCCCCAGTCACGGCTTTGTCCTGACTTAGGGCTGAACCAGCCTCTGCCCTCTCTGCCCACATGGGCTGTGGGGGCAGCTCCCTATCTGTTGAGTGGCTGTGGCTGGTCTCCCCCATGGGCCCCCAGTTGCCAATGCTGTCAGGGTGCAGCTGGGAGCTGTGTGCTCTGGAAGGCTTCAGGAGGTGGCAGGGAGTGAACGATCCTGGCTGCAAGAGGACAGGTTGGGCTTCTGGGGCAGCCTTCCTCCACGCTGGCAGCACTCCCAGCTGTTCAGGAGGACCTGAGAGTGTAGCTCCAAAAGCCCACCATCTCCTTAACCCCCCACATGGTAGCCCTCCTACACACCTCTTGAGGTGTCACTGTGGGCAGGGCCTAGAACAGGTCGTATAGCTCAGCAAAGGGCTTTGAAGACAAGGCTTGTAGAGTCTTGATTCTGCTGCTGTGCTGCCTCCTTTTTTTGTAGCCTTTCACCTTCCTTTTTCTGCACCGGGTAACCCTCCTCATGGCTGCCTGCGGGTCTCTTCTCTCCTTCTCTGTGTGTCTGGTACAGTCCCTGTGATTCTGGTCTGAGGGCAAGCATAGATTTGAATTATTCTAGTTCAGCCCACATGAACATCTGCAGTGCTTTGTCTCGGGTAAGAATTTCTTTGGGGGATCTCTTTTACTGGACCAACTATATACTTGGGATAACGTTAGACAAGCTTTCAAATACAGACTTTCTTCATCAGACATTCTTGCCTTTTAGAAGGCATTAGCTAAGAGGTAGTAGCAAATAGGTTCTTATTTACCTTTAAATCCTAGTCTAGATGAGGACTCGGCCTTGCCTTCATTTGTGGTATGCTTGGAACAGTCTCATGCTGGTTAATATGCTTGGCACCTCGTGGCTCCTCTTTTAAATCCCTTCTTAACATCCATTTCTTCCAGGAAGCTTTCCAACTTTCTTCTGCTCAACAATAATCTCTTGATAGCAACCTGTACTAGAATGTTTGTCTCTTGTCTGTCTTTTATTTATTGTGCATGATTTAGATTGCAAGCTTTTTGAACCAACTAGCATGCCTTATTCAGTGTTGAACAAAGAGTACATTTGTATTGCAATATAAATGCTATTAAATATAGTCACACAAAATGGTAATAAAAAACTAAAAGCCTAAGCATAAAGTGCGCTTGCACATTCATAAGGATAATGATGATGATGACATTATTGTTTTGCTTTTTACGTATTGAGGAGGATTTGTAATAATAGGAACTGATTTGGATGGAGTAATGCTGTTTAAGGGTCTCCCTTCTTAAGACCTCATTATGCTACTCTAAGAGTGATTCTCTACAGAAAAGTGTTCTTTCCCACATCACTCTTCTTTAACTATCACTCGCTTAAAAACATGGGTTTAACTTAATCCCTAGTGCAAAGATTTGTGCCTGATTTTTAGCAGCTCTGATTAGGGAGCAATCTCAGTCATCCTGCTCAGATGCTAAAACAGGGTATCAGATGACTTCTGTTCTTATTTTTGTTTATTGACTCCAATCAAAAAGCAGTCTATTCCTTTTGAACCCATTTAGGGATTGTCATATTGTTAAAGTATCCCTGTCTAAAATGATGGGGAGTTTTGGTGGATAAAACGCCTCTTCTGTTCCATTGTTCACAGCACAGCTCCCAAAAAAGCATGTTTTGAAAGACTTCACAGGCCACCAGTGCACCTAATAGTCAAAGTCCTATTATCATGTCATATACCTTTCTAACTTTCTTTCACATATTTTCTAAATATTATTGACATCAGGTCTTTATGATATTGCTGTCTCTTAACTGTTACGCTCTGGCAGTGTGACTTGGTGAGTAAAACTGATAGTAGACCATAGCTGACATTTTTTTAAGAAGCATTTTCATTACATTAGCTCATTCATCAGTTTTCTACTTCAACTTTCAGCTTGTTGAGTCAGATAAATTATATGCTGATGTTTGGTTGCTAACTACAATCACTGTTTTGCGATGTTGATCAGAAATTTTCAAGTGTTTCTTGATTAGATTTGAGAAGCAGCCACTTGGTGAATTTGATGTGCTGAAGGTCAAAATCTGAGTTGAGCCACTCAGCTTGATATAGAATCAGATCTCTAGTTGCTAGGCAAAATAACTGCATGTTTTCATTTAAATATTTCATAGTAATGGAAAGATTGGGGGAAGGGGAGAATCCCCCTCCCAGTAAAACCCCAAAATATTCATGCATCTATCCAGAAGGTAAAATGGAACTTGACACAACCAGCCTTTGCTAATAACATTTTAGGTGGGCAAGAGAGGACAGCCTTGGTGCTGGAAGCTGACAGTCTTTTTTTTGGTCCATACTCTTCCTCTTTGTATCTAAATATGCTTCATCTTTCCCCCAGTGCTCTGTTCCTAAAATACTGAGGGGAGGGACTTCCTTCTTGCACGTTTCCTATACAGTTTGTGAGATTTGGTGTTCCACCATTGAGTGCAAGCAGAACCTGGTTCTGAAATGCAAAGCTGCTTTGGATTTTTAAAAATATTTTTGCCTAAAGTTAAGTAGAATAGTTATGATCAAGTCAGAAAATGCCACAGTAAAGTTAACAGCCTGGCTTACCTCATTGTATGTTCTCATTGTGGAATCAAACAAAATGGATGCCTTAAACTTTGGTCATGCTAAACTTCAAGTCATATGATGACAGTGACAGTTAAGTGGGAAATTGCTGGCTCTGCATGTAAGAGCAAAAACCAAGGGAAATGTTTGTTCTTTGTATTCCCAAGTGTTCTGCTTCACCCATATCCACAGCCTTGAGATGGCAGAGAAGTATGTATCTGTTGCTTTTGAGATAACAGAAAATGCGTGTTTGTCATCTCTGACTGCTTGCTTGGGAAAATTGACTATGCAATCACGTCCTGTGTAAAAGCTGTTTGAAAGTATATAAACTGGATGATTCTGCTTGAAGGGAGAGATCTTTCTGGAGTGTTTGGTGAATCCATGTTGCTCTGAGTTCTCTCCTGGTAGTCATTTCTGAAACAATGCAACATATCCTACAAGGTTCTTTCAGCCTTGGGTTTGCCTATAAAACACCTCTATAATACTAAGAAGTCCCCCTCAGGAAGGCAGTAAAAAACACATCAAGCATAACCCATTATGGAGAGATAATGAATCAAAAAGCCAGTAGTGGGGGAAAAAAAATTCAGTACCATGATTTTAAAACTAATTTTCTCAGTTTTGTCACCTGCCCCTGAATCTGTACCCATGCTTCAAAAAACCTATGTGGGGATGGGCACATGCAAAGATTCAGGCAGTTCAGTTTTTGTTTGGGGAAGTTAAGGATAGTTAAATTAGGTTCCTACTTACGTTAGCCTTCACCTTGCTTCTCATTAATACCTTATAGTTGCTTGTGCTTCTTCCTCTGTGAACTTTTATTCTGCAGTATTGAGTAACTTAATCATGAGTTTGTGCTTAAAAATTCAACCCAGTGAACTTAAATATTTTTTGCCAGTAACTTAAAGCAGAGGCAGTCACAATCACTAGTGATGTAACTGCCAAATGTCCCTTAACCTCTTGCATTTCATCTGTATGACTTAGCTTGTAAAATACCTCAGTGAAACCAAGAAGCAGTTTCTGGCTTCACTTCTATTTATGCATAAAGTACTGTGTCTTGCAGCTGGAGTACTGTGTCCAGTTCTGGGTGCCCCACTTCAAGAGGGATGTGGACAACATGGAGAGGGTCCAGAGGAGGGCCACTCGCATGATCAGGGGGCAGCAGGGCAGGTCCTATGAGGAGAGGCTACGGGACCTGAACCTGTTCAGCCTCCAGAAGAGAAGGCTGAGGGGGGATCTTGTGGCCTGTTATAAACTAGTCAGAGGGGACCAGCAGGCACTGGGGGAGTCCCTGTTCCCCCAAGCACTACCAGGAGTGACCAGGAATAACGGTCACAAGCTGGCAGAGGGTAGATTCAGGCTAGATATCAGGAGGTGCTACTTCACAGTCAGGGTGGCTAGGATCTGGAACCAACTTCCAAGAGAAGTGATGCTGGCTCCTACCCTGAGAGTCTTTAAGAGGAGGCTAGATGAACACCTTGCTGGGGTCGTTTGACCCCAGTACTCTTTCCTGCCATGGTAGGGGGTTGAACTCGATGATCTCCTCAGGTCCCTTCCGACCCTACATACTATGAAACTGTGGGATTCTAGATGGGACTGTCTCAGGGTATGGTTTTTAGTTTTTTGTAAAGCTGTTGAAAATCTTCCATTAATTCTATAACCTGCTTATATTAGGTCTGAAACTTCTTTTCCAGGCTCAATACCAGGCCAGTATTTGGAGGTGTCAGATCGCGAATTGGGATCCAGCAAAATCTTCTAAGTAGACCTTCAGCAACCATCGGTTTCCAGCGGACTTTTGATGCTCGGCAAAAGATTGGTCTCACTGATGCCCGACACAAACTGGGAGTTAAAGACGCCCGAGAGAAACTGGTTCAAAAAGATGCTAGGTTCAAAATCAAAGGGAAAGTGCAGGATGCCCGTGAAATGCTGAATTCCCGCAAGCAGCAGAGCGTGGCTGCTGAGAAGGTGACCAAGGTGGTTGATGCCAGAGAGAAAATCAGCTTAAAAAGGAGTGCTCCTGCCGTTATGAGCCCAGCCATGGGTACAGTGAGCCCAGCCATGAAAATCACCAAAACTATTCAAGTAGGTCACTTCCCTCATACCACGTATCCCCTCCCTGCTCCCACCCCCCAACCAGCTATCCCATTACAGGCTAATTGAAACATTTATACTTAGAGAAATCCACATGGTTACAAGCCAGCCCTGTGTGAAACAAAGTGAGAAAAGTTTTTTAAAAATTTAAATTTTTTTAAAAAATTGAATGAAGTGAAAAAACTCTTTGGAACCAAGAGTTCTAGTTTTTTTGTATGTGGAAAAAAAATGATGCACTTAAATCTTCATGCTTGGTCTCAGGAGCTTTCAGAATTTTGGTACCCCTTGTGCTGTGTTGGTAGGGAGGGAGTTGTAAAAACAAGATTTTACCTAGGAAAAATGCATTCTTTCCTTTCTAACTGCCAGTAACTCTCTCCATGTGTGCCAAAGTCAGATTATCTTTCTGAGTCTGTGCAGACTATGGTTGACACTGCGAGGTTTGAATGGGCTCAGTTCTTCCAGTTAAAACCCAAGGAACATGTAAATATTGTTACTAAGCCTTACACTGCTGATCATCTTTGCAGAACCCATCTACCATGCTTGCACATCATGGCTGGAGATTCTGTTAATTAGGAAGTACAGCCCACAACCATAACGTTTTTAGGTTAGACTCCGTATTTATATGCATCTTACTGCATTCTTTTTGGCCTTCGGCAGAACATAGCTTCCTCTCCTAAACTCCAGTCTTGTTCCTTGTCCAGTACAAGGATACAGTTTTACCATGAAGGTCCTAGGCATTAGGGAGTGGCCTAGTTATTTGACACATTAATGCTGAAATTCTGTCCCAGTTTCAGTAGAACTGCTGACTGCCCACCCAGCCAGTGTTCCTCTGCCCATTGATTTCTGACTTCACTTGTCATGCGTATTTTCCCATCTGCTGTCTGGCAGCTTGAGTCTTAACTGATTCTTCTGGGGCCCAAAGCCATGTATCAGCTGCAGGCTTGTCTGTTGAAGTCTATAATGTACAAAATGACAGTGAACAGAAACAAACCTCTCTGAGGGAAAAGAGAATGCTGGGTGACCAAGAGGAGAGGAGTGAGCAGCAGACCATGCCACTTGCAAATTATGATAGTCTAATCCTGATCCTGGTTATCTGCTAAATCATTGTGCATCTCAAGACAAATATAGCTATCAACACCTCTTGTTAAATCTGCAGGCCAACAACTCCCTTCATTTGCTTCCAGCCTTTGGTAAGAAAAGTCCCTATTCCCTTGAATTAAGGTGGGGTGTTACTCTGTTTGGGTCCCACTGACCTTGGTCTTTGCTTAGCTTTTTCTTCAGAGCATCAAAATGTGCACCTTTCTCCCAAAAGTTAGACAACTTGCACATTAACTGCTTCAGATTTCCCTTCCCCAGCTAGCCTGGGTAGTGCAAGAGAATTACAAGATAGCAGCTCACTCACAAAACAAAAACGCTGCCCATTCAGTAGTTTTCAGATTAGTCAGTTAAGGATGCTTGCAAGTGTCAGTGAATGATTGGAGTAGAGTTGGTGCATATGGAGCTGTCAGCCATGTGTTTGAAGGATTTAAGTATTTGCTGAAAAATTAGTCCAGCAGCAGTGCACTTTAAAAATATCAGTCATGTCAGTAATGACTTACCCCAACTGTGCTGCCTTAGTACTCTCCCTCCATAAACATGTGAATGCAAGGTCACACAATGACAAAAACCACAGGTGAACTCCTACATATGGACTAAGATTCTTGATGAGTTTTTGTCAGTTTCCAACTCTCTGCTAATGCCCTTTCTCACAACTAGAACAAGAGGAAATGAGCTAAACTGTTCTGGTTCTTTTCAGGCATATGGCTGTATTGCTTTGATTTGGTCAGATCTCATGCTATGAAGATGAGATCTGTATGTTATCATCATTACTTGACTGAGACCTTCAGCAAAATCTTGAGGTGCTGCTGGTACTATATTAGGGCAGATTTTTCTCTCTGAATTGGAATAATTAAGGAACTGAATAATTAACTTAGACTCACACCCCCCACTGTTGCCAACATAGTGGCATGGGATGGTGGGACACTGTTTGAAGGCACAAAAATAATGTAGTTATCGATCATTTGCAGGACTGCAGATTGGAATCGCTGGCAGATCAGAACAGAAGGGTGCTGCACTGCAGGGAGCTCTTCTAGATTAAATGCAAAAGCCATGCTTTGACTGTTCATGGTAACTAAAGGATCCCATGCTACTGTAGCAGGAGCCAGAGGATTAACCTCACTATCTTGAACAAATTCCAAACTGTTCTCAGGGCTGTTGAACTGCTCAGAGATATAATAGTCCAGAAAAGAACCCTTCAGCAAAGCTGTACACCCTGGGTTTTTCCCAGTTGCACAAGGCAACAGGTACAATTGCTGAAATGGCCAGTAGTGCTGTCTTGTACAGCATTTTGTTCAAGTAAAATGTATCCCAGCTTTACTGGGAAAGAGAACTTGGTGCTTCACTCTTGCTACAGATTTGAGTTAGTTGAGCTTGCATCCTAAAATGCAGTTTCTAGGGAGTACCATAAATATGGTTATATACCATTTGTTCCCTACAGTGCCAAAGGATAATGGCATGTGATCCCCATTGCTTAACCACATTCACTAGTTTGTATTTATTTATGCACCAATCCGACTATAATAGCATTCAAGGTTTTTAATTCATTTC
Source organism: Crocodylus porosus (assembly GCF_001723895.1). NCBI lineage: Eukaryota > Metazoa > Chordata > Crocodylia > Crocodylidae > Crocodylus > Crocodylus porosus. Next base: position 61,620,300 of record NW_017728931.1, read on the forward strand.
CTGCTAATCTTGAACCAAAGCTTGCATAATTTGTGCTATAAATCCCCTCCCTGCCTAGACCTTAGCTCTTAATTCCTTTATGTTGATGGGATGGTCTCTCATGCAGAACACGTACTACAGAAAAAAGCTACATTATTTTTGTGCGTTCAAATAGTGTCCCACCACCCCATGCCACCGTGCTGGCAACAGTGGGAGTGTGAGTCTAAGTTAATTATTCAAAGGGAATGAACTAGTAGCTATCCTGTTTGAAGATGCATTGAAACTATGTGTTGATGTTAATGCTTTGACTGGTTCTTCTTTCTGGTATTGCAGCAGAAGGCTGCAGCTCCAGGACACTCTCATCCCACAGGGATGAGGATCAATGTGGTGAACAACCACACACACAAACAGGTGAGTACTGCTCTTTGGCAGCGTGGAATTGCCTGTTGTTGCTATGGGGTTTTTTCCCTTGAGGATTGGGTTGGAAGGGAGGGGAGGCAGGATTCAAAAGTTCAGTCACAGCTTACTCAGATCCATGTGTTCTTGTGCAGAATCTTGGTAAAATAAATGGGATGTTTCTTGTCTTAACTATGTTAGCTGAACACCAGTGGGTATTTTTGACCTTAGCCAATCTAATTTTTTTCAGGATTCTTTGTTAAGTTCCCCCTTATGTTCCTTCCTTCTAGGCTTATGTCATAAAATAAGTGGTGATTTCACACCAGATCAGGGATTTATTCATCTCCAACATATTGTCTGCCTGCCTGCCTACATTGTATCTGATCAGAAATGATTAGGTGTGCTGTTGAGAGGGTTTGGTTGTAGAAGCTGTAGATGTTGGGCTTGATGAAAGCAGAAGTTGAATTTTATTGAGTAGTGTTCTTGAGTAGTGTTCCTTAATTGAATAGATTTCCTCTAAAGAACTAGGGGAGAAATTTTGAACCTTGGGGTGTCACCTCACTTCTGTGACCTTGTTTACATTTTAAAGCTTTAGTCCGCATTGATGGTCACGAGTGATTTGCTCCCATGACTCCAGATCAATGCCAGAATTCTTTAGGGACATCTTTAGGGTATCCTTGTACCACTGCTTTGGTGCATGGCAGAAGCATACTCCATTTGACCGTTCGCCATAGAAGAAATTCTTCGGCAGGCAAGTGTTGGGCATTCTTGAAAGGTGGCTCGCCCGTCTTAGCTGTGCCAATTTTAATGGGGTGTGGATATTGGGGAGAGCTGATCTAACTGAGCACCTCAGTGTCCGGAATCTTGTCCTGCCACTTGATATTTAGTATCTTTCGCAGGCAGCATAGATGGAAGTGTTTTAGTTTCTTGGCATGATGCTGGTAGATGGTCCAGGTTTCACAGGCATAAAGGAGGATTGGGAGAATGATGGCTTTGTACACCTTTAGTTTCATCGACATTCCAATGCCTCTGCAATCCCAAACCAACTTACAGAGTCTGCCAAAGACCACGCTGGCTTTTGCTAGCTTTGTGTTGACTTCATTTTGGGAAGTACCCTATGCATTTATGCTTCCCCTTTTCAATAGCATTGCTTAAAGTGTGTGAAAGTGTTTTGTGTAGGATTTAGTTTTGTCTGGAGGGGTTCAAAGCACTGAAGTGGAGCTGGAAAATGAATTATTCATTCAGCAGAATACCCACACCTCCCAGCACAGTGTTTTCTGATGCCAGGCTAGCATCTGGTGTGCTGAAGGAAACAGTCTATTCAAAAGGAATGTGGGGCTCTGATGCATTTGGCAGCCTCCTGTTTACAAAGAAGGCATACATGTAGACTTCAGGTGTAAAGCTGGCAGGGTACGAAAGAATATTAGGCACTAATTTTTCTTTGTCTTACCGTTGTCCTCCATGAGTCCATATAACGTCCAGGGATTTTTTTAAAAATCTGCTTGCAGCTTCATTATGTCTAGAAAAATCTCTGATCTGTGAAAAGGTCAGTGTAAGGCAGTTCTGGTATTTGACATCACCCTCAGCTTTTCACCTTTCAATAGCGCAGGCAGCGGCAGGGCACAGAGGAGAGGGAAGTATTGGTGGGGTTTACCTTCTGCTAGTGAATGGGTTTCTTCCGAAGGAGGCTGGAAGTAGAGAGACTGCCCTGGTAGGCATGGTGTCTAGAGAAAAGCCACATCCTCATGAGCCATGTGTTTGCTTGTCCATAGGCCCCGTATGACATGGAAGATGATGATGGAACTGTCTCTCCCCTTCCTAGCAAACAGATGAAAATCACCACCACAAACAGTTTCCTGCACAGTGCGGTAAGGTTCCCACCACACCACATCATGCTCATGTTGGGTGAATGTGTAGGCTGCAGCTTTACAAGGCTCATGTTCTTCTGAAGCAGTGGTACTTAACCTTTTTGGTTGATAGGCCAAATCTGGCTGGTGGTCCCAATCCAACACAGGAGATAGCAGCAGGGACCTATCCAGCTGCACAGAAAGGGGCAAGGAGCATCCTGGCTCCAGTGTGCCCCCTCCTCACCACAACAGCTTCTCTATGCAGCCCCTTCCCCTCCTCCTTACTGTCAGACCCTGCTCTCTCTGAGCATATGGAAGTGAGAAACAAATTTGAAAATGATGACCTTGAAATAAACATAGCTCTAGACATTTACATATAGTACTAATAGATTTAGTTCATCCAGAATTTATATATTTTACCTTTTTTTAAACTGCTGCAAGTTTTAGCACAGGGGCTCCATAAACACTTTTAAGTAGCACTTTTACACTACTTATATGTAGCACAAACTCTACATCATATTAATCCAAAGACAAAAGGCTCATGATTTACCATAAAGTTCGTTGTGCTGGGCCCCAGCGAAATCTATAGCATTTCAAACAGTGGTGACCCTCACAGCTCAGCATTGCTCAGTATGTGTGTGTACTCCAGATACATTCAACCCCACCCCACCCCCCAAAGAAGAAAAAAAGATCCATGTGCTAATTAGCTCGTCATGACTGGAACTGTGTGCTCTTGTAATGAGTCCTGGGATCATCCAAAAATGTATATGCAGATGGGCTATAGAGCAGCCTGGTGTGGCTTTATCTCAGGAGGGCAGAGCCACACTATTTATGTGCTACAGGCTAAGAGGGACCAACAGAGCGATTTCTGATTAACTATTTAGGGCCCTGCTTGGTGATGTTTCTAAACATTTAAGACTGATGAAGAAATAGGAATCTTTGGAAATGGGAAAGAAAGGTGCAGCTCAGCTGTGGGAGTGAAGAGGAAATCAAAATGTATGCAGTGTATTGGCTCACCATGACTTGGAAAAGAGTTGATGCTGAGGGGGACTCTGCTCAACAGACACTGTCATTTATCTTGTTTAGGTAGGTTGCACTAACCTGTTGTTTACCTGGAGATACTGTGAGGTTAAGATCTTCCCATGGGAAATGAACATGGGAGGTTAACTATACATTACCTCTGTGAGTACTACCCCATGCCAGAAAAGCGGTTATCCCCAGCAACTAGGAAAACCACCTTAGCAGTCATGGTATTTTCCCTGCCAGATATGGCAGACTGCTCTGTCGCGTGCTCCTACAGCCATGCAGCTGAGGGTGAGCAAAACTCAGGGGCATCCGAACCCCAAGCCTCCAGGCTTGGCCTTCCACATAGGATGCCTACCAAAAGATTTGGAAGTAACTGAAGCCCCAGGCTGGGGTGTAGGATACTTGCTGGTAACTGGGCCACATATGATTCTTGCATGATTCACATGAATTTCAAATTGATTTGACTTGCGATGTGAAAAGCTTTCTTTAAAAAACAAACCAAAAAAACCCGACCTGGAGATACCATGAGGTGGTATTCAGCCTACATGATTTTACTTACCTGGCAGTGAGGGACTGCATTTGTACTTTCCCCCCGGCTTACTCCTTTGGCCTTTTGGCTAGGAGCAAATGTGACTAGGGGGCATCTGAACTGATGGGTCTTGGAGAAAGGAGACTTGCCCAGTGGTAGAGCCACACAGACTCAAACAATTGAGCTTGGCTCAGTCAGTCTGGAAGTATGAACTAATTTGGCCTTAAGCCAAAATAGAAAAAATGACAGGTTCCCAATCAGTATTTATTTAATTTAGTTTCAAAGGCAAAATCAGTTCTTTTGGGCAAAACCCAATAGTCAAGTTCTGAATTTCAACTGAAAAGAGTTCAATCATTCAGATCTATGTGGCTGTACCACTAAGCAAGTATCCTGTCTCCCAGACCCATCAGTCTTGGGATACTCCCTGAATCCATGATAGGCATCCTGTGTGCAAGCTCCAAGCTTGGAGGCATTGGGGTTCAGATGCCCTCTTGTCTCGCTTGCTCGTAGCCAAAAGGCTGAGGAGTAAGCTGGGTGGTACCTAC
>NW_017728931.1:61625166-61635481 GCF_001723895.1 Crocodylus porosus
CTGTCAGACTGCCAAGGGTATGTTACAGGGCAGCTTGACCCGTACGTGGCTTACTAGTATATAAAGGGGTCTGTGCCTTGCTCTAGCTGAGAATTAGCTGCCCTTTGCTTTTTCTCCCATGGCCTCGCAAAATAAAGTGCTTCTGATAGCCAAACACTGATCCTGTCCGAATTTCTACTTCACCCCCCACCCCCATGCTATTCATCTTGTAGTCAAATAAATATGGTATATAAATGATGAAACCCTGCAATGTGCACTTCCATCCCTGTCTTTTCCTTTCTGCCAAGACTTCAACTTTTCTTCAGATCGCAAAGTCTCCTTTGGGCTCCCTATGGCTATACAAGCCTTTTGCAGCTGGAATAACTGCTTTCTCCTTGCTGACAAGAGAGTCCTGCATGTTGGTTCTTGGCTAACTTCCCTGTGTTTGGAGCAGTTCTTTGGACCTGTCTCATCACTGCCTGGAGCATGAAAGTAATAGAAACTTGCTGGTCCCCCTGATCCCAGACATCAACAAAGAAGGAGCTTTCTTTTGTAGTGGGGAATTGCTGTTGGCTGCCTGTCAGTAGGTACCAGCCATCTGGGGTAGGAGAAGACAGATGGATGTGGCTGTTCTGGTGTGCACAGTCTGATGTAGTCAATCTCCCTTTTGTGTTTTAGAATAAGTATGAGACCCGTGTCACTGGTTCTGGGGGTGCCAATATCTGAATAAGTTTCAGGGAAAAAACTGAGCTTCTAACCAGTTGTGGTCATTAAAGATCCCCAGCACTTCTCACAAGAGCTTGTGTTAGCTTCCATATACTGATATAGCTCCAAGCATCTTTGTTTTGCTAAGTGAAAATTTCCCAAGCTGTTCCGAATAGAAAAAGTGCTCTTTACCTCTTGTCCTGTGATGCTATGGCAGCCTTTTCCTTCAGAAACACTAGCCTGCCTAAATACTAACCTGCCAACTTGTACGTGATTACAGTCCAGTTATCTCTGCAGGCACTCAATAAGGTGCTATGAGATTTTCAGGCTTAAAGGGGTTCTAAACATGGAAGTTTTTCTTAACTCTGCTTTACTATTGCAGTGTGAAAACAGAGGTACCTGTTAACACTGATTTTCTCTAGGGAAATCATTAGAGTATTTAGTATGTGTTGGTAACTCTCACTGGCTGTCAGTAGCATAACTAAGGTAGGGTGGCTGGAGCAGTAGTCCCAGATGCCAATTTAGGTGGAGGCAGAAAAATAACAGCTGCAGCCACAGCCACATGGCCATGCCAATAGCACCAGCAGCTGGAAATTGTCATTGCCCCAGGTGCCCCCTGCTTGCAAAGGAGTTTTACTTGTGAAGGTATACGCTTTTCAGGGGTGTTTTTATTCTCTCTTTCTGTAGGCTGGGCTGAGTGGCAATAAGTTCTCTCTGTCCAAGACTGTCCCACTCACCAAAGTGGTTCAGAATGATACCTATACAGCACCCCCAGCCCCACCCTCTCCCATTCGGACAAAGGCCCTGACAAGCGTGTCCCGGACCTTAGTGACAAAAGAGGAACCACCAAAAGAGCCAGCACCTGTTGAGGTGAGTGTAAGGAAAGAGGACTCCCTTCTGGATGAGTTGGCTGTACAACTCCCCTCCACGGCCCCTTCCCACTCACCAGGATTTACTATTATGTTTCGAGCCAGTGGTGATTTACTAGAACCCGCTGTCTATAAAAAAAATGACTTGGATATGAGCAGTGACTCGCAAGTCCAGTATGATTAGAGCTTTAACTAGCCAAGTCTTGCTGTTACATGTTGGGCAAACTAGTTGCCATATTCACTGTTGGGGTAGAAGAATTACTTCACAGACCAACTAGTATGGAAGAAGGGCTATTTCTGTAAAGATCCGTTGAGCTGAGATTTGGTGGACTTTGGTACTTAACCCTAAAACAAGTGTTTTTGTTTTGGTTTTTTCCCCCCTCTTCCTCCTCCCCCCCATTTGCTTTCCCTAGGATCCGTTACTACCATTTATTTGTTTTCTCTGTCACTTTTTCTTCCCTAATGTGTTTTTCTCTCTCCCTAATGTGAATGACTCATTTTACTTTTATATTGGCAGCCGGTGTTCAGCCCTCTGGAAGGCACAAAGATGACTGTGAACAATCTGCACCCCCGAGTAACAGAAGAAGACATTGTTGTAAGTGCTATTTATCTGTGTCATTATAATTTCACACCCTACCCTTCTGTGTGGATTTGACTGCAATAAGCACATTTCATTTGTGGTTTGTGTGTTTGATTTCCTTTGAGCCTTGAGGATTCTGTAGTTAGCTGTTTCATCTTACTCTAAACAGAGACCTTTTTAGGGTCCATTAAGCTGATCAGCCATCAGTTGGGGGATCTGATATCAAGTGGTACATGATGGGTAGTATCTTTGCCTTCTCCAATTTAAGTTCCATACCCAAAGCCTTCATAGCGCTTTTGTACCCTTCTGACTGAAGAATGGAAGCTGGGTCTTCTGTATAGTATTGTAGAGAGCTAACCAGCCTGGACCCCAGTACTAGCTGCCCTTGCTCTCTGCTACAGGCTGCCTACTAGCAGCCAGGTCATTGGGACTTTAAAAAAAATGTTATATGTAAAACATGAATAATGCATCTCTGCCAGTTAGGCTGAAAGAAGCTTAACTCCAAATACTTCCTTTGTGGTGAAACTTGAGTGCAAAAACCTGACTGTAGTGGCTTTGAACTCTTAGCCCTGGGCAGTAGCCAACTGCTGTTCTGACCTGCCAGCACAAGGTTCCTTTGCTGCTGAGATCTGAACTTGCTCATCAGCCAATTGATTTAAGGCTGGGAAAGCAACACGTTCTGGGCCTGATGGCTGATGTTGCCAGCCTGCCAGTGTTCGTTCAGGTCTCTGGTTTGGGACCTGACCCTGCTGCTGGCCTCTGGAACAGCTCCCAGCCAGACTGTTTGGAAGCTGGACCAGATAACCCTTGAGGTCCCTTTCAACCCTATGATTTCTTCAGCCTGTGTTAGTAAACTTACAATGCAGACTAGGCCACCAGACATCAAAAACCTGTACCATAGTACATAGATCTAGAGAACTAGCCATTTTGCTCCCAGATCCTTGGACTATGGAATGAAATGATGCTGCCAGAAAGTGCTGTAAGCCTGACTTAGAGATAGCACGATTTCCTGATCCAAATGGTAACTAATACAGCACTGGCAGCAGCTCTTATCTTTCCTCAGGAGTTGTTCTGTGTGTGTGGCGCTCTGAAGCGAGCCCGTCTGGTGCATCCTGGAGTGGCTGAGGTGGTCTTTGTAAAGAAGGAAGATGCCATTACAGCATATAAGAAATACAACAACAGGTGCTTAGATGGTAAGCCTGAGGCTAGGATTGGGGTTGAAGGTGTGGGGGGTCTATGAATTCATCACAGGCTTTTCCACCTTGATGTAGGTTCCAAAAAGTGCTTCAGCTGCTTTTTGTGCTGTCTCTGTCAGGGAATGTTTTTGAGGGCTGTAACACTGACACTAAGGCCATTTGTTCCGGTTTTTATATAATCAGTTATATCTCTGCTGTCCATCAGAGTTGCTTCTAGACTACTTTGCTAGAAAGGCATAGCGCAAAGGTAGAGGCCAGTTTCCATTGAAGTTAGTAGTATTGAATTCTGTTTATTAGATATAATCATGGGTACTTCTAAACCAGAATCCTGCCTCCTGATGGGAGCCAGTGCTATGTACTCCAGGGGAAGGCATAACATGTTAGTGCACCTCACTGTACAAAGCAGAAGTCTAGGTACATCCAAAACATTTCTGAATCAGGCTTCTGTAAAAGTGAATATGAGTTTCTCTGAGTTGATAGTACAGCTTTTGACTAGTCAGGACAGATAAGTATATAATCAGAAGTGATGGCAATTTCCCTCTGTGATAATATACATATCTTTTACTCTTGAGGATAAGGATTGACAGTTTTTGTAACCTTATATCCAGCAAGTAGAAACTAGCTGCATGTGTCCGAGGCAAAAGGTGGCTGAGTGACTTCCTGCTGAATTGTGTAAAGTGTAATCTCAAATCTTGCAGATTGCTCAGCCATCCCAGAGCTGAACTTTTTATTCCAAATTGACCTTTTTCAGTAGCTCTACTGTGGTTTTACTGTAAAAGAAAGGACAAATGAACTCTCTAATGGCTCTTCCAACATGTAAGGCTACTTTTGCTTATCCTTACCTGCAATCCAGCACAGTACTCCTGAAGCTTTGCCTTGCTGGAATTCTAAGATTTGGGATTTCTGTCTTTTTATAGGGCAGCCAATGAAATGCAACCTTCACATGAATGGAAATGTCATCACATCAGATCAGCCAATCTTGCTGTAAGTGTCCAAGTGTAGAAGAGCCAAAAATTCTATGCAGGTTGTGTTTCTGGAGTGTGGAGAAGGTGGTTGGGCATGCAAGTCGGAGAAGGAAAACATTTCTGTGATAAACTTCTCTCAAGCACAGAGGTAGTTAACTGTGTTAGTCTGAAGTCAGGTAGAATGTAAGGCGGGGGGGCACCTTGGGACTAACTGATTCAGAAAGGCATGAGCTTTCATAGGCAACAGCCTACTTTGTCAGACATCTTTGGAAGTCTTACACCACACTACCCTGCCCTGCCTTCTTTACTCAAGAAAATCTTCAGTCTGTAGGTACACTTGCATACACCTCTTTAGCTGCATTTTTCCCTCCTGTAGCCAGTCTTTCTATAACAGGAACTCCCTTGAGCTCATTGTTGCTAGCTTGCCTGGTCACAGGTTTGCTGCTGAGCGAATGCTTCCCCCACAGATCCAAGTCACAGCTTGCTTCCGTAGCACTCCTTGCTCCTGATAACTCTGAATGTAGGACTTGAAATCTCTGGAGGCATTGCTTTAAGCCAGGCAATCAATATCATGGAAGGGGAAAACCAGGAACAGTAAACTTAGATGCTGCCCTACTTCTGATGTAACTTGAAGTTAAATCTTGGCTGTCTTCTTCCCTCCTGCAGTCGATTAAGTGATACTCCCTCTGTGAAGAAGGAAGGAGAACCACGTCGGTCAAGTGCAGCTGTCTCAAATCCACCAGCTGAGGTGGACCCTGACACTATCTTGAAGGCGCTCTTCAAATCCTCAGGGGCCTCTGCCTCTGTGCAGCCTACAGAATTCAAAATCAAGCTCTGAGAAGTGGGCAGGAGAGTAGTGGACTGGAAAACTTGCTCAAGTCGGGGAATGGAGAGAATAGCGCAGGGACGCAGGCATTGCTGCGTTTACCTACCGCGCGGTTTTTTGTTTGTTTTCTATGATCGCTCCCTTCCTGTACAGTAGTGTTCCCTCTTGTGTGTATTTTCTGTTTTCATAGTTGGAATTCTCTTCCACCTTTTTCCATAAGAATAACTTCCCCCTTCTACCAATGATATATTACCATGCATAGACCATGTAACTCCCTCCTTTGCTCCAAGCCCCAGTGGCCAGCCTTTTAAAGTGCATCAGGAGACTGATTGGGGTGGGAGATGTAAACACTTCCTCTTCTCTGCTGATTTACCTTTGATGGAAAGGCGAAGCCACTTTATTCTCACCTGAAGATAATGAGATTTCATTCTTAAAGCTGCTGCATTTGGGTCAGAGCCAGGTGCATTTCTGTGCAACAAGCGACACAGTTTTTTTGTCTTGCATTCACCTGGTCATATGCTACTTCAGCTTAACTGTTGGATATTTTATGAAGCAGCAGCCGTGATGCTGAGAAACTAACCCGCAGCAGCTCCCATGTGTGCAGACAAATTGACAGGAGACTTGGGGAGGCTGGAGAAGATGCATACTGGTGCAAATATTCATTTGTTGTGCTGGCACAGTTAAGCCTCTGCTAGTGTCCTAGTGAATTTTGGCATTTGATAGTGTGCCAAGATGGAAAAAATAACTCTGGCATTTATCGGATTAAATAATCAGAACGTTTAGAGTACCTAAGGGTGAGTTGTCCTCCTTTTCCTGTTTCTGGACTGACTTCATGTATCCAGAACCAAAGGAAATCAAGTGTTTCCCTTTCCATTAAGCTATATCATGTGGTATTCTCCGGTCCCTGACATTCATTCTTTGAGGTGGAAAAGGAAGGGGGTGTTTCTGTGTTCTCTGATCTGATTTTATGGAGTAGTAAGCTGGGAACAAAGTTGAACACTAACATGTAGGAAGTAATCCCCTTCCTCCTGCCCTTGAGGACTGTGAGTTTTCACAGGGCTCCTTTTGGGTTGGGTAATGCTTAGCTTTACACAGGCCTGTAGCTCACATACTTGGGCAGGAAGGATGGTGGATGCACTTCATGGCTTAAGAGGGATGGCTGCAGGAGGACAACTGGAGTTCCAGATGGGATACGGCAGAGAGGAAGCATAGACACCAGGAGGTCCCATGTCAAGCAGCAAAGATGTACCTTCCAAAGAGACTGTATATCTCTGGAGATTCAGCAGCCACTAGGTGGCACTTAATGCTTTCTTTATTAGCACACCATTAACTTGGTGAATACTGGAAAGCTAATAGCTACATGTACTTGCATTAATTTTAAAGTGTAGTATGAAAAGAGAGGGAAGGTAACAGCCACCCCTACTTGGGTTTGAACATTATCCTTGCAGCTATGAGACTAACCAGTTCTGTTCAGCCCTGCTGAAATCTTTTAAGTACTGTAATCTGTCCAATACCACTGTAGCTTCAGACTCTGTTTCTTGGTCTACTCTTTGTTTCTTTTGCTCTTGTTCTGTGCAAATTCTTTACTCTGTCCAGCTGGTATAAACCATTCCTCTCTCACAACATATCCCTCTTAGCCATGGAAATAATGGAGGACTCAACAGGACTTGCTTTTCTGGAGTACTCATTTTGGTCTGGAAATCAACTGCACCATTATGGAAAGTACTTCTTGTGAACTGCAGATGTTTGGGTGGGGGAGGGAGGGGAATTAAGACTGCTATTGTTCCTCTTTTAGGTCACCCATCAAACATCTGCGTTTTAATAATAAAAGGGGGTGGGGGGAGTGAGTGTTAGGGGTTGGAGAAGATTATGTATGATCTGTTTCTGAATAAACGTTTGTTATACAGAGAGTGGATTCTAAGCTTCTTTAGATGCTATGAAGCAGCTGAAAGATCAGAATGGTGGAGCTGTTAAGATTTTTAATCAAGTCTGTTTCACCAGTTAAAACAACTTAGTATGTGCCTAGTGTTTCTGGTTCAGTGCAAATGCCATATGTAGCTAAGCAGGTAATGGAGCAGCTGGGCTATCTTTCAAGTAACAGGTACAAATATGATGAAGCCATTCAGACCAGGTCTAATAACTTATTGTTGTCCTATGTGAAATGTCTTCATCTAGTTCTTAGATCTGTGTCCAGACCACCAAAACAGATGATGTTGGCAGCCTAGAGACAAAAGAATTAATATAGATAGAAGTACCCTCTGCCTCTTATGAAGATGACTGTTCTGTCAGGGCTGAAGTATATTGGAGGGCTCCTATGAAAGGATGATGTATTGTAATTGCATCTAGTGTACCTGTTCTGAAAGGAAAGATCAGTAAACTGAACACCTATTTGGTCTTTTTAGTGAACATCAAACTAACAAAATTAAACCTTTTAAAGAGGAGATGGTAAATATGCAGTGTCTGACCTTTTTGGTAGTTCTCACTTCGTGTAGGCTTTCAAATGCTATAAGAGTAGAAAGGAAAATCTATTAAATTACACCATAACTTTTATAGTGTATCTGTGTGTTTGGTACCCACCACCATGTTGAGACCTCCAAAGCCTTTAAGGGATGCTACTCTTATTCCTCAACAGTCATTACAGTACTCTGGAATGGTGGGACATAATCATCCCTGCTGATCCTGTCCCAGGCTGTGACATGCTTACCCTCACAAGTTTGGTATTTCCCAATAATCTCCACACATTCTCTTTCCAAGTTAAATGCTGCTGCCTCTTCCTCTTCTCTTGTGGCACTAGCAAACACACAGCCTGCTTCAGGATTTTTGCACCTTGTATCCTGAATAGAGGACCAAGCCATCTAATTTGTCTTTGAGCATGGCAGTTTGAGCATACACTCTGCGTTATCAATATCTTAATGCACTTCTGCAATCTTTTGAAGGTACTGAGGAAGAAACACTTGCAAGCACTGTTCAGCACTAGTGTTTCTACCCCATCCCATGCAAGAGCACTGTGATAAGTGTTATGTTGTGTATTCTCATGCTGGTGTTGCTGGATCTGCTCTTATTAAGCCTAATAAATTCTGCATTTGCCTTTGCTATCTTCGCTGTTCTCTTAACACATGCTCCCTGAGTAATTAATGCTGCTTCCCAGACACCAAAACTTTCTGACCTGTTTCAACACCTTTGTAATCTTCACATGCATTACTTATGCATCCCCCATCTTCATTGGGCATACTGGACTGCATTGGTAGGAGTGTGGCCAGCAGATCAGCAAAAGTGATTATTCCCTTCTGTTCAGCACTCGTGAGGCCACATCTGGAGTACAGTACTGTGTCCAGTTTTGGGTCCCCCACTACAGAAAGGAAGCAGACAAAATAGTCCAGCAGCAGGCAAAAAAATGGTTAGGGGGCTAGGGCACATGGCATATGGGAAGGCTGAGAGAACTGGGCTTATTTAGTCTGGAGAAGACTAAGAGGGGACTTAATAGCTGCCTTCAACTACCTGAATGGGGGTTCCAAAGAGGATGGAGTGAAACTGTTCTCAGTGGTGGCAGATGGCAGAACAAGGAGCAATGGTCTCAAGTTGCAGCAAGTGAAGTTTAAGTTAGATATTAGGAAAAACCTCTCTCACTAGGAGGGTAGTAAAGCACTGAAACAGGTTACCCAAAGAGGTTGTGGAACTTCTATCCTTGGAGATAATTTTAAGACCCAGCCAGAAGTCTCAACTGGGATGATCTAGTTGGGGCTGGTCCTGCTTTGAGCAGGGGGTTGGACTAGATGACCTCCTGAAATCCCTTCCAACCCTCACTTTCTATGATTTTTCTCAGATTTGTTCAGACACCTGGAGGAAGAATATGGCCCCCAAAACTATTTTTTTCTACACTGACCATTGCAAGATGTGTTCCCACCTTTACTACCGTCCATCATCTCTAATTACCCTTTTGCCAGTAGTGCAGCACCCTCAGCAAAACTGGGGTTGTGTCGCCTTTGTTGTCCTGTCCATATTTCTGTACTACTTCGATCCACTACATTCCCTTTATCCAGTCCGTGACCATTCCAGAAACTGAAGCCAAGAAAATACGTTTCCATTTGTGTACATATGTATTGGATTTGTACGTTATGCTTCCCAAAAAGGCTCCAGCTGGCTTACAACAGAAGATAAGACATCTCTAACAAATCTCCACAGCCACTACTCCAACTTAACCTTTCTTGTTAAATACCTGCCCAATAAAAAGGTCTGTCTTTCGTTGTCAACATTAACACTTAGTCCATCCCTGCTAATTTGTGATGAAAGTATGTTCAGGTTACAGTTTCTCCAGAAAGGGTGAATGTATCCACACACATGTTTTGTATCAACTGTCTTCTTGGAAAGTATGGCAGAGACTGGCTTCTAGCCTGTATTGGCTGCACGGTGGCCACTTTTCAACAACGTGCCTTAAGATGTAGTTTGTAATGCTCCATCCAGTCCTGGCACCTGTGTCGTTCTTTCCCCCACCCCCAAATATTCCTTGTTTGTAAGTCCTTTGCTTGGTGCAGAGCACTGTGCCCTTGCAGACAATGCTGCTCCTCTTCTTCTGCACCCTCCATGTTTAAGGCTCCTCCTCCTCAGATCTTGCTGCCTCTTAGCACACACCACCCTTCTTCCCTCTTCCAGGGGGCTGGCACCCCCAGCACACAAGGTCATTTTGCTTGGCACCCCACTGCCAGCCCAAGCTGGGCTCCGGTACTGGCTCCTAGCAGCAGGGAAGGGGCTGGGGCCATGAATGCCTTATGCCTCCTGAGGCTGGGGGGGTCATAGCGACCACCCACAGGCAGCAGTGGGGGCATGGCGGTGGCAAGCAGGGAATGTCTGCAAGCGGCTGCGCTGACATTGGCAGCGAGGACAGGCTGAGTGGGGACCACCTGCAGGAGGCTGCAACGTGGTTGGTGGCAGCAAGTGCTGACCAGCAGTCGGCAAACACCTGCAGACACAGCCAGCAGTGTCAGTGGCAGCAATTGGCAATGGCCCACAGACGCCTCCAGTGGTGCTGGTGCCAGGGGGGGTTGGCAAGTGGCGACCACCTGCAGGCTCCGCCAGCACCAGCAGCCAGTCTCAGGGGGTGCACATACACCCGCGTGCACCCCCACGCCAATGTTCCCAGCGCCTCCTGCAGTGTGTGCCCAGAGGGTTGCGTGCGGCTCTGCCAGGTGCAGGTGTGC
>NW_017728931.1:61636416-61679582 GCF_001723895.1 Crocodylus porosus
GGGGGGGAGCTCAGGCTGGTGCACCCTGGAGCAGGGGAACAGGATTCTCTGGTGTCCTCCCTTAATGGTCCCTTGCCAGCCTGTTGCTGCCTGGGGCCTTGAGTCTGTGCAGCACCATCTTGCTCTGGGGCCTGCTCCCTTTGCAGGAGCCGACTGGCCCTGACCGGCCTGCGCGTTCCCTCCTCCCTAGGGATTCTGGGTGGCCTATGTTGTGTTCAAGAACCCATCAGGGGTCCAAGCAGCCACCTCCCTCTCCGCACACGAGCCCCTGCTGATATCTTCAGAGAGTTGCCCTGTGAAAACAGGCATCCTCAGTAAGTCATCTACACTATCTCCAAGTCTGCCTCCATCAGCTAGAGGACATAGTGCTGCCCAAGCTCTCTGTCCTCTGCCAAACCCCAGAATGAGCAGGATGTTGCTGGGCTTTGCCTTTCTCCTCTTTTGTTTGGTGCTCCCTGTGTTTCTTGCCCTATTAGGAAGATAGTTCTTGATATGTTCCCCAGCTGGTCAGTACAGGGGGGTGGTCTGTATACAAGGGGAGGTGGAGGTTACATGTGGTGCCATAGTCATCGTAGAGACCCTCTCCCTGGCATCTTTGGAGTCCTCCTGGTTTGGAGGCGCTAACTCTAGCTTGCCCAAGACTGGGAATAAGCGTAACTCCCATTTCTAAGACATGGTGCATCTAGAAACCTCTGCATGGGTTATAGACAGCAGTGCACTATCTGCTTTGGAGCACCTTCTCAGTAGAGTCTCTGTAGAATCAGGTTCATACATGCTTCAGCCCCAAGGCCACAGTCTCCTCCCCACTGCTGGGAGCAGCCTTGCTGTACAGGGTGATGTGACAGACTAATAAGAAGCCTTTCACAAAAAAGCATGTTATATTGTGAGCTGTTAGGGACCTGGGTGGCCCGTTCAGTGAAGTGTGGAGTTGCTTGGCTGTAGGAAAATCCAGCCTAATTCAGGCTGTCAGTCTTGCCATTGGATAGCCATTCATTGGCCTCTGTGAAAAAAGCCAGCAGGTTGCCTAGATCATGCAACAGCTGCCTGCTTTGTGCAAACCACAGTGGCCACATTTGTCATTAGCTGGTTCTGTTGCTGACTCTTTGGCCTGAGGGTTGATGGGTTTGGAGGTGTAGCCCTTCTCTGGTCCTCAGGGTTGTTCTCTCCAGGGCTGCAGGGAAGAGCTATTACTTCCCTCCTCCTTCCTTCCTTGTCTTAGAATGGATTTCCTGCTATGCTGCTTCACTGGTGAATCCAGAGGAGCTGAAGGCTGAAGTGGACACCTTCATGCAGGCCTATGACCAGAAGGTAGCAGAGGTATGGAGGCCTGATGACATACACTAGGCAGGCATCTCTCTGAAAGAGTCTCAGGAGCTGGTGACTTCCTCAGGGATAATCACTACTGTCTGGCCTGTCTGGTGAACAGAACAGAACAATTCATAGAGCCCCCTCTCTCTTCCTCCCCCTGCATGTGTGTGTTGGGGCAGGAAGTCCTGTAAAACATACCATGCTGTCACTCTATCTCAGTGCCTGGCTGGGCAGTAGCTGTGATAGTTGAGCCCTGTGGGTTGAGCCCAGAGACTGGCTTCCTCTGTTTTTAGAACCCCTTCCTGTGACTTATACTCTGACTACCCCATAAACGCACTGATTCTTGGGTGACCCAGTGCCTCTGACCCACTGTCATGCTACTGAGGGTGTAGAGTCTGCATCCTCATTTCCAAAGCCTCCCCAAAATGCCTCTTGTGCCTTGTCACTGGGCAGAGCAGCAGGTGCTAGCATTCATTCTACTGTTGTGTGTGTGCTTGGAGAGGTGGCAGCTGGGAATGGAACCTACCATCTTGTGGTGGGTTCACCCTGAGCTGCTGCTGCTTTCTCCCATTCTCTCCCCACAATCTCTGGTTCCTTGTGCAGGAGGAAGCCAAGGCTGTGGAGGAGGAGGGTGTCCCTGATGAGGAAGGCTGGGTGAAGGTGACACGGAAGGGCCGAAGGCCTGGGCTCCCCCGGACAGAGGCCGCCAACTTACGGGCTCTAGAAAGAGAGAAGCGGAAGAAAGCACGCAAGGAGCTGCTCAACTTCTATGCCTGGCAGCACCGTGAGACCAAGCGGGAGCGTGAGTTGAGCCTCTCCCTGCCCTTCCTCATCTTTTTCTCTCCCCAGCATCCCAGTCCAAACAGCACCTGTCTCAGCTAGCTGCTTATCACCAGTAAGGGAACAGATGAGAGCTGCCAGGCAGCAATCAGCCAGCCCAAGCTGATGCTGTCAGCTCAGCCTATTAGGGTTGGGCCTGGTTGGGGTTTGGTGAGAGGCCCTCAAAGAAACCCAGTGTAGTGTTGGGGTGGTGGCATCCACCTGACACTTCAAGTCAGGGTAGGACCGAAGGCAAGTAGTGTTCTGAGGGGCAGTGGGCTCCTGCTTCAGTGGCAGAGCATAGAGCCCACAGTAGTCTGTAATAGGTGCATGAGCCCCTGTCCACCCACATCTGAGCAGAAGTTCAATCTCTCCTTATTCCCATCTCTGTGGGGAGATACAGTTGGCTTCATGGGCTGTGTGGAGGCAGCTATCTAAAGGTGAGGAGCAGACAGCACTGTGCTGTGACTTGATTCTTCTCCCTCCAGGATCCAGGGCCAGTGGGGTTTGTGCCTGCTCAAGTTTTCCTGGCTGCTTGCACCAGGGCTGAATCTGCTCTCTGGTGTGCAAAGTGCTCTTGAGAGTAGCTGGAGTTGACACTCCTAGAGAAACTGTCTGCTCTCTGTCTCTAGCCTGTTGACCCTAATTCCTTTCCCCCTCCCCTCCTGCTGCTTCTCAGACATCGCCCAGCTGAGGAAGAAGTTTGAGGAGGACAAGCAGAGGATCGCACTGATGCGGGCCCAGCGCAAGTTCCGGCCATATTGAGCCACTCTACGGGCTGCAGCATCTTGGGGTGTTGGCATTGCTGCGAGGAAGTGCAGAGGCATCAGCCCACCCACTTTGCTCCTACCTGGGCCCCACAGGGAAATCCGTAGTGTTTACAAGTGAAAATCTGGAGGATGAATTAGTGGCAGCAGGCTAGTGCCAGCCTCCAGTGCTAGCAGCCCAGTGTGGGTGTGCCCTTAGCCTGATACATGTGTGGGCTCTACCCTCTCCCATGTTAAATTTGATGAGGCCTCTCTGTATCAACCCTCCATGTGTGTCTTGTTGCCCTGGTGACTCATGTTTGCAAAGCAGGTAACAGCTCAGCCAGTGCCCCTAGGCTTACAACAAAGGGGCTGATGATCCTGTTCAGCCAAGGCCATGGAAGTTAATCATGATGAACTGTAAATAAAGTGCTTCTGTGTTTCTTAAGTGCCAAGTGCCTCTTATTTTGTTGTTGTCAGTGGGAGAGCAGCTCCCCACATGCTTGTGGGCAGGGATAATGGCAGTCAGGTGCTGGGGACAGCTACTTTGTTGGCCAAAGATAAACTAGCATCCTTGCCCACCACAGGGGAAGGGGGAGCTGCTTTTTCATTACAAGTTTTGCTTTTTTGAAGGTAGATGAAATAAGGGGTGTAGATGGAAAGGAGAGGGAAGAGGATGGTTGTGAAGTAAAACCCATTTTACCTCGAGCAGTCTCTCCTAGACTATTTCCAGAACCAGGTGCTAATAGCAGGGGGACTATGCCAGCAGGCATCTTATGTGAAAGACTGAAGTACAAGAGTGTACTGCTGTTGCCTTTAAGACCCTGAATCCACCATTGAGGCACAGCAGATGTTCTCAGACCAGCTGCTCAGCTGCTGCCTGAGTTTCTCCTATTCAGAATGTGCAAAGTTGCCCAAGTGCCCAGGCTGCTTTGCTGTGTAGAGCTCCAGCAGGAGCAGAGCCCCCAAGGTGCAATTTTTCCTGTAAAATGGGGAAGCTCCTACTCTACCACTGGGATCTGATTCTGTAGTTGTGTTTGGGCGGGGGCTACTTCAGCTGCCTCACAGATTATCCTCAATGCCCTTGTGCCCCAGGCATTTCCTTGGGTTGGGAGTTCAAGTACCTGCTGTGAGGGGGCCAACCAGGTATTTGAACCCAGGTTTGGTACCTCAGGAGTAGATACGTAGTGGTGAGGTACTTGGTGCCCAATTCCAGGAGTGATTCCATGGCTGAAACCCTGTGTAGATGGAGCAGTTCAGGGACTTCAGCCCCCTTCCTCTACATTTTGCCCTGGCCAGCTAAGTGGCTCCTTGCTCTGCTGGCACCTCACTCCCACTGCATTAGTGAGGGATGCAGGAGATAGCAGGGTTCCTGCGATGTGCTGTCTCCATCTTTGTGCCCTCTGGACCAGGTTAATAATTGGAGAGTGCACAACACAATTCTAATAACAGTGATGTAGATTTTGGGGGCTATGTAAGTAATCCCTGGAAGCACAAAGAGAGCCCTTTCTGCACTGTCACTGACTTCAGCTTCTCTCCCCTCTGCCCCAGGAGCTTCCTGCTCCCACAGGGAAGAACTGTAGCCGCAGGCTGGACAAAGGCACTGGAGCAAAACGCTATGGGCTGAGATTAAAGAGAGCAAGCAGCAATGTGCAGTGAGGGGGAGCCACGCCACTGCAGGGTTAAAGCTCTTCCCAGAAGCTATGCACAGCAGCTGCTGTGACTGGATTTGCTACTGTGCACACCAGAGCTCTCCTGGGATTTATGATCCAGTTGGTTTTTAAGTTCTATAGCAATGTAACTGACCTGAGATTTGATCAGAGAGGCCACCTCTGCTCCAAGCAGCATGTTACCTGACCAACGCCAGAAAGGAAGGGGACTGCAAACACAGAAGGACCACTTACAGCACAATGAAGCCTTACCTAAAGTTGACAGTTCTTTGATCTTGTCCAAGACCAAGCTGGAGTATTAAAGCAGATTCACTCCTACTGTGAAAGACCAAGTTACCTTTGCAACTTTTCCCAGGGTGACTTTATGCTGCCCCAGGCACAACTTGAGCATTATGCTCCTGAGTTAAGGTTTGGTGTCCATACAACCCTACAAGGGGTACCATGTGCCCACAGGTACACTGAGCAGAGCTGTCAGCAAGCCACATTCTCAATCACTCTTGCTTAAGACACTAAAGAAAACAGGTGAGAGGAAGCATCTGAATAGTCTTAATGCTGTTTTCAGGCAGGGGTTGTAGTGCAATCAGCCCTGCCATGTTGGACAAGATCAGAGAACTTGCTGTAAGTCTCTCATCAACTGTAGATAAGGCTTCATCCTGCTTGTGCT
Source organism: Crocodylus porosus (assembly GCF_001723895.1). Classification (NCBI taxonomy): domain Eukaryota; kingdom Metazoa; phylum Chordata; order Crocodylia; family Crocodylidae; genus Crocodylus; species Crocodylus porosus. The sequence goes on from NW_017728931.1 coordinate 61,641,624, forward strand.
GGATGTCCTGCCTGGACCCTCCCAGGCCTTTCCTGAGTATCATATCAGTAAAATGGGGAGAGGGAGGTTGTTCCCTTCTGTCAGAACAGCACAGGGGGTAACAGACACATGTGAACCTTACATCTGGAAGCTGCTTAGCCCACAGCTTGGCTCCTGCTGCAGTGCACTAAATGGAGGCCAGAAGAGAGAACCTTTCCCCTCACCCACTTTGAACAGGAGGACAATTTGCTTGGTTCTTTCCTGGGAGCATCCATCACACCTATTTGCTTAGAGACATTCTTTCTGCGAGCCCAAATAACTGAGATTGGGAAAGAGATGAAAATATAATTTAATGAGCAAAATATCAGGGCATTACCAGGTAAAAGTGCTGTCTCCTCCAGGGACTGGGTCTGGAGCTCCTCATTCTCTTATGTCACTACTGCCATCTCCCCTGGGAGCTCAACCCCGATGCTACAATCTGGCTTTGGAGTCCTTGTCCTTCTCTAAGAAGATACTGATGATCCCAGCCACTTCCTCTGGCTCATTCAGGTGGACAAAGTGATTCCCCGGCACCTCCACCAGCTGGAAACTCTAGAAGGAGAGAATGTGGGAAGATGCAGGCTGAAGAAACATGCTGCCATAAGCAGCCAGCAAGGTAAGTGCTATGGCTGGGATATGTATCATAAAAGATAATTGGGTAAATCCCACGCAGAATAAATTGGTAAATATAATTCAATCTCATGGTGTGAGGCTATGAACTGACTGATAGGTGGCAACCCTTCTCCATTCCTACCCTGCCCCCAAGCTGCTCATCCTGCATCAAACCGCAACATCAGACACTGGTAGATGATTGGAAATGTGGAACTCCTTAACTCTACAGGCAGTTGCTAACTAACTAGCAGGTGGAGAGAGGCCAACCTGCTCCCTCCCTGACTCAGGCGTTGTCACACAGGGAAATTAGTCTGAGAGAAAGCAGGGAGAGAATCCAAGATAATGTAAAGCAGGGGTTAGCAGCTTGCTAGCTGGATCCAGCCTATGGAGCTGGGGGTTTGGGCAGCATTCCAGCAGCTAGGAGTTTCGCTCACACTGTGCCTGGGCGATGGGTAGAAGCAGTAGTGTCAGCAGCAGCTGGGTCCTAGCCCCAACCTACCTTGGACTGGAGCTGGGTCATTCGACCCGCCACTAGGAAATGTCACCAATCACTACTATCAGTATTTTGGAATGGCAACCTGTGTGGAGAACCTTGGAACACATGCATCCCAGAGGGGGCTAGTCCAGCTAAGGACCAGCTTGTGTGTGGACCAGCTCTCTGATAGCGAAGGGCAGGGTGTGCTCTCTCACCTCTCTCAAGTTAGACTTGAATGCAGCCTGCAAGGGTTTTACAAAGTTCATGCTTTTATCTGGATCTTCATAAGAAAAAAGCCCATCCTTGGCCCTAAAAAGCAAGAACAAGGCTCAGTGTCATGCACAGTACACCCTGTCTCATGTCTCTATAGGCCTTACCTGTTTTCCTTTCCAGAAGATGACAGTCAGAGAAAAGGAGATTGATCATATTTCCCCTTGCCCCCACTCAGCTGGGGGTCAGCAATGGTGGTGGGTAGAAGAGAGGGGTCACAGATTCACCGAGTGGAGTGAGGAGCGTAACAGCCATCTCTGCATGAGTTTCATATTAATGCATATTATATAGCATCTATAATATTAATGTATATTACCTAGCAGCCCATGTGTATTCTGAACCCAGGTAAAAGAAGGGATTGATCACTGTGCACAAGTTCAGCAAATCCCTGCCCTTCCCAGGACCTAGTTCTACGAAATTCTAGCTCTTAGGAGAGCTGAGGCCAGCGAGTCTTTGGAAAGGGCCTAAGCCCTAAAAACACACTCCACTTCTGACTGGTTTCACCCATCCAGCTCCTCCATCTCTCCTGGGTGGCTTTATTTTTCCTTTGTGTCTCTATGTGTGTTTTTACATCAGCCATAAAACCAGCCATTGTGTTTTGCCCTGTGGGGCTGTGAAAGCAGTCACTCAGGAAAAGATAAAATTAGAGGAGGTGGGGAAACCACGCAAGTACTTTTTTCTGGTTTCAAATTTACAGGCTGTGGCAGTCCTGGATTTCTGCCACACGGTGGCACATGTGAGACTATAAACCTGCAATCACCCAGGTTTTCAAGATGGCATCTTTAGAAATTGCTATGGCTGATTTCTTCTGAATCCCAAAAAGCCAGGTAAAAACTTAACCCCTGTGCTTCCTTGAGAGAGAAGCTCCCAGGGCTCTGCTTCTGTGATACAAAGGAGACTTAGGAAGCCAGTTCTGCTGCAGACATCTGATTTTCTACCCTCAGTTTTCCCCTCCATTTCAATGTTTATTTCATAGCAATGCCCAGAGCTACAGGTTGTGGCCAGGGTACGTAGGATGCTCCACTGAAAAGATGTAGACGTAGCTGCACCTCTGCATATCTTGTTGTTTAAGATGACAAGCAATGCACAGAGGCAAAATGGGGCAGAGAACTTGCATATTTATATCACTTACTTCTCGTTTGGCCTTACATAGCTCCCAGCAGCCCTGATGCACAGCGGGCACTGGTATCACGGTGGGGGTGGCCTTGAGGGAGGTGTGTAGTAAGGGTTTTACCAAGGAAGTTTCAAGAAAGGTTTTCCAAGCTTGAGTGGAAGGCAGGTGTGGGTGGGCCAAGATATGATCATTGGTGGAGAGAGAATGAGGCCATGTGATTAGGAATTAGAGACACACTTGGTATAATGATGCTGATCTCCTTGCCAGAGAGGACAAGAGCCATCTTCTTCTGAGCCAACTCCCTGCATCTCATCCCCCACTTACACTGTAAATCAGCCCATTTAGGGATCTGCCTGGCTCCTGATGAAACAAATGCCTTAGCTGCTCAAGGAGAAGAGGGTTTTTTCCTTTTCTTTTCTAATCAGCTAAGCAGCTATAAAGGGGCTAAATTAAGTCTCCATTCACAAGCTTCTTTGGCCTAGTATTTAACCATAGCTTGTAAACTGCAGCACCTATGTGGTCTCCTATCCTAGTATCATCCAAGCCCAGAACTGGTTAGCTTCCAAAAATCAGGTGCATGTCAGTCTGACATAGCAGCCTCAAGGGAAGCAGCACCATGCCTTTAATGTGCTATTTGCTGGTCCTTCCATGTCCAAGCCTACCTCCAACAGTATCTCTCAAGGTTTTCCTTCCTCCCCACTCCTCATCTGTAATGACATCATTATAGCAATGAGCCACTGAGGATGCACATATGTGGGGTTTTTATGCAGCCTCAGATGTGGGTATGGCTGAGGTCTATGAAATGCCTGAATAGCCTCTTTTACATGGCTTATTGTTAGTAAAGCTGGGGCCAATGTGATTGTTTGAAACTTACAGATGCAACCTGTGAGTTGTTTCTACAACAGGCCACGGGTAAGAGAAAGTGGTTGAGAAAACATTACCCTTTCACTGCTATTTTAAATGATGGTATTAGTGGAAATACCTGAGCAGGATGTTAGGTACTACTGTAAGGCCCCAGTATAAACCTAGTAAGATATGCCTAGATTTTTAAAGAGCAATCAACAGTAGCTAGAAGATTAGATACCTTCTAAAAATCTGGACTATAGCCCTTAAAGAACTTTTGGTCTAAATAAGCTAGGCAGATATAGGGGGATTGGGAGCATCTCCCCCACCCCACTCCCAAACATCCCTGGTCTGTTTTGACCCCTTTCCCTCCCTCTCATGCACCAGCTGCCTTTTTGCAACACTCTGTAGCCCAACAACAGTTTTTGGCCACTTAAGTAATCTCCTTGAAGTTTTAGAGGTAATGGGGACAGCTGTTCAATTATTTAGCTATGCATTTACCAGACTACCATTGCTTTTTTTCTCTACCCCTCTTCTCTTGCTTTCCTCCACCCCTCCAGGGCTTTGGCTGTTCACTGTGACTTCAAAAACAAGATGAGTGAAGTACAGCTGATAGCTAATTCTCTTCAGGCGTTAGAACACTGGTAACCCAGACTAGAGGAGATCTGTGTTTGCATTTGCTAAGTATTTTTATAATCAGAGAGGTTAGAGACTCCTTATTCAGTTGGTTATGTGAAAGAAAGGTGCTAGCATTGCTGTAAAGCTGTTTTCTAACCTTCATTTCACACACTCCCCCTCCCTGTATCAATAGAAGATGCCTGTTATTCCTGCCCATTCAAGCAGTGCTGGTGTGAATTGGGGGTTGGGTTGGGTAGAGATAAGGAGCAAGTGTGAAATGTACAGGCAACAAAGGGAATTAAATAGAGCATTAATGGGGCTTTCCTTCTCTGTGAGCAAGGTAGCAAGGATTATTAAGTGGGGAGCAATTTAGTGAACCCCTTGGGGACCTGCGCAGGTATATCCAAGAGGTATGAGTTTTAAAAGGCTATTAAAAAGCAGGAGTCTGAGGGGTGAGGGTAGCAACTCCCCCCTTGAACCATGGGGATGGGAGAGGTGAATTTCTGAGCCCAATGGAAGTAGGGAGAAAAAAGCTACTGCCACCCCTGCAATCAAATGTAACTACTAGCAAGGACTGGGTGGTATAGGGATCCCATCTGGTGGATTTCAGAGTAGAATGAAAATTTTGAATGGGAGAGAAGTGGGGTTGTCTCCTGAGAGGAACCTGTGATAGCTACCACATGCTTCAGGTACATTGACTCAGTTCTTGCCTGTTAATTACTAGGAAGCAGCAAGGCAGGGAGAACAAAACTTATCCAGGGCAGGGAGAATAAAACTCAGGAAAGTAGACAAAAGTTTGCTAATCAGGGAGGTGGCCAGGCCTGTGGAAAGGGGACAGCATCACTGTAAGAAGTAGCTTAAGGTTCTGTCAAAAAGGATTGAGTAGGGAACCTACCCTCATTTTTTGTCTACTACACAAGACATGATTGATTCCTGTTTTGTTAAAACCCTTCACACTCCCACCTGTGACTGGAAGAGGCTGTTTATTCATCACTAGTCTCCAGCTCACCTCATGCACAGGGGAGCCCTGGCAGAGGGCAATGGGCAGGACAAAGGGGATTGGTTATGCTTATGTACCACTCACATGATCATTAGGACCTGTGCCTGGATCTTCTTCAGGAAGTTCACACACTGCTCCAGAGTGATGAATTCCCGGTTGTGCTGCAGAGGCAAGGATAGATCAGTCAATACACCTGAGGCAGGGGTGCAGAGGCTGCAGTCTCATGGCCTAGCAGTGTCAGTGGCTTCACTAACACTGAGCATCTGTAAGTTCTGCAGAGGCTCAGATGCAGCCTGGGATGCAAATCTGAGATGTGACAGACATGCAATCTTTTGCCAGGGTGAGAAGGTGTGTGGATCAATGAAACAGATGTCATTCTTAATCCAGACTTGCCACTTTGTCAACATGTGCACTAGGCCAATGGCTGTAACAGTGTGGACAGAGGATGCTCCCAAGATGTAATGTATCACACTGCTTAGGCTATGAATGGGCTCAAACAGTCTGAAAAGTTACCAAATCCTAGTAGCCAGCATGGTTTTTAGCACTGAACTTTTCACAACCATTTCCTGCAGTCCAAGGGCTGACTGGGGCCTTATCTACAGCTTCCCACTTCTACTGGCAGAACTCCTGAAAGCAAACCACAGTTTCATCTGCCAAGCTGCTTCAGAGGATGGGGACACCCAAGCACTTCTAGGTGCTCTGCACAGATCCACTGCAGCAGCTGTGCAGCCAGAGACCAGTGTGCACCCCAGAAAGGCAATGGCTGCTGAAGGCATGGCAGTAGCCTGCAAGAGTGTCTTCACAGGCCTGCTGCAGAGGCAGCAGAAGCTTTACTCTTCCTGGCAGGGGCAGAATAACTCTTGACAGCAGAAGACAGCATTGCCCCACAGAGGGGGGTTGAGTGTAAACAACCTCAAAGAGGACTTGTTCAGAGTGATCAGAGAGGTCTAACTTGGCTTTTGTTGGGAAATCCCATTAAATGCAGTGGTTCCACAGGTGTGCAGTAAATTAAAACTATTCAAATACCAAAGTCCCCCAAAGGAAGCTCCATCACTTCTAAATGATGAAACATAAGCAAGATGTGACCTATTACAGGACGGGCCTTCTCCAGCTCTTGCTTCTCTGTGAGCCAATGGCTTAGCCAAATTCCAGGGCAGAAAGACATGTGGACTAGGACAGAAAGCTGTGCTTACCTTAAGGATTCTCATGTCTCTGTTGTACACCAGGCCTGGAAAGGAAGAAGGGAAGTTTTTTATCCCTGACAGTGGGAGATACACCAGGAGTTCTAGCTTCCTTTCTGATTTTTGAGTCTTTTTTTTGAGAACTATTTCTTAGGACAGGAGGTCAGGGTATATTTGGGGTTTCTTGGCATGTTAAAGCACCATGCTCTGACAGGAAAGGTGGGCTGGGACCTCAGCTGATGGGAACTCTGCTTCCAGGCTCTGAAACTCCAACTGCGGGGGTTTGGGCCCAGGGTGCGCCTCTGCCTGGGTCTAGGACAGTGAGCAGTTACCACTCTCTTAACTCAGAAGCTGACATTACACAGCAGCCCATGGAGGCATCTTACCATCTGGCATCTCTGTAGCTCCCCGCTGCAGCAAGATCTTTCCACTCTCCTCTGTCAGGTAGGGGTTCGCTTCCAATAACCTGGGAAAAGACATAGCAAAAAAATGGGAGGAGCTCGTGCTGCTGAATGGACAGCATGGAAGAGGCACCACAAAGGGATGGTGACAGAAAGGAGAGAGGGTGGAGATGAAAACCATCCTATTCCAGTGACAGCAGCCTCAGCTCTTGTGTGCTAGCCAGCCTATGCTAAGCCTCAAAAGGGGATGAGGCTGGGGAGGGAGAAGTACCAGCCCTTATTCAGATTTTGGAAGAAGAGGAGAAGGAATTGTGAGTTGTGGAAGGGGCAAGCCTAAGGAGACATAACTTCACCTCACAGTTTTGGCCGCTCCACTTCTACCTGGGAGGATTCCAACAACTCCTCGATGGCAGGAGCGTAGCACCATCCTGTGCAGAAACAGGGAAGATGGAAAACATACCTCTTCAGTGCTGCTTGGGGACTGCGCGTCTTATGGGGCTGGTGCTCGTTCTGCTCCAGGCTCAGGAGGCTCTCAACCACCTTCCGCTTAGATTCCAGCCATGCATCATGATCCTAAAATGCAGAGACGCAGGTGACAGTGATTTCACACACTTCCACAGTACCCTTCTCCCTGGAGGATCCCAAAGCCCCATAACATCTGTTGACCTCACCCTTGAAAAGCAGCTATTTCTCAGCAGGGACAAATAGGAGTAAGAGAGGGACTGTCAGGGGAGGAAAAAAAATTGTAGGAGGCCATTATTCATAGAAAAAAGTAGTACTAAATCTTTGGCTTCTCACCCTGGTACATCTCAAGGGGAGTTCAGCTCTTAGATTCATAGATTGTTAGGGGCTGGAAGGGACCTTGCAGATCATTGGGTCCAGCCCCCCCGCTCTGCGCAGGAAGACAACTGGTGACCCCAGTGAGGTGACTGTCCAGTCTCCTCTTGAAAACCTCCAGGGTACGTGACTGCTCCACCTCTGGAGGGAGTTTATTCCATAGCCCAGACACCCCGACTGTGAAGGAGTTTTTCCTAGTATTAAGTCTGAAACAGCCTTCCAGGAGTTTGTATCCATTGGTCCTGGTCTTCCCAAGATGTGTCCTACTAAACAATTGTTCACCAGGCTCCTGACGCACTCCTCCGATATAGCAGTAAGCCATTATCAAGTCCCCTCTCAACCTTCTCTTTAGGCTAAAGAGGCCCAGGTCCCTCAGCCTTTCCTCGTATGGCTTGCCTTGCAAGTCCCTGATCATACAAGTGGCTTTTCTCTGGACCCTCTCAAGCTTTTCCACGTCCTTGTTAAAGTGCGGTGCCCAGAACTGGACGCAGTACGAAATGGACTCAGGGGAAGGGTGCTAAGAAATGTGTTCCTCCAGAGATAGAGCTAAGGGAACCTTGTTGCCTGTCTCTGGTTATTATGCCTGCTAGGGGCAGAGGAGGAGCGAATCTAACCTGAGGAGCTGGAAAGAAACCACAAGATTCCAGGAGGATCAGCTTGTCCACCATCTCCGGGAAAATGCAGGAGAACTGGGAAGAGGCAAAAACATTATGAAAATTGTGTGTTGGACAAGAAATCCACTTATATTGCCCCCAAATGTATTTGTCTCATACAGAGTATCGCTGTATTTCCCCCCAGCCTCAGAGTTATCACCCACCCAGCTCAGGAGACTGTCTGGCTAGGTGAACTCCATCAAAAAGGGTTTCTATACTCACCATTCCTGCAACTGTCCCACCTGTGAGAGAGAGAAGGCCACCTGGTTTATACACAATAAACCCAGTGCAGAGGCATCATCATCCCTTCCCCAGAGTGGAAGCTACCTCAGAAGCTAGCTGGAGTGTTACTGAGATGGCCTAGAAGTCCAGGTCAACCATCTTCTACAAGGAAGCAAACGTCTCAGTCTGAGGTTTGGGTCCTAACCACAAGGACAGCAAATCTCTTAACAGAGGGTGATAGAGGGAAGAGTCCAGTGGTACCATCTGCCTATGTGATAGTCCCCTTCAGACTCCACACCCAGTCTCCCTCAGCAAGGACCATGAGCCCACTGGGACCTGCTGTCTAAAGCAGTGCAGTGTTTGGATACTGCATGGATATGGTCAGAAGATGAAGCAGCCTTGGGGGAATCAAAGCCAACAGGGAAAGGAACAAATTCCATTTTTAATTATGTTCCATGGCCCAAGGTTGAAATTTAGGAGCCCTGGAGCCGCTGGTTCTGCAGCAGAGGTCTGGCTGATGGCAGTGGGAGACTTGCATGAGACCCAAGGTGCTTTACTTGGTAACAAATATTGAGCACACCAGAAAGCTCTGTTAAAGTATATTCATGATCACTGCTGAATGGGAAAATATGCCCACCTTTAGGGTGCCACTCTCTGCTCTGCACTGCTTTCCCTTACCCGCTCTGCTTTCTCCCTCCTGTCTGTGCCTTGGTATCATGTTCTCCTTCTTCCTTCACAGTGAAATTGAGAAGGCAAGAAAAGAATGGAGGGAGGAGGGGGGGAGCTATTTCTTCCCAACAGCATTTCCCCACTGGATTTCAGTTATGCCTTGGCCATGTCTACACCTACCTGCCTGCGCTATGAACATGGGCCGGCAGTGTGGGGACGTGGCCAGGAAGGCCAACCATACCTTGTCATGCATCCATAGATGCGTCTCAGGCAGGTCCAGGGAGGTGATCCTCCCTCTACACAGGACTGGTCAGGCCGCAGTTGGAGCACTGCCTCCAGTTCTGGGCACCGCACTTCAGGAGGGACGTGGACAACATGGAGAGGGTCCAGAGGAGGGCCACTCGCATGATCAGGGGGCAGCAGGGCAGGCCCTATGAGGAGAGGCTACGGGACCTGAACCTGTTCAGCCTCCACAAGAGAAGACTGAGGGGGGATCTAGTGGCCTGTTACAAACTAGTCAGAGGGAACCAGCAGGCATTGGGGGAGTCCCTGTTCCCCCGAACGCTACCAGGAGTGACTAGAAATAACGGTCACAAGCTAGCAGAGGGTAGATTCAGACTAGATATCAGGAGGTGCTACTTCACTGTCAGGGCAGCTAGGATCTGGAACCAACTTCCAAGCAAAGTGGTGCAGGCTCCTACCTTGGGGGTCTTTAAAAGGAAGCTGGATGAACACCTTGCTGGGGTCATTTGACCCCAGTACTTTTTCCTGCCATAGCAGGGGGTCCGACTTGATGATCTGCTCAGGTCCCTTCTGACCCTACCAACTATGAAACTATGGGTGCTGGCAGCAGATAGCAGCAGCTACCTCTGCTGGGCTGCCAGCACACATGCACATCCATCTGCTCCTTGAGGCTCTGCTTAGCAGTTCCATGGCCAGAGCACAAAGCACACACTGGGATAGCATCAGATGATGAGGGGCTCACACCTGGTAGCTGGCAGAAGGCACCAGTGTCCAGTAACTTTCTGCTGCCTGCCGGGTAGTGACAGAAGCCTTGATCTACTCTGCCAAGTGCAATACTTCACTCACTCCAGGTGTTGCAGAAGAGGTTAGGCTCCCAGTTTCCCATCCTCTCTGAGTAAACCATCGGCAATTAATGAGTGAATGACACCCGCTTGCACTGGAGCTGCTTTTCTTGTACTGAAGAAGCCTAAGAAACTGTTAAATGAAAGCTTAGATCTTGTATAATTCAAATATGCCTGGTGGGCCATATAATTACATCACATGCCTGGGTGCTTCACACTGACAGCGTAAACTTGATCTTAGCCCACAAGAGGCCAACACAAAGGGCTGGAGCCAGTTACTCATTATTGTTTGTTGGAGTCAGAAAGCCACAGGGACAAAAGATACACTTACCCATACTGTGACCCATTAGAGTAAATCGACTCCACTGCAAGGCTAGAAGGCAAGAGATAAAAAGCAGGTGGTTCTGTGTTAGATACAGCAGCTGCCTCCACCTTCTCACATGCACACAGAGGCTTTACACCCAGCTTCTGCTTCCTGATCAGGGGATGGGATAAATAGGCCAGTTTCCTCCAGCCTCTGCTTCACTGTGAATGCCTGTCAGCAGGTGCCAGTGCTGTACGGCTCCTTCTGGCACTTGGACTCACCGTGCCTGAAAAGCATCCAGCCATTCCTATTCAGGGCAGGTGTTAAGGGCCATCAATCAAGCAAAGCAGCTTGTCTAGGTACTGCCCCGTGGGGCAGAAGAAGTGCAGACTGCTCTGCTGCAGAATATTCACAGGGGCCAGGACAGACCAGCACGGCGTAGCCACAGGGAAGGGTTTTTATTGCTCTAATTGAAAACATGCTGCATAATTCAGCAGCGGGTCAGGCTCCTCCATTACATGATACATTTTTATAACAATCCTTGAGGTTTGGGAAAAGCAGCCTGGACATTTACAGCCTCATCTGTGCTACTCCTATAGAACATGTGCTGGCAGCCTCAATTCTAGGCAGCGGCACATCAAAGGAAAGCCTTACACACTGGCAGAGGGGGTCACAAGTAAAGTTTGTACCTGGGGTCAAACTGGTGGACACTCTTGCCCCTCACTGCTGCAGTAACCAAGTGACATGACTTACCACTCACCCAGGCACTCTCGCCTTTGTTTATGGCTGGACTTACTGTGGTACCTACATGTAGCACCAATGGGAAAGGGAAGATAGGCAGGAGCTAGAGACCCTCACAGGATGTACCCATGTACCAGCAGCTTTTAGGGTGGTTTGTTCCTCATACAATCCCAAGTGTTTTGCTCCTGAGCAAGTCAGTAACAGGGCTATTTGGTCAGGTAGTGCTTGCATAGTGAGGTTTTTGGTGTCCGGTGGGCTGCAGCCCTGGGAAAGGGCTTCCTTTTATGCCTGGGTTTCAGTTCAGGAGAGAAGTGGATCCTGCTACTGCCAGCATCCAGCTCATATTGGAATCTGTAATGGGTTTAGGAAATCCCCATCCAAAGTTGCTTTGGAAGACAGCAGTGCAGCTCTGGTATGTGGGGTTTAGAGGCTGTGAAGCCTGCCTTGTATAGTCCTAACAAGCAGAGCCAGACAAGGGTGTCAGTCAAGAGAGTGAGCAGGGGAAAAGGGACTGAAGAGATAAGATTTCCTTGTTGGGAGGGATGCTACAGAGTTTTCAGGGAGAAGAGCTCCCCTGAAAGAGGCTGCCAGTTTCCTCCAGGTTGTGAGGACCGCAGAAGTGTCAGGTGAGGAGACTGGAGCTGTGAACAGATGCTAGAATCCCAGGATGGGGACCGAAGTTAAAAGTTTCTAGAAAAACTAAGGTAGGAAGTGATAAAGAGTGTCATGAAAAGTTGTGAGAGAAGTATGACTTACTGGTCTATCTCCACAGCTGCTGGAGGTCCTGAACCAGGACCTAGAGGGTTCCAGGCCTATTCTGCTCCACTATCTCAACCTCCCATACAGTGCCAGAGGTGTCCCAATGCTGCCAGCAGTGAGTGGAGTAATGGCTTGCATCCTGAGGAAGTGAGGGACTCTTACATAGTCCCAGGGGCCGATATAAGTCTGAATGGGGCTGGAGAGAAGGGGTCAAAGGGAAGCCAGGAAGGAACAAAAGGGACATGTCTAGACATTAAGTTACTTCAGAACAGCATTGTCAGGCATAGCATGTCCAGGCACCCTATCTCTGGGACCAGAAGCACCTTAGTGCAGTGCTAGGGACAGATGAATGAGCTCTGTCTTTTAGCAAAGTGTCCATGCTGTTTCTGGTCTGGGAGGCAACATGCGCAGAGCAGCATGACATATATCAATCTGGAGGATTGATACATAATACATTCAAAGACAGATGCACTCAAAACCCTCTGCCCTCAGGTTCTTCTCACCTACTCACCTGCCACCACCCTGCGGACCTCGCTTACATAGTCCACAAAGTGGTAGGGAAAGCCAGCAGGTCGGTGGGATGACAGGCCATGACCCCCCAAATCCATGGCCATGTAACAGTAATCTGAAAGGCGGACAACAGTAAATCATGTGGCAACGCCCCCATGATGTGATGTGCCAGATCCCCTGACCCATCCTATCTGACCCACCTTTTGGAAGTAACGGGATGAGTCTGTTGAAGGTATTGGCATTGTCCAGCCAACCATGCAAGCAGAGCATAGGATGGCCTTTTGGGGATCCCCAAGCTTTGGCTGCAATGTGGCCCCAGGGAACAGGGAACTTCAGCTCTGAGAACATACCTGAAATAAACCACCATCATATTTATGTCCCCTGGGGCCTGCTGCCTGGTTCACATGCTGTGAAAGTTTGTTAGATGCACACACTACACTGCAGAAAGCTAAATGAGAACTTTGGAATCCTGCGGGCTCCGCGCTGCGCTCTGTTAATAATTGTTTGCAGCCTCTAACTTTTGGTTGTGATACTGCTAGCCAACAGTCCTGCTGTTCTTCACTTTTCTTCACCCCCCCTTCCCAGGACATTGATACCTTTCACCCAAGTCCTTCTTTTTCCCTCCCTTATGCCAGTTTTACCAGCTGTTTTGGCAGAAGTGAGTTCAATTAGGAGTGATTTCTCTTTTAATCACAGAGATCATTTGCCAGGATACGCGCACGGTGCGTGTGCGTGTGTGTGTGTGTTGGGACTCTCCCTCTTGCTTTAGTACCTGGAGACTCTCTAGGGCAGAATGATCTAAGCTAGAAAATCTCAGGCACTTCATTTTCCCTAGGGTGGGGCAGAGTGTTGCCTGGCATTGTTCATATCCCCTTCATTTACACATCTGAACTCAATACTCTGATTTCCAGACCCACCCTCCCCTCTGAGGACTACCCCTTCCTGGACATGCTAATGCTGTTCTTCATTTCACTGGCAGGAAAAGTCAGGCTTTCACTGTTAAGCAACATGAGAATTTTTTCTCCTTCCTCCACAGCACCTGCTAACCCAGTTGGCCACAATCAGAAAAGATGGAGTAAAGATCAAGCCTGGGCCTTAGAAATGAGCTCCCTTAAGTTAGCAGCACAGAGACCTTTACCTGTCACAGGCAGAGACAACCATTTCATCAGGGAAGACATGAATTTCTCTCTCTATTTCCTGGTGCCTTGAAAGAAAAGTAGAACAGTGTCTACTACATACACTGAGCAATGGGAGAAGGGAGTGGGTGGAGAGAGGAGGTGATTTTTTTTTTCTTTCAGGACTGTTGCCCTGTAACCTGATGTCAGATTTCTGCTGTCTGCCCCATCTCTCTCACTGACTCTTGTCAGCTCTGCTATGGTGGTGCTTATTATTAGCAATGGTTTTGCACTCATCATCCATCAAGGTCCCTCTGCTATAGAACCCTGCCCTATGGCAAACCTGTCATCACACCACTGGGCATGTGTTAGTACACGTAGCAGCACTTACATAGCGTCGCACAGAACTGAGTCTTGTTGAATTTGAGCAGCTCTATCAAATTGGATGTGACACTGGCCAGGTTACACTAGAAACTGTTCCTGATAAAACGGGTGGGCCTGTGCTTTGTTGATTTTAATGGTACTTCTATATTGGCAAACACCCTGATGTAGACAGGGTTATGCATTGTTGTCGGTAGAGCTCACTGCAGGAAACTCCTATAAGCTGTTTAAAAATCACTCTTTTTGCCAGTAAATGCTGTATGCATGCTGGGATGGTTTACTGAGAAAAAGTGGAAAATGATTTCTGTTATAGACTGTTCAAGTCACTCCCACCTGGCTGCACAAAGGCTCTCTGATAGGAATGTCAGTCTGATTCCTGGCAGTACAGCTAATTGATAACAAACCCAGAATCACAAATAACTGGCCCTAGGTTTCCAGCATCTTCAGAGACCAGGAACTGAAAGGGCCATGGAGGGTGAACTCACTCCTTCCCTTTCAAGTGGCCAAGTTCATTAACCCAATTCTGTTAAACTTAAGCAATTGCTCTAGCAGGTACTTAGCTTGCATTGTCACTGCTTCTTTCCCAGACCTGAGGAAGAGCACTTGAAACCCAGATGCTCATCTCTCTCTCCTAACTGCACAAATTGGTCCCATAAAAGATACTGCCCTCCCTCACAAATCTTGCTTCTCCCCTATCCCTGGACCTTCCCAGCTACAGCACCACTAGCACTGACCTTGGCTGTAGTCCCTTGATAGCTGGCCCAGAAGCTCTGCGGTTCTGCTGGCTGCCCTTGTCTTAGGGGCTTTGCTATGGCACTTGTCCCAGCACTTGCCTGACTCACTCACTGAATAGGACAGATTTCTAAAATGAAGAAACCAGTTATAGGAGCCACACCTAGGAGGGAGAAAAGCAGCTGGGTGTGCAGAAGAGCTGCTCAGCCCCCTCCCTGCCAGCAGGCAACCAGCTGCCCTTCTTGAGCCAGCTCAAAGCAGAGCAACAGGGCAGGATCAGGATGAAAAACAAAATCAAAAGCCACTTCCTGGCTGCAGCGGAACAGCAGGGAAGGTCCTCCCCCTTTGCATGCAGTTCTTAAAGGGATCCACACTGCTAAATCTCTCTGTCCTACTCTCCACAGCCTCTGTGTTAGTGAACCAATATGACAGCAGTGGTGACAGCAACAGTATCCCATGTGTTACGCGGAATGGTACCCCCCCAATCTATGCACTGCACTGAGGGTTTGACTGTTCTGCTCAACACAGAAAGGCAGATCCCTGCTGCTTAGGGAAACAGCTGCTTGTCCAACAAGCGCTGCACAGGTCTAGGGCAGAAGAATGCCATAGCCCTGTGCAGACTTCAGACAACCAAAGGCAAGGGATCCTATCGCTGGTGTCCTGGTTGCGTGCCTAAGTGAACACAGGGAATGAATGAGTATGAAGGATTGGAATCTCAGCTTGCTTGGCAGTCCAAAAGGCAGCACCGCTGCGTATATAATGTCTTATCTTCTGATTGTAAACTCTTAGAAGGAGGGTTCTTCCCCCACCCCTCCCTCCTTTTAAGGGTCAGCAATAACTTTTTGTGACTCAGCAATTGCAGCCAAGGGTGCCAGCAGTGGCTCCTAGTGGGCACAGGTTGGAGCTGCAGCCTCAGCTCTGAGAAATTCTTGCACTTGACTGCAGGAGGCCTGTGAGCTCCAGCACTAAAGTGATGAAAAACAGGCATGAGGAATTCAGGACACACAGGCAGTCCTATGGTTTCATATAACATCACTTCCTTGCTCAGTTCTGCTGGCTGCGTGGCAAGCTGGACCTCACTTGTGGCTATGTTCCTGGTTTCAGCAGTACAGTGGTAGAAACTGTGTGGCAACTGAGCTGGCAGGTTAAATCACTAAACACACTTGCAGCTTGACAAACCCCTGTGTGCCATTCTGCCTGCCCACTTCTCTCTAGGGTGCCCTGCAATGTCCTGCTGCCTTTCCCCAGCAGGACTTTTGTGTGCCCACACACCTTATGACCTTCAGTCCCTCTATATCAGGAATACCCCTCCTCCATGCCTTGGAAACACTATGTGTTGGTTGTACTGTAGCTGGGTTAGTCTAAGGACTTAGGCAAACAAGGTTCTTTGGGTAAACCCGATACCTTTTATTAAACCAACTAAAATAGTTAGAAAAAGAGCTTGGAAACAAGAATTTTTCCAACTATTTTAGTTGGTCTAATAAGATATTGGATTTACCCAAAAATCCTGTCTGTCTTGGAAACACTATGTGATTCTATGCCCTAAACGCCTTTCCCCAACCTTTTACCCCATTTCTTTCTGCTGGGGAGATAAGCCATTCCCATTTCAAAAGGCTGAGAGGACAGGCAGTGCTGAGATGGGGATTGCTGTTAGGCAGGAGGGGGTTAATTTCTGCCATCTTTGATTTATAAAAGATGTCCTTAACCTTCTTAACAGAAGATGGTACTTGATTGACCACAGTCCTGCTTGAAGCTGCTGGGGACTTTGTGGATCTCCTGTTCCATGTCTCCGACGGTCCATGACATTTTGGAATTGATCTGATGCAACCCTCAAACACTGTTGCATTACAAATGGAAATAACATCCAGGTGAGCCTGGAACCTGGCTTTGCTAGCCTTTCAAGGAACTGAGTCAGGAAAAACAACTTGGCATCCTGATATGCAGACTTTACCTGACATTTCTGTTAAAAAAGAACAGCAGGTAAACAGTTATTAACTTGGGGGGGTAAAAGTCATTGTTATGGTGTTGAATTAATACCTGGAAATTAATAGGACCCTTCTCAGCTTTCAAAGCTATTGTTTTAGGCTGTCTGCAGACTCTGGCAGATAGCATAATATCAGTTGCAATTGATTCCAAGTTTTTGCTGCAAGTAAGATGGCTAGAAGGTAAGGATATTTTAAGTCAAAATTTGGAGTATAATTCTACAGCTCAGATAGATTTCTTAGCAGCACAAAATTAATGGGACCATGCTCATAATCATGGAGAGTTTCATGGGAAGTCTCTCATCCAGATCCTGCTCAGACCTGCCTTTTCTTAGCTTGAAGAACCTGGCAGGCTCACAGCAGGCTGAGATGATACAACTTTTGCCTATAATTACTTGGGTTAGATTAGTGCTGGATTTTGGCATCTTAACTTGACATCAGTAAAGGACAAAATAAAGTAACAGCTGATTCAGGACTCAGTAAAAAATAAGGAGGGTCATATAATTGGTACCAGTCAACATGAGTTTATGGGGAAAAAGCCTGTCAAACTAATTTGATATCTTTTTAATGAGATTATACATCTGGTTAATAATGGTAAGAGCATGAGTGTAATAGACAATAGGCAATTGACAAGGCATTTTGATTAATTACCAACACCATTTGTATTAGGAATTTAGAATGATAAAGAATTAACAAAGCCAAATTAAATGGATAGAAAACAAGCTGATCAGTCTCAGCAGGTAAGTGCCAACTAGGAATCCTTACCAAGCAGTCATGTTTTTTTGTGGGGGTCTACCATTGTTGTTTCCTGATCTTATGCTGTTTCACAATTGTATGAATTACCTGTCAGAGAATCATCACTGATAAAGTTTCTACATGACACACAGCCTGGGGAGCAGTAAATGATGGAGGAGGTGATTAACTGATACAAAGCAAACTGGATCATTTGGTCAACTGTGCTCACACCAGGGATATACATTTGAATTTGGCTGAATGTAAAGTTATGAAGAATGCAACCAATGCAAGCCAGGTGGCTCTATCCTGGAAGCAGTGACTCTGAAAGATGCTTGGGCATCCTCATGGACAATCAGCTGAATATAAGCTCCCAGCGTGAGACAGTGGCCAAATGGCACGAAACTTGGATGCATAAACAGGGGAGGAGTTGTGGAGGTTATCTTGCCTCTGTATTTCTCACAGTAGTGCAGTTACTACTGGAATGCAGTGCCCAGTCCTCATGTCCACAATGTGAAGAGAATGATGATACATTGGAGAGGGTTCAAAGAAGAGCCCTAAGAATGACTAAGGGACTGGAAAACTTATAGGGGAAGACTGCAGGAGCTCAATCCATTTAATTTATCGGACAAAAAGTTGAGAACTGACTTCTTCACGGTCTGACTTCTTGGGGAACAAATCTTTGGACTCTTTAGTCTAGCAGGCAAAGGTATAACAAGATCCAATGGCTGGAAGCTGAAGGCTGATAAATTCAAATTAGAACTAAGGTGCAACTCTTTTTAACAGTGAGGGCAATTAACCTTTGAAACAACTTGCCAAAGGCATTGGAGGATGCTCTTTCACTGGCATTTTTTAAATCGAGATTGGATGCTTTTTCTAAAAGAAAAAATGTAGTTTGAGTAGGAATTAATTCAAGGAAGTCCTATGGCCTGTATAATACAAGAGATCCAAATGATCACAGTAGTACCCTCTGGCTTTATAATCCACGAATTAACTTAACAAGATAAATGCTAATGGAAGACGGAGATTTGACATATTGCTGTGTCATACTGCAGTATTCTTATTACCACAGTTTAGAGGTTATTAACACATGTCTCTATGGTGTATTTATTGCCAAGAGCTATATCAACTAGCTTTCAGGCAGAGTGTTTTTCTTTCTTTGGATCCTTCTGTTAGTCAGGCAAAGAATGCCCTGCTTCTAGAATTTAGTCCAACAGTGACCTAGGGATATTCAAATAGGAGTCTTTCCACCCAGTTAAGTCCTTGCACTTCCCTCTTGTGGACCTTTGCGTCTGGCATCAAGATGCTGTTTCTATACATTCTGGAGAGAATTCTGAGTGGATGGGTTTAGACTCACCTAAAACTAAAGGCCTTCCCCCTTACGTTGAGGTGGAGATCATAAAGCTAGGTACCAACTGAATCTGGAGGTCAGGAGCAGGAGTGAGATCAGCAGGGGAAACACCAATATCTGGGTCTATGAAGGCAGTTTTCCTTAAGACCCCAGGGGATAACTGCTTCTGGTGTGGATTAGTACCCACTGAGGTGTTGGGACTTAAAGCGCACTTTATGGAAATGGGAGGCTCCTTCCTGGCTTACTCCTGTGGCTGTATGGTTGAGAGCAGGCAAAACTCTGGGCTTGGGCCTGCATGTCAGATGCCTGCCAAAAGACATTGGAAATATCTGAAGCCTTTGGTGGGGGTGGAGGATGCTTGCTGGTTGTAGGGCCACTTTTATGTTTCTGGACTGACTCATGGATTTGGACTTGATTTGGCTGATTTGACTTCAAACACAAAAAATATCTTTAAAAAAAAAATTAAAAAATCACGCCCTCAAAACAAAGGATCCAGAGGCAAATGCCAACAATGCTCCCAGGTGATTTTTTTGTGGGGGGGGGGTTGGTTCTGTTTTAATTTTATTTTGAAGGAAAAACATTTGTCCCAAGTCAAATCAGCCAAATCTCTTCCAAATCTGTGTCACTCATTCAAGAATCATATGTGGCCCTGCTACCAGCAAGTATCCTCCACCCCAGCCTGAGGCTTCAGATACTTCAAAATCATTTGGCAGACATCCTAAGTGCAGGCCCAAACCCACAGGCTTAGGGTTCAGATGCCTCCAAGTGTTGCTTACCCTCATCTGTCTGGCCGCAGGAGCAAGCTAGGGAGGAGTTTCCCAGTTCCGTAAAGTCAGTGTGTAGCCGAGATCATCCCACTAGAAGCTGGCCAGTGAGACGCTAACTATGAGGCTGTCATACGTAGTCCCATATGCAAGCAGACAAGGGTGTAACCCTCCACTACACATTGCCATTTTAATTGCATTACCTTGGTTAGGGTACTTCCCCTGCCTCCATTGTGATCATGGTATTTCCCCTGCCAGGTGAGTATCCTAGATGGATTGAGTACAAGAAGCCAGAAGACCTTCCAAAAAAAAACACTAAAATTTAATGTTCCAGGTGAAATTAGCCAAATCAGTTCCAAATCCTTTTGACTGAGCAAAGGTCAATTATTCAAACACCATATGTGGCACTGCAGCCAGCCAGTATCCTCCGCCCCAGACTCTTTTGCCTGGGGCTTCAGATACTTCCAAATCCATTGGCAAGCATCTCACATGTAGGCCCAAACCCAGAGGCTTAGGGTTTGGATACCCCTGAGCCAACAGCTGCAGGAGGAACCTAGGGAAGTGTCCGCCATTTCCATAAAGTAGGTGTGTAGCCAAGATCCTCCCATTGGAAGCTGGCCAGTGGGAAGCTAACTATGAGGCTCTCCTAGGGAGTCTTGTCCACATCTGAACAGGAGCCCACCCTCCACTAAACACTGCCATTTAAATCCACTTCGGCTCTGGTATCAGACCAATGCAGACCTACACTTGATCTTACCCCACAAGAGGCCGAGAAAAACACTCTACCCGGAGACATGAACTACCAAGGAAACAGAAACCGCCCACCCAGCAGTAACCTTCTCCCTCCCTTTGCCCTTCACCCTCATTGAGCTTTCTTTCCTGATCTGAGTGAGCTATGGTCATCTTGGTCAGTGCTATGTGGAGGTTGATAAAGGGATCTCACTATTGCGTGGCACAGTTGTGATGTACCAAAGAAAGAGCTCCACCCTAGCACACTTGAAGTAGATGTATATTGTGGTCTGCTCCATGCCACAAAACAGACAAGTTATTGAAAGACACTGTGAACTGTGCTGTTAGTGTGTCTGTGATCATGGTTCTGTAGGAGCCAGCAGATCTGAAAATAAAATATCAGTAATTTCTTTGCTCTTTCCTACATCTCTGAATCTGTGAGAAGAGTTTCATCTGGTGGGAGGCAGTAGTTGACATGGTTTGTGGTATCTGTCTTCTCTTCCAGGGCCCAGAAAAAGCAGGAACTGTGACCCATCCCCAAAGAAGTTGTATTCATGCCAGATGAAACAATACTAGATAAAGTCACCATGAGAGGTTGGAGTTTACATCGTGCTGTTGGTGTCATGCTCCTATCTGACTCCTATTGGTGTTGCAGTCTGATTCCTTACCTCTTGTCCCAAAGATCTGGCTCAGTTAACATTGCTAGGCCATGCCAAGAGAGGCCAGCTTTCCAGGTGGGGATGCAAGTCAGTGATCTTGTAAAATTATTACATGCTTCCTGTCATCTCTGTAGCTGCTACAATCTGACTCAAACACTTTTCAGAGTGTACAGCACTGATGCTATTCCAGATCTTTAAGAACTTGCATCTTCCTCCCCATCCCAAACTGAATACCTACAGAGATTTATCAGATATGCAGGTGTTCACAGGTGAAAATTAGCCCAGAATAGGCCTTTAATTTTCAGATTTGTATTTTATCATTAATGGATACTTGATAGAACAGTTGTTACTGCATGGTTATTTTGTTCTGTGTTCTGATGATGGAATATCACTGGTATTGGTATTATTACGCCTTCATGCTGGTGTAACCAAGCTGATGAAAACCTATCCAGATATGGGTTTCAATAACATCTCACAGTTGCTGGGCTTTTTATATTCAGACAAATACACCTGGAGGGAAGATCAAATGATCAGTACAGTCTTCTGCTTGATGTTTGCACACACTTCTGCCATTGAAGAAACACACAAATGCCTACCTCCTTGTGCTTTGTTTCCCAGTAGATCAAGCACCTATTTTAGTACATGCCAAAGTGCAGAAAGTTTCAGAAATGTTGTGGTAGAAGAGAAACTACCAGGGAAAAACAGAACTCTTTTTTAATTTTCTTTAAACATGTGAGAAACTTCTGGTGACACTGCTTCTCTCCAGTATATGTTATGAATTAATTCAGATTGAGATAAGTCAGTAGATATCATATTAATACAAGTATTTTTGTCGATTTGTTTTCTGACAATCTCTGGGAAAATCATTAGGGTTCTTTGATCATTCATGTAGAGCAGGTGTTATTTAGGCCATGGGTACTTTCTTCCTAGGAAGAAATTGCCATGGATGGGAATTGGGGCAAAAATTCCCAGGTATGGGAAATTTGCTTGATTTAAATGGATTGCATCACGTAGCTACAGGCCGGCTGAGGCTGGCGGGGGGGGCACTCCATGCCAGAGCTCCACCCCCCTCAAAATAGCTTAATACAAAAAAATAAGACTTTTCCTTGACATTTCAGTCAGGTTCTGCTCCACAAAAGAAAACAGAAGGAGGTAGAGGTGACCATAGAGAAGCAAGCAGGTTAATTTGCTGCAAGCCAGACGACACTGGCTTTTAAAAAGCTATAAATATATGATGCAAACCCTAAAACAATTTAGCCCTATCTCAACACTGGAGAATATATTCCTGGATGAAATGGGGCTAAATGTAATTGTCATGATTTCAAATGCCTGCCTTCCAATGCAGAGCCTCCCTGTCTCATGATTTCAGATACACAGCTTGTTTATTTTTGTGCAGTTGCCACAGTGCACTTGACTCAAAGGTTTACACCTTGAGAATCACCTTTGTTCATGTGTCCATCATACCCTCCTTTGTGCTCTGGTTTTATGCCTCCTTTTGTTGTGTGGTTGTCCAGAAACCTGCCTGGTCCCTGATATAAATTAGATCAACCTCAGAGTTGATCAAACTAAGCCTGCCCCCAGTTCTTACCTTTTCAGATGGTAAGGATGGATTCAGTTGTCATTCAAATACTTCTGATGAAATGGTCAGGAAGTTAAAAGTGTTGGTATTTAAATAGACGTGTAGGTTTTGGAATTAACAGCTTGTTAAAATGAATGGAAGCCGTTCACATTTCTCAGAGATTGTGTTTCAGGCTGTCTGCAGAATCGTATTACAGCTTACATTCAGTTTCCATTTTGAGCAGTTACTCCACAGCTATTAGGGAAAGGGACTTAATTGCACTCCATCGCAACAAATGAGGTGGTAGTATTTAAAAAATGAGGAATTATGAGTCTCTCAATGTGACTGCATAATCACATTATACACAAGGCCCTGATTATCTTTGCTTTTCACCAAAACAAATGACTATGTGGCATGCATGTCCCTTAAATGGAAGACGCATATATTTTCATCGCATCTTGTTTAGACCTATGTCTCTAAAATGGACATTGATTACCAAGGACACATGTGATCAAGGGTGTGATGCTTAGATAATCTAGTTTGCACAGAAAAATCTATTCATTGAAATTCATGTGAACTGCAGCTTGCAGAACACACATGGCTCTTGGCAGCTCTATTCCACTCAGGCAGCTCTCTGAAGGTTTGTTTTCCCTGAAGACTTGGCTCCAGTTACTTACACTTGTGCTAACTTCTCTTTGTGTGATAGTGGCCACATGGCAAAATAACACATGAATTTGAGTGGCTGCATCCCCACTGCATAACATTGCTACATCTGAGGATTGGTAGTATGTAAACCAGTTGGATTTAAAACCTAGTCTAAATCAGAACTAGAGATTTTTGTTGTTGTGGGTGGGGTTGTCAAGTTAGGGACCACACTCCATTATATGATACCTTGATTCAACACTGTAGTGAAGGTAACCACTTCACTGCATAGAAAGGCATTCTGCAGGTCAAGGGTGTGCGTGAGGCCAAGAGCAGTTGAGCAAGGGTGGCTGCAGGAAAGGGCTGCTGTTCAACTCTGCCTTTCTTGCATCAGACCTAGGCCCCAGGCTTGCAGCATGAGAACAGGCGAGCACAGCATGAGCTGACTTCTCAAGGTCACTTCTCTCAGGGCAGCCTACACCTTCCCTTTCCTGGAAAGCAAGCTCTTTTCATTACTCAGAAGCAACCAACTCTGAGAGGAGGAGGAGGAGGGGCTGGGGCCTGGCCACAGCTTCACTCAAAAGGGGCCTGTGAAATGTGCTGACTCTTCCTGTAAGAGTACAACAGGCTCAGCTTTTTGCTTGCTTCAAGACACAGAGGGTTTTGCCAGCCTGCTCCTCTGAGGCTGCGCTTTTTGGAGTGTGAGCTTCCTGAGGGTGGGGGCATGCAGCGAAGTGAGAAGGGCCCTGCTCCTTTGGCGGGAAACCTCTAGAGACACTGCAAGAAACAGCTCAGGGCTGCACCTGGGCTTCTGGCATCCCCTCCCTCCAGCAGTTCCCTGTGTGCTGCTCTCTCAGCCTCCTCTGTTTCACAGACTCCCTGCATCCTCTGCTCTGTCCCTCATGCCATGGCTCCGTGTGTCCCCCCTGCCCAGTCCCCCTGTCCCACATGTACCAGCCCCATGGCAGTGGGTCTGTCACACCCTCTCATCACCTTGTTTGTTATTCTCACGACCCAGGCCAGGGGCCACATGTGTATCTTCTCTTTTCTCATTCCCTACCTTGGCAGGGGCTCCCTCTGTTTCCCTTCCCCAGGTTGTCTGGGTGTCCATTTCCCCCCCCCCAAATGATCCCCTAGGTCTCATTTTCATCTTTTTGTACCTCTCCTGTCTTCCCCCAAGTCTGAAGCTCTGTGTTCCTCATTCCCCTCCCCATGTCCTAGCCTCCCATTACCAGAGTCTTACAATCTTCCCTTTCCTGCCAAGGGGATCTGTAAGTCCCTGTCTTCCCCATCTTATTTTTCTGCTACCTCCAGTTGCAGGGGACATGTTGAGAGCTGATGTTCTCTCCATACCAAGCAGGCATGAAGGAGGCAGCATAATAGAAAAAAAGGAGGAAGAAAGAACTAATGGGTTTTAGGCAAGGCAGCAGCTAAGGTCACCAACACTTGACAACCACATGGACTATGGGCATTAGACAGACATGCAGAAAAATGGCATCAAATGGAGTGTAGGACCTCACTTTGCTCAGTCAAACTGCAGTATATTCAGAACTATGGCAATTGACAGCCTGGTTCCAGACAAGACCCACTGGCCTGAGGCCATTCCAAAAGGATTCTTCTGTGGTTTATATTTGCTGGTGGTTATGTTGCAGGAGGTGTCAGGGAAAGTGAAGCTAGAATAATCACAAAAAGCTGTAGTGAGCAGTGCACTGGTACATTTTTGGCTTGGTGTGTCAGAAAAGCGGGATGGATTGTATTATTAACAATCCATTAGAACAACGATAAAGGCCTGTTTTTTGCTGAACTAACTCCTTTACACTAATGGGAGATTTACACCCACTCCCCTGAACATTTCAACATATTTTACATCAAGGTTGTTTCTGCTTTCTCTGGCAGCGTTCAGTGTTGGGCTGGAGTTTGAAGGGTTGCATGTAGGAGTGCCATGGTTGGGCCTGTCTATTTTATTTCCAAGGTGCTCTTTAACTTGGTATCTGTACACTGAAAAAGGTCACATAAACCACAAGTCCCTCACAGTATTTTCTGGCTCCAAGGAGTGTTGTTTTTATTTTTTGTGTGGTATAATTTTGTTAATGTAAATTGATTTAACAGTGACTCCTACGCTTTAAACTGGACAGTGGCAGGCCTGTACACATCTCATTCTGGCAAAGAAGTTCCATAATGATGAAGCCAGTGCTGAGAGTGTGCTGCCCCTACCTCCTGGGGGTATGTCTACACAGAAGTCTTGTTCTGCGTCTCTCTTTTTAGCTACCCCACCTTCGGAAAAGCATACTGTTCAGGTCTCTGAGGTACCCAGATTCCAACATGTTAAAAGTTCTTGTGGATCAGGGCTAGATTTGGAATGTGGAGCAATAGAGTAGGAATGCTGGTGTGTTTCTTCCAGGCCTTGATTGTTTTGTGGGTAGGCTGCTGCAGGCTACCTCTTATATGATGGTTGAGTTCAGCTCCAGGATGAGTTGCTAAACTAAGTCCTTTACACTGAGAGATTTACACCCACACCTGAACACTTCAACATATTTTGCAACAGTAGTCTAGTCTGAAATTATTTCTATTTACTGCTCTTAATGAAAAGAAAACCAAAGGATATGGTGTTAAAATTTCTGAAGATGTCATCTTTTTCTCTGTTTTTAGATGACAGATAGTCTGCCTTTCTTTCTTTCTTTCTTTCTTTCTTTCTTTCTTGCCCAGACAATAAATAACATTCATATGGAACAGAGAAAAACATAAGCTTGCAATGTCTGGTGTTTTAGCAAGCTATTTGCTCCTTGGTGAGAGAGAATTAACACCTTTATATAGACCTAATCCTTGTAAAAATCCAGATTTTCTATAACTATCATCTTCCTTGGGTTGGTTCAGCAAAAAGCAAAGATGTGTAGTAGTTCAGCTTTTCAGTACTGCTCAGTGGAATTCTTGGAGACGCCACAAGTCAGATTCACTGGCATGGTCTGACTACTTTGTGGTGCTTTGGTGTAAAGCATCCATGAAACTCATTTCCCCAACCACTTAAACCAAATTTACAATTGCTTTGCATTACTGGAACAGTGGAAAGCAGCTAGAGTGTACCTGTGTTCCAGTGCTGGCATCCAATCATTTCAATGGGACAATACACAAGGCATAAAGGTATACATGTGCATAAGTTTATATAGGCTCAAGATCTTGACTAGTAGAAGTATATTGGTGTATGACCACAGATACAAGAGAGTCACAGGTCAGGAGATTTGACAACTGTTTTATCTACCAAGCTGCAAGTTTTTAATTTTGGACAACGTAACTTTTTTATCTTCCAGGAAGAAATGTATCTGTCCTGCACATCACATGGTTTGCTGTTTAGAATCAATGTCATTAAATATTTGTGGGCTTTCCATCTTTTTTTCCTATTTTTAGTGCATCTGTTTTTCTGGGGGGTTGGGAACCACTGTGCATTCCTGGGGGTTGTTCTGATGTTGGACTTCAGCTCTCAGCTGCAGCCCCCACTGTGCTACTACACTTCTAGGCTATCACACAGCTCTGCTGAGGGACTTTGCTTCTAACCAGGAACAAGCTGTTGTTGCAGTGTAATTGTAGACACTTCAGTGCCTGGGAAAAGGAAAAGTGAGTTTGAAGAAACCCCAGGAAGGTGAAGGATGTGCCAGCTTCTGATGGGGGGGTTGGGGGGGGAGTTCAGCAGTGCAGCTGTACCCCCTTTAATTCCTACTTCTCCCAAACCTTAAAACCAATTGCTGAAAGGAGCAGCTGTGTTTCTCTTCAGGCAATGCTGAGGGAGTCAATTGACTTAATGGCTCACTGTCACTCCCTGATTCAGGCTAATCTCTCTCCCTTTCTCAGGTGTTAATGACCTGCCCATCTTTTTAATGGCCTTGATGTTCTACTATTCAAACTACCCTGTCCTCTGTAACCTTCTGCTGCTTGTCAGCCATTCCTCCTAATGTCTGTCTTCTGTTTCACAGTCCAGCAGACTGTTTTTATCTCTGGCTAAAAAACTTACTCAGGTGTGGTAATATTACCTTAGGTGCAGAAATGACTGACAGCGAAGGAGTGGAGGCACTGTCAAAATGCTTAAAAAGCCTCAACTTTGTTTTGTAAATCTGAATAAGAGATGTACATTTAACTATAATGACTACAGGACTAATGACATAATAGCTTTTGACTTTTTGGCCTAGTTTAAATGCAACTAGTAAATGAGTGCCCATTCCAATAATTATATTTGTTTTTGCTTTGATCTTTAACTGAATACTATGGTGCTAGCCCCCCCACCAAACATGTTAGCAAAGCATCTAGTTTCTCTTTAACTGGATAAAAATGTTTCATGTGATGATGCCACACCATCTGCACCCCTGTTTTCAAAATCCTGGATCTTCCCATAGCCAGTCGGTTCCCACTCTGGGTGGTACAGCCTGCCCTCATTTTCCTTCTGGGTAGGTAATACGTATAACAGAAACCACACATAGCAGAGGGGGCTGTGACATTTAATTTATGAAAAACAGAAGCCAAAGCAAGGGTATATCCTAAGTCACCCACATGTGTGGCAGCCCAGGAAGCATCACACCACTGGCAGCACTGAGGTTCAGGACAGACAGCATTTCCTCCACCCATGAGTTGTGACCCAAAAGTGAGTCACAAGAAAGTATATGAAAAGGTCATGAACAAACTTTAAAAATGGATTCTCCTTTTAAAGGAGAAAAACATGGAAAACTGACTGGTTTTTCCCTTGCAGGCTGCAGAGTTCCAGCCTGCAGGAGGCCACCATGCTCCACACACTTGAGGGGCTCAGTCCTGGGGGGCCATGGGTTGGGAGTGACGGGCACTGGCTAAGTACTAGCCATTGATGT
This sequence comes from Crocodylus porosus, assembly GCF_001723895.1. NCBI lineage: Eukaryota > Metazoa > Chordata > Crocodylia > Crocodylidae > Crocodylus > Crocodylus porosus. Next base: position 61,669,428 of record NW_017728931.1, read on the forward strand.
TTACAAATGAGTCCTGGTACAAGAAAAGATTGAGAACCACTGCTCTAATGCTTTGATCAGGGGTGGAATGGCGGGGAGGGGTAGATGTGCAGTTGCATGCCTCTTTGATTCTTGCTCCACTCAAAGTTTAAAACCAACTGCCCAGCAGGGGCTGCAGCATTTCTACTCAGGCAGTGCTGAGGGAGTTGCTGGACTTCGAGGCTCATTATAATCTACCCAATTCCTTCTAAATTCTTCACTCCACTGGTGTTAACAACCCACCTTTGTAATGGGCTTGATGTTCAAGCAATCCAGCTAGCCTTTCTTCTTCAATGCTGCTGTCTGCTTGCTTGCTCCTGTTTAAAATAGCTCCTATTTCCCAGCCTTGCCTTCAGTTTTTAAATCTGGCTGGAACCAGGAACTTGCAGGTGAGAGTGCTGTTACCCCTCCTGAGAGCACCCACTGTGGAGTGGCGGCACCAGGAGAAGCGATCCCTGCGGTCCCCCTTCGGCCGATCACACTCACTGGGAAGTGCCAGAGGGATACCGGTTGGTGGGATTGGCCACGGGGGACACTTCCAACCCCCCCAACTGGCCGCTGGAGGGGGGCAAGTGCCCCCCCTTCAATTCAGGAGACACCAGTGGCCCATGTCACATGGAAATAACTTCAGAGCAAAGCGCCACTAGCATGACCAAGGCACATGAGGCGGCTAGACTTTGCTGTCTGAAGCTTACAGAGAGCTGTTTGCTGAAGTCTCACAAAAGGGAGGGCTAACAAAATGTTTTGGGATCCTCTTTTCTTTTTTTTTGTTTTGGGACCTAGTTGGTTGTGCTTATTATACCCATTGTGTGACAGCAAAAAGGACTGCAGGTTTCCACCTTTCTATTTGTTGCTGCTCCCAGCTTAAGCTGAATGATTCCCTAGTTTGAGGAAAGCTTCTAGCTTTTCTTTTAACTGGAGAAACCAGTGTTTCCTTGTGTGTGATGATGTACCGCACCATGTGCACCCCCATTTCACAAGCCTGGATCCTCCCCTATGCACCTGTGCCAGTGCCTGTGCTGCAAGCTGGGCATGCAGGAGAGGCTGGTGAGAAGCTGGGATACTCTAGGCACTCCTGCATGGAGCAGCTTTGCTTTAGCTGTGCTTTGGGCATTGTTACTGGGGGACAGCTAACTGCAAACTGGGCTGCATTAGTAGAAGCATTGCCAGAAGATCGAGGGAAGTGATTCTTCTCTGTACTCCGCACTGGTGAGGCCACATCTGGAGTACTGTGCCAATTTTGGAGCCCCCACTACCGAAAGGATGTGGACAAAATGGAGAGAGTCCAAGAGGGCATTGGAAATGGTTGGGGGGCTGGGCAGCGTGACCCACGAGGAGAGGCTGAGGGTGCTGGGCTTATTCAGGCAGGAGACGAGAAGACTGAGGGGGGACTCGAGAGCAGCCTTCAATTACCTGAAGAGGGTTCACAAGGGGACGGAGCTGGACTGTTCTCAGTGGTGGCAGATGACAGGACATGGAGCAATGGTCTCACGTTGCAGCAGGGGAAGCTGAGGCTGGATATGAGGAAACTCTCAGGAGGAGGGCAGTAAAGCAGTGCAACAGGAGGTGGCGGGACTTCCATTTGTGGAGGTTTGTGAGACCGGGTAGAGAAAGCCCCGGCAGGGCTGATGCAGCTGGGGCTGGAGCCGTCCGGAGGGGTCGGGCCGCCCCCTTTCAGCCCCCACGTGCCCTGCAGGCAGGGGGAGGAAGAGGGCTACTCGGAGCTGAGGGCTGCATGCCCGGGCCGGGGCCGGGGCCGAGCAGGGAGCCGCCCCAGCACCGCTCCCTGCCCCGGAGGGGGGGGTCCCGGCGCTGCAGCTCCCCGCGATGTTGGCAGAGGCGCTTGCGCTTTCCGCGGGGGTTGGCACTTGCGAGCCGGTCCCTTAGTGCCCAGTGCGGCGGGCCGGCCCGGGCCGGGAGCGGAGCCAGCCCCTTCCCTGCATCCCGTAAGTACCGCGCGGCGGGAGCAGCCTCCGGGCCCGCCCGGCGGCTGCTTCGTTGGGGGCCTCGGGAGGGCTCCTCGTCCGGCCCCTGCTGCATCCTCGCGGCCGGGGCACCTCCGAGTAGGCAGCTTCCCTCCCTCTCCGGGCCGCCTGGTCTGCTGCCTCCCTGCCCTCCTGGGCGGAGACGTCTTGCCCGTGTCTAGCCTCAGCTGCCCCTGCTGCAGCACGAGTCCATTGCCCCTTGCCCTGGCATCTGCCGCCAGAGACAACCAGCGGTGCTCAGCCCTGGACAGCTTGGAGGAGGCGGCCCTTGGAAAACGCCAGCTCGGAGTTTCCACTCGTTTTTTTTGGACCACAGGACAAGACTTGAGCCGCTTTTTCCAGAGGCAGAGAGCTCAGCCAGACCGCAGGTCTCGCATGCCTCTTCGCAGCCTCCTGCTTGGGTTCATCGCGAGCCGTGTTTGCCAGCCCGATGGGGCTGCCCCCCCTCACCCCCCTTGAAAGGCTCTCGAGGCAGCCCCGGTTGAGAACCACGGCTTTAAACTAAAGAGATTTGGACTCGGTGAGAGCTGAGAGGCTGCCCCTTACTCTAAAAACGAGGGGACTGCAGTTACTGTAGGCACTTCAGCGTGGGCTTGAGAGACGATCTGAATGATCGCTCCTCACAGCATGAGCAGCCTCAAGCATCATTTAAAAAAGAATCATGAGTCATAGATAACCGTGAGACTCTTGAAACAATGATTGGGGGGGTGGGCTTTTTTAGTGTCTTCTGGTGTCCGAGCCTTTCAGGTTCCTTCAAATCCTGTTTCCAAGCTTTCCTTCGGCACCCTGAGGGCTAGAAACCTGCTGGTTTTCAAATGAAAGCTGGAGAGTTACCCTACCTAAGTACTCCGATTCAGCAGCTTGTAAAAAAAAATGCCAATATCACAAGCCTCACAGTAAAGTTGTAAGAATGGCAGCGCATTATTCCTCCAGCTGCTTTCCATAGAACACAAAATGTTGGACCAACATTACCCACTTTAAATCATGGGGTACTTTTACCTTGGTGCTAAGGTACAGTCACTTCTGGAGATGAAAGTGTTATGGTTGCAGTGGAGTAGTGAACTGAGTATCTGCTGGAGAGTACTGGAAGTAACTTGCCAGTTGAAAATTCTCCCTGTTATTTATGGAGACAGAATGCAAGTGTAAGTTTGTTTTCTTTTTCAGAACCAGGGCCAATATGTCTTTGCAAAAAGTGTCATGACTGCAACTTGTCATCAAAACCTTGTTTTTATGCTTGTGGAATACAGCACCTCCACTGTTCTCTATTCAGTTGTCACCAGCATGAGCTTTACTTGTTAATTTTGAGTGTGTGTGTGTGTGTGTGTGTGTGATGTCACTTAAAACCTCCTGTCCTGGAGACAACCGATTGTAAGAATATTAGCTTTTTGCTTTTTTAAATAAAAAGTTTCTAGCTCTCATGATTCAGTAAGAAGCTTGAAAGCAGGATGTGAGTTCACCCTGAAGGCAAAGAAGGATCCAAGATTTGCTTGAAAATTCATGTGGTTCTTAGGAGGCTTGGACTCCTTAATTTTTTTTAGTGTTTACAATTAGGTATTTTGGCCACTACCTACCATCTTCAGTGTTAATGTAATGGAAAGAGTGCAACTTATTGAATTGCCAGGTTTTTCAGTTTGTAGCATTCTGGAAATATAAAGGAAAGTCCAGTTAATTTTTTACTTTTTATTGGATTGACTTGGATTAATTCCTGTTTAACTTGTGAGAACTGCTGAGATAAAATAACCCCTGCTTCTTTTTTCTTCTTTCTTTCTTTTTTCTTTTTCTTTTCATTCTCTAAGGCTAGAGAGAGGCCTGTCTGCATTATCAAAATATTTGTGCTATAGCTCAGATCCTGGAAACTCTTCCACATGTGCTTACTTGGAAGCATTTAAGTGCTCTTATTGGAGTCCATAAGACTGTAGCTTTGTGTTTTTAAACACATGTGGAAGAGTTTAAAGGAGGAGGGCTTTATTATGGTATAAGCCAGTCTTAATTTACTGTCACTAAGGCCAAACTCCTCAGCATTCCTTTTTTTTTTTTTAAATGTGACTTAATTAGATGTGTGGCTTGATTATACCCATTTTTCAGTGTGATATGAGCTCTTTCCAGACCAGAAGAGTTGTATTTTTGCTGCTGGTCACTGTTAAGCAACATAGCTCGTCCATAACTGACTGTAATCTGTACACTGACTGTTACTTTGAGATTAATGAATGGTTTACATACAACCACTTAAGTCAAGACTAGGAGTAAATTGTGGCCATTTCCTAAGACACAAGCATACCTCATGATTATCAAATTTTCCTGTTCTGTAAACAAGATGAAAAGAGACAACTGCAGCAATCAAAGGTTCAGCTCATATAAGTTTCCAAGTGGACATAGCTGCAATAGAGGGAGAGAGAGCACATATTTCTTGTTGAAGAGGGCCAGTTCTACCTCTAAATTATGGATTGGAGTATGCATTTTTAAGTACTTATTGCCCTTAATTCACTGGATTTTCTGTAATATCAATAGGATGTCTGCACCAAGATCAAAGGTAGAATAGAATTTGAATGTAAGAATTAAGCCTTTAGTTATAATCAGTAATCACTAAGACAGTCTTCTCACATTTTTTGCTAGTTAACTATGGTGCCTATTTTTGTTTCTCTGCTTATATCTGTTTCTTTCCTCCTATCTCTTCCTTCCTCCTTGTTTTTCTTTCCCTGCAGTTTGTTACCCTTGCCCAGTGCCACAAACATTATTTTCCTAGCTTCAGTCACACACTTCCCATCTTATCTTGGTCAGCAATTAATAGATAGTACTAACACTTAAGTGTGGCATTTATTAGGCTTGGTTTCACACCTTGGTCAGAATAGTAAAGGTTCCAAGGAAGTTACATTTTTCTCAGTCTGTTATTTCAGGGTCTCTAGGGACATAGGCAAGCATCATTGTATCTGTTATAATGGGTTGATGCTTGCAAGCTAGGAGGGTGAAAATACATTTTTGGATTTTTTAATTAAAATTAGGTTGTGCAGAAGTTGAATATGCCAAATGGGTCACCTAAATATTATACCACTGACACCTCTGCTCCATATTGATATAAATATTTACTTAGAAGACCACAAATTATTTATTAGTTTGATAGAAAGATGTACATGACTAAAAGCAGAAGCGAAAATCATAATACTGTATTGGTTTCCCACTTTAACAGTGCCAGTGTATAACATTGCTCATTGGCATCCCTCCCTACTTTTTGCATCCTTGTACATCCCACAAAGTTCTACCTAAACATCTAATTTTTGATCCGATTCATCTGTTAATGAAGTTTTTGACTTTTTTCCTACATCAGTAGTGTTTGTCCCTTTTGATATCGTTTTGTCAAAAATTAACAAGTTGTTTAAGTCCATGACCACATGCAGGGTTTCAGCCCAAGCCTGTCTCAAGTTAGAGGCTTAGAAAAGCATAATCCAGAGCTACTTGTGTTATACCATGTTGTTCTTTATCAGCATAATAATAACTCAGTTCTGTTAAACTTGCTGAAGTGCACATAAAGGCACCCTTTATTGTGTGCTGTAAAGGCAAAATTTGCTGCGTTGTCTTTGAAGCCTGCACAGCAGTCCCCTTAGAGAATGCTCTTTTTTTCCTTTCCTTTGGTGGAGAGATGAGAGTGTCTCTGTGCACTTCACAGGAAATGAATGTCTGATACAAATTTGCAGACCACATTTCCAAGAGCTACTCTCAAGGTATTTTGGTAATGCACATTCTTTTTGTATTTCCCCCTCCCTGCTCCCCCAGCATCTCTTGTGTGTTTTCTCACTTGGAAACACATGTAATGTATTAGGTTAGGGATTGACTTTCTATGCTTAAACTTACAACTGCTTTCTATCTGCTCTTTGTGTTGGTTTTCCTAGATTTTTTGCTAGCAACATTTGGTTAATTGGGCCATTTTCAGTCTTGTGCTGAAGCTTAAGTTAAACTTTTCTGCAGACTTTTAAGAGAAGGCCTGGTATCAGATGTTGACTCATTGAGCCTTCTGTTTGTGTGATTCTTCAGCTGAAAAGTAGCTTGTTATACTTTCTAGAATAGTTAACTCTCCTGGCAAACTTGTCCCAAGCTACATTTTAAGAAAATTGATTATATTGTTCTAAACTGTCACAATTCTTGCTTCTGTGTTCTGAACTGCATAGAGGGACTAAAGGCTGAGTATGCCTGCCTGTTTAAGAGTGTTCATGTTTCTTTTGCCTTCTGAGGTCCATTTAATAAGAGGCAGTGTGTGACAAGGAACCAAACAGGTGAATCAGAAAAAAAAACCCAGCACAAAATCTAATGGAAAGTGCTTTGTAAGCACATCTTCACAATCCTTTCTGGTGCAAACCTATAACAGAAAGTGATAAGTTACCAGACTTGCATGGCATGTGTATAACTTTAGGACTAAGGTAGTACTGCCCATCAAAAAGCAAGTGGTTCAGTTTCTGTTTGTAGCAATGGATTTATTGCAGAAGTGATGATAACCAGCTTCCTTTTGCTACAGGGTATATAGAAAAGGGTCTGAGCTATTTAAGTTATTGATACAGTTATTCAGTAGCCATTCCATAGGTAAGGTTGCCATGATGGATCCAATTATGAGCTCTAAATTCATAATCCCATTTCCCCAAAAAGCGCTCTATGTGGGTAGGTGGGTGGCTTGGGGAATCATTACCACTTGTGAGTTTTGAGTTAGTACAACAAAGAGGTTGTTTAATTAAATTGAAAGGTAACTATGTGAGTGCATAAAAATAACCTCCTGACTGTTTTGTATGTCTTCATAAAATCATCATTTCAGTATCCTTCATAAAGCAAATGGTTCTTGTTTCTTAGCTTTTTTCTGTGCCGCCTTATCACCTGCATTTAAACCCATCCCACCTCAGTTTCTTCTGTATCCTTTTTGACATGGGTGGTGGCCAGAACCAGAGGCAGTATTCCAGAGAATAGCATCCCCTGCCTGATTGCCAGTGACATTTTATGCTTAGTTTTGTATTCCATCTGGTTTCTCTTGTTTCCTGATGTTAGTAATTTACCTAGTTGTGATTCATCCTTCTGAAATTCCTCGGTGCTCTTTGCTAATCAAAATAATTTTGCAGTTTCACTCTCTCCTACCTCATATCAGTCACTTTGCCAGCTAATTAATATCTATTTGAGGAGCATGGAGCTCTGAGGTTAGTGGCTGAGGGATGAGGTTAACTGCTGTTAACCTTTTGCCAGTATTTGCGTGCGGTGGGTCGGAACAGGTCACAAACCTGGGAAATATAAAATTTCTGAAATGTGAACTGGATTCCTGAGGGGTATGCATTTCAAGTGCTGTGGAGGGAGGCAGGAGTGCCTCTGGCTATTTTACCTGTTTACCTGCTTTCTGGGGTAGAAAGCAAAGCAAACCAGAGCTGCTGCATAAGGTGAGCTGAGCAGCATTGCTCCTTCCCCTCAGGAACCTATTCTAGCAGCCGCAGAAGTGGAAACGGAAAGAGCTGAGCTGTTATTTCTGTTCATGCTTCGGACACCCCTCTTTCCTCCTTTAAGCAAAAGGGATAAGTGTTCTGCTTTCCACCTCCCTGTGACACCTGGCCTGAGAGCGCTGATTGTCCCTGCTGTGATCTCCCCATGTCTGAGGGATTAAAGAACCTCAAACAACAGGATTGATTTTGCAGACGAGGTTCTTTTGGTAAATCTGATCTCTTTTATTAGACCAACTCAAATCTAATATCTTTTATTAGACCAACAGGATTGATTTGGGCACAGAACTAGGTGCTGGGCATGGACAGAGGTGGGAGTGGTGTTAGATTGCTCCTGACACTTCCTTGCACACACTCCTTGTTTTCTGTCATTGCCAGTTTCTAACCCGTTTTAGCAGTACTGTGTTGTGTACCCTGGACTACTTCACTTTCCTTGCAGACTTTCATGAGGAACTTTGTCCAAGGTTTTTGGAAAGTCTAAATGAATGAAGTCAGCTAGTCTTTCTTTTCCTTTAGCTACTATGGTGTTAACGCAAGATTCTGTAAGCTTTTCCACAAAATTATTTTGCCCTGCCATAAAGCCTACTTGTCTGCAGCAGTGCATTCAAAAATACTTATAACACTTGCTTCCCTCTGACACTTTGCTAACTGAATCGAGTGCCTTTTTTTGTTTGCAATTCAGACATTTCATCTCTAAGTTCTTGTGAACACTTGGGTATGTGCATTCTGGTCTGGTGGCTTGTTGCTGTTTCTTAACTTTTGTCTCTATGTGTCCTTTTTTGATATCTTAATGTCTGGTACTTTCTAAATTTAGTAACTGGAAAAGAATAGGACTGGGAGAGGTAGCTTTTCAGCATATTCTGTAATAAAAGTTGATGCAGTGTAATCATCATTTAGCTTCTCTGAAGTGTCCCTATCCTTTCAGATGCTGGTAGTCTAGTGAGTATAATGATTCTCTTGCAGTTTCATGTTTCTGATGCACTAAAACACTACTTCTTTGTTTTGGGGGTTTTGTTTTCTTTGCTATCTTGCATACTTGCTGTCCTAAGTTACATGCACACACCACTTTTCAGTGGTTCTTTTAATTAGCTTCACCAAGGTTAGATTTTCATTTTCTGACTGCTTGCTTGGCTTGTTAGCACGTTTGGGTAGCAGCCATTTTTGTGTTCTGTTTTGAGCGTGGTGTCCCTCAGCCATGACTGGAGCCTCTATTTTGCCCCTGCAGTTGCAAACAATACCTGACGGTTTTGGCTTGAATAATCTCTTGAATGTTACAATTTAGTCATGGTGGTTCACCTTACTGCTTTCTAGTTTAAGTGTGTGCATGGTGCTGTAACTCTGCCAGGGTTGTCTGAAGAGATCCACACTGAGTTTACATTTTCTAGTGTTTTTACTTTCAAGGCTCTCTTCTTAATTTCCTTTTGGGTGCTTTTAGGAAATCTCCCACTTTAAAGACCAGCATCATCACAATGTGAGGTCTCTTTCTCCTTTTAAATGTAATCTCCTCAGAGGATATTGCAATCATTGTTGCTTAATGGCCTAACCATATTGTTTCTTTTAGGAGCAACTCCTATGGGTAATTTAGGAGAAATTAGAGGATGTCTTCTCTTCTTGTGTGACCCAAGACTAGAAACAGGTCCTTTAAAGTGTCATTTTTTTCCCCTAAACCTTTTCCAGTTGGGGCATTTCACTAATGTTATGTTTAGGTCATTGGTCACCAACCAGTGGATCTCGATCCACCGGTAGATCTTGGAGTCGATCCGAGGCTGGGGTGGGGGGCTGAGCGCTCATGTGAGTGCACATGCATGCCCCAGCCCAGCAGGTCAGTCCGTGGGGGAGAGAAGGGGCAGGGGCTAGACTGAGGCCCCGCCATGGTGAGGGACAGTGCCTCAGAGGCAGGAGCAGGGGTAAATTGAGTGGGGCTGCAGCTGGGTGGGATTTACCTGGTGTGCCCCCAAATAATTTTTTCTCCCTATGCCTCAGTCTGCCCCGCCTTCCCTCCCCACAGACTTACGTGCTGGGAGAGGGGTTGGGGTGGCAGCAGCGCATGGTAGATCTTGGGCTGCTTTTAAATGCCAAAGGTGATCAGTTGGAGACCACTGGTTTAGGTAGTCAGAGCTACCCAATATTAGACTTGGTTGCCTCTCTGACCTCTGTTATCCCCATGCACTCAGAATCCTTCCTCTGATCAGCAGGTCTGTCCTATAAACATGACAAGACCACTGATGGCCTGTTTCTTCTACAGTATGATTCTGCTCTATGAAACTGGCACTGCAGCAACCAAGTAGATACTCAGATGGGGAGGTCACCTGGGTAGGACTGGAGCAAAGGACCTGACCTGGGGGAGGAGGAAGTAACAGCTTGAGCTGCCAGATAAGGCTGTCCGTAATGCAGTGCTTTGGGGTAGGGGGTGAAGAAAATTATAGATTTGTATGTTCGTTTGTTTTTACTTCCTGCTGCTCGGAGACCATTTCTGCTGTGTCTGTGACCGTTGTCACCCACTGTTCCAAATGTAGATGGAGAAGGATCCATGGCCCCTGCTACAGGGTCCGTCTCTGACTGACTATCTGATGATGTGGAGTTTCCAGCTGCTCCCCAAAACACCTGCTATCTCTGTGCTATTCCAGGCCATCAATTTGCTGTGCACCTCCCCACTGCAAGTTGTCCTGGCCCCCCAGTGACCCTGCAGTTCC
>NW_017728931.1:61680007-61692548 GCF_001723895.1 Crocodylus porosus
TTTTTTTTTTTTTTCTAGCTGAGCTGGGGTAGGGTGGGCAGAATACTGCAGTAGTTGCTGAACTTAGCAGAATAGCTTGATTTCTTTTTGTTGTTCTTTTTTTAAGAGGGAGGAGACAAATTTCCAAACTGGATGCTGGAACTTAATAGTCCAAAGGAAGTTATGGTCTTGGAAAGGCAAGCAGTTAGGATTTTTCTGCCAACAAACTAGACAAGCCTTGCAGTAAAATAAACTGCAGCTGGTTACCTGCAAACTGCAAAACAACTTTGACTTCCAGGAGGGAGATGGCTTGTCTGATATGCAGTGCCAGGCTATAACAAACTTTGCTATTGCTGCTAGGGCCAAACAGCTTAATTTGCAGATAATTCGTCATTGGCTTATATAAAAAGTACACTTACAGATTTGGATGATGTGCAGAATGTTTAAAATGCATCAAATCACTGTTTTTCTTAGCAGGGGAAGGGAAGGAGGAGAGGGTAGAAACCTTGTTCAGATTATATCAGCAGTGTGGAATATTAAAGATCTTCAGCTAACTAACCAGAAGGGACATGGGACAAAAAAGAATGATAAAACATATGTGGAACTTACCTGTGGGTGAAAGTTAAATATCTAAAGAGGGGGTAAAGATGTTACCCATCCATTCCCCCTTCTTCCCCTCTGTCTCACCCTGCCTGCCCCCAAATCACAAATGCTTGTAGCAATAGCAATTCTTTTGCAAGACCTATAGAACTGATTCCCAAAGAGTATGTGGCTTTGGCTGTTCGTTTGTAATGCACAGAAACAGGAAATGTCATTGCGTCTACATGTGGTTCTTGGTACTAGACTGCAGCTTAAGGAGATCTATAATTCTTGCATCCTGGTTGGATGCTATAGGATTAGAGAGAGTTTCAGTCTTAGACTTTTTCAAATACCATGTTACATGGCAGCTGTGATGTCCTTCATCCTGAATGAAACAATATTGGTATCTGTCCAGTGAAAGGTAAAGACAACTACAAACTTCCTTGCAGGCCTAACTGCAAGGTAGCAGTTAAGATTTCCCCGCCTTTTGCATCTGTGCATTTAGCTCTCACTGCTTGCTTGTATGGTCTCTTCCAATCCTACCTCCTTTCTGAGCCAACCATGATAGTCTCAGCTGATTCTAGTGCTGGTGTGTGTAAGTGATTCTATTGTGGTTGTGCACACATGCCCTGTTGTGATAGCAGGTTACATCATGCTAGTACCAATGTGGACGGAGGTCACTGTTGTGGTAACAAGGTTAGTCCACTGTTCAAGTGTATTGCTGTCTGCTTAGCCCTGGCTCTTTCTTCCAGATTCACGCTTGGGCACTATGCTGAACTTTGCTCCACCTCTTCTCTGCAGCCACCTCACGACTTGCAGTGCCTTTAATGGGATCCAGCTAAAAGATTTTGTATAACAAAAGTTCAAGCCAGGCATTGTGCCTAGACTCCATATTGCATGAAATTCTTTAAGCTAGGGTCTCCATACTTCAGGAAGCTGTATATCATGCTCCTGAGAAGCACAGACTTTTCCTTGTGGGTTGTGGAAGTGTGCCTCCTTCATCCTACAAATACCTATGGGCACCTATGGTAGGGGTGCTTTGTGATACCTTGTAATGGATCAACTGTGCAGCTAGGAGAGCTATTGGACAAACTTTCAGGCATTACATGCCCTTCCTCAGGTTTAAGAAAGAGGCATGTGTAAAGCCTTCCAGAATTGCCCAGAATTCAGCTGAGAGCTGTTCTGGGAATTCTGAAATAGATAATAGCAGCATTGACTGTGTCACACTAGTGTGGACTCAAATTCAGTTAATTGCAATTAAAGTTGCCTTGTAGGGATGAATTGCCTGTTGCAGGCTGCAAATGGTGCAAACCAATGACAGTGAGGTGAAATAATGAAACATTATACATAAACAGAGCAGTGGGGAAGTGCCTCGAAGGGCCTGCAGAAAGTCAGTTTTGTTTTTTTTTCTGCTTGCTGAATCCACTGGCAGGACTGTGATTGAATGAGGGTCTGTGTATGCTGCATCACCAGGGGTTGTACTGTACTGACTTGATATGGGGATCAGCTGATATTGCACAAGCAGTAAAAATAGCTTTGGACATTGTAAAACATCAAGGCAGAAAAGTACCTATTAGAGTTGATTGTGTCTCTGTCTAGATGGTCCAACAATAGTAGAGGCTGTATGTTTGTTCTGTACACTACTGGTAGACCAAGATGCTTTTCATCTTAACTGTGACTATGCTACTTGGGATCTTGTAAATCGGGCCTAACACTTGATTATTAAAAATAGTTTTTAAGATATCCTGTAATGTTGCTATTCAATTTTGAAAAGACTGTGGCAAACATCAAGCTCTTTGTAGTTGCCTCTGAGGATTGAAGGCAGTGATGATAGATTTATTATTGGGGTTTCATGGTCTGAAAAGTGCTACAAAGCATACATTGGGGCTGGTAACAAGACAAAAGGGTCAGGACAGGCAGACTTGGTGACCCACTGTATTTCACTGATGGCCAACTTGACTTGCTTCTCTCTTTTTTTTCCAAGGAGAAGATCTGTTCTCTCTTAAGGCTTTGGAAAAAACTGGAAAGGACTGTGCTGGCACGCTCGGAAATGGACAATCCTGGGCCTCATGTCCAAGAACTCAGGAGTGACAAGCTGAAAGAGGTAAGCAGCATTTGTGTTGAGGGGAGGGAAGGAGGGTGGGAATTAGTGAAAGATGCAAAAAAATCGGATCTTTTCTTGAAGCTGTCACTGGATGTGTATGCACTGGATTTGCCAGGCATCAGTGAGTAATGTTTTTTGGCTGCATACAGGGGCCAAAAGGTGAAAACTGTACAAAATGGCAGTCTGTTAGACCACTGTACACAAGTCTGGGTCAGAAGGAAAAGGAGAGTACAGTCACCTTGACAGTGAATCGCAGTGCACAGGCAACTTTATCAAACCTGTTCAGAATTGGGTCAACGTTTGTGTGCATATGCTGCAAAGTATGTGCTGAGTCTGGATATTTTCCAGTGCCCAAAGGCCATTTGCTGCTAACTTGAATGAAAAGTCAAGGGACAAAGTACTTGTGGGTGCAGTAAGGGTGGGCAAGTAACTCCCCCAGCAAGAAGTATGAGTGAAGAGCTGTGCTAGTAGTATTTTGTGGGACTTCAGTATTTTGAGTCTCAGCTGATGAAAGTGTCACTAATTACTGCCTCTAATTACTTGGGACTTTACAACCTGTTCATTTGGTTGTGGGAGAGGCATGTCACAGCTCCCTGTGGAGCATGAGTTCTGTGAGAAATCTCATGTATCCCTCCACTTTTCCAGGGGAGCAGTGGGAAGAGTAGAAATGATGCAACAACCCTCTTTGAGATTTAGACTGACCTGAGCAGCTGCCTGCTGACTACTTAAAAAATAAATAATCTGCCTGCCAGAGGTCGCTACCTCCTGTTCACCTGCATCACTGGCAATTCCTTTCCAAAATGCTGTTGTACTCAGGTGTAGGAGATACACAGTTAGTCTTTAACAATGACAATTAAAGAGCCTGTAGCTCACAAACCTTCTGGAGCAGAATTGAACTAGAAAGCCTTTCTAGTGATTGTATCATCTGAAAACTCAGTTCTTTGCAGGGCAGAGCTCTGGCTGTGGAGTGTTAGCACTGCATTATTTCCTAACACAGCAAGGCCCATTGTGAAGGGAAAGATTAGCAAAGACTGGGCTTTACTCAGTGAGCATCTGTCTCGCAAGCTCCCATAGCAATGGGCCCTGGTTCTTTGTACCTCTGCAGGTCGTGGATAGCAAGGACCACGGAGACTACATTCTCCTGTCTCTCCTGAGGCACATGTTTAGTTATGGGTTAAGGCAGTGTTCCTGGACTATGTGAAAGGAGTTTGCTGCTGTTTCTGCTAGGGGAAAAGGTGTAGCACAGAACTTGAGTGCACAGAGCTCTCTGTGGCATAAGTGAACTACTTAAAAGGAAGTTTCTGAATGGTTACAAATGAGAGTGATTATTAGTTAAGCCTAATAAAAGGGATTCTTAGAGCAGGGGTTATAAGAGGTTAGGTTAGGGTTTGCCTGACTACCTAGGCAGGTGGCATAGAGCAGCCTTACCTTGGGGTGGTTGTGTTGGGTGTGAGTCCGGGAGTGGTAGTGCCATGTGCCTGAGACAAGCTGGGGAGTTCCCCGAGGTGAGAAGTAAAGGGAAACTGAAGGCGCATGTTCTTCAATCTTCAGGCTGCAGGACAGCCGTTAAGCCTGCCCACATATACACCTCCCCCTCTCTTTCTGTCAGTAAAAGAGAGAGTGATTAGGTTAATGGAGCATCTCGGAGGACTAGGGGCAAGGTTTTGGCGGTGAGTTACTGACTAGAAGGGCTGGGGAAGTGGTGTGTAACAGCTCAGGCTTCTCGCACAGAGCAAGCCTCTGGCTCAGGGCTGTGGTTTTTATGTTTTTATATGCATATAGATATTTATACCCAGTATATATATATATTTTTTATAATTGTAATGACTTAGATGGATTGATATCAGTTAGAGCAGATGTAGGAATCAATGCAGTTAAATATAGACAGCCTGGTAGGAACACAGAAAATGCAAACAGAAATGGAGAGATTGTGGCAGTAAGAAAAGGAGAGTCATCTTAATCCAGAATGGGTGCAGAGGGAAGCTACTGGGGGGCAGGGAGCAGGAGATGCAGAAGCAGCTACAGAGCAATAAATTATCAGGATAAGCTATTTGCAGGGTAGAAGTTTGGGGCTCAGAAATGTCCCTCAGGATTCACACAGCAAAGGGGATACCTCACAGGCTGTGTTCCAGGAGGAAAAGGGCTGAAGGGGGAGCAAAGGGCAGGGGGGACGTGGGACTGGGGCATGGGGAAGGATCACAGCTTGGATACCGGCTGTACCCCACTGTGTAAACAGGATAAAACAGTCCTACCTCATGGCAGCTCTGAACCACATGCTCAAGGTTTAATGTTACCACATAGGAAGGACCTAATCTACAAGGGGCTTACTGATGGGAAGCAGAGTTTCATCTGATGGCAGATGGAGCAGGGCTATGATGTAGTGTAATATAGGGGGACAAGTCCTTCCCAACTCCCATTTCTTCATAGTCCAGTGGGTCTTCTAAGGAGACAGTGGAGATAGGTAGGAGGAGTCCTTCAAACCAGCAATACAATCATACTGCACAAGTTGTTTTCCTGGCTAGAAAAGGTCCTGTCTTCAGGTTTGGGCTTTTTCTTTAACTTGGGGTGTGAGGGAAAAGGAAAAACAGCCCCACTGGGAAATTCCCAGCAGTGAGGTCACAGTGGTGAGCTGTGTGGGCTGCCCAGGGATGCAGTGGGGAGCCCCTTTGGAGTCATCTAAGACTAGATGAGGCAGAGTCCTACTAAAATATAATCTGCAATGTTTGGAGTGAGACCAAGGGATGAAGGAAGCATCAGCTGCCATAACAGCTACTGAAATCAGAGGGGAAATAGCTGTTATTTATCACCTTAGTAACTTGCCTGCATCGTCCCTCACTTCTGGCATTCTTGCTGCTGTGCTTCCTTTGTGTGAAGCCTTTCTTTTGTCCGGTCAGAATAACATGAAAGAACTCCTGCCTGCCTCACTTTCCTTCTCCTCTCTAGGCTGGGTGCAAAGAAGTGAGCATGTTACAGATAGCAGCTTTCTGGGACCCATGGGCTCTTTGAGAGATGATCAAAGGGAGGCCGGAGGATCTGCAGAACACGCACCAGAGAATTCCTCATCCGCAAAGGCAGCATCGGAGCACTCTCCCTGCCCCAGCATCATCCAGGTTACCCACACACTACCGGGTTTTTCGCAGCTGTGAGTGGGAGGTCCTGGAGCGATCACTCAATATCTTACAGGCCAGTGGCTTCTACTGGGGTCCCTTGTCTGTGCGTGAGGCGCATGCCAAGCTACAGCGGGAGCCAGTGGGGACCTATTTGGTGCGGGACAGCGCTCAGGGGAACTTTCTATTCAGCCTGAGCGTTCGGATGCCGTCGGGCCCAGTCAGCCTCCGGATTTCCTTCCAGGAGGGCTACTTCTGGCTCAGGGACTGGTCCTCAGACTGTGTTGTTACGCTGCTGGAGATAGTGGTGGCAGGAACTCGGGCCAACCCTATCCATTTTGATGAGATGGGGGGAACCCCCCTGGTGTTCGCTGAACCCCTGCGCAGGCCACGCAGGACTGTGCCCACATTGCAAGAACTCTGTCGCCAAAGTCTGGCTGCTCACACAGAGACCAGAGAGTGCGCAGGATATGCAAGCACAGAGATGTGTATAAGGGGGGGAGTTCCTTTTAACTGTGGGAGGGGGTGGACCAGGGTGCTACCCAGAACCCGATGCCTACATGGACAAGGAGAGAAGCATGTGCATGTGGCAAACCAAACTAAGCACCCCTGACATGGACACATGAACTGGATGCGTGACATTTTATGGGAGTGTACATTCTGCTAGGGGAAAGATAAAATCTGCTGACTATGGGAGCTGTACATCAGTTAGCGATGTCTATAACCTTTCCCTGTGGTAGAGCAGAACTGCCTCTCAACCACAGGGGGATCCTCCAGCACTTTATTCCAGTTGTGACTGCAATGCATAAGCTTGAGAAGCAGGATGAGATGTCCACCCTTCCAGCTCACCCTCTTCCTCCTACCTTCCAAAGTGCCTAAGCTCATTCTTGCTGACCTCATGAAAAGGTCCAACTGAATTTTAGACTTTGACAAGTGTCAGTTCAGTGTGAGTATGCATGGAACTCCTACGCTGATCTGATACCAAAGCAGCTCGGCTGCATGTGTGGGAGTGAGACTTCATGGCCAACAGCCTTCCCTTCCCTGCACCACAGAAGCATAATACATACCAAAAACCTCTCTGATATTTGCAATGGAGCAAAGAGTTGTAGGTGTGTACAGTAGAAACAAGGTTCCTCTAGCTTCTGTATTGTTTTATTGGAAGCCAGACTGCAGGGCTTAATTTTTTTTGCGTGTAGGTGGGATGTATTCTACTTGGACCATATTGTATTTCTGTCAGCCAAATCATGGTTTGTAGAAGTCCTGCTTGTTGGATTATATGGGAAGATGTGCTTAAAGCACCATCTGGTATACTCTTCTGGTGGTATACTGCTGCCCTCTGCAGGCTGTAAGAGAATGCTCTCAGGGTTTAGGCTTTTGTCTTGGAGGCAGAGGAGGGGGCCTTAAAGAAAACACCTTCATACTATTTTTTTTTTTTTTTAAAGTCCTTTTCCAAAACAACAGGGCTCCCAGCAAATGTAAGCATTCCCCTGCAGTGTTGGAAGCGCAAAGCACCTAGCAATGTGCTAGCATGCAAGAATCAGAGTTAAGTTGATTAACTTGCGTTTACTGTCAAGGCCAGTTTGAACATGCAAATTGGCATTGATTTGAGAGATGTGAATTTCATTTTTATTTTTCAGTGGAATTATCAAAGAAGTTTTTCAAAACACAGGTATTAGAGGGGAAGGTGTTTTCTTAATATCATAGGTCCTCCATTTTGAACCATTGTTTACTGCACTGAAAGGCAAGCCAGGTGCTTGATGGAACAGCTAGTGGGAAATGCTGCAAAGTGTCTGCAGTATAGAAACATGGTGACATAACTGACAAAGATGAGAGAGAGAACTACAAAAACATATATTTTATAGAAGCTTGGTTCATATCAGTGATATCAGATTTAAGTTATGCTTCTGAAATGTGCTTGGGTTTAAGCAGGCATGTCCAGAGATGAGGAATATTTTCTTCCAAGTAGCTAGAAAAGGTCCTTCCCCTCCCCCCGCCCCCCCATCCCTCTCCCTAGTGTTGTTATAACTAATGGTTCAAATCTTGGGCTTCTGATCACTTCAGAGTGAATAGTGCCCTGCAGGCCCCCTCCCTCCCTATTTTTTTTTTTAAATCTGTGAAATTAGTACAGGGGTGGGTAATTATTTGGCTAGAGAGCCACTTAATGAGTTTTGGTGTCCTCTCGAGGGCCACACTTAACCCACCCAGAGCTGTAGCACATTCTGATCCCCTCCCCAACCCAGAACCTGGTAGCCATGCCCACAGTTTGCCACCACCCACCTGGTGTGGTAGAAGCAGCTGTGGACATGGCTGGCAGGTTCTGGGTGGGGATCAGAGCATCTACCAGGTCCACAGCTGACGCTGCTGTGACGCCGCTGGGCAGAAGCAGTCCCACCTGGCCTGATGGAAACAGCCCCAACTGTTTGGCATCAGGTGGATCACAGGTTGGATCCCATGAGTTGATAACTGGCCACCTGTGGGCCAGATATAATCAGTTGGCGGGCTGGATCTGGCCTGCGGGCCATATTTTGCCCAACCTTGAATTAGTATGTCCTGTTCGTCAACAGCACAGCCAAAGCATCTAGGCTATGTCCTATGGGAGGGGACTGGCTGCAAAGCAGATGGTCAGGAAGCTAGACCAGCAGGATACCACTGCAGTTGTATTTTGTGCCTTTTGCAGAACTTCTAGGCCTGTAATGCTAGCATGTAAGAGGGGCCTCGGGCAACGTGTCCACGGCAGGAGCACTTTGCTGGTGTTTAATGCCAGCAAAATCCTCCTAATACAGATGCAGCTGTACTGGCAAAGTTGCATTTTTTTTTACTGATAAAGGAAGACAAGCCACCTCCTACGAACAAAATGGCTTATACTGGTAAGAGTGCAGTTTCTTTGGTTTCACTGTGTCCTCATTAGAGGCTACTGATAGCTCAGCTGTGTCTGGAAATCTTACCTCTAGATGATTTGAAAAATCTGTAGTGTCACCCTGGCCTCTGGCACTTTCTGACCAACTCCCTGACCTATGGATGCCACACTGCTCTGTTTTGTGCTGTACATTCCCCACACTCCTCACTTCCCTTAAAAGTCAGATAGTAAATAGTCTTCCCTGCCTGCATGGCATTTCACTCCCTTCCTTTTTCACCGACCACAAGTGCTCAAGGTATGCAGCTGCATGTCTCAGTCAGGAACTGACTGACTTCTTTCCAGTTAGTAACTAAGCACAGGAATGCTTCTGTTTTTATGATGGTAGTTATAGTATACAGGGGGAAGAGCCATCCAGCTGGATTGCTTTGACCTGTCTGTGAACTGTTCTTACTTGGTTTTAAAACAAGCACCTTGGGTTTGTGCAGCTAATAGCACTGGAACCATTCCACTGTTAATGGTCAGGGTTGCCCTCTCTGAAAATCACACTAACAGGGAAGAAAATATTTTAGCTTTTAATAAAGTGATGTTTTTGTATTCTTTCTCTTGTCTTTGTGCTTGAAACTAAAATTGTGCAGCATGCCTTCATCTCTGTATCACAAATAATTTAATTCCTGTATATCCCCTAGTAAATTGGCTTGAATTCTGTGGGTGAAAAGCAACTTGTCAGAGCTAAGTATTGTTTCGTAGCTAAAGCTTAAAATGAGAGTGCTGTTTGTGTTTGGCCCTGATAATATGAAGGAGAAGGTAACTTGAATTGGATGATGGAGTGAAGAAATCCATTTTGGGAGTACTAAGATGGATATAAAAGGTTTTGCAACACATTCTTCACAAGTTCCCAGTGATTGTTCCTTTTTCTTTTCAGAATTATGGGGAGAAAAAAAACTAAGGGAGAAACATGGACTACATATACAAAAACACAATTGTTTACGGACGGGAGGATTTAAACTTTTGTTTCTGTCCACCTAGTTTTGTTTTGCTGCTGCTATTCAGTGGGAGATATTTTGCTAAAGCAACCTGAATGTAAATTTGTCCCCTTTCCACGAAGGAGAAGCTCCTTCTGGCATGTCCCAAAGTACTTCTTTCGTGGCTGGTAAGAGTGTGTTTATTTCTTTGAGTCTCTTTACTTTGTGCCCCCAGTGCACTATTTAGGAAATAGGAAAACACGTTTGCATCGTAACAAGGTTGGTTATGAGTCCTAACTGGCTCACTTCACTCTGAAGAAATTATACAAGTGCACATGTGGATTTTTACAACGTTCTTCCTAACAGCAAAAGTTGAAAAGTTGTTTAGTCTCGTGAGAGGCTCTGCATATCAGGTCTTGAAGTGCTGGAAATAGAGTCCCAACGTGCCACAGGCACAACACAGGAAATAGGAAGTTTTAATCTGACTCTCACTAACCCCCTTTTAACAATGCTCTCGAGTCTCACTGGTTAATTTTCCCAGAATCCTTGCTTAAAACTTCGTAAGTTAATAGCTTCCTTATGCATGCATGTGTGTGTGCACAATAGGGGCCCTGCGGCTGATGGATCTTGTAATACATGACTACCTCTGATTTAAAAAAAAAGAAAAAGGAAAAAAGGTCTGTATGCCATTATGATTCTGCTTCATCAGATTAGAAGCCATCTAAAAGTGCAGACGTGTGAATGCACTTTAAAAATTGCATGATATTTGGGCGTGATGGATGCTTGCAGCTGGACTCCTTTTAAGCAACTAGGTTTTGAAATACAACTCCTTATGATCTCTGACCTTAATGCTTATCAAAACCTATGTTTTTGCATGACTCCCTTTTGGTAATTTTGCTAGAATGGTTCATTTACAAAGCTAAACTCAAGTTACTGGAATGTATCGACTTGTTCAGTTGTGGACCTGCATGCTAATTCTTTGGGTGTTTAGCTTTGTTAGTGTTCTGTAATCCTATACGTAGGCTGGAACAGAATTTTCTGGTTTTGCTATGCCATTCCCTACTGAAGGAAGAGGGAATAGGGGCTGAGGGGTATGTGGAAAGGGGAAATGAGATAATAGCAGTAGTGTAAAGATGGGTGGGTTAGCAGGGCACGAGCTCCAGGCACTGCCTAATGGGGGTGGTACTGGAATGAAGTTAAAGGGTTGCTTTTCCATCCTCATTTGCCCTCATGTCCCTCGCACCTTTCCTGCAGGGGCTTTAGCTCTGGTTCTGACAGTGGGGAGGGCAGAGAAGTAGCAACACACGCTGCAGGAGCTGCGGCCAGAGGTTTGCTACTGCTGGGGGAGATGTCGCCTCCTTTGCTGCCGAAAACAGTTTTTCAGCTTCTCAACACTCACATTTGCAGTAAAAAAGGGGGTGACATCTCGCCCAGCAACAACGAACTACAGATGCAGCTCCTGCACTGTTGCTGCTGCTCTGCCATTCCTAGTGCTGGAGCCAGAGCTGCTGAAATGAGGGCATGTGGTACAGGGGTGCAATACTGGGCAATTCCACCTCTGAACAACAGAGCCATTCTCTAACTTGTGATTCCCTTGCACAGAATTCTCTGGGCTACAGTATGCTCAGGGTATGACTGCACAAGCAAGAGACTGCAAAACAAGCATAGGGCCGAAGGTATTACACTTATTCTACACTTATTACATCTATTCCACAAAAAACTGCCTGTACGCGCACACTCACTGTACAATATGTACAGTTTACCCTACTTTCATTGCCAAGAAAACAGTCTTGCACTTACTGCAGGGTAACAGTATGCACACAGACATAGTTACCACAAAATAACTGATGTCCTTCAAATGAATATCCTAGCTTGCTTTATGGGGACTTGTCAGTGTAGCCATACCTTCACTCATGTACCAGTAGCAATCTAGGTACAGCAGCCTTAGAGGTCCCCATGGGCTAACTTACTCAGCTTCTCCACAGGATAGAGCTCCTTGCTTGCATGACTGGACTGCTACTGAGTTAGCTTGCAGTTCTCTATCTGTGTGACTGCAGTGTAGACTAGTGCTTCCCAGCCATGGTGCTGCAGCACTGTCGGGTGCTTTGACGTTCTTTCAAGGGTTCCACAGGTTTGCACACGCTAGGTGTGCGAACATGATTCACAAAATTAACCTAGAGATTTCATATAGTTATCCATTGTGGTAATAACATTCTGACCTGTTGTGATCTTTCTGAATTATTTGCAAATTGCTCTGTTTTTCTGTAGTCCCGAATGGGTGGAAACTTAAGAACTGGCATTTTCCAACTGGCTTTGAGTCTAAGGAAGAGTGTGTCAAGTCTAAAAAAGGTTGCAAGCCACTGATTTATCCATGCCATGCATTGTTGTTTTGATCCCAGCCCCCGAGGTCTGCACAGACCAGGAGTTGTTAACCTGTTGGCAATGTAGCAACTTTTCTAGTAGATAAGGGTAAAAAAAAAATTATGACTGAGGGCAAGTAAATGAAATTTAGACAAGGGCAACAGGGGAGGCTTGGCAATTCCAAGAACAGCACTGAGCTACACATGTCAGAGGGAAGGAGAATAGAGCTAATTAATATCAGCCAACCTAGTAAGCTGTACCAGTGTTTTTCAACTTGTGGTCTGCAGACCCATGTCTATCGGGTCTGCAAAAGATGATATGATCAATCAAAAGTATGTGAATACCCAGTTAAAATTCAAAGGAGTCTGCACTCTATTTGAAATTTCCCAAAGGGGTCCACAAATGAAAAAAGGTTGAAAACCACTGAGCTACTCAGTTGACAAGAGGTGAGTGAGGAGAAAGTGGCACATGTTTCATAGTTTCTAGGGTCAGAAGGGACCTGAGTCCTACCTCCTGCCATGGCAGGAAAGAGTACTGGGGTCAAATGACCCCAGCAAGGTGTTCATCTAGCCTCCTCTTAAACACCCCCAGG
>NW_017728931.1:61692559-61737634 GCF_001723895.1 Crocodylus porosus
TTACCCTGGCCCCTATCTCTTACCTGTTTATTCGCTTCGCTCGTTGGTCTGGGCTGAGCTGTAGTTGTAGGTGGTGTTTGGTCTGGCAGTCTGATGTTTCCTCCGCCCTCATCTTCCCCTTCCCCCGACGAGCCTAGTTTAAAGCCTGCCGGAGGAGGTCCTCCAACCTAGAAGAGAACGCACGCTTACCTTTAGGGGAAAGGTGGAGCCCATCCCATCCCAGCATGTCTCTCGTCGTGATGTGCCGTGATGTCATTGGGACACGCTCAGATTACCGTTATATGTATCCACCCCAAAACAGTGTGCTTTCCCCTGGCAACTTGTCTTTTAGGATATTATTCTGGGTGGCAACAATGTGAATCTTGGCTTGATCCAAATCCTGTTGACTTCAGTAGGCTCTGACTCTGGCCTACTGTCCCATAAAACTGGAGTTGTTTTATGTAAGCTTACTGTGGAAAACCCGGTTTGTACAAGTCGCTGCTCCTACTGGCTTGCATGGTAGTTCACAGCCTTGGAACTTGCTGCCCTTACCAGGCTGTTCCCTACTGGCTAGAAGGATTGGGGAAACTGGAGTAAAACATTCTGGGACATACTCACATCTTCAAAAGTGCCTAAATGACTTAATCACAATGGATTTGTGACCCTTGTTAGTTAAATTAGGGAAGACTTGGGCTCTCAAATTGGAGAACTAAGTGGAAAACTATTAAGTATAATACTTGAAAACAGAATAGATGAAATGCAGGGAAATGCCTTCAGATGACTGCAGCAGGAATTCATTATAATTACTGAAGAGAATGAGTCCATGGTTTGAAAAACTGGCAGTCACATTTTCTAGTCAGGCAACTGAATTTTGGAACTTTGCCTGCCCCTGCCAAGGGAATAGATGTCTCCTGCTTCCTTCCCCAACCTGCATGCATCATAGAAAAATCAATCTAACAGACACTTACTGAACCTAGTCTTGATAGTTCCAGTTAGAAACAAGGATCAAAAAACTCAATTAAGACTACAATCTCCTAGACCCTGGCCCTGTTTTGGTGCTGAATCACTGTGTATGGGGAAGGGAGGAATTGCATTGCTGTGTAAGCTAAAACTGCCTTGTGTTGTGCTATACCTGGCTGGGCAATGGAAGTAGCTCCAGCAGTAATTCCCATAATAAATGAATATACCTAGGTTAATATTTCCTTTAATAAAAAAAAGAAAAAGGATTGCTGCAGCTTGTACCTATTTTTTTTTTTTTTTTTTTTTTATATGGATGAAATCTAAAAGGAAGCTTTCCTGTGATGTAAGCTATTGGTTGATGATAACTGCTCTAAAAGCTGGACTGGATACAGTTCATTCTGTATAAACTGTATTTTATACATCTTGGTTTTTAAAAAGGAAAAAATAAAACACCCTACTTTTCATAAGAAGAACTCTTTTAAGTGTTTGGCTTTCATCTTTTCAACTGGATTCAGTTCTAACTCTTCTTTTCTGCCTTGATGTGGCCCAGATCCAGGAAGGTACTTCAAGCTAGGATGCAGCTAAGCATAGGAACAGTTCATTCAAGTCAGCAAAGCCACTGATTCTAATACAGCTGCTCAAGCCCATGAATATATTGTGCTCTGTTGGGCCCTGTAACAGAAACTGCCCAGTTTAAATTCAAATGAGAAATTAATTGACAATGTCCTGAGTCGATGTGGCCCAGAAGGATGCCAAACACTCCTGCACTCCGTCACTGTGCAGTGTGAAAATACATGCACGGAGCAGAACCTTTCATTTAAATGCACCCACTTGCTTGTGGCACAGCTGATTTGGCAGCATATATCACACAGGAGCAGTAACAATGTACAACAGCTTAACTCAAGCTGGTCTGTCAAGTCCTCGCACCTTAGATTTACACTTAAGTCCATTCATATTGTAAGTATCTGTATTTGTTGAGTCCTCAGCCAAAAATACCACAGTGCATGTCCGATGTTTCTTATATGTCTTAGAGCTAAGGGAAAAAAAAGGGCCTGGAACTGTATCCCTTGGTCTTCCCATGACTGTGAGGAGCTCTAAGGGTCTAGGTCCTGGGCCCAAGAAAGTGGGTGGGCCTGAATAGGTGGCAGGTGGGAGGCATAGGCTATTTCTTTGATGCTTGAGCTGGCAGGAAATGTGCCAGAACAGTAAAACAGATAATCATGTGCATAGTGAAATATCTCTCTTCATTTAAAATAAGCCAAACAAATAACTAATGTGGTCTCTAGATGGGACCAAATCCAATAATAGCAGTAAAATGTTCTAAGAGCCTGTGAAGATATATGTTACAGAAAGACCGAGTATAAGTGCAGTGTCACCTTATAATTTTTTCTTTATCTGTGAGAGAGCTTTCCAAGAGCATGATGAGCTGCTTACTGAGAATGTTAATATGTTTTCTGTATATTCTCACTCATATTTCCAGGACTATGACCTGGGCCTTGTAAATGGTGTGGATAAATGCTAGAACTATATTTCAGTGCATCGTCTCTCAAATTGTCCTGTTTGTTTCTCTTTGGCCTTGACTGGTAATTTTCTTCCTTCCCCGCTGCCCAAGATTTCTCTACTGTTGCTACCACTAGTTTGGTTTCATCAGCGAGAGCACTAGCGCGAAGGCAATGTAGTGGTGGTCTGAGCATTATTGTCTATTCTTGCTTAAACAGGTCCACGCAGCCCTCCATGGCTTTTCTATGCCAGTGTGCCTGCCAACAGAACAAAAGGTTGGGATAATTTAGCAAATGTATCATGGTCATAAGCAGAGAGATGTGAAACCTCAGATGTCCCTTGGAGCTTTGAGCTGTGAAAATCCCAACAAACAGTAGTTGAGAAGTGTATGAGAAAAGAGTCTGGCACCCATGTGTTCAAGTCCTGGGTAATATATAGCTGCATAGTGTACATCCTCACCCTGAGAACCATACAAGTTGTTCCTACCTGTGAGTCTAGCCTATGCAGGAAAGGTAAAGGGCTCCCAAATGCCAGTTGTGATGCTTCTGGGGTCATTGCAATTTCCTTACACCATCCTGGTACAGGAGGGAGATGTTACAGTGCTGTTGTATAATCATGGACTTCCCATGGAGGGAGTTTTTCATGGTAGGGAAATTCCAGAATTGTCTTCTACCCAGCAGCTTCTCTCAGCCTGGCAAGTGACTAGTTTAATACTGAGAAAAACATCACTGTGTATGTGAGTTTTTACGGTGAGCACCTGTGGGGAAAAATGCTCCAGTAACATACCTCAGGCCTAACCTGTGGCAGTCCTTATGTAGGTGTAATTACCCTGGGCCTGATTCAGCAAAACATTTAATAGCTCTGTATTCTTTTGAAGAGCAGCATGAACATGTGTGCTGAGTGCTATGCTGAATCAGAGCCTCTGTCTTGGGTCTCACCTCAGCAGTATTTCATCCTGTTCTCATACAGTCCAAAGCAGCCCAGCAGGAAAGGGTGGTGTGGTTCAAACAAATGCAGCTGTATTTGTCAAAGTGGGTCTTTCTCTTTTTCTTCTTATCTGTCTTTCCCTCCACCCCCACCCCACCCTCAATAGACCGGTTTCATCTTAAGTCAATGAAAGTAGGGCAGAGCCTAACCACATTTCAAGCTGTCTGCATTTTTGGATTCTGGGTAATCGTGATCATTATCTGTTCCTAGAAAAGATTTAAAAAACTTACAAACCACAGCTGTTTCTCTTTGGCCTTATCTCAGCTGGGCAGAGATAATAAAGAAAGCCAAGTACTGGGCAGGGGAGGGATCTCCCTAGAGTGCTAGAAGATGAGAGGAAGGGGTTTCATTAGAAGGCTGAGATATAGTGGATGGGAAAAGGTTAATGATACTGGAGTCTGATTGGTTCAGGTGTGCATAAAAATACTAACATGGGCATGGGCTTGAACCCCTGCTGAGGGACAGCAGCTCTGCCCCCGACCACCCTCCTCTGTGTATAAAAAGGGTAGTCATCCTCTCCCATACCAACATATTTCATGTTCTATTTCAGTACTATTCGATTTTGTATCTAGCAACAGAAGCCTTTCAAAATCCCAGAGACTCATTAGATTAGATATATTCCCATGCACTTGCTCAGGTGCCCTGTTCCGAGGGTTTTGAGATGTGAAGAGCCAAACATCCCCTCTTGTTGGCCTGATCTACTTGCCTAGTGGCTGGGCTCAGCCCTGCCATCTGTATGGCCTGGCTTTCACTCCTCAGTTCTTGCCTCTCATGGCCTGAGCTTGGATCTAGTAACATGAATAATGGTTCTCCTGTATTTGTCTGTCTTCTCTATTCTGAAAGAACTTGATGCAGATGTTTTAAAAGCTTCAGTCCTGTCACCATTCCTGATAACCAGGGATCCTGTTTTTTCTCCTGATTTTTAAAACAAAAAATCCCCAATTTTTAATTAAAAAAGGTAACCCCAAATCCACATTTTTCTGTGAATTTAATGAAACACCAATTACACACATATGTATGTGTGTGTGCGTGTGTGTATTAGTAGTGTTTAATTTTAATCATGGAAAAAAAATGTTAATTTGGGATTACTTTTTTTTAACCAAAAATTTGTGATTTTTTTAAATCGGAGAAAACCAGGATTCCTGCTGATAACCACACCTGCACCTTAATGAGGATCTGAACAGTAAGAGCGAGAATTCACCCATTTGATCAATACCTGAAGCATATTAGGATGGTACAGTCAGCAAACGTTGTGAGTTTTCCATGTGGGATCAACACTTCTGGAACAGCAGAAACCCTAGTATATAGACAGCTCTACCAACAAAAAAGTGTTCTTGTTGGCTTGTTTTATTTTGTTGGAGGAAGCAATATAAGGTCTCCTGGCTAAGGAACTGTTTTGCCGACAAAAACAGTGTGGGAAGGCTAAGAGGGTTTGCTAGCATAGCTGTACAAGGCATATATAGTCTCAAGACTTGAGATGGAAACAGGTTGGGTTATGCCTAAAGAAGCATGTGTTGCTTTGTAAAGAGGGTATGTAGTGATTTATTCCTGCCCCAGCTTTCCTCCTGTGGGCAGATGGGACTGATGTAAGGCTGTGTACATGACAAGATGGCACCCTTTTAAGATACCAGTTTCAAGTAATATGTTTGAAACTGGTTTGGTTTGTACAGACAGCTGTTGGGACTCTTAGTTCAGGGAACACAAGGATTATTTTCAGTATGTTTAAGGCAATTATTGGCCAAACCACTCTTAAAGCATAGGGTGGAACTAGTTTAAATTATTTGAGAAGGGAATCAAGAGTGGAGGAGGCCCTGCCCATTCAGCTGTGCTGTCACTGAGTGCCTTGTGCTTATGGTGCTTTGTTTGCATACATCCAGCTCCTAGAGTGTACCTGGTGCCGGATCAAACCCCTGGCCGTAAGGGACTTCTGCTCAGCCATGCCCCAGCATTTCCCACAAGACCACTCTCTCAGGTCCAGATTTTCAAAGGTATACTCAGGCACCAAATGCTGCAGCCACCTGTCCATGGCAGCTGCAGACTGTGCATGACCTTCTCATGACCGTGGGTGTTTTGAGAATATGACTTGTTCTTCCACAGTCATGTGGGTTGCCAGCAAGCTCTCCCTACCTGTTGCATGCAGTCATCCACAGTGCATATGGGCTGCAGCAGGCCTGGCAGTTCTGAAATACGTACCCAGAAGGCCTTGAGTATAGCGCTTGCCTGGGTAGAAGGGCGTAACAACCGGCCAGCAAAGCCCATGTGAATGCACTGATTTGTGTCAACCATGGAAAAATAACAATGTAACAAAGACGGGGCTATGTGAATTGGTTATATAAATAAATGCGGTGTTGTTGGGTAATTTTGGTATGCGCTTCTGAATGGGACATCCCAGAATTTGGGTTTGGGCTCTGAGAGTAGTAAGAGAAAAGTTATAACCATTTCCATCTTTCAGTAGAGATCACCAAGACAGATCTGCTCTGTTTCCTTGCCTTCCCTACCTATGTGATAATTGGGAATCTATGACTAGTGCCTAGTCTACATTACAGAACATTTTGGTACTTAAAAAGTTGCTAAGAATAAAATCAAACCCTTAACTAACATTCATTTGAATGCTGGCAACAGTTTTGAGAGAGAGACCTGGCATAGGATGTCTGAGGTAAGGGTTTTTCCTTTTCTGTATGTATTGTCTCCTTTTGTCTAGTGGGGTGAACCATTTCAGTATCATCTCCAGCTTGCTAAGTAAAATGTTGTTCTCAGAGTTGTTGATTACAGTTAATTAGCATTAATTTTGCCTTAAATGGAGTTTAGTGGGGCTCATTTTCTCTGGGGTGATAGTTCTAGTGTTGCTAAGTGAAGAAGATGGAACTTTGACAGTGAAATACCAAATACAGAGATTTCCCATATTTTGGGGCTATAGAATTCTGCCAGAGCAAGATGATGGGAGACTGGGGAGGAGGGTTGGAAACCACCACAGAATGTATTTTAATGAGCTTGTCTCTCCCCAGGACCTGTGCAAGGTTGGCACACTATTTGGATTTTATGCAGGCAAAATTGCAAAGGACTGAGTCCTTAGTTGTACTAACAGAAAGTCTGTCCTGAGGGAAAAATACTTTGTTGTTGTTTACTATGTGAGATGCAACCTCTTTGTAGTATTAAATAGTAAAAAAAAAAAAAAAAGAGAGAGAGAGAGACAAAATTTAACAATGGAAAGAGAGAGAGAGAATGAGTGAGTGCTGTTTCATTTGCAGAGGGAGGTCTCATAAAACAGCAGACAACCTAGGCAGGGGAGGTGATCAGCGCAGTAAATACCCGACACTAACTGGCATTTCAGCTTGAGTTTCTTTCTAACATGTGGGCACCATGTGTGGGTTGAATGGAGTTTCTTTGGTTTTTGTGTTGATTTCACACGACTTTTAGTTCTCCTCTGGCTATTTTCAGTTTTCCCAATCTCAGATGCTCAAAAAAATTATGAGACTGGCTTTAAATGTAGTGAGATTTTCTTTTAAAGTACATTTCAGGTTCCTAGCTCTCTGTCTTCTGGATTCTGGGCCTCTATGTGCTCTTGGAACAAGCTGACACACTCATCCCTAAGACCATGACGGCTAAGTACATCCTCCCCTTTGGTAAATGAAGGCCGAGATCCCAAGCTATAGTGTTAGGGAAGATACCAGGTATTCCAAGATGCTACAAGGCTGCTGTTTTGTCATCAGAGACGGAGAGATGGCTAAGTCTCTTCTAGGCAGACATGTGCCACCCTATTCACCTGATCCAATGCTACACACATTAGCCAAAGAAAAGGACTAGGACCAAGAACAATCCTTAAAGATGAATTTCCACTGGATTTATTGTAGCTTTACTGAAACAGATGATACCTGTAGTTTCTCTAGTTGCCAAGGGGGCATAGAACTTTGCTCTTTATGGTAGACCTGGGATTTGACATGTTTAATATAAATCATATCACCTGCTAGGCCTCACTTTCTGTTATAAGTAACATCTAACCTTATCGTTGCACATTGTGTCCATTTTACCTATGCTGAGGGATAGAGGAACAGGGCCACTGACTAGATGGACCAGGCTCTAGCAGAGGCAACTCTCACACGAAGGGGATGGCGATGGATTAGGCGGCAGCCCCCACCTCTCACACATCTGTGTGAAGAAAGAAGCGCACAGTCTGTTACATGGTGCCACCTTGTGGCTCACAGTGCAACAGAAATGGGAGAAAAAAGCCTCGTCTGTCCTCAGCCTGCGCACAATGTTCTCAACCGTTTTGTCTCTTTCTTTCCCTCCTGCTGTGCATTGCATTGACTACACCTATTTTCAAATACTTCTCTCAGCTCTTTGGGACCCAGGCTTACATGTCTATCCTGGGCCCCGAACAACAGAGCCCCAAGTCTCGTCCAGAGCTGCTGGGTTCAAACAATAGGAGCGGAACCAGTGTTTTGTCCAGCTGTGTTAACCGTCCCCAGCAATGAGGCTTCCATCACCTCCCCGTGGAGACTGTTCTATGTAGGACCATAAACTGAGCAAACCAAATGCATCCAACTACAGTGAGAGATTTTTAAATTTTTTTTTTTTAGCCCCTCTATACTGCATCCCAGGAATAGATCGTTGGCTGCTAAATCCAGTATCCAGCCTTCATTCTGCAGAATGCTATAGTGGAAGCCCAACAACTATATATCCATAATTAAGGGGTAAATCCAGAGGGGGTACAGTGACAGTGTTACACTCTCCTTTGAAACCATGCTACAGGAACTGCAGCTGGGGACCTGTTTTTACGTCTCCAAAACAGGTAAGAATGCCAGCCCCTCATTCTTCTCCATGCTGATATGCATGTCCCCTCTTCCTCCCATTCCTCT
Source organism: Crocodylus porosus (assembly GCF_001723895.1). Classification (NCBI taxonomy): domain Eukaryota; kingdom Metazoa; phylum Chordata; order Crocodylia; family Crocodylidae; genus Crocodylus; species Crocodylus porosus. The sequence goes on from NW_017728931.1 coordinate 61,700,842, forward strand.
TCTCTCCTGCGTGTCACTGTCCCTGGATGATAGGGAGGGGCTTTAGCCGGGCTGTGCAGGAAGCCAGGGGCAGTGGCAATTGGTGAGTTCCCCCTGCCTACCCGATTCCCCTGGGTGGGCCCTACTGGCCCAGGAGCAGGTACAAGGAAGGGGAATCTACCTGCTGCTGTCCCTGTTTGAGTCCAACCCTCCACACAGCCCGGCTACAGTGGGGCAGGAGTAGCTCTAGAGCCTTCCTGCCTCCAGATCAGCCAGGGACGATGGAGATGGAGATGGCAGCAGTCAGAAAAGTGGGGGAATGTGGGAGGGGATAGGAGGTACCACTGAGCACAGGTAAATGGAGTGTGTGAGATGACTGAGACCAGGGAGGAGGGTGAGATTCTTACTTGATCTGGGGATTTAAAAGAAGTCCACAGCTGCTGCTCTGGCATTGTGGTCTGCCCACCCTGGTGGGGTTGGGGGAAGCTGGGAGCAGGAGTACAGCCACCACTGCAGCACTGGTCACTGCTCCCAAACCCCCTTTATAAAATCCTGGATCTGCCCATGCCATAATGTAGCTGGCTAATTTATGCAATGCTTTCCAACACTGGAGGGGGAATGCTTCCTACCTGATCTTCCTTCAAGAGATTAATGAATGCCCTGAAGCATGAGATTTAATCACTCTCTGTGCCAATTCATGACAATCCAGATTAGAGGGGAATAAGATGTCAAACTTAATTCTTAAGAGAAGTGTGGCCAACTGGGGCAAAGCAGCAGAAGTGCAGAAACTAAAGCAACGAACAGATGGGCAACACTCGGCCTGACACAAACGCTTCATGTAATTATTTCCTGTGGGTTGTCTTAGGGCTAGGGAGCTATCAAGGCATCCTCCTTCTGCATCAGGGTATTGTTGCTCTGCTCTCACACCTTCTGTGCTGCTCCTCATTTTTTAGACTGGGGTGAGTCTGTGTGAAAGATGTCAGCCTGTGAAATCAGAGAGGTTGTCAGAGGCAGCAGCCCACTCGCTTGGTGCTGCTGTCACACAGATGCCGAGAGGGCAGGAGGATGCTGTGAGACCGAAATGCGGGCGCTCCCAAAACAGGGAGCTCCCAAAACTGTTGCGGGCTACACAGTGAGAATTCGCTTGTTGGGGACCTTTCCAGAAGGTACCAGAGCAGGAGAAGAGACTCATTGCTCTAGATGTGAGAACTTGCAGCTAAACGACTGTATTCCTGTCTACCCCTTTCCTCTCCCTCCCCACCTCCTCCCCCTTTAAAATTTCTAGCTTCCCTAGTGGAAATGTAGTGCAGACAGGCTACTGGTGTGTTCACCTCTGTGCCTTTTAACCCCGCTGGCAGACAATGTACGGAGCGTGGGGTAAAAACACAGGCAATGGCCTGGGCCCTGCTTACACAGGCAGTCCCACAGCTGCTACCAGCCTCTGGAAATTATAAGCAGCAGAATCAGGCCAAGAAAAAGTGCAGAAGAAACCAAATCCTCTGAAGCATGTGCGTTGTTGCTGGCTGAGCTTGAGAATGATGTAGAATATAAATGGTTTCTGACGTTACAGCGAATCAGGGTTGCTGTGCTGGTGCGCGCTCTGAAACACTATCAGCCAGAATCTGCAATCAAGCTTATTAAGCTGCTGTGGCTCCTCTCTGCACCAGTAAGCACTCCTGTTTTGGATGTTGTGTGATGTTAAGTGCCAGGGCAATAAAGATCCTTTCGTTGTGGTCTCTGCACAGCTGCCTCTGCCTTGGTAGGGATTAGGCTCATCATGTGAATGCAACTTCACCTGGAGCTGGCTTTGCGTGTGCGTGTGTGCTTGTTCATGCATGTACTTCAGATGTAGTCATGAACAGGCAGTTCTGGTGGCTTCAGCATGTGGACAGATCTAGTGGCTGCTCCTGATCCTTCTGTACATGATTTTTCACTAATGCTTAAGACTTGCGTTAGTGATGGTAGTGGGGCCCTGTTGCAACATGGTAACAGTGCTGGAGAGGTTCAAGCTTGCACAGAAACAGTTGCCATGTAATTTTGGACCCTTGGGCCAGAGTTTCTTTCAGGAAGTGGCCAGTCACTTGTGCATCAGAAAGAGGACAAGCCTGTCACATGCCTGGCCAATCTGTACAATGCTGGGCTACAGCAGAGTGGTGGAGGAACGGTCCCTTGACACCAAACTAAAGGTGTCAGCTCACGCTCTGAAGTGTATCTTACCTTACAGAGTTTCATGTAATGAGGGCAGGAAGAAAACATCCAGTCCCCAGCAGAGGTGTAACAGGCAGGTTCTGTACCTCAGGCAGCAGTGACTGCCAGTCTTGTGCCCCCTCAAAGTTGGTGTCCAGGGCTGGTGCTCCAGCTCCCCACCCCTAGTTATGCTACTGTCCCTCTCCAGCCTTGTGATTCGTCTGCTGTCCTGCGAGAGCAGCCCCCCAGCTAGGTTCTGTGGGAGTCTGAGAGTCAATCAGTCTGAAATAACCACCCCTCTACACCCAACTACTGGTTTGATAATAAAGCACATGGTTCCCCTCCCTCCCCTCCTCTTATTTAAGTCTCTGGGATTAAAGCCCAGTCCAAAATTCCAAGAGAAAATTTAACTTGAATTTAACATTCAAAGGTTGAGGTTCCCTTTAGGCTCTAAGGAATAGAGTGGTGTCCTGTCTTGCAGTTATTAGCAGCTGGTAGTCATTTCAAAGCCATTTCTTTTCAGAAAGCTGTAGCATAGCAAATTGCAGCAGTGAATGCATTTCTGGCCTGGAGTGCCTCTAATCCCACAGATGATTCTTATGTGTGATCTCTTCGGAAATGCTACAGGTCTGTATCTTTAAATATTCCCTCTAGTGAGATGTCTAGGACTTGGCATTTAGAGTGGCAAAGGACTAACAGGCGGGGCAGGTGGGATGCTGCCCTCACCACCCCACAAGGCCACCACACATAATCCATTTATCACTCTGAAGCTGATAAATGCTGATAAGAGCTTCAACACATTGCAGAGAGGAGCAGCAGAGTGTGCCCTCCTGAAATACATCAGGGTGGAAATTGTGCAAGTTCTGTAGGGATTAAAGTGATATAAGCACCTAGAAAGAAATCCCTCACTTATGCTCGAGGCAGCCAGATTCCTCTCTAGGGAGGTGTAAGTCTGCCCACATAGCAGTCTTGGGACCTCACTGAGGCCTAAGAAGTGCTGCCTGGGGTCCCCCTGACCCTGTGTCCACACAGGGCCTTTGTGTCCCTGTCTGTGTATCCAAAATACCAACTGGGCTGCAAAGTGCCTTGTTACCACTCTTGATTCTCTCTGCTGCTCAGATGTGAGACCTAAAAAGAGTGATTTCCAGCTAAGACCAGCCCCCATGCAGCTCTTATCTGTAATCTGACCCAAATCTTCCTTGGAGGAGTGCAGTTGCTGCACCAGTCTTGAAGAGTACATGGGGCCATTGCTCTTCCCCTCTCTGTTTGTCAGGTGCTCTGAGTGTTGTACCACACAGCTGTACCTTGTTCCTGTCTGTGTACTCAGGGATGCAAGGAGATCCCTTTCTATCTGTGCACCCATGCAGGACTGGCCACAAAGTTGTTGAAAATTAGGTTGTTTCAGAGCAGATCTCACCAAAGCCAGCCCTCAAAATCAATATACCAACCAGTAAGACAATAATAGTACATCTATGACAATAATAGTACATTTACCCTCCTCCCCAGCCCCCCAAACAGCCACCTTCCTGCAGCTGTTAGTGCTCCCCTCCCCGAGGGTACTCCAAAGGTGGCATACAGGCTTTAATTAAACCCTGCATGGTGCAGTGCCCCTTTGTGGACATACAGTGTAAATATCAGGAAGTGCAGAGGCAGGAGGGGGCAGGTTTGGAAGACATGAAGTGTGAAGGCTTGTGGACCCAAGGCCTTCTCTAGTAAGATACAGAACCCATTTTTTAGCTGTTATATTGCTGGTATGAGGGTGTCCCTGAAACAAAAGCATTCCCTAAACACTTGAGTCCCCAGTCCTTCCCCAAAGAGAGAGATGGCATTGTTCTTTTGCTCTCTCTGCTGTCTCCATATTAACCCTCCCTGCAATGTTTTTTCTCAGATTTGTCCACAAAGGGAAGTTAGTTTAGATTAAGGTAGGGTGAAAATTTAGCCTGCCATGGCTATTCGTAATTAACTTATTCTGAAATAAGAGGGACATCCAGATCTGAGGTCTTGTCTACACAGCAACTTGAAGTGAGTTTGGATGTGACTACAATTCACAAGCTACTTTTGCACTGACCCTTTCCCTGCTTCCCACCCCTGGTGGATATATACCCATTTTAAAACAGAGTAAGCCATTTACAGACTAGTGCCCTGGAAGGTTACACCCAGGCTTATATGTCTCCCCGGTAGGCAAGTTTAAGACCTATTAGACTAATTTAGAATAAGATACCCTCATTTAAGGATAAGACTGTCCACACTTGCCAGTTAATCAAGAATAGCAATTCTGGAATAACTCCTCATGTAGCCAAGCCCTGACACATGGGATGTGGAAAGCAAACTATGTAGTAAGTGTAGCTCATCCATCACTCCAAAGGTAATGTAGCAGCATCCATCACATTCTGCACAAACACAGTCATCGGTCCTCAAACAACCTGACTAACCAGTTGGCCCAAACCATTTTTACCATAGCCCTGAGTGAAAATACAAAACCGGGGGGGGGGGGAGCAGGGAGAGGAGGGAAATGGTGATATCCATTTCTGGGTTTTTGCCATAAACAAACATGCATGATATTTTATGGCCATCAGAAGACAGGAAGGTCCCTGAGCTTATAGTCTCAACTCTAGCTAACCACTGTCAGATGCAACACCATCATGAGAGTGTAAAATCATGAACCACAGAAGCAGGAAGAAGACTTAACTAAAAAAAGCAGAAGGGAATGTGTGTCTACCAGGAACAGCTTGCTAGAAGTACTTCATGTCCATCTTGCCGTACCCTTGCAAAGGGAAAGGGATAAATAGTTTCTCAGTTGTGGAAATACCTGACAAAAGCAGTATCTCTTGTCTGCTGGATTTTCAGATGTGGCTGTCTTCTTTGACCCTATCATGGCCTCCAATATGAACTTTATCTTCCTGTTTCTCTGGTTGCTTCAGCATGGAGGTAAAATGTGCTTTTTATATTCCTTCCTTTTGCTCTCTCATTTAGGGCATTTTTTTCCGTTGGTAGCTTTTGCTAATTTCCAGAGATCCTCTCTAGGAATTTGCACACTGCTGCTATTTCTGGCTTTTAAACATTTAAGAGCTCATACGGAAAACCCTAAAGGAAGGGGGTGGATGGGAGGAGTGCTGTGTAACCTAGATGAAATTGTTCAGATCCTCCATGGCATAGTCTTTGCTCAAGCTAATAACTCCAGAGATTTCATGAGAAGGTGGGTCTATTCTGTCTTGTTGCAGTGGTGCTATGCAGTGCCTTGTGTGAAAGCCGGGTTCATGTCAACTTTGGCATTGCTCTACAAAGACAATGAATGAGCAGGGGCAGATCAACAGGCATGCTATGCTGTACCTCTCCTATGTTTGAAGGAATATACATTTTTTAAGCTATCTATCCTGTTCCTAGCAGCAGTGTTGGGGCCCTGAGCACCATTCCTGAGAGTGTATTACAGCTCAGTTGCTTTTACAGCTAAGTGTCTTTTATCTAATGCAGTAACCTAAAATTTTCCTTGGCTTCAGGCTATTGCTGCTGGTTATGTTATTTGCAGAGATCTTTCCGTAACTGATGTTTTTACCCTGAAAATGTTCATAGAGTGTGATTGTGTTCTTCTACTATTGCTGAGCTTCAGACATCTTTGCTGTGCTTTGTTTTGAAGGAGTTAAATACTGGGTTGCTGCTCCTTAAATCTGGTCATGTTATGTGCATTCAATGCAGTGGTGTAACCTGCATAGCATGGCAACTCCAAAATCTATTTTGGGTTCGTTTTTTTTTTAGCATCCTGCAGTGCCCATTTGTAGAAGGTAGGATGCCAAAGAGTCCCACTGAAACCAAGAAGGGTATTTATATCTTTTTCCTCCAGTTCTTGTATCACAGTTCCTTGTCCCTTGTCCAGGGAGGTAGTTAGCTGTATTAGTCTTAAGTCAGGCAGACGCCAAAGCTAGGTGGCACCTTAGAAACTGACTGCTTAAGAGAAACTATAAGATTTCATAGGTGACAGTAGGCCATTGCCTACAAAAGCTTACAGTATCTCCAAAGCAGTTAGTCTCTAAGGTGCCACCTTGACCTGCCTTCTGTCTAATTCCTTGTCCAGATTCTGACTCTCAGTTTTATAATCCTAAAGGGGAAAAGCACTGATGTTTGTGTAGTCAGTGCCTCACTGCTTGTTAAACCCAGTAAAAATCAGATGCTGATTAGCAAATTGTGTTGTTTGTATTGTGGGGAAATTAGGCCAGCAGCTGTCCTGAATTTTGAAGGACTAGTGTCTTGGGGATCTGCCCACAGGGTTCAAGTCCAGTAGTATTTAGACCTTAATTTTCCCCTTACTTATTGTTGCAAAAAAGCAGAGGAGATTAGCTCCTGTTGTAGATGGAAAGAAAATAAGTTGGGTAGAACCATGTGGATAATGTACTTTTTAAATATATTTTACTTCTTAAAATTAACATGCTGTGGACCATCCTCCCCTCCTGGTGCACTGTGGTGGTTGTTTTGTCCATGACTTGAAAATGAGAACTGCAGGTGCTGAAATAAAGTGATGGAAAAAGGTGGGCTGGCAATAGCACCAGGCTTATGTGTGATGCAAAGAGAAAGGGTCATGTTCACTGTGGAGTGTGCTCTCTATCCATGTTCCTGCTGGGCTGAAGTGTGCCCCTTTTCAGCTTTTCTTCCTTTTCTTTAAGCAAAAAGAAAGAGCATACTTAGGTTCATTGTTTCCTCTGTGCTTCTGCTTCCTCTCTTGTAACTTCCTATATCATCACTGGGTGAATTGCAGAAACAGATATCCTTCCAATAACCTGTGAAAAATAAGCCATCAAGGGAACTATTTCTTGGCCCCTTACCGAGATGCTGTCACAGATATCTACTTCAGATCTTCATGCTTCTGCTGATAGTTCCTGTATCTGATATGCAGACTTGCTCTTTGCTATCCTACTTTGAGCAGCCAAAGTTCTGAGGGATTAAGCTGCCTCCTCTTAATATTTTTTAAGGTCCCAATAGTGGCCTGCCTGGAGAATGTATATTTTCCTTCCTTTCACATACCCTAAATTCACAACTACATAGTTACACAGACTCACATGTTTGGATCCAGATCCTTCTTCAGCACACAGTGATCACACGCATGTGTGTGCATATACACACGCACACATACACCCTCCACCCCCCCACCCACACAAACTTGTGGGATTTTGGAGTAGGAGTTCTACAAAACATCCACCCGGAGTTCATTTTAGAAAATTGCTGTCCATTTTTGTCAGATGAAATATATTCTCTCATGCTGCATAACCAGTCCACTTCCTGTCTCCTCTTGTCCTGATGTCTGCCTGCTAGAGGTCTACAGAGGAACTCACAAGGGAAAAGGGGAAGCCTGAGTAGGTAAGAATTGCACAGTGATTACCTAATGGGCTCTGTAGGTCACAAACTAGTTGAGTTGCATCTGGTTGCTGACAGTAGCTGAGACCGCACAATGGAGAACTTCCAGCAACTACTTAATAATGCACCTAACTGTGCTGGACTATATCTGTATGACTGGGGAGGGAATTTTGTCCTGACCACCACTAGTGTTATGTGAATGCTAATGCATATCTCCCATCCCACAGAAGGAGGGCAGGTTGAAGTGCAGCAAGAATCCCTGATCCAGGTTGCTTTTGCCAATGAACAAGTACTTATGACTTGCCTGGTCAGCTTCCCTCGCACAACGCAATATTCCAGCTTCATAGGCAGTTGTTATCTGCTGAACTCAAAGGGCCAGAGAACCACAATCAAAACATATCCGATATTTGTACCTATCCCTGCTGAACAGGAGAACCAGACAGCAAAGGCGAGCTATAGATGTGACATTGAGCCATTCAAAGCTGCTTCTGGCACCTATTACTGTGAGGCCAACTGGACCAGGTTAACGCAAAAGGGACATGGGACGTTTGTCCTCATCAGAGGTAAGCTCCCCTCCCAGCCAAGGAAAACTCAAAAGAGGAAGTCTGAATGGCTAAAATCTGACTGGAATTTCCTGTAACGGTGCTTTTTTTGTCCTTTCTTTCTTCTGTCATGGCAGTCTATAAAGACAGAAGGCAATGCAAATGCTTTGCACTTCTCATCAGCAGGTCTCAAAGCACCTTACAGAAGTGGTCAGTGCCATTGGGGATGGTGGAGGCACACTGACTTGCAGCAGGCCAGCAGCAGTTAGGCATTGAACCCAGGTCACCTGGGTGCCTGTTTGTTGGGCTGCTTGACATGTCCCTAAGGCACTATATGACTTGGCTTGTGTTCATGAGACAGAGGTGATTACATATACGATCAGAGAGTTAGGTTCAGGTTTCCTAATTTCCAGTGGGAATTTCTGCTTCCCCTCCCAAAGCACCACACATTACAGTATGATGGGTGGGCTGTTCAACTGAAGCATGGGTCTAAAATAGCAAGAGGATGGCTACAGGGCAGGAGTCAAGTGCATTGTAAGAGAGTTGATAATGACTTGGATGCTGTTGTTGACCTGTTGGGTTTATTTTATGGTATCTGATTTGAAATGCTCCTTAGAAAGGATTAAAATGTAAAGCACCATAGCCAAAGTACCTCATGGCATAGGGTAAGGGACAGTTGCAGCAATCCTATCTTGGATGGTTGTTAAGGGTTTATCTGTGTATCTCAGGAAAGCTGACCTAATCAACCTGTGTGTGGCAGTGCATTAATGTGGCTATGATGCTTTGGGTTGCAGAGCTGGCGTGGGTATCTCTGTACTAACTTGCACCCTTTGAATGTACTATGAGGCTACTGTGTGGGTTTAGTACTCCCTTTTGCCTGTCTCTATCCACATTGCTAAAACTCTTGGGTAGCACCTTCACTGCCTCTGTAACACTCATGTCACCTTCCCCTAATCTATACATAATTCATCCACTAACACTACTTCTCTTTGCCTCTTTTAACCTAAACCTCCTCTTTCTAATTTCTGCACTGCACAGTGTATCAAATTTGTTCTTGTACGTCTTCACTTTTAAGCTCTCACCTTCATGGCTCTGCCTCTCTCTAATTTTCCACTCGTTTCACACACTGCTATCCTTTCTACTCCAGAAATTATGTTAGCCTTGACTTACCCTGTACACTTCTTCCAGAGAGTCTCTGGGTATGACTACATGAACAAATACATTACTATGAGGTAAGCTCATACATGATTTTGCTGCATGTCACTCACTTTGCAGTTACTGCCCATGTGTGCACTCCTACTCCTTGGTAAATGTGAGGTACCTAACCCCACTTTCACTAAGTGGCATGCTACATTACATTTATGACATGGTAAGAGTCTCCACGTGGGGAGCTACTGTAGACTAAGTTCACCCCCTAGCTCAGTTTGCAACAACTTGCTTGTACACCAGTTCCCTTTGCATTGAATTGTGTGTGATGGAAGGGGAGGTTCAGGGCTGGAATGGCAGAAGATGTTTCACCATGTTAGTGGTGGGAAGAGCAGAGGCAGGCACCTGGGCTGTATCTATCACTCGTGATCTCTTAGCTCCTCTCAAATTTCCCTGGAATATTTTTACAGGGGAAAAGTATCTGATTAGGTGTGCTTTCAGAGCTGCTTGTGGATGCAAGTTCTCTGACAGCTATTCTTCAGGTTTAAAAGTTCAGGTTCTAACCTCCTTGCTTCTCACAGACAGTGGGTACCTTGAGACTTCCTCCATCACATGGACATTCCTTGTCACTCTTACGACTGTGTTGGCTACACTAAGCATCACTGCAACAGCTCTTCTGCTGTGGAAGAGAAAGGCAAGTTATTACAAGATAAGTATTCTGTGTGGAGCTCCTAGTGATGCCTATAGTTAAGGTTTTCTGACACTTCCTATTATGAGATCCTATTTCAGTTGCTTAGAGCTTTGCCAAACTTTAACTGTCTGGGCTGAAATTTTCCATGCTGCTTGTCTGCCTCAGGCTGATTTTTTTTTTTTTTTTTTTTTTAAGTATCAGCAAAAATGGTTCAGCTGTTTCTAAGAATAAGGTTAGGGAACAATATCTATATTTGTCCATGTTTAACAAACTCTTATAAATATTTCAGCTCTAATGGCTCTATGTTTTGGAGCCAAGGACTCAAAATTTGTCAGGGGGTCACTTATGTCAGAGATGTGCCTTTTGCCATTCCTTGAAACTGTGTAAATGTTACCAAGTTAGAAACCTTTGAAAAATTGCAGTTTACATAGTCCACACAAGATCCTTAGAGGTTGGTTAGAGTCTGGCAGCTAAATTCTCTGAACAATCTATTTGTATGAGTCATGCTTCTGTAGAAAATATTGTATATGAACATGAGAAAGACAGTCTTCTAATATACAGTAGAGCTGAATAAAAGATGCCCCCAAAACATGGATTTCTTAATTTTTGCATGCTTGACTTTGCAAATGATTGTATTGTCCCACACACAAGACACACCCTTTCCCCCAAAAATCAGGGTGTATGTATTAAGTAGGAAATCTGGCTTCCTGCCCAGCATAAAAGCATTCTGCTTTGATTCCTGCTCAACAGTGCAGCAGCTGTGGTATTATTATTCAGGCAGCTGAGGGAATCAATTGATTCAATGGCTCTGCCATTCCATAGGTGTTAATGGTCATGTCTGCTTTTTAATGGTTTTGATGTTCCACTAATCAAAGTAACCTTTTTTGGGGCGGCTTTTGTCTGTTAGCTGTTCCTGGTCCACCTTCTCCTATTTCACAGCCCTGGAAATCTTTAGCACTTTTGGTTAATCACAAATTCACCCACAGTGGTCAGTCTTCAGCAGTAACTAGGGTTTCAGTTTTATTTAAACAGGAAAGGGAGGCTGAGCCAGCTAAAGAGTAGAACCTTCCCCTGGTCTGTGCAGCCATAACTCTGGAAAAATCTTTTTTTAATTCATTCTGTCTTTCAAAAACCAGGTGCATATATTCTGGGGCATATTCTATGCAAGAAAACACAGTAATATTTTTTGGCAGGGTGATGAAATATAACAGATTCCAGTGCATGGTATTACCCAGTACAGTAAAAGCTTTGTTATTCAGCATGAGTGGGGTAAGTGGGGTGCCAGTTATCTAAAAATTCTGGTTATCTGAGAGTTATACCAGCCCTAGCCCACAGTGGCAGCCCACCCTGCCCTGCGCAGATCCCTTTCCCCTCCCCACACCCCTTTTGTCACAGACTTTTCCACCTTGGGGGGGCATATGCGCACATGCGCGTGCTCAGCCCTTCTGCCCCCAATTTTTTTTCTCCCTCCGCCTATGCAGATATCAACTAGAAGGGCTTCTGGGAGCTGGTGTATCGGCAGTGTCACTAACTAGTGTAAACAACAGCAATACTTGATGCACCTGCCGGATAGACTTGGCAAAGATTCCAGTTGCTAAAGTGAGGATTTGTATTGGGGGATATTGGAAATTCTGGTTAATAGAGTATTCTGGTTAGTAAAATGCTGGTTAACACAGCTTTTACTGTATATGCATTAGGTTAAAGTATTTTTTGGGGTACCACCTGGTGCTGAAAAAAGGTTGTAACTTGAACTCTATACAACCCAAACAAAATTTCTGGCTTCCTCCTGGCCAGACTATTATTAGGTATGCTAATAGTGATGATGCTGATGCTGTTGTTGTTATTAACAACAGCAACAATATTATGCAGCTATAGGGCCTTTCACTGGAGGATCACAAAGCACTTTTCAAACACGCAATTAACTACACTTTCTAGTCCTCTGTGAAAAGTAGTTATCCTCATTTTACAGATGAGAGAACTGAGGCACAGAGGGATTAAGGAATGTAATCCAGGAATCCTGACTCCTGGTCCCCTGTTCATTCTGTTATTAAACCTCTCGCTTGCTCTCTGGGTTGTCAACCCATACTATTTACACTTGCAAGCTTTTTTCCCTAGTCACAAGAAGTATAATCTATATTTTCTTTTCAGTGAATGCTGAAATTTTCATCTGACTCCAAGAAATTTATCTTTAAAAATAACATAAAATTTTGAGACACACAAAACACAAGAGTTAGCAATTCTGCTGTACATCTCATTGGTCCCACATCCCCTCTTCTTTCTTGCCTGCTTGAATCTCCACTTCTCTTCTTCCCCTTTCCTCACCCACATTCTTCTTTCGCTTTCTTTTTCAGTCTGCTGCTTCCATTCTTCCTCCATTCACTCCTCCTAGTACCTCGCCCTGCCCCTACAGCTTTTCCTCCTGCCATTCTAGATCCTCCTTTCTACCTATATTCACCTACTTACCCCCATCTACAGATCACTTCTGATCATGGCACTGCCTCTTACCTCCTAATGATGCACCCCATACTAAAAGGTAGCTTGGTTTTCAGTCCAGTTGGGAGCTATTTCTTAGGAACACTTTGCTACCATCTGAGCACGGTGCAGAAAACTGGCTGTCATTTTAGCTAAGAGCAAGCTGGATTCAGTCCCCTTAATAGGGAACGGGAACTGCTGGTAATTTTGAGAATGCTTCTATTCGTCACTTAAGCAATACAATGGGAATGTAGACACTTCTGTTTCCCTAAGGTTGCTTTCTCTGCCATGTCTTCTGTGAGCCCTGAAGTGAGCAGCCTACAAGAAATTATAGGCTTGTGACCTGTGTCTCAGGGGGCTGCTAACTTAACTTAGTTCTCAGTAATATCTCTGACTTGTCCTTCTGGTCCTGTGGGGCTACCAATTTTCCTCAGAGGCCAGCTCCCATGTCCACAGTCTGGGATAAATCACTACATCCCCCCCACACCTGCTTAATTACAGGCCATTGGCCTAAGACTCAGGTTCTTGGGAGATTGCCTAGGCTCTCAAGATTTATTTAAAAAATCTCACCAATTCTGGTGCAGACAGCTGTCAGTCCCTCAAGTACCGGGCTGCAGTGGACATGAAAGCCAGTTGTTTGTACAGTGCATGTGGAAAAGGAAATAACCTGGTATTTTCGAACAAAGCAAAACACTCTTCTCCTCCCTCAAAATATTAGCAAATCATTGCTGTTGCTGTTTTTTAACATGTTTTATCATGCAGTGTCTTATGAGTAGTTGGGGCATGTTTATACCTTTTTTTACTTGCCATTCACAGATTATCAAGGTGGATTGATTTAAATCGTTATTTAAATCACCGACTGGAAAGCCTTGATTTAAATCATCAATATTAATCAGCTTTTCCATTTGTACTCCAGTTACTTTTCTGAAGAAAGGCACCTTCTAATTAGCTGATATAACCATTAGAAGATGTAGATTTAAAACTAACCAGAACCTTTTATACTAGATTTGGTACATATTTTTGCTACATAGGAGGGTGTGCTATAACAGTATACATTCATTTAAGCAATTGTATATCATAATGTTTCCATATTCTTGTTAATTTTATATTTTGCGTCTGTTAGAAAATGGTTACTGATTTATTGCTTAAGGACCCACCACAAGATAAATTCCTTAAGACAGCACACGGCCTATTGTTGTGCTGTATTTATAAAGCTTAACCTCAAAAATATTAGATTTTCCCCCCTGATCTTTTCTTTATATAAAAAAGCATGCACCCTATAACCGAAATACTTTGGTAGAGGCTCACAGATTCAGCCTATTTATTTTTTATTTAACTGTTTTAAGAGATTATTAAAAGTTCAGGCCTTAACAGTGTTTTGTTTTAAACTCAAATTTCATTTTAAACAACTACATTTTAAAATTAGAGAAATATGGATAATATACATACTAACATTAAAATCCAAGCCAATTTAAATAAAGATGGGGAAAAATCATAGTGTGCAATCAGTCCTAAGGGTAATTGTAGCATTCCAAATACATAACAGTTTTCTTTCTCTACTACTTCTTTCCTTTTGCTTTGGCCTTTTTTGACTAAAATCTTTGTTTAGAATTTTCTGAAATTCCATTATTTGTTTGGTGATGATTCCAGAACTTGCATTTAAATCTATATGGCCTCCTTGCATCAGTTTCCCTACTAACGGACCAGCTAACACTTCCTTACCCCTGGGGACTCAACACCTCAATATAGATGCAGTGACTGTTGACAAATGTCACATATGACACCCTTCTCCCTTAAAAGGAGAAATGATGTATATCCAAATGCTATTTATTGCATGAAAACTGCTGGGGATGATCAAATGAAGCGAGAATAACCACTGAGTGACAGTGCTGAGAACTACCTCCTTTTATATTTCTCCAGCAATTTGGTGGGATAGTTTTATGGAGGAGGCAATTACATGAACTGCTGGCTGACATTTTCAGGCTTTGAGGTGGGCCTTAGACTCATAGATTTACAGATTTTTTTGAAGGCTAAAAGGGACCATTAGATCATCCAGTCTGACCTCTCACATAACACAGGCCATAGAATTTCTCAACACAAGTTATCCGGATCTGCTGATTTAAAAATATTTATCTCTAGGAGATGCTGTTTAGCATCTTCCTTAGTTACTAATGGACTGGAAAGCACTTCATCATCCTCATGTGATGTGAACACATCATTTCTGCTTCTTTCCAGAAACAGAACAAAAATATTTTTGAACACTTCTGTTTTTTCTGTCTCATTATTAACAATTTTCCTCAGCCATGAGAGTTTGTTTCACTAGTGCTTTCCCTCCCCGTGTCAGTAATGTGGCATTTTTCTTCTCAAAAGACAACCCCCTCTGCAGAGATGTGCATCAAAAGAAATAATATTGCCTTGGATTACACTGTACCCTATATTTCTATCCTTTGTGCACACTCTACTTGGATGGAATGAAGTTGCCAGATTTCAGAAGCTGAACAGGGTTCGGTCTGACCTCTATTTGAGTGGGCCACCTATAGAGAAATCTCCTTTGCTGCAGGAAATGGTGCTGTTGAAGAAAACTTCTTCCTTTTAAGTCAGAGATAGACCAATACTACTGTGTACTGCTGACCACATATGACCATTCAAGTTATCCTGGTACTCTTCTTAGAAGTAGCAATTTCAGGATTAATTTCCTGGCCAAATTACAAATTTAAATTATTGCATTCTATCCTTCTAACATGTCCCTGCAGTTTCAGCTGGATACCTCCTCACTTCCTGTCCTACCATATTGCTATGCACTGTTAAATGTTCACAAGCTGCACCCCAGAGACAGCTGTGTTTCAGTGAACTAAGTCTTTTTTTACATGTACACATAGCCTATATTTTGGTTCACTTGACGGATTTACATCAATGCAAGTGGAGGGGCAGGTTCATTATTTTCAAAGTGTTTTGCTTGTGAGGAAAGTGCTACAAAAATGTCATTAATAACTCCTGATCATGCATCACATCTGACAGTCATACAGGTATTTATTTCACATTGGGGAATGCAGTGTTGACTACAGTGCTGTCATGTAATGTTTTGTCCTATGTAGGTGGTATGTCCAAAGAGAAGCCAGCCCCAGAATTTCCCAGAATTGGGGGCAAGAGCCCCAGCCACTTCAGGCAGTTCAGAACCATCTGGTTCCATCTACACTGTAAGTACCAGAACCACTCCCATCCCCAAAGTGGCTTCACTAGACCTCTGTGTTTACACAAAATGCCTGTCCTTCATCATGGGTACTGAGTGCCTGGGACAGTAGGGTCAGGGAGTGGAAGGAGGGGGATGATCCAGTGCAGGAGTGGCCAACCTGTGGCACACATGTCACAAGTGGCATGGGCAGCCTCTGTATGGCACACAGCAGACTAGGGAGGGAGCAGGGAACAAAGAGGCAGATAGGGCAGGGAGCAGAAAGCAAAGCAACAGATTGGGCAGGGAGCATAGGGCAGGGATCAGGAAGCAGAGCAACAGACCAGGTGAGGGGTTTAGAGTTGTACTTAGGGAGGGTACAGTACTTACCTTGTGCCAAGCCTACTAAAAAGGTTGGCCCCTAGTGACCTAGTCCATTCATCTCAGTATAAAAAGGCACTGGATGCAAAAAGAGGGCTGGGGAGGGGTCTCTTCTTCGTAGCTTTCGACTCAGAATAAAACTGACAGCCCTTTCCCATTTCTGAAACTGGCAGCAGTCAGCCGTTCCCATTCCTCTTGTCCACTGATGGCTATTCATCAATTTAGCGAAGGAGAGAAAGGCATTTCTTAAGCTAGTCTGTGGGGCAAATGAGGAGTAGGGGGATGAAAGAGAGTAAAGAAGAATATTGGCTGAATACTAGGAAACCTTTCCTGACAGTGAAATCTATAACAGAGTGGAAAAGGCTCTCAAGGGGAGCGATGTGAACTGAATTGCATAAATCATTTAAAACTGGATGATACTAAGCTCTAGAGAACAGAGAGTAAAGAAATGTATTTCCCTACCGAACCGAGTAGGTGATAGGGGGATGTGCAGAGATGGACAAAATGGGCCAGTAGTGTTCTAGCTTTAATCTCAAGGATCCTTAGAAGGTCGATAGTTTTTTTTTCATTTTTTAAATTATTTTAATCAAGTTTAAAAATAAAACTGACAGGAAAAACCGGAGTAGCAACTAAAGGGAGGGAGTATTAAGGTTATAAACCTTTTAATTACAAAAACTAACTTCTTTTTATTCCCACTTTTCCAAGAATAGATAGTTTGCCCTGACATGGCCGATTCTTGCAAAAGAAAATTCAGATCAATTTCTCACCTGGTTGGCTCCATCCTGCATTCTTAGTTTCATCTTAATAACGTTTCATAATGTCGCTTCGTTTAGGATGCAAATACTAAGTCTGCTAGAACAGACCAGATTTGAGCAAGAAGTGAGTTTAGTGAAAATGCACTTGTGAAGGGCAGAATCCAGTGGGATACAAACTGCCTCTGCAACATGGGAGATCTTGGAACTGGCCGGTTTAGCACCCAAAATGTCTCGGTATGGCTTAGGAAGGAGAAAGACTGGATGCCCTGGGAGGTGAACTAATTCAGTGTATATTTTTGAGAAGCCTCATTTAGTGGGGGTGCTAGAGAGCTTCTCCTAGAAGGTAAAGGTGGCATTCCCTGGCAGTCACCTAGGAGGAATGCCTCTTGCAGCATTGTGACCTTCAGTGTGGATATTCCCAGGAACTAGACAGGAGTGTCATACGGAGCTGGTTTCCAGATAAGACTCAGCGTTTTGCTGGACTTCATTGCCACCCTGCAGCACTGACAACTAGTTGAAATGGGATTCAGTTTTGTCAAGCAGACAGGATTAAAACTGTATTTACCACCTTGTTCTCAAATTTGATCCTTAGTGACAGACACCATAGAGCAGGGGTAGCCAACCTGAGGCACACATGCCACAAGTGGCACATGGTAGACTGGAGAGGGGACAGGCAGCACAGCAGCAGACAGGGCAGGGAGTGGAAAGCGGAGCAGTAGATTGGTCAGAGGAATGGGATTGGAGTGGTGTTCGGGGAGGGCATGGGGCTAATCTGTGGCATGCCTGCCAAAAAAGGTTGGCTCTGCTGCCTTAGGAGCACTCTCAATAGATTTGAGAAGAACATGGTTAATCCCATCCACTATACATCCAAAAAGGGATTTAACAGTGTACTGTGCTCCCACAGTGTGGCTGGGTTATGTGGCAGGCTTGATTTTCATGGTGTAGGTGGAACCTCAGTTGTTTTGGGAACAAGATGGGAGGACATCTGCTATGATAAGGGATGACAAAAGCTCAAGCCGCTCCTCTTGTTACGGTGGCAGATGGTCAATGACCAGGTGTAGGTAATTTATTTGCAAATGAAAATTGCATCCACTAGCTTTCTGATTGGCCAGTAACACAGCAGCATTCTCTAACAGTCTGGACAGGGAGGGGGCTGGGCAAGTCAAAGAATGCATTTGAAGAAATCTTTTTTTGGAGATTTAGCTCTAAAAATTCGTTCCCTATTTGCAAATGACTTAGACTGGAACAGTGAGAAAGGGACCACTTGTCAATCAGAGGGCATACAGCCTGATTCTTGTGCCACTGGGTGCAGGGGACACCCTGAATCCCCGATCTATATGATGCTGTGAGGGGAAAAAAGCACCAGGGAAGAAACTCTCTGTGACCAATGTGAACAGAGCTGAGAATCAGGAATAAGGAAGCTGTGATGGGAACTGTGTGGAGGCAAAGCATTGGTGGGGTTGTTCCAAGAGAGCGACTCAAGGGGGTGATCTGAAATAACTGTTAATATTTGTCAGCTTTTTGCAGGGATGGAGCCAAATGATCTCCTGCTCATTTTAGCATCCCCCTCCACCTCGGTGCCCCTGGCAAGTCCATCCTGAGCCCTGTGCCAGCCCCCTTCTATTCTGGCTCATCCACTCTTCGTTAAATCATGATTGCATAGGGCCTGACACTGACAGGTGCTGAGCATGTGAGGCCCCCAGCGAAATGAGCAGGAGTTGCGCAGTCTGGGAGCCAGCACTGCCTGGAATCTAGCCTCAATCACTTGATCTTTCTCTTTGCTGAATTACAGCAACATGAGAGCCTCACTCACTTTGCCATCTCTTTGCTAATACCATCTGCCCCTCCTGCCTGCATAAGCTCCACCCATCTTCCTGTTGCCAGAGAAACAGACACCTTGGCAACCTGCTGTCATCCTTGAAACACACATGAAAAAGTCTTCCCAATTGTTATGTTTGATCCTTCAGGCAGATCTTGGAACATCACTCAATCTGACATGCATCTTTAGTGATAGAATTATCTGAGACCACAGGATGCTCACACATGAAGAATGTGTGTGTGTGTGTATGTGTGTGCATGTAAACATGCATGCTTCTGCGTGTTCCTGTGTGTGAGTCTGTAGATATACGTATGTGTGTCACAGTATGTATCAGTTCCTTTACTCCTTCTGCATTCTGAGGAGAAGGAATAATTCCAGTTAAAGAAGTAAATAAATAAATAAAGGGAAATAGTCCTTATTGCATGTGGCTGCAGAGTTTTCCCTCTTCACTATTCTGTTGGGCCTCTGGCTATCAGGTCAGTCACACTTCCCATCCTCAAGTGCCCAAAGCGATTGTGGTTAGAACCTGGGAGTGACATGCCTATCAGTGCAATACTATACCATCCAGAGCTTAGCTGGATCACAGTACTTCCTGGCCCCCTGAGCACTGAATGTCTGTCCATAAAGTGGGTCTTATTTTGCTTTCTGTGAAGAATTTGTGTGAGATGCTGACAGGGAGAGTGGTTCTTGTTCCAAATTTGCTGTCTGGGGAGAAAAACCTTGACAGCATATCTCTGGGATCCAAGGTCAGTCTAAAGCTGGGACTGCCCTATTCATTCAAGTGCTTTCCTCTTGCCCACATTCAGTTCAGGATTCCTATATATCTTGCAGATTTTTGGGACAGGAGGGTGAGACCCAAATTTCAGGACGTGTATTGATGCCTAGCCACAGCAGGCAGCAGGACATGTTTGAACCCCAGTGCACTGTTTTTCATGTGACACAGCCCCTCTTTTCTCCTCCCTTTCCCATTCCAGTGCCTAGAATCCCACCAGCCTGATATCTATTCTGTCCTCGAGAATGACACACACAGTCCAATATCTGAGAACAATCCCACAGCAAAGGTAAGTCTCCTCTTCAATAAGCCTGATAACAGCCCGCAGGGGTCCCCTTCCAAATTGGGCATGTGATCAACTGCATTGCCAAACAACCCTGCCCTTATCTATGCAATAATTCTGCTGCTCCCCTGCCCCCAAAAGAGAGCTGAGCTGCTCCCACCCCTCAGTGGGTGGGTTCCATGTAGAGTCTCTTTTTTCCTCCACCTGAATGGTTAGTTTGTCAAGCAGTGCCAGATAGGACAGCCCTAGCTCATGTAGATGTGTTGATGTCTGAGGTGGTGGAAGACCTGGGATCATGTGTATCAAGGGAGCCATCCCTGTGTGCATACTACATTATTATGAAATACAGGCCTGATTTTGGCTCTGCTATGGCCCTTCCTAAATGCTCAGGCAGCTAAAGATTCTTTCAGCCTGAAGGAATAGAGGCAAAGCCAGGGCACTGCTGGACTCCCCCCTACCTCTGGTTTCATAATAACCCTTTAGGCCCATTACAAAGGGACTGAATTTAAAGCAGTCCTGAGACTACAGTGACTTCAATCATGTGTTGCTACAATCCCTGCCACCCTAGGGATTGGGGAAAGGAAGCATGACTTTCTTGGCAAGTTGAACATTAGGACAGGACAGAGCCTTGGGGCTATATCCACTCCTGGCATAAGTGGATGCAGCTCTCAAATTTGGCCCTCCAAGGGGAAATTACATCTGGAACATGGGATTATAGAAGCCAACATATTGGTCCATCTAATCCAGTATCTTATTTCTTGGAAGATCAGGAGTTTGAAAGTCTAAAAACCCTGCATCATTCAGTTTGGGGAAAGTTTTCTTGTAACACCCAGTAGTTAGAAGTTGCCCGCAAAATGTGAGTGTTCACATCCCTTCCCAAACTCTTGTCTGTTAATGAAACTATATTTACTATTAACTTTGGATATTCCTGTTATTCATAGACAGGTCTGCTATATTTTTTTTAATATACTGCCAGGTTCTTGGCTTCAATGATATCTTGGGCAGCAGTTCCACAGACTACCTGTGCATTATGGGGAAAATGACCAGCGTTGATTATTGGCACCCTTCTGTTTCATTGATTTCCCCCTTTTTGTGTTTTTTGTTATGAGACAGGGAGAACAGGAGCTCCTGATCTATCTTCTCTACCCCTCTTATTATGTTGTATCATGTCTCCTCTGAGTAATTGTCTGTGTGATGTGACACTAAATACACAATTTGCTATGGTGCACTGAATGTGGAGCTCTTAGGGAACTATTGGAACACTTGTACTGGCATAGCTGACACATTCATTTGAGGATGAGGGGGTCTGAAGAAAAGTATGTGGGCAAAGTGGCCTGTTACTGAGAGATGTGGGTATGTCTCTTGTAGCCTAAATCCACCAACTCAGAGCCAGCCAGGGACAGACATAGGAGTGAAGACTGCGAGAAAGCAGGGAGGAAGAAGAAGAAAATGAGAGATACGGTAAGAACCTTCTGCACCCGATCATCAAAAGCAGATATTGTTTCCCCATATTGTGTAGTTCCACCATTCAAAAAGAAAAGAGATGAGAGTAACAGAGACAGTCTTAGTCTCTCTGTCACTTAGCTAGTGTCCCATCTTTGGGCTCAGCTCTACAAGAAAATAATGGTAATAGGGACCTCCTGTAATGTGAATGACATTATGGATGGAATGGAAGGGAGGATTAGCAGGGATCAGATGCTCCAGGCTCTGCCTCTGTCTGCAGTGAACAGAGTGATCAAAACTTGGAAATTTGTGGTAAATATTTGTCTCTGGTATAATTCCATCAGTCAAGGAGAAATAAGCCCATAAAATCTAGGGCCCTGTCTGTATTGGGTAATGTTGATGTGTTGTCCACCTACCTCTATAACCCATTACCTCAGGACTGTCAAACTCATCTGGCCCTGCAGGCTAGATGAGTGGTGTGGGGTAGGTCCACAGGCTGGATCAGGTCCATGGGCCTGTTGCCTCCTCCCTTCTGCCTCCATGCCCGATCCAGCATAGATGCCACCCACCCAGGCCAGTTCAGGTTTCTGGCCTGAGCAGGCACTATATGTGTTGCAGTCTGGAACTGGCCTGAGAAAGTGCTATGGATCGCAGTCTGGAACCCACCTCAGCGCATGCTGCGGGTGGCACAGCCCAGGACTAGCTTGAGTGAATGCTGGAGGTGGACCACATCCTGGGCACGGCATGCAGCCTTGGGCTGATACAGCAAAAGGGACAGCACCAGGGGCCAGATTATGAGGCTTTGTGAGCCAGATCCATTCCGTGGGCTGTTTGATACCCCTGCCTTTCCTGTAGTAGTAACACACCAAATATCTCCAGGTGCAGCTGCAAACAACCACACACGAGTATCTGCACTGCTGTTTGGAGTGCCTTTAATTGAAGCAAGGCTGGCTTCTTTGGTTATATCCATATTAGGGATTATTTCCAATTATCCCACTTCTGCACTGGCACTGGGCACCATTATATTGATAGTGGTAGCAGTCAGAAGACTAGGATAGAGTAGACACCAGTATTTTTACCAATAACAGAATATAGCAGTGTTAATGTTAGTAATGGAGTTTACTCCAGCACTCCCATGGTTGCCATTACCAGCACAACTGCAGTTTTTGCAGGGAGGGGACAATTGCAATGGAGGCACCTTGAACTGGAAGATTTGGGAAGACCAGATCAGTTAACAAGTTCAGGTGTCTAGCATTCACATGCCCTTGGAGGGTTCTGTACTAGGTGTTTTTGTTTAGTGTTTCCCACTGATGGTTAACAACAAATAAATGGCTAATGTAGACAGGGTTTCATTCATCCACTGGCATTTCAACTACTCTGCTATCTAATTTTGATCATAGCAGGCCTGTCTCACAGTGCTTAGAATATCAGTATCTGGCAGCACTGTGCCTATCTGAGAAACAATAGTGAAGAAAAGATTCAGCTGCTGAAGGAGTGGAATCAGAGAGGTTAGGGAATTCCTTCTGCACAGTATCTAGACGGATATATTTTTACAAAGATCAATCTCCCCTCTTCTCCCAGGCTGCTTCTATTTTTAGAACAGAGAAAAGTAGGAAGCACCTTTATCTTGTAGTCTGGATTATCAATGCTTCTGCCTAGGGCAGTGATTCTCAACCAGGGTGCTGCAGCATATGATTCATAAAATAAACCCAGAGATTTCAAAGAGGAATTCTCAGTATCAAAAGCATCCTGACCTGTTGTGGTCTTTCTGAGTTGTTTGCAGCGGGAGAATTGCTCAGTTATTTTTTTTGTAGTAAAAAACCGAGTGAAAGTTAAGAGCTGGCATTTTCCAAGAGGTTCCTTGAGACTTACAAGGGGTGCCTTGAATCTGAAAAAGCAGGGAACCACTGGTTTTGGGGAACAGCACAGCATTATCTTAATGGGTCTATTCCAGTGGGCCACTAGTGGCTATTTCTAGTAGAGTAAGTTAGAGGTACTTTTTAAGAAGCTGCTTTGCTTATTCTGAAGAATATTTTTCTTCCATTTCTTTTTTCTTTTCTTTGTAGACACCTAAGGAAGAAACTCCAGAAGAAACCTTTGACACCCTGTATGAGAATATCTAAGAGCAAAGACTGATCATGCCTGGGTGGTACGTGTCTGAGCAGGAGGAAACTGCCCTTTCACAGTTTCAGGCCCTGCCATACCTCTCCAAAGACTCACAGCAAGCTGAGGACAGAAGCCAGGATGACCTCCAAGCCCTGGTCTCTTTCTAATCTGTTCTTTATAAAGATCAGAATTTCTCCATTAAAATCTCAGGTTAGCTCAGCTGGCCTGGAGGTTCTGGAAAGGCTACTTTTCTGTCAATTATTTACAGTTCTGGCTTCTTGAAATAGTGTAGTTGAGTTGTATACAAATTCTCCTCACCCAGTTTTGCTAATATATTTGAGTCCTGAACCACAGGATGTGCTTGGAAAGTATAGAGACCCCTGTGCCCCATGCCATGTTGTCAGGCTCTCAGGTCTTTCCTGTCATGCCCATTAGATCTTGCTATCTATCTATTGAGACCTGGCCCAGGGCCCACCTCATTATCTTTCCTTCCCCAGACTGTTCCTCAGCAGTCCACTGAATTCATGCAGGGCAAATGCTTTCTCCTGGATGGCTCCAGTAAAAAATAGTGGGCAGTGAAAGCATTAAAAAGATGCAGAAAATGAAGTTGGAGTCTTTTCCCTTTGATGATGTCTTTTGCCGGTGGGGATGTCCTTCATAGGAAAAACGTGGGTGGGGCTTTCAGTACAAACAGTCCTGCTGGAGTCCCTCTTGCATGTAGACCTGCTGAAGGGCAACTGATATCCCTTCCAGGAAGGGAATTTAAAGAAAAATGTCTGAGAGTTAGTGTTCCTGTAAGCTTTGTTACATAATGCCATTTTTTTAAGCTCTGATGAGCTGATGTAACATCACAGAGTGAAGTCCTCACCATGCTGAAGTCAGTAGGAGGTTTGTCACTGACATCAGTGGCACAAGAATTGTACACATGGTGGTCAGAGGATTGTTTATAAAATTATTTGAGCAAGGAGACTAATTTATTAGATGTACAATATGGAAGATAGGGGAGGAAGCTGCAGATATGAGCTTTCTATCCAGGCCTTGATCTTTCCTGTTACATAGATCTAACCTGTCTGTCGGACTTAACCTCATTTGAGGTCTGATGGGGAAGGAGATACATTAAATACATTGCATAGCTAGATCAAAACAATGAATCAAAAAGCTGATGTTGTTGTACCTTAGATTTAAAAAAATCCACAAGAATATGTAGAATAAGCTGAGAGGGATCATACAAACCTCTTTAAAGTAGAAGATCAAATTAAAACTGAGCTGCAGGGTCACAGGACCTTCTCTGGTTTCAGATAAGGTTGCTTCTCATCAGAGATGGAAGGTATGGAAAATGTCTCCAGGGCCTCCAAGCTTCCTATACTATGTTTAAAGAGATAATCCTCTTATTGCTTCGCTCTTTTTATTAGATGAGATTTCAAACGTGCAGTTTGAACTTTCCTTAACTGTAGAAAAATGCTTTTCCCTTTCCAGTGTCTAGAAATTTATTTCAGTAAAAGCAATCAATAGACTGAGTGGCTTATTAGACCCATTAACATTGTTTTTCCATTTGGAAAATGATTATTTTTTTGCAACAGAATTTTAAATTAAATATATTTGGGTCACCACGTTTTAATGCTTAATTGTTCCCTAAACCAGTACCATTACAGATTTTTGTTTCTCTTGGGGAATTTGTAGTCATGTTGAGGATAAATTATTTTAATATTTAATGGTTTTATTGATCACACCTGGGCAAGAAAATCTCAGAGTAAGCTGACAATTGGATAAGGAGTTAAAGCTTACTAAAATAGAAATGATTTGAGTAAGTTTTTTTTTTTAATTTTGAATATTATGGATCCTAAGAATTGTATATACAACTGGAAATTTCTTGCCAAGAGTATCAGTTGCAGCACTGTTTAGTCAATCTCTTATTCTCATTGTTCGTTTGTATTTTATATAATGTAAATCACTGTACTTATCTATGATCAACTCCATCTCTGTCTGTCTCGCTCCCTGCTCTCCCCCCACCCCGATTATATATTGTTTGGTTTATCAAAATAAAAATGATAGACAGAAGAAGTCATAGACCAGCATAATTCCTTCCTCCTACATTGTAGTGGTAAAATAGTAGGTAAAAGCTAAAGAGTAGAGACACAGTGAAAGGCTCTGATCCTTTAAAGTAGTCATAGGCAAAATTCAACAGAGAAAAATGGAAGATCTTTGCATTAGGGGGCCTGATACAAGGCTAAATGAAGTCACTGGAAGTCTTTTAAATATATTGTAGTGGGTCTTAGCTTGCCCCATTGAGAGCAGAGATTGTACAAGAAATGAGAGATCTCCTTGTAGATGCATAGATATGGGTCTAAAATACTGCCTTAGCATGGCCCAGGCAATGCAGAGCTGGAGCTTGTGAAAGTGGAAGGTGTAAACCAGAAGAACATGAGGGGTGTTTTTTAAGACACAGAAGTTTTCCGAGGAGATATTAAAAAAATATCTCCAGTCAAGGCAGAAAAGATTTATGAAGATCATTTAAATAACATTAGTGTAACTGATGTGTCTCAGAGACTTAACAAAAACAGTAACCAGTTGGTCTGTCTTAGCTGTCTAGCCCATGAGGGTGAGTGCAGGGAATTAGTATTATTTGCCTATATTCCATCAGATGAAATTAGATAGTTTTTAGTATGCGCCAGACATTTCAGATGAATGGAATAAAGAAACATTTCCATTGGCCTCTTGGAATCTGTTTCTTGTTGGCTTGTTGTGCCTATTCCACATACATTTTTGCTTTAAATTACTTTTTTTTTTAATGTATGTCTGGGGGCTGTGGGTTATAGCTGTGATCTTTCCCTCAGCCCCTGCACTCCTATATACTCAGACTTGCTCAATTACAAGAAATTAGACTTACGGACATTTTGGGAATAAGGGTCTTTGTGCCTGCAGCATTGCACAGAGGGAGAATCTGCTGTTATATAGTAAGCACTGGCTGCAGTTGGAGATGCTCTATCCATCCTCTTCATAAAGGAAAAATGGTTTTGCCCTGAATGAGCACCAGTCATGTGGGGTGATTACAATCCTTTCCTGGAACAATCACAAGCAAGCCATATGTCCTGAAGCACATAGTTTGATCACTCTTATTCTCATTGTCATGCCAGAACTGCAACAGTTGTTGAGAGTGATGAAATTATCTAGCCTCTTTTTAAAGACAGCTTATTTCAGTGATCTCCTGCAGTGAATTCTGCACTGATTGGCAGAGACTGGGTACATTCTGGTATTTTGTTCTGTTTTTGTGACATCTGAATCCTTTTACTGAACCATCTTTTAATAAGTATTGTGTTTTGCCTTCGACTTGTAAACAAGAAACACCTGTAACCTCAGTCAACTAGAAGGTCCAAGGTGGTGTGTATTTTTTCCTTAATTTTCTTCTATTTAGTATTATGATTATTAATCATCTGTTTGACAGTAGCATCTCTAGGGACTTAAGTCAGCACTGTGGTTTTCCTCTGCTAGGTGCTCTGGCTGCCAATATCCAAATGACACAGTGATATTTATTTATAGATGCATTTAGCCACTTAACCTCTATCCTGTAAGGATTCATCAGCTTCTCTGAGGAGATGGGAATTGAAGACAGTGGTCAGGGAGTGCCCAACCCCTTGCAAGTCAAGGGCCATTGATCAGAAATTGTCTTAAATTGTGGTAGAAATTAGGCGCAGTGACTCATGGCTCCAGACTTGGAGCATCTTGAAAAACCACCAAGAGGCTGAACCTAATGCAGTGAGTGGAAATCAGACTTTGTGAGTTTTACCCACTGTTATGAGCTCCTTCCGCTGCAGTAGCTCGGGCATGGTACGATCTTTGTAGTGGTTTGATAGTCAAGACTTGCCTCTCTTGGGGGGCGTAACACTGAGTCAGCATGTGTTAAATGAAAAAGAAGGGGATCAGAAAAAGGCAAGTGAGTACCCTTTTGCCCTACTGACCTCCAAACTGACCTCCCTTAAATATGATGGGAATTGCCTGAGTTTGAGAGCTTCTGTTACTCTGCTTTTCTTTTAGCTTGGACCGATGACTGAATGGGACATACTGACCACTCCTGCCTTTCATTTGAAGAGGGCAAAGGCTGAGCTGGGAGCCCTGCAGGCTTTTGCCATCAGTATTCACCAGAGTGCGTCCATGCCACCTTCCTGTGCCAGGCTCAAGACTCTCTATCCCTTGTGCCTTGTGTTTTCACAAGGCCAGTTTGTTTATCCAGCTCTTCACTGCCCAGTGACCGGACCCTCAGAGAAAGGGATTTAGGGAAGGTGGCAGCTCAAACCAGCAGATGGTGCCCTTGGTTCTCTTTGTGTGTCCTCTCAGTGCCCTCTGAGTGTCTGGCTCTCTCAGCCCTGCCTCACTATCTACAGTAGCAAAGCTGTGTTGGATAACCAGAAAACGGAGTCAACTTTTGTGGCTGGTAACTTCATTACCGTAAATAACAGTTGGAGTGAGGACAATATTAGAAAGCTAACCAAACCCCATGCTTTGGCCTGCAAGAAAACAGCTGCCTGACAGAGCCAGGAAGGGATTCCCGCTTCCCATATGTGTACAGCACTGTATAGTTTCCCAGGGGCCGCATGTATGCAAGCTGTGAGCGGGAAAGGATGTAGGGTAGGTTCATTTACTGCAGATATATGAAGTATTGACACCATTGTTCCTGCCAGCCACCGGTTACCTTGTTTTGACATTGCATTATCCAAACCATGATAAGGGTTGAGGAAAGGCAAGGGATTTTTTTCTTGCAAGTATCATTCAGATAGATTGGAGTTTGAAGTGCAAAACAAGCAGGATATTGGAGGCCAGTGAGAACTGCTACCCAGGTTCCCTCCTTTGGTTCTACAATCCTGCAGGGGCATGCTGGAAAGCAGGAGAGATGGTTTGGCTTAGATTTGGAGCTATTGGTGTCAGCCGGATACAGGAACGGAGAACTTCTTCCACGTGCTGGTTATAAAGTCTGCAGGAAAAAGACTTTCCAGTATGAGTGGTTCTTCTGTTTGGGCCTGGCAAGAAAGTGACAGAAGATAAAGTTACTACCCCTTTTGATCTTTGTAGTGGTTTGATAGCCAAGACTTGCCTCTCTTGGGGGGTGTAGCACTGAGTTAGCATGTGCTAAATGAAAAAGAAGGGGATCAGAAAAAGGCAAGTGAGTACCCTTTTGCCCTACTGACCTCCAAACAGATATGAACCTTCGTTGTCCCCTGAGCAATATTTTGCCTTTCTAAGGCACTGTTATAAAAACAAATTTGGGACTGGGGCCAATATCTCTATTTGTTAGAGAATGGCTCACTATTATGCATTTCTCTAATGAAATGCAGATTATTATTAATAAGTAATATTTTCCCCAGTGCCTTTCATAATCCCAGAGTGTATGGCAGACTTTATTAACTGTATATCTGCAGGACTCAGATCACAAGCTACTGAAATGCTGCCGCCTCTGGGGTGGAGTGTGATAGCTGTTTAACAATGCATGGAGTTGCTACACAACCATTTTCAACAGGAAGTGAAGAAATGCAAGTGGCAGTGCATGATGCAGGATGTAAAATTATATAACCTTTGTTATGCAGAAGTCAGCTTAGATGACCATAATGGTCCCATTTAACTAATGTCTATGAATCTAAGAGTGTTGTATCTAATTGGAATTCTAGGGGTATCTTTAGGGAGCTTGAACGTAATTATCTAAATTGGTACATGGCCAACAAAGCCTCTAACTTTTGCTAAAAGTTGCATCTTTTAATGTCCAAGAAGGGGCAGGGCCTCAGTTTTATGTTTCATTTGAAAGATCTTCCTGTTCAGGATTTTATAATGACCTCAGCACAATGGTATCCAAGTGCTTCCATGTAAGATGGCATCTAGAAGCTCTCTGACACAGTGTGGGGGCCATTACTCAGTAACCTTGTAGAAGAATACCTCATACCCACAACAGCTTTCAGCCTGGGATTTTGAACAGTTTTACAAGGTCAGCTGTTATTGTTTCAGTCTCAGAAATGGGGAAACGTTGGACACAAGGCGGTTTAATGTATTTCCCAACATTGCATAGTGAGTTTGAGCTGACTGTGGGAAGAGAAGCCAGGTTGCCTAGTTTGCTTTCTTTTGCTGTAAGTGTTGAATCATGCTGTCTTCTGTTGGCTGGGAAGGAGGTATCACCTTCTCAAATGGCAGCATTAGTTCCTGCAGGACTTTAACATAACACAAACACAATATAATGTGGATATACACACCAATATATGAAGCAGAGATGGCTCAGCAATTTATCACAGAGCTAATTTACTACATGGTTCTTCAATTCATAATGTAACATAACATAACATACAGAAGGTAGTGGAAGCTCTGAGTCAGATAAATCTGAGTCAATAGATAAACCCCTGAAAAAGTTTGAGGTTTCAGTCTTAACATTTTTTGTGAACAGAAGAGCTAGTTAGCCTTAGTTAGCTTTAGGGAGGGTTATACTTTCAGGTAAGCCACATACTTCTGGCAGGTGCAAAAACAGTGTCAGTTAAAACAAGAATTATAAAATTATTCCAGAACTTTTGTAGCATGGGTTATTTTTCTATAACACATGTACCATATAAAGAGTAAACAACGATACGGTATAGTCTTATTATCACTTGTTTGGGATGAATAAACCACACCGTGATGCATTATTTCTCCTGCATTATAGAGAAGTTGAACTATTTCATGATGTGATGTGGTACAAATGTATAATCAGTATAAACTCATATTAGCTTGATTACTTTTATTTTAAATATTTAGTTTGATAATCTCCCATTAGATATAGAATAATAAATCTTCAGAATTTGCTTCAAATTCCTGTCTCTGGATGTAAACATTTTTTTTTGTAAGAGGTAAGTGTGGTTCAAATACTAGGCCTAGGCAACGATTTGTATTGCACAAGCTGTGAATTCCAAGTGGACATCACAGCAACAAGAATAAAAGGTTGAGGAAGGGGTGCCCACTCCATCTTTGCTATTCCTATTATCTGATGTGACTTTTCGGGGGAATTTAAATGGTAAAAGCATTCTGGGATACTTTGTGGGGACAGCCTCCTTCCTCCTAGACCTGGGGTACTTTGCCTTATCTATGTCATACACTTTGAAATAAGCATGGTGTGTAAACTGATGACCTTGTACTCTGTGTGCACATTATGTATGCTCTGCATGGTTGCATGGGATACTCATCCTGGCCAGTGCCATTGCAATTACAGGAAGATGAAGGCTAAGTCCAGATTGCACAGTACTGGAATCATATGGTTCCTTTAGACAGAAGGAAGAGAAAAACTGGTTCTCCAGTCACAGACAGGGGAAAACCTACAGCCCAAACCCCTCCCTCTGGTCAATGCGGGATTGTTCTTAAAAGTTTTCTCCAGTGATTTGCTCAATCCAATTTTAAATGACTCAAGTGATGGGGGATCCCCAGGGATATTATTTTGCAACCAAATAATGTTTCCTTTGCTTAATTTCATCCTCTCTT
Source organism: Crocodylus porosus (assembly GCF_001723895.1). Taxonomy (NCBI): domain Eukaryota; kingdom Metazoa; phylum Chordata; order Crocodylia; family Crocodylidae; genus Crocodylus; species Crocodylus porosus. The sequence goes on from NW_017728931.1 coordinate 61,731,409, forward strand.
AATTATACTCCCTCAGACAACTCAAAACATCTTTTTTCTCTCCCTGGTGTCTTTGTGCCCTGGAAGTGTTTATCCCCAGCTCCCATGATCCTCCTCTTTGTTGTTGTTTGCACAAAGTACACATTGAGGCTTCCTGTGTAACATAATCACTGCCAGCCCTTTTATTGTTTGATGTCATTGTTCTTTTTAATTCCCCTTTGCACTGTCAATGTCTTGCTGGTACTAAGTTGTCCAGAACTAAACATGTCCTCAAACCACGGTCTCACCAGTGTTGTAAAAAACAGGACAATTGCCTATCTCTGCAAAGAGTCCTCTGCATTTACAGCCCACAATTAAATTAGCTCGATTTTGCTGCCATATAATATTGTAAAAAAACATATTAAATCTGCTGTCTGCTTTTTCCCTGGGGTCTTTGGCATTCCTGTTTTCAATACTGAAGCCCACATGATTCTTCTCCATTGCCTGTCTCATCTTTCAGTGGCTCATATGTTGTACCTACCATCCTTTCAGACAAATAGGAGTGGATAGGAAGGACTCCCCTTTGCGGTCCATCTGTATCACTACTGACATATGAGCAAACTCTCTTTATTTTTTAACAAAATATTTTCTTATTTTCCTCTCCAAGCTGCCTTATTTCAATACAATTAAAACACATATGCCTATTTTTTTATGTTCAAGTATTCCTGTTTATAACTTTTAAACTTTGGCTTGTGTGTTCTTAATCTGTAAGAAGCAGACAAGATTCTTTGGGTGAATCTGATATCTTTTATTAGACCAACTTAAATAGCTGGAAAAACACTCTTGCAAGCTTTCAGGTTTAAAAATCCTTTGTCAGGCTGAAGAGCCTGACACCAACTGCAGAGACATCCTCAGCCTGATTGAAGGGTTTTTAGACCCGAAAGCTTGCAAATGTTTTTTTCCAACTATTTAAGTTGGCATAATAAAAGATATCAGATTCAGTCAAAGAACCTTGTCTGCCTGTGTCTTTAGACCAACATGGCTACAACCTACACCCCTGTAATGTGTAGGTTGTGTAATGTGTAACAGGGCATTTGAGCCTCACATAGCATGGGTGAGGGGTTGAAGCAAATGCAGATTTTTTCCCCATGAAGTTTGTATCACAGCTGTCAGGAATGCAGATAAGTTCCTCTTGGTTGAGAATGACTGACTGACAGGAAGCCACATCAAAATGTCCCTTTGTGCAGGAGACAGAGCTTTCTGTGGGACTGCCTAAGACTGCAAAATGGTTTGGTTTCTTTTGTCATAAACAGAGGGACAATATGAACCTATAAAAAAGAAAACTATTACCACCAAACCAAAATAGTTCCCTGTATTTTTCCTTTGGGGAGAGAATGAGAGAGAAAGCGTATAGCACACGTGGCAGCTGTTAGTCATATTACTTAACATACTCCTGGAAGGTGTATGTTGCAACGGTCAGTGTAACAATCTATACAGAACAGAACAGTATTCAATAGGGTTCTGTAAATGAGAGAATCTGGCCAACTAGGGTAAAATGGCTAAGTCTTTAAAAGACAGAGGAAAGTGTTCTTATTTCTCCCATCTAGGTTTCACCATGATCATCTGTGATGATGTTTGATAAAGAAAAAAGGAGGCTGTTAATGTTGGTTTGCTACCAGTCCCAAATGGAATCCCTGTTACTGTGTTGTACATACATTCCAGAGGTGTTTGATTTTACAGTCTCTCTGGCAGAACAGGTTCCCCCAACCCCCCCAGCAGGGCTGAAACAGCAACAGAGAGACCTTCCCCATGGACTTCAGGTTTATTTATTGATTTCTTGCTGCAACCAAAATAAAAGCAGACTAGCAAAATCTCTGCCCACATTCCCTTCCTGCAGTTGAATGTTTGTTAAATGCCACAAAAATATAAAAACAGCTGAGCTGTGTCTAGAAAATCCAGCACTTCTTTTCTAGACCAGTAGGCTCAATCAATTTCCTCCTGAAAGAAGCTTAACTTTTTTTCTGGGACTCTAGTTTCAGCTTGTCTTAGGTGCAGGTATGTACCCTTGAGTCTTCCTGGGTTACAGTCAGCTCAGGGAGGTGCCCCAAGAAGGAACTCTAGCCTGTTGGATTTAACTTTAACTCACCCCCAAAAACAGGATATGGCTTGGCTTAGTAATGTATCCTCTTCGGGATACAGACCCCATTGTGTCTGTGAGGCTTAGGAGATACTGATACACACCTTTCCATCCTCCCCGCCACCCCAAAAACAAAACCTCCCACAATCCTGATAATCACTTCCCAGTCTGATAGTAGACTGAAAGGACTTTTAAAACCTGGACACTTTTGCAGAGGAAGAGTGAACACTGGCACCCTCGGGCTGTACCAGGAAGGTGCTTATATTCGCCCAGATGCCAAGTACCCCTTAAAAACTCGTCCCTTTTCCCTTGGGCTGGAGAAAGCAGGAGCCTGCAGCAGGCTCTGCAGAATTGAAGGAAGGGGCCTCAGAGCTGGGGAAAGCATGATCCAGCCTGCAGCGTTCATACACATTTCAGCTCTGTAGAGGAAAACCAGCTTTCAGCTGCCAGCGAGGAGTCAGGCAGGGACCCCTCAACAAGAGCACAACATCCTCCTCCCAGGAAGGGGGAGGGGGAGGAAAGGAAAAGGGAGGATGCAAAGGAAAAAAATCAGACAAAATACACTCCTCCTCCTCCTCCTCCTCCTCAAGGCATCACTACAAGATGCCAGAACCCTAATCAACACCAGGCTTCATCCTCCCAGTCCCAGCTGCCGTGAGAGCCCAGCCCTGCCAGCAGCTCCTCTCTGTCATCAGCCAGTCTGGCCTGACACATTGAGCCCAGGCTACTGAGTATTGTCCTAAAAGCAGAAAGAGAGAAAAAAGGAGAGAGAAAGAAAGAAATCACTCAATCAGTCACATGACTTGACAGGATTTGTGACCATTCCTTTCTGTTGCAACAAAGAGTTTTCAATACATATCCCAAGCCCCCCCCCTTCCCCCCAACACAAGGAAAGGAGCTAAGATGGGACAATAAGGAAGCCTTGCAAGGTAAGAGCCTTTCAGGGGGAGGTGTGCTGAGCTCAGACTACACCACTGTGCGCGGGGGAGGGAGGGGGAGGAAAGGGGCTTGCTTGCCCAGGGTAGGAAAACTCCCTGGTGCAGGGAAGAGGAGCTGTGCTGGTGCTTCCCTACTTCTTTATTTGATATGTTTGACTCCCCCCTCCCTCAGTAGCACATAGAAGGCATGTTTGTGTGCGTGTTGCCAACTCTTTGCGTTTGGAGAGAGAGGGAAGAGAGGTGTGCAAGCTCATTTCCTTGAAAATATAAGTAACTACAACCGTCCCCACAACCAGCTCGGCTTTGATGTTGTGCTGGAGGAAATGGGGTGCGCTGGGCTGGGAGCTATTGAAACCGTAGCTGTAAGAGCAAACAAGATCGATTGAGGGTGGGGGGTGGCTGGGAGGTGAGGCTATAAATAATTAAAGTAACTCAAGCACTTCAGATTAGGAAAAAAAAGATTTAAAAAAAATCAGGTCTTATTTTAGCATCTCTCGACAGGGAAGCTGCATTGATGCATATGTATTTGTTGGAAATAAATGGCTTGTAAAAGAATCAGCAGGTCTGGCTGGCTTTCTTTTTCTTTTTTTTTTTTTGGCTTTGGATTTTTGGTGTGTGGTGTTTATTGCAGTTAAAAAAAAAAAATCTCGACTGTAACCTGAGCTCTTCCCCTGCTCCCCACCCCAGAGAAAAGGGTTTGAAGAATGACTGTTTGTTGAAATGTATTATAGAAGGCAGGAGGAGGGAGGTGGTGGTGAGGGAATCTGTAGGTCTCACATTTCACATTCTTTAGCAACCTTCTCTTAAGTGTGAAGGACACACACACACACACACACACACACACACACGTTTTCAACAATCCAGGGCCCGGTGTAGTTGTCCCTTGGGAATTAATTTTTCTTCCCTCTTTCGGGTCCAAAGATTTGTCAGCACTTGTTTCTCCCCCCCCACAATAAATTACAAAGTTGTTGGAGGGAAATGGAGGGGATGTGGGGGAGGTACTGTTGGTCTGTTTAATGGGAAGTTACTCATGGGCAATTCCTATTCAGCAAAAGGGGAAAACTGCCTGCTGAAAGCCCTGGATGAAATCTTTTCCTTTCCTTGATATTTTCCATATGTTTCACTCCTTCTCTTGCATGGATTCCTGTCAGTCATATGGCTACTGAGTGTCTCTGTTCAGCTGCCTTTTACCTCCATTTGGCACTTAAAATTTTGTTACGATCAGCAAATGGCTAAAGCTTTATAGTGGCGTTGCGCTTTGCTGCTGTTTTTTCTCTTCCCCTTTTTTTTGCTTTAATGAACCAAAGCTAAACGCTGCTCTGAATTTTGGGACGCGCCGTCCGGCAACACTGTTATCTTTTTAAAGCACTGTCTGGATTAAAACCGGCTCTCATCACTTCTGGCCATAGGATGCCCTCCCCTTGCCTACAGTGAGTCCCAAGTTGTTGACAAGATTGGTGTGTGTGACAAGTTCCCTGAGTGCAGCCTAACAGCATGTCGAAGGCTCACGACTGGACTTCCTTTGGGAATGCAGACAGCAGTGCGGTGTGATCCATTGTGATGTAAAAATAAACCAACAGAAACCCTTAAAAAAAAAAAAAAGAGAGTTTTTTTTCTTTTCCCCTCTCAGCAGTGAGAGCAGTGCTGGGAGCTTGTGGTGGGGAGGCGGGGGGGAGGGGGATGTGTGAAGAAAGGTCATGCAGAGTTTGTGGGTGAGAGAAGGGATCCCTCAGGGGTCACAGAAGCTGGCTGGCAGTGAGGATGGGCTTGTGGGCAAGTTGTGAGTGCTGGTGAAGAAAAGGGTGTAGTTTGGGGTAGGATGAAGGCCAGTGGAGAATGGTCGCAGCCTTATGGGAGTGGGTTTGGAGAGAGAATAAGTGGGGGCTGGGGTTTAAGTTCCCATAAAAATCCCAACTGCTCCGTCCCAGCTCTCAGCCTACGCTTTGCAGCACACCATGGACCCAGGCTGGCTTTGTGGTAACTGTGTGGCTTGCAAGCCACGCTGCTGTGGTACAAAAGTAACCGCCTCTGCTGCTAATATTGTTCTTGACACACCAAGCAGTCACCTTCCTGAGCCTTAATCAATTGGCCACATTACCCCAGTCTGTCCAGCTGGGAGTGTCCCTAGGAAGGAGCCTTTCTTGGGTGGTTACTTTGGCTCCTGGAATATTGGAAGCAGGAGAGAAAGAGGAAGCCTTGTTTCCCTTCCACAGGAAGATGTTGGTCTGATTTGGGTAAGGCTTAATCTTGCTTTTTAAAACCAAAATAGCATTAGGAGATAGGAAGGAGCAAGCTCCCCCTCCCCACTTCTTTGGGCTCCCATCACCCTCTGAGTGCAGGAAACAGCCTCGGGGTGTAGCCATTTTTACACTGGTGATGGGGGTAGGCTGTGGTTCAAGCAACAGGAAATTGCTTGCACACAAGGGGAAAGCAGTGGGAAGAGGGGAAACCGAGAGTGAATAGCACCTCCCTGGATGGCTTGTATCTCTTCACAGCAGGGTCAGAGATTGTTCAGTTTCCAAGCCTTCCCTGAGTCAGCTACCTCCCCAGAAGCATGTGTAGCTTAAAAAACCATGATCTTTTAGAAAAGTGAAACTGAGATGCTTTGTATTGGTCTCCTGGATGAAGTTTTAGTGTTCATGTTTTCCAGTTTATCTATGCAGCTAGGACTGTATTCAGTTTTTAAACAAATTAAACCTGATATGTTCATGCAGTGTGACTCCTGGTAAAAGATCAAATGTGGCAAAATGCAAGATAAAATTCTAGGCCTTGGCAATAATGATTTGAAGATTTGGCTTGTATTTTCACTTCCTTTCTCCAAACTTCTTGCACTTTCAGCCATCTGAAATCTGGTTTGGGGGGGGAGGGGAAGGGTGAGAGGCAAATTCACTCTGTGGCCAATTCAGTCTCTGTTGATTAGTACCAACTGTGACTCTGGCTTTTTGATGTGAGCAGCTGTGTCACTAGCGGCTTGACTGAGACTCTTAATTCCCTTCATGCAAGTCAGCGAACAACCATGAGAGACTAATGAGGATAGTTATTTTTTTTTACTCTGCATAAAAGGTGGGGGGAAGTGGAGATCAGGGTCATCTCTGGAAAAAAGCAAAAACAAAAAATACAATTTTAGTATTTCCTTTTTTATTTGAAAAATAAATAAAGATCATGGCACACACTGGTTAATGGGGGGGGGGGG
>NW_017728931.1:61737734-61775262 GCF_001723895.1 Crocodylus porosus
TGTTTTATCTTGGAGTACTTCCAGTGACACTTTTGAATGGCATAAGAAACATGCCAGTATGGGGGGTGGAAGGGGTGCGCAAAATGTGGCCCTGGGACCGGATGTCGCCTGCCAGGCTGTTCTGTCCAGCCCACAGGGCCCCTAAAAATTTAGAAAATTAACATTTATCTGTGCTGGGCTGCCTGTCATGCGGCCCTTGATGAGAAACTCAGTAAGCGGCCCTCTGCCCAAAATAATTGCCTGCTCCTTGGTTAATATTATGTCATGGGATACTGAGATGTCAGATATAACTTTTATTGTAAATTCTATGACAGATCTCTTGCCAGACATTCAAACAAATCATAGTGGAGTTGCAGTCAAATGGGTTGGCTTGGCTAAAAAAGATTATAGAGAATTCTCTTGGTTGTCTGCAGTCCTTTTATAAAGCTCTGGCAACCTAAACATGGAGGCACCATCCTTAAGGATTTCCCCCAGTGCAGAGGCAGGTTTGGGTTGATATGGGCACTTTCTGCCATTCTTTTGTGCATGTGTTGGTGTTTAGGTATGCTGGTCCTGGATGGAGTTACCCACTGCTACCCATAGAAAATTTTTGGGCCCAGCACAAGTTCATAAGTTGAGCCCCCTCCCTGCTTGTCACCTGCATACCTCTTTCAAGCTACTGGATTTAGGATTGTTGCCATTTTTGTTCTGTTTCTGTATTTTCACCAAAAGTAACATGGCCTTATACTGGCTTGAATGTAAGAGAAAAAAATACTAAGTTTTATGTAAAAGCCATGTAAAAATTGGCCAGTCTGGGGCCCATTTAAATTCCCAGTTGTCCCGCACTTGTGGCGTCACTCCAAAGGATACTGTGTCTACTGTATCTGGCCTACTGGTTGTCTGTGGAAAAACCTGTAAAAGTCAGTTTGCCATGCAAGTGACCGTAGTGACAAACATCCACATTTGCTGATGACTGTCAGTCACTGCTGCCCTGGAGAGGATTGCAGGACACTGGTGATCTAGAGGTGAAAGGTTATGTATCCCACAAATAGATTTTACTTCAGAACTGCAAAGCTTGCGGTAATGTGTGGGAAGTTTGACTCTTCTTCAGTAACTGCAGATACCTGCCATCTCTAAACATCAGAAATAGCTACTTAGACAAAGTAGAGTCTTGATAGTTAAGTGGAAGGAAAACTAATTCTTTTTTGCCATGTTTTTGAAATAAAATATTTAATTCTGCATGTATTAGTCTGATTGTGATCTTAAGCAGTTTATTCATTTATGTAAAACAGCTTTACAGTTCACCTTTAAAACTGTTTCCACCATATGGCTAAATCATTTTCCTATGCCACTTTTTTTTTTTTTTTACTAATTATCAAGCCCATTTGCTTTAAAATAGGTATTTTTAATTTCACAGTCTCGTCTGCTTCTCCTGCTTGATCTTGCCCTTGAGTCAGGAGGCTGAGTCCATGACATCACATTAATTCTCCATGGCAACAGGCAATGATTTACTTATTTCAATTTAATTAAAAATCATCTATCAAATTCCAGGCATCTTATATGTTCTTTATATTAAAAAAATCATTGGCTCAGTCTTCACAACAGACCTTCCATCCTCACAAATAAGTCTCCTCAGCCATTTGTATCCTTTTTCAATCCATCCCCTCTAGAAAAAACCTAGGAAAAGAGTGTCTTGTGGCATGAAGTTCAAGAAATCTGTGGTACTGGATTGGAGAAATGTTAGAGCTTTGCCAGAAATGACAGACTGCCTGTTTAAACCAGCACGCTGTTAGGTGAAGCACTTCAGCTCATCTTTCTTCTTCTGCAGCCTTTGAGGTGGGTTCTTAGATAGCTAGGATGCAAGCCATTAGGGGCTTTGTAGGTCAGTGTGAACACCTTACACTTCACCTGGGAAAGGCAATGCAGATCATGGAACATGAGGGTCATGTGCTCTCTGCAGGAAGTCTTCCTTGTTAAGGCAGTTGCCTTCTGTATCAGTTGCAGCTTCTAAGCAGCCTTTAAGGTATAGTGCTGGATTATGACTGCTGCAGAACTGGGCAGCAAGAGAGGGCTCTCATGTGGGGAAAAAAACATCTGCAGTTGCTGCAGTGGAAATGCAGAAAATGGCCAGACGAGCTCGGGCAGTTAGCTGCAAGCATTCTCACGTGCATCTACTCCTGAGTGCCCATCTTTGAGGTTATGCAAGTTTGAGTTCATGATTCTTACAGTTTGTCTTGGAGTGATATCATATCTGAATGGAATTGGTACACTCTCTTTAAATAAGCCACCCAATGCTGGGTTAGGGTCCCTTGCGCATTTGAGTGCATAACCTGGCACAGCGGCTTTCAAGCTTTTTAGACTTGAGGACCCCTCATTGGACTTGAGGCCCCCCCCCTTATAATTTTTGTAAATTGAGTGACACCCAATTATAAAAGCTATTGTATGTACAGTATTACAGTGTGTACCCTCTTGTAGAGGGGCTGGGTATTGGGGTTAGGGAATCAGCCAGGCAGGGACAAGCCTGAACCTGTGCTTATCTTCTTATACCTCACTTATGTCCTTACACCTTGTGGCATGCTTCAAAGGATCTGGCAGCACCCCAAGGTACTGTGGCACCCTGACTGAGAGTCACTGACCTAGCACAATAGGGTCCTAATCCTGAATGGGTCCTCTGGGCCCTCTATGGTAGAAAAAATAATACTTTTGTGGTAGTGGGGGCCATGGAAACATAAAGGGAATAGCAGGCAGGCTTTGCTGAATAAGGGAGATAGAAAGTTAGGGGACCTCAGGAAGGAGAACCAGAAGGGTTAAGCAGAAGAAACTGGGGGATGGTGAATTTGCTAATACATTACCAGGCTTCAGAAACTGGTACTGACTTAGCAGAAAAGGTACAACTGGAGAGGACGGTATAGTAGCTAAGTCAAGAACAACCCTCCCATTCTTTTCTGTGGACAGTTTACAGAGCTTAACTCCTAGGCCAGTGGTTCCCAATCTATGGTCTGTGGACCTCTGGGGGTCTATAGACTATGTCTGGGCTGTCTGTAAAAGATGACCATAATCAATCAAAAGTACATGAATACCCACACTTACAATTCAAAGGGGTCCACGCATGAAAAAAAGGTTGAAAACCATTGTCCTAGGCTCAGCTCTGTACCTAGACTCCTGGTGGCCCTGGGTTAACTTTTAGTATTGGGCCCCCCCTTTGCCAGAAATAATGATACTACTAATAAAAAAGTATCATTTTCAGACCCCCTTTCTGTCTGGGCCCTAGGCATCTGCCTAGTTCACCCATGCCTGTGTCTGGCACTGTCTAGGCCAAGTGAGTGTTGCTCTTTCTTTGTGTGTTATAGAAGTGGGCCCTGATTTCACTTGCCTTTCTAAACCATGTAATTCAGACAGTCCTAAAATGTAGCCTGCAGGCCAAGAGTGGCCAGTGCCCCTTCAAAATAGCCCTTTGGGGCAAAACTTTGGAAATGCCTGAAGTAATCAATTTTCTGACTTACACAGTGTGAAGTAAGAGAAGTTGGCCCTTAAATTTTGTAAAGTTCAGAGAGAAGTTACGGCCAGAAACATAATTGTGTAAAACTCCACCATTTTCCTCAATGGTGGTGCTCACTTTCCATGTTCAGAGTCAGAGGTACTGACTAAGAAATATGTTTTTTGTCCTGCTAGCCCTGCAGAGCCAATGAAGTGGTGAGGGAAGGAATTGGATTCCCTTCTGCCTTGCTCATCCTCATTGTGGGAGAATTATGAACAAAGTTCCCAGTTGCAGAATCTTTATTCTTGGTGGGGGGCTTGAACCAGAGAGACCCCAGATGAATTTGCAAGGCAAGCAGTTGAATAAATACCATTTTACTGGGAAACTGAGCAAATTTGACATGGAAGATGATTGAGAGAGAATCGTGAAACCTCATAGTGCCACTTTTAGGTTTTTTTTCCAGGAGATTACTACATTTGAAGGGATACCTTTAAGAATTTCATGCTTAAATGATAACACCCCTCATTCTTTATTACTAGCTGTATTAGTGTACATCTGTGATTTTTGCTCCCTAAGAGTTCATCTGCTCCTGTTGCTTGCTTCCACCTGGAATCGGGAATTCAGGTTAGTGACATCTGACTTAATTTCTGTACAGACAGTATCCTCCTCTATAAAATAGGGAAAGTACCCACAGGACATCTGTGAGGATAAATTCATTATCTGTAAATTGCCTTCAGTGAGAGAGAGCAAGATAAGGAAGGAAATATTGAAAATGAAGCATTGATTTCATATTTTGTTTTTCCAAACAGAATATTTTTCTCCATGAAGAGAGCTACCTTCTTTTCCTCAGCCTGTCATGTAGAAAGTTCATATGGTAAGAAATGTTTATCACCCTCAGCATGCTGAAATGTATTTTCAAATTTGTAACTAAAAGGGCATTTCTTAGCTCAGTGCTGCGGGCAACCATCTTGTTGAAAAGTGGTGTCACATGACACTGATTTCAGGGTAGCTCACAAAGGTTAAAGAAGAGCCATGATCGTTATTAATTCCTGGGTCAGAAGGTATGGCTAGTTTGTATTCTCGTTCATCTTTCAAGGGACCGCTTCTGCTACTGTCACTTTTTAGCAACATGGCTGCCTCCAGCACCAGCTTCAGAAATGCCAGGAGTAATATAGAGCTTAACAATAGGCGTGCTTCCTTTGTGTTTTATTTTTGGTGGCAAATGTTTCTAACTGCAAACTTGGCAGGACTGATTAAAATTAAGTACAGATTTCCTTTTAAAATAGACCTTTTATTTTCTCTTCACTAGGAAATTAAGAGTGCGGCCTTGTGAACTAAGATGATATTAAACAACACTTTTTGTTCTGGGTAGACCCAGTTAATTCATGAGACTCCTCAAGGTTGTATGCTAACACAACCTAAGTTCTGCTGCTGTAGTTAATTATTGTTGATCTGGGGGAGAAATGCCTCAGCTTTTGGTGTTTTCCTGTAGGTCCTTTTTTGAGAACAAAGGTCTCTTTGGACTGGAACAGAGGTAGTCAGCCTTTTCCAGCTGTGGGTTGGAATGACCCACCATCAGAGGCAGATACTAAGACCTGGCTGCTGCTGCCACCTGCACACATGGCAGCAAAGGGACAGTGCCTGCAGCTGTGTCTGCGGACCACATCCAGCCTAAGGGCCGTAGGTTGCCTACCCCTGGACTAGAAATCTGAACTGTTGGTGAGTGGACCATTGTGAGAGCACAGGTGTTGGAATCTGTGGTGGCTAGTATGGACACAGTGCAAGTGGGGTTATAGGTTGATAGGTGTTCTGCCCACCATTGACAGTTCTGCTGTTCTGTGCTGCCCCTGGCTACCTCTCCCTTACCTGAAACAGTAGTTTTTAAACATTTTTACAGGTCCTTTCAGTGCAGTGGAATTATGGGAGAAAGGAGTCAGTCTCCTGTAATTCCTCAGGGTGTATCTCATGCTACCTGGGACAACCATCATTTTCTGCTCTTTTCCTTAAAATGGAGGCCATGGTAGAAGCTTTGGCTATTGCTTTGTTCAGTAAAATTTCTGCCATAGTTTTTCAAAGGCAGTTGTGAAGCGTGTTGCCAAGCGGTTCAAAGAGTCAAGATGCAAGTCATACACCCTCAGTGCCTGGGGAGATGGCTGTGCACTATGTTTGCAGATGACAAACATCAGGTACTGTGGTACTTTTAGGTCCAAATTAACACCAGAAGGCATTTCTGTATCTGCCTGGTGAGATAACCCTGACATTGCAGTTCCACACTGCAGAGATGTGTTACCTTTGTCTTTGAAACACAAGCCGTGATTGTCCTGGGGAAATTGGCTGCCTGGATAATTGTTAGGTGCCAGTAGATGTTAGGGAAGTCCAAGCTGTGATGGAGGCTTGTGGTATTAATTTGGATTTTAATCTGTGGCAGACTGACAGAAACCATGTACCCATTATTTTTTCTTTCTTTGCCCAGGACTATATTAACACAAAAGGTGTTTCTGGGAGCGTGCATATGTGTGCAGGAAGGCTAAGCAAAGAGTGGAAAGTTTTAACTCCTGCCTCTTTAGGTGCCTATACACATGCAGCAAGACTGCTCTGATGTGCTGTAATTACAGTGCATTGGAGCAGACTCGGTTGAGTCTGCTAGAGCATGGCGATTACCATTATTCCAGCATCACATGTATCAGTGTCCTGACACTGAAAAATGATGATGGGGGCACTTTAACTAAAGCTTACTTGATGAGCTTTAGTTCGGGTGTCCCCACTGCCATTTTTCAGCGTGGGGACACTGATGCACATGATGCTTCAGGAGCTTTAATTAAAGCGGCTCTAAAAGTCACTTTAATTAAAGTGCCACATCCCTTCCTCCTGGAGCATGTGTATAAACACCCTTTGAGAGTACGCAAAAGAGAATTTATTGTCACTAAACAGCACTGACATTGATGTCCCTTTCTCATCCTGGATTGACCCAGCCTATCTACATTAGCCCTGGAAATAACTGTATTCCTGATTATACAAACTCAAATTCATTCGTAAATGTAGCAGGTGCACTGTGCTGGAAAGCACGTGCCTTTGGGAGGCTGCAATCAAGCAGGAGATATGTGCTGACCTGCAGCGACTGTTCTATGACTGATGTAGTAGTTGTCATACCTGCTGGCTGCATTTTGCATAAAGTCAAAGCAAAGATGATGTTGTCAAAGAACAGTGAAGTGCCAAGGCAGCTGAACTGGAATCAGCCTATGCACATCTGGCTAGACAAGTGGTCACACCTGAGGCTAGCAGAGGCCGCGGTTGGCATGCTGCGCAAATTAGCAATGCTCTGTGCACCCACTTTCTAACTGGTGGTATGGAAATGGGTAGGAACAGTGAAGTGCATCTAACTTGGGATTTGTAGTATAGAATGATTCATTTCATGCAGTGATGCAGCTGTGTTTCTTTCAATGTATTAAACCTAAAATTCTCTTTTGTTTGTATGGTGAGGAAGTTTATAGAAGAGTGGATTATTGTGGTCCTGTGCTTTTTTAGATGGCAGGATTACATGCTGGCTGGCTTTCCAATGGATTTGTGCTCTAATGATGAAGGAGTTAGTCAGGGGAGCAAACCAATGTATTGATATTTAATAATAGTATCACTGATGTGCAAAATACAAAGAGTCTTTGTTTTCAGGGATAAATTTTTTTGCATGCTGAGAAGCTTGCAAGCCAGCTGCAATACAGTACTATAAAAAATTACACATGTACCAGAGCAAAAGCAATATAGATCTTCTCATAGAAGAATGACCCAACAACCTCCTATCCTAGCCACTTCCTTTTCCATCCTCTTGAGCAATGTGTAGAACATCTGGAAAATGGTTGTGATGAAGCTGGAGGGGAGGGTGCTATCCAAGATCTGCTGTTGTCTTGAGGGATGTGATGGTTATTGGGTAGGCTGTATGTGGATCAGGGACCATTTATGGGGGGAAAACAGCACTTAAGTTTTCTTACACTTTTTGAATTAATACATCTCTCTGAAATTATCTGTCATCCTGTCATTCGTGAGGCAAGGATTTCTTAGGGTAATGTCTGTTATTGGACCAACAACATAGTTGGGATAGAGTTAGACAAGCTTTCAAATGCAAGACGTTCTTCTGACCAGAAGAAGAATGTCATGCATGAGCAGGGGCTCCTTTGTATTCCCTGTTTCCTGGACTTCACCATTAAAGAGCTAGTCTTTCTGCCCTTCTTTCTGTTCTGGGACATTGGTACTCCAGAGTGGACACTGTAGTGAAAAATAAGAAATTATGGTCGATCATCTCTTACAGTACAAAGGAATGCAATAAAAGAAGCAATTTTAGTTCAGTTTTGAATTGCAGTGCTTACTTATTAGAAGCCATTTTGTCTTTGGTCTCAGAATGCAAAGGGCATACTTTAGAATTTATACAGAATACTATAATAATACGATTGGGCAGGGGTATTACTTACCTTTGCTGTTTATCCATTCAGGGTGAGAATGGGGGATTGGCGGGGGAGAGGGAAAAGTGTACATGATACTTGCTGCAAATAGTGACAAAGATGAATTATTAGAGATCCTAGGAAGTATATCCCCGTGTGGAGGTTTCTAGCTAGGGAAAGACAAACTGCTTACTGGGAATGAGAGGAAAACCTGAAAAGTCCTTATTATGCTTATTTGCACAGATAGTATTGAAAACCCGGTTTGAAGAATGGCGCTCATGGGAGAGTATTTTGGTGAAGTGTGGGGAAGGAAATACCTGTTTTCCAAAAATTTGTTTCGAGAACTCAAGTACTTTGGTATATGAAAGGCTTTTGGATTCCGGTGACTGGGTAGAAACATGAACTAACATTGATACGTTTTGTTTGTCAATTTTATGCCATTTTCTCATGGTTTTCATTAGTTGAGCATCAATTTGATTCCAAAATATGCTTTGCTAAGCTTCAAAGGCCTTGGACAGAAAGTCAAATTGAATCTGATTAGTACTGCTTTTTAGGTATGAAACAGAAAGACAGACTGAAGTGTGAATGCAAGCAAATAACAGAAGGGAGCTGCCATGGCGTCTTGGTTTTGTACATGGGTTGACAAATATATTGTAACATTAATGCTTTGCCATGTTTATAATTTCTGGTGGTAGAAGCTGTCTAATTTTACATAGTGGTTTCTGCATTGTCTACCAGTCGTAGTCTGACCACATGGGATAGGTTGGCCACCTGGTGTTCGTGCCCATATGAATGGTAACAGTAATTCCTGCAGCCCAAAGGGAGGTAGAAGGGATGCCAAGACTTGAAAATCCCAGTTCAGTTTCTGTTTATTTCTAAGGGTGAGATGAAGCAGCTGCTGCCCATGCATGTTGTGTTGGGAAAGAGGGAAAGACTGGCACTTCTGGATTTGTGTGAGTCTCTGTAGGGCCCTTTAAAAAAGTGGCAGACTTAGGAACGTTCACAATGCTTTCACAAGCCTGTAAAATCAGTGCCTCTTTACACTAAGAGCTGGATACTTCCGACACACAGCTTTTTTGTCTTCCACTGAGTCTTCCTGCCATTACTTCTACTGTTGATGCATTGAGATCCTGGGTATCTTTACCCCAGACTCCTGAAACAGGTCTGGCTCTTCACCCTCAGCTGGGTCTGCCTGCTGCAGGGAATTGCTGTTTTGCCCCTCTTTGGTATGCTGCCTTTATCAGCCCTGTGGCTTTTCCATGCTATGTAATTGCACTAGGTTGAAGGGCAGGTCTCAAAATGTGATTCAGTGCATGGTAACCCAAATATTTCCCTGCTACATTGTTTCTCTTATTTTCTCATAAGACCATTTGATGCTCTTAGTGATGCCCATTTCTGGCAGAAAGTGCTAGTCATTGTGAAAAGTGTGCATCTCAGCTCCAGGCTGCATACAGTGCTGTTTGAATAGCGAAGTTTCATTCAGCCAACTTGACATCTGTGCTGTGGAGTGCCAAAAACTGGTCATCTAGGCAGTGTTTTATCAAGACTGGTAGTGGAAGATGTGCATTGTTGGATCGATGCCAGGCATCTTCATCCTCTCTGGGACCACCCTGATAGAAACTGGCACCAATGGGGGACCCTAGGGTGGATTAGTTTTGCTGTAAGCAAGTCCAGTCCAAATGATTAATATTCTTTCTGCCTGCTGCTGAGGACACATTTGTGTGTAGATGCAAAGCATGGTAAGGAACCACATGCTGGTTCTTATACTGGATTTTACTGCTGTTGGAGTTTCAATGAAGGCAAAAAAATAATAACCATTTATGAAAATACCGTTTTTAAAGTAAAACAGATTTATTTTGGTTAAAAACATTTTAATAAAATAAAATGTGTGTATGCATGTTTTCATAGATTTTTAAGTCCAGTGAGGATTTTAGATCAGTTAGTCTGTCCATTTTATAACGCAGGTCATTTTATTTCAGACAGTTACACCTTCTATTGAGCCAAATAAATTGTGTCACTATAAAACCTTGTAACAGGCTTGAGCTGAAGTTTTTGGTAGTTTTTGGACTTTTTTTTCTCAGGAAGGATCCTGCTCCCTGCTCCCAGATTGCTGATTAGCGCTGAGGTAATCCAAAACCCTATCTCCTTGTCTCTGGCTCTAAGGATGATGCCTCTGGTATGGGGGTCCTTGGCTGAGTAGGTGTTGAAAACAGAGAAGCAGATCAGAGATTTGAGAGCTCCACTGAGGAGTATGAAGATCGCCAGCATTAATCCTATGCTTTAAAAAAATGCAGATAGCTCGTCCTCAGAAGAGGTTTCTCAGTCTGCTGCTGCTTCCATTTAGAGAATTTAATCCTTTTGCTTAAAGGTTCATACTTTCAGCACTGATGATTGAGGGCTCAAATCTTGCTGTCAGACCTAGTTAGGATCAGTTACAAATGCAGTCTGAGTATGAAACCATTGTTGCAAAGGAGCCTACAATTAAGATATACTGCAGCAGCACACCACCTCACTGGTCCAGTCTACTATGTCAGATGTATCCTCCTTGCACAGCATTAACTCCACATATAATATCATGTCAAATTCAGGGTCTTGCTTCTTATCTTCAAGGTGCTTAATGGTCCAGGCCTGGCATGCCTAGAAGATTGCCTAAAGCTCCATGGCAAGAATAGTGCTTGTTAACCCCATCTTGTCTTTTGTGCTTGGCAGCTGGTCCAAGACTGAACATGTCTCAAGATTCCAAGGGCTTCTTCCACTGTGATAGCAAGTTGTGAACTAAACCAATTTAATTACCTTAGTGCAAGTGTGTGTGTGTGTGTGTGTGTGGCTGCTCTTATTTCAGAATAAAAGTAGCCTAAAGTCAGTTTAGCTAAAGCTGGCTTTACTGCCAACCAAATTGGTGCAAAAGTCTGTGCATGTCAGGACTAAGGAGTCCTGAAAACTTTACAGATTGGCTGCATTTCTGTGACCTTGTCTTCAGTAATGAAAACATTTCACAGGAGATAAAACTAGATGGTAGTGCACATTGCTGTGTCTGTACGCTGAGCTCATTGCATTCACCAGGAACTCTTGGAGTCCTTCCCTTCTCGCCCTTCCAACATGTGTGTCACCCACACTGTCCCCTCTAGTTCCACGGGTTCTGTGTGTACCCCTCTTTCTCCTACTATGATTAATCATTTTCTGATCTCTTTCTTGCCTGTGTAAGCATTCATTCATTCATGGTATTAACATTTTAAATCATTTTGGGAGAATGGTTAGAGGTGAGATGTGGGAATTGTGATGTGAAAAGAGTCTTTGGTCTGTAGACAGTTACAGACTTGGCTGAAGTTGCTGAGCCTCCTAACCAGATACCCCCTGTTGACAAGGTTCTTTCCACTGATGGTTAGAATATTGTAAGACATCTTGGAAGGGATTTGATTCAGTGTTCAGACATTTCTGCGGTTCATCCAAACAGAGGAGCATCATAATGTTGAGAGTGAAACCCCATTTGGTTCAGCCAGTAAAGTAAATAGAGCTGGTAGAAACAGAATTTAAAATTTAAAAAAAGTCACTTCAAAATTCCTGTATTAAAAATTATTCTGTTTGAGAAAGATGTATAACTTAATTGATTACTTTTGTTAGGAAAAAAAGTCATGCCATATTCTACTATATTTTAAATGTTTATTGACTTTTATTCATGTGCTGAAAACCGGGGTTTGAGTCAAGGCAAGGAGGTTTCAGTATGTACTTCAAAAGTTTGGAGGAAGAGTTTGAGATTTTTCTTTGAAAAAGTTAAAAATGCATCCGTTGACTAATGTGAAATGAGCAAAAGTTTGACATTTCATAATCACCCCTTTATTTCCATTTTTTCAACCATCTGTAAAAAGATATCTGGTTTAAAATAAGCAGGCAAAAATCTACATATATAATAGCCCCCAACAAGAGGAAGAGGAAAGA
Source organism: Crocodylus porosus (assembly GCF_001723895.1). Lineage (NCBI taxonomy): Eukaryota > Metazoa > Chordata > Crocodylia > Crocodylidae > Crocodylus > Crocodylus porosus. The sequence goes on from NW_017728931.1 coordinate 61,749,558, forward strand.
GAGAAAACAAGTGGGCCACATCTTTCACTGAACTTTTGGAAGCTGCTTGGATGCCGTGGTGATGGATACAGCATAAAAACTGAAATGAAATGGAAGAGTTGGGACAATAGGAATATGGAGTTTTTTTCCTTTATTAGGTGACAGATTCCAGTCTAACCCAGTAGCTGAAATGGCTTGGTGGTCTCATGTGCTACTATGTAGATACAAATGATATTTGACTGATTCATTAGAGAGGCTGTGGAGATAAAACCATTAAAAGTGGTATACTTTCCACGTCAGGAATGAGGCATCTGTAAGAAGGTGTTGTACTTTTCAGTGTTATTTTAGTTCCCAGGTTCCCTGTGTTCTGCATGTTGCCTGTTTCCTCTATCATATTGTTAAGAACAGGGGTGGGCAAAATATGGCCTGCAGGCCACATCCAGCCTGCGAGGCCATTCTAGCTGGCCCACAGGGCCCCTAAAAAATTTAGAAAATTAATATTCATCTGCCCTTGGTTCCTGTCAAAAATGACAGGAACCAAGGGCAGTAGGACCCAGGGGAAGCCCAGTGGGCTCCCACAAAAGCAGGGTCCGCCTGGCTCCACTTCCCCAGCCAGGGCTTCTGATTTGGGACCACTGTGGGTGGCTGCCCGTGCTGGAACCCCAGGTAAGGGGAAAGTTGGAGGGAGGGCAGGGAAGGAGCCCAGGGCAAAGTGGCCCGGGGAAAAGCAGCCGCCCCGTGCCCAGTGCCCCACACTGCAGCTGCTCACAACCCACTCGGGGCTGCCTGTGCATGCTCTGGACAGCTCTGCACAGACTGTGAGCAGCTGGAGCGTGGGGCATCAGCCACGAGGCAGGCGAGGGGCTGCTTTTCCCTGTGCTCAGCTTTTTGCCGGGCTCCTTCCTGGCACGGAGGAAAGTGACCCCTCACCTGCCTCATGGCTGGCACCCTGCACTGCAGCTGCTCGCAGCCCATGCTGGGCTGTCCGGAGCAGGCACAGGCAGCCCCAGGTGGGCTGCGAGCAGCTGCAGCATGGGGTGCTTCCCCCCACCAGCGCACAATACCACCTGCCAACCCAACCCCGCTGCCAGCCTGGGCCCTGCTCCGGCTCCGGGTTTGCTCTTCGGGGCTGGACGTGGGGACAGCAGCTGCAGCCCCTCCGCTTACCACGCCAGGCAGTGTTTGCCACTGTTGCCTCTGGCCTGCCCAGTGTGCAAGATCCGGGCAGGCAGCAGCATCCAACACTGCCTGGTGCGTCAAGCAGGGGGGCTGTAGCTGCCGCCGCCACGTGTAGCCCTGATGGGTGAGCCTGGAGCCAGCACAGAGTCCAGGCTGGCAGCAGGGCCGGGTTATAAGCTGATTGCTGAGCATGGGGAAAAGTGGCCCCTCGCTTGCAGCCTGCATGGGGATGCTTGTGCCTGCTCCAGACAGTCCCTCATGGGCTGCGAGTTTCTGCAGCAGGGAGTGCTGGCCATGGGGCTGACAAGGGGCTGCTTTTCCCTGTGCTCAGTACCAGCTTCTTCCCTGCCAGCGAGCAGGGAGTTGGGGCTGTGCGCTGCCCCCTGCCTGTACCATAGGGCTGGGAGGCACTGGGAGTGAGTGGGCAGGGAGCCAGTGGGAGCACAGGGCCTGCACCAGTATCCCGGGGCCAGTGCCAGCGGGGCCCAGAACAGGGCAGCAGGAGCGCGAGGTCCCAGCCAGCAGGGGCTCTGTGGAGCTTGGCCAGCTCCCCACCCTCCCTGCTGGTGCAGCCCAGCCTGGCTCCACAAATCCCTGCCAGCCTGTGCCCCGCTTTGGGCCCCACTGATGCTACCCCTGGGACATTGGTCCCAAGATGGTGACTGGGGGTGGGGTGCCTGTAAAGGGGCAGGGCTACCCATGCGGACCTTGACAGGCTGCCAAAACTGGGTAAGTGGCCTGAAATAATTGCCTGCCCCTGATTAAGAATGATTGGTGTTGGAAATAAGGGATCAAGAAACTGAGGTTCTAGATCAGTGTTGGGCAAAATACAGCCCAAGGGCCTCAGCTGGCTTGTCAGTTGATTGTATCTGGCCTGTGGCTGCCTCCATGGTGTTCTGCATGGGGCTGAGCCCTGCCTGGGGCAGCTCATGCTGCCCTGGTGCCCAGCGTGCACAGCAAGTCTACCCCTGCCACTGCTACAGCTGCCCAGGTGTACTGCTTGTCTTCCCCTGCCTCCAGTAGCTCCTTCTTCTCCTGCCCCTGCTGCACTTCTCTAGGTATCAGGTAGTGTGGAGAAGCTGCAGCCAGGTGGCTCCTACGCCAGCATGTGGGGCTCCAGCTCCTGGCTGTCTTCTACCCACTTCACTTACCTGGCATGATGAGCACCCACCTGTGTATGAACGACTGGTACCTCCTGAGACTGGGGGGACACCATTTATAGATGTTGGCAGTGAGTGGGGACTGCCTGCAAATGCCAGTGGTGACATCAGCTGCTGCGGGAGGAGGGGCAAACGGTGAACAGGGACCGTACACAGAAGCTGGCCATGGTGGCCAATCTCAGGTGGGGCACATGCCCCCCCCCCATGAGTTGCCTATACACCTGTGGGTGGCCAAGTGAAGGCAGCCCCTCCAGGAAGCTGTGTGCAGTGGCTGGGGGTGGGGCCGGGGCCAGGCCCAGGGTGGTGCTGTCAGTGGGTGTGGGTGGGAGCAGGTGGGGCTTGGCTCCATGTGAAGCACTGCAAGGGCAGCTGTGGGTTGGATGGGGCTGGGGGGCAGACTGCACCTGCACTGCGCCACCCAGGTGAGCTTTGCTGCATGTGCCCACTGCCTTCCCTCCATCCCTGGCTGGCTCCTGAGACCTAGTGTGTGGGCAACCTACCACGCATGTGTGTACACCACTCCCCCCCGCCCCTACCCTCTCCATTTCCCACCCGCCGTATACAAGAGTAAGCCTATTTGGAGCTATTGCACAATTGCCTCTATATACACTACACAGAAAAACCTAAATCAGAACAAAAAATACATTTTGAAATAAAATTATAATATGTTACAGTAGATGTTTAATTTTTAATATATGATTTGGTTTTTATCTAGAAGTTGTTAAAATGATATCTTCTGAAAGATTTTGCACGTGCAGTCCTCGACAGCTCACCAAAACTCGTTAAGTGGCCTGCCAGCCAAAATAATTGCCCACCCTGTTCTAAATTGAGTTCACGAGGGAATGAACTTCCCATCATTCTAAATTCCCTCCGTTAATAATTTGTGCCTCTCTCCTTTGACCTTTGTCAGGCATTTCAGCCTTGGCAGTCTGAGACCTATGGTAGAAGAGCGTGTGTGCTACTGTCTTTGTATCGCCTCTTGGGACAGGCAAAGAATTCATTCCCCAGGTATCATCATTTTGGAACCTTTTGACAGTGCTGAATGTATAGAAAGAATACCATAAAATAGCACCAGGGTGTCTCATTTTAAGGTGTCATCTCACTGCAGAGTCACACACTCATTTTACTCATGCTGGACACCTCAGCACTTATTGTTCAGCATTTTAGGAGGTTTCTGTTTGCAGTGAGAAAAGAAGAATTGAGTCCTTATGAGTCCCTTCCTGGCATATGGCCAACAGGGCTCTGTGTGTGTGCATGCACGTGTATAATCAGTCCCCAATGTTCTTGTATTTCCACAGTTCCTTACTGCATGTATTTTCTTAAAGAGCTGGATTTTACATTATTGCTTATTTCTTCACCCCTTGTCTCAATGAATGGGAGGGAATGGGATAGCTTTAGCTTGTGCATACTAACCTTTTCCTATGAAGCTTTTGCTTGGTGTGGAGGGGAGAGGAGGAGAAGAATGCTGCTCGGCCCACATGAAAATAGGATCTTGGAAGCAGAGCTAAAGAGCTGGATAAGGGTAGGGCCTTGTCTACACTAGAAAATTTGACCAGTTCAGAAAGACTGTCCAGTTTGTTTGTACTAACCATTAAATTGCAACTAGCTGTTGCAGGTGTGTCCATGCTAGCACTATCCTAACTCATTTAGGTCATGCTGCCTGCTAGGTACTTATCCTACAGCTCCTGGCATAGCTCCCAAAAACAGTGTTTTTGGGAACTTTTGAAAGGCCACAAGCGCATAGTGACAGAACTAGCCAAGGCATTTCAACTGCTCTGCATCCATGCAGCCATTAAAGTAGTCCTGAAAAAAAGGTTCAGAGTCAAGTAGGTATTTGGGCCTGCTGAAGCATAATTTACTCCAAGTGGCATTTAAAAAAAAAAAAACCACAACAAAATCCAGCTAAAAACAATCACCACTCCACACACACACTGTGCCATTGTGGGAGTGTATGAGATGTGCTACTATTGTTCTAGGAAGAACAAATGGTATTTAGTCTTAATACAGTAAGTTTCTGGAGTGGTGCTAAAAAGAAAGCACTTTATAATAATTATGGTAGAAAATGTCTGTCTGAAACCAGATTCTGTAATTAAGTTCTATTTTCAAACACCTTGGCTAGCAAAACTTGTTTGGCCTGAAAATTGCTATATTTACTCAGAAAGCTAAACAGACAATTTTCTGCCAACTTTAAAGAGTATTGGTCAAATGACTTCTGATTTACAGGTCACTCCAAATTTCCCTCATTAAGTCTGGGTTTTTTTTCCTATATATCTGCTATGGATTTCTGTAGTTCAGATATAACTTGCTGCCATCTCTTTATGTTTTCTCTATTGTTAAATCTTGAAAACATGCATACAGTTTGAAGAAAATAAGTTGTAACTAAGTGAAGTGAATTGTTGTATCTAATTGTAATGGTTAAAATGTGTGTCCAAATAATTTGCCCTCTGGTGGCTAGTTAGAGCTTAGAAAGAACATTGCCTCCAGTCTAGACCTCACTCCTATTTCCTTGGTTCAAGCTATAGAAGCTCCAGCTTTAATAGAAAAAGGAATCAGGGTCTCAGTCCTGTCTGTGCAGTTTTATATATTTCATATTGTATATGGGTGTTTCTAGCAATGAACTTGCTCCATAATGGTACTGATTTCTTCTGCAGAGCAGAGTGAAAATTGGTGACGCTGAATTGCAGGCCATTTTTTAAAAGTTCCTCTAACTATGGAGCTATTCAGCAGGTTGCAAACAAGATTCTATTATAAGATCTTTGTTCACTCCCATTATGCTTTTTTCATGTGCAAAATTATGGTTGTGATTATGTGACAGCTGCCCTCTTGGCTGACACTCAGCAGATTGAACTGGTGACCTCCAGAGCTAAAAGCATGAGCAGTTGCAGCTTGAGCTAAAAAGCTACGGCTCTGTAACAATTCATCCTCACTGTGGATCAGTGCAGAGGGGGACCTGCAACACCCTCCACCACATCGGTGAATTACAATTATTTTCTGAGTATATTGAAACTTTCTTTTGGAAGCTTAGAGGTAACTGTTCAAGCAAATTTAAAGTGGTGGACACTTCCATGTTGATGTTGTGGATATTTTTTTAGGGCTGTCACACAGAACACTTGGCATATGTTCTATTTAGATAGTAGTAAGCATTACCATGCTGAATTAAAACAACGTGTTCTGAGTGGTTGCACAGTAACGCTTACTTGTAATCTCGGCCCACTCTGGACGGGACTGGATCTGACTGCCCCCTGCACCCCCAATACCGACCCTGGCATCGGGTGCTGTAGCTTGCATTGTCCACTCATGAGGATGTGTAACCCCCACACCTGGAGCCTGCACCCTCCTTGCTGTGTCTAGCTCAGGGGTGCTGGCCCTGGCACACTCTGTCATTGGTGGGTAGAGGGAGGTATGGGGAGCTGGGCCTGGGGGAAAGTGCCACACCTGCCACTGGATCTGTGGAGAAAGTTGAGTGTCTTCTGCTGGTGGTTTTGAATTGGCTCCAGTGCAATCCTGGGGCTGGGACCAACAATCAGCTGTTGGTTCCAGCCTTGGCATTGCACTGGAGCCATTTCAAGACTTCATTGGCGTCGAGGCTGGGACAGGCAATTAGCTGATTGTCGGTCTCTTCCCCAGCATCATGCTAGGTCTGGTTCAAGACTCCAGTGTTGTAGGGGTGGGGACTGCCAATCAGCTGATTGTTGGTCCCGACCCCTGCACCATGCCAAAATGTTGAATTCATATTATCTCCATGGAGCAATCCCACAATAGCCAAGCATATTACTAGATACAATGTTACGCTTCCTGCAAGAAATCCTAACTTTGCTACGATACGATTGTACTTAACATAGATTTGATGCTTGATGCTGGCATTTTAAGTGCAGTTAACACACCCTAAGTGGAACATGCGACAAAGTCCTTAGTTTCAATAAAACAGGCTTGCTTGTATGAGATGCTTGTGCAGTCTCCTATGTGCACCTAGCACAATGGGACCCTGACATGATTAAGGCCTTTAGCAGCAGCAATGATAATAATAATAATTATGATTAAATCTAAGGCATGGGTTAAAATTAAAATGAACAAAACAACTTTTTCCTTATGATTCACTATAAAATGGCTGTTTTATAAATGCCCATGGGCAGATCCAGGAGAGGGGGCTGGGAGGGGAAGCCAAATCCCCTTTTGGCTGTGTGGCATATACACAGTGAACTCTCTGAGTTTATTGGCTTGTTCGTGCTGCTCCAGAATCCAGGGGGTGGACACTGCTACCGCTTGCCTTCCTGCCTACCTGCTCATTGCTGGATTTGGCAGCAAAGGAAGAGGGGGCAGGTGAGAAGCAGTGGCTTTCGGCTCCTGGAATCTGGAGCCATGCCAACAAACTGGTGAGTTCAGAGGGTTTATTACACATGTGCCACATAGCCAACAGAGGATGAGATTGTACAGGTCCAGGAAAAACTGGCATTGTTGGATAGGGGTGTGGTGTCACTCTAACATTTTGTTGAGTAGGAGAAGTGGGCTCCCTGGGAACTTGTGGGACTCTGAAGCTTAGGACACCAGCAGTGGTTGGGGCAACAGGACTGTGTAGGGTTTTACAGACTGATATCAGCCATGTGGCAAGGGGAGATGTGAGGAGCTGAGACCCCTGTTAAGTTTTGAGATATGTATGTATGTATATGTAAAAACAGGGAAGTTAGCAGACAAATCTTTACTAACTTTAGGTTGCTGCTGAGTAGGTATTCCAGAAAATGGTATAGTTAAGCCAAAAAAAAAAAAAAACCCAAAAAACCAAACTACCTACCACGTTTACGAGTTAAGGCAAGGTAGACGTTTAAGTAAACTCACAGTTCAGACAGTCTCTTCAAATGTAAGACACTGGATTCACTCTGGCACTGTACCCTTGACCATTTTCTATTTGTGGATCAGAATTTCCTTTACATGGATGATATCAGATGCATTCTGGTGCTTTTCAGTGTAACACAGCAAAATTCTCTGATGGCTATATTTATCTAAGACTATATTTGTCTAAATGTACAAGTTGTACCACTTCAGCTCTACTGGTTTTGTGGAATGGATGCGATCCCTACTAGTATGGATATAGCCATGCTAGTATAAATATGCTTATGCCTAGTACAGTTTATTCCTGTGCAGAAAGAGATATATATATATTGTAACAGTTAAGGTCTCTAAATCAGCAACAAAATCACTCTCCTAACTGAAATAGTTACATTAGTACAAAAAGACCAGGTGTAAGATTTTTTTTAAAACTGAGAACTACCAGATCATATTGACCTTCATTCAGTCCCTTTCTCCACTCAGTTCTCTACTGCTTCATCCAGCTTTTTAAAGGAATCAAGGGATGGGGCTTCCATTGCTTCCCTTGGGACCCTATTCCACAGTCTAATAGACTGTACTGTCAGGAAACATTTCCTGATTATATGCTTTAATCATGGGTGTCAAACTCCTGGCCCATGGGATGACCTCTTTCTCTTAGCCTGCATCACTCCCAGCGCCTTTCTTATAAGAGGTGCTCAGAGTCCCCCCTCCTTTAACATTAATTTATTTGGATGCCTGTTTTCAGCTGCAGGCAGCTGCTTCCTTTTGCTCCAACCTTGCTGAGCTGAGCATGCTTCTAGAAGGCCAGGCTTCAGAGGTACTGAACTGGGAAGTAACTGCCCTCACTGGAGAACCAAGTTAGCAGTTCTGAGACTATACGTTGGTTCCTTGAGATATGTTTTCAAAACCTGAGACTGTTAGTAGGTAAGCAAAGATGACCTGATGTAGCATTTGGTTACCTGACTATTAACATCTGAAACATGGGTGAGCCCTTGGCCACTGACTGTGTGTACAATGTCACCTGCAGCTGAGAGGATAGGGAAAGTGTATCAGCAACTGTCTGAGAGGCTGCTAAGTATTGTGGTGAGGGGAGAAAAGAGTTGTCTTAATATTGGTGGTTTTTCTCCTAGAGTCAGCACACAAAGTCCATTTTATAGGCACAAGGGATGCCTAGTCAAGTGTCTGCAAAACTGGCTGGTTGTGAGAGTGGTAGCAGATACAGGTGGATTCAGGTGATGAGCAGTGAGGGACCAGTGATCCTGATGTTTCAGATCACTGGCACATGGTAATAAGAGCAAGGATGGCTGCTCTGTTAGTACCAAACAATATTTTTCTACACATCTATTTCCTTGCCATGGGGTTTCTGTATTTTAAATGAAAGAGACTAAAAGGTTGTCTCCAGCCTTCACAGTTTTGTTGCCTGTTGCCAACCCCACTCTTTTTCCACTGTTCTCTTTTTGAGCTAGGATAACTAAAACTGCTCCTATTCCTCCGTGACTGGATGGGCCATTAGTTTCTATTTTGTCCCTTTTGTCCCATCTTTGTTTGCTTTTCTGACTGCTTCTGCTCCTTGAACAGAAGTCTTCATCTATCTTATCCATAGTAATGCCAAGGTCTCTTTTCGAAGTGGGTATGTTATACTGAGAGCCCAGGAGGAGGTATGAATTGTCTAGATTGTTCTTGCCAGTGTACTTCACCTAGTACTTGACAAAGTGGGATCATTGTTGTGTGTAAAGTTCAACAGGTGCTGGGGCCTTTGTCGGCTCAGGGCCTGCACATCCACTTTGTTTTATTTTCCTTTCCATTGGTTTCACTCGCAGAGTATCAAGTGTTTTTCATCATATTGCTCTGCTATACACTCCTGCTATTTTTTTCTGAGGTGGCCTGTGGATGGGCATTTTGGGGGAAGAAATAGTGGATGGAGCCTTCTAGGCAGACGGGACCCAGAGCAGCTGCTTTCTGCTGCCTATTTCCTCCCTTTTTACCTTTCCGGTCTCCGGCCCTGCAGCTTGACCATGCGTCCCTGTCCCATTCCTTTTCCTCATTCTGCCTGTGGGTGTCTATGCCCTCTTTCATAGTTTCATGGTAGCTTGGGTTAGGAGGGACCTGATCAGATCATCTAGCCTGACCCCCTGCCACAGGCAGGAATGAATGTTGGGTTCCCAAGACCCCAGACAGGGATCATCCAACCTCCTCTTGAATTTGCCCAAGGTAGGGGCAAGGAACACTTCCCTGGGAAGTTGGTTCCAGATTTTGGCCACCCTAACTGTAAAATATTGCCTTCTGATCTCTAACCTAAACCTATTCTTCATCAGCTTATTACCATTGTTCCTCATCACCCCAGGTGGTGCTGGGGAGAAAAGGGCTCTACCTATTTGCTGTTGATCTCCCCTGATGAGTTTGTAGGCAGCCACCAGGTCCCCCCTCAGCCTCCTCTTGCTGAGGCTGAACAGGTTCAGGTCCCTCAGTCTCTTCTCATAGGGCCTGTTCTGCTGCCCTCTCACCAAGTGGGTGGCCCTCCTCTGAACCCTCTCCAAGCTGGCCACATCCCTCTAGAAGTGCAGCACCCAGTATTGGATGCAGTACTCCAATTGCGGCCTGACCACTCGGATAGAGGGGGGAGTATCACCTCTCTGGGCTGGCTTGAGATGTATCTTTGGATGCATGAAAAGGTATGGCTGGCCTTGCTGGCATTGGTGGCTCATGTTCATCTTGGAGTCAGTAATGACTCCAAGATCCCGTTCTGCCTCTGTGCTTTCAAGAGGGCAACTCCCCAGCCTGTATGTTTGCTGTGGATTCCTTCTCCCAAGGTGCAGCACCCTGCATTTGTCTATGTTGAACCCCATCCTATTCTCATCTGCCCACTTTTGTAGTCTGTCTAAATCTATTTGCAGCCTCTCTCTCTCTCTTCAAGTGTGTCCATCTCGCCCCACATCTTAGTGTCATTAGCAAACTTGGACAGCGTGCTTTCCACCCCCTTGTCCAAGTCGCTGATGAAGATGTCAAACAGTGTGGGCCCGAGGACCGAGCCCTGGGGTACCCCACTGCTCACATCTCGCCAGGTTGAGTACAGCCTGTCCACCATTACCCTCTGGGTGCACCCCATCAGCCAATTTTTTACCCATCCAACTGTGTAGGCGTCAATGCCACAGTCGCTTAATTTATTGATGATGATGATGGCGTGAGAGACAGTGAGAGACTTCCTAAAATCTAGAAAGACTATGTCCACGGCGACACCATCATCTTCAACCCTTATGTCCCAAGCCTGTCCTTCTTCCATCCCCCTTTTCTCCAGCAGCCTGTTTCCTGGTCAACTTTTTCTCCACGGTCTGAGAGTCATTCAGACTGGTTCAAGACTCCAGTGTAGTAGGGGTGGGGACTGCCAATCAGCTGATTTTTGGTCCCAGGCCCTGCACCACATTGTACCACATCAAAATGTTGAGCTCATATTATCTCCATGGAGCAATCCCACAATAGCCAAGCACGTTACTAAATACAATATTACACTTCCTGCAAGACACTAAGATGTGGGGCGAGATGGACACACTTGAACTGTTGCTACAATATGATTGCACTTAGCATGGATTTGATTGCATGATTGCACTTAGCATCCCTACCAGTTTCCATCCCCAGGCTGGCTCAGGATCTCTTCTCTCTTCTTCCACACTCCCCAGAGAAGCCCCAAGTTCTCCCCTGTTTTCCTCCAGTACTCAGCTCCTACTGGCTCCTGGCTCTACTCCAACTACCATCCCCCACAGTGATTATTTCTCATAGGCAAGTGTCACATGTGGGAATGCTTAAAATGTGGCAGGTCTGTCACTAGGTTTTATATTTCCATTTGGTATTTGGCTTGATTGCTCTCTTCCCTTTTGCCTGTAGTGGGGCATCCCTTGCCTTGTTCTTGTTTTTGTTCAGGGTCTTACATGACTTCTGGGCTCTACTTAGGGAAAGTCTTTATACTGTGTCTAAGGATCATACGGCTTTGACTTTGGGGTGCCTTTGGCTAGTTTTAGCCTGTTTTGGAAATAACACAGGCTAGTGACAATTGGTGAATTCTTCACAGGAAGGCACAAAAATCCCCATAATTTTTTGAAACAGCCCATTGTTAGAAAAAACTTCTTCTTGGATGCCTTTTGCCCTGAAGTATGAGAGTTATTGCAGTGGCCTGCAACATCGCTGTACTACTGTGTGTCCTGGTGCCCTTCACTGTGGCAGTGGATGGCTTTGAAATATCTGTATGCTGTGCTCAAGAATGCATTTAGCCTTTCTGATTTTTTTTTTTCCCCCCAGAAAGGCTGTTTCCTTTCCTTCCATCTGCCCTTCCACCCAGCCTCACTGATTCATACGCTCCTAACCTCGTGCTATCCTGGGTTTAATTTTTGTTTAAGATCTTAGTTTCTTTAATGACAGCAGGAGCTGAAGGTTGTTCTCTGTGGGGGCTGTGGTGTGCGGCTGTGCTTGAGGTAATGAGACTTGATGAAAACCTCTTGTTACTGAGGCAAGATTCCTTCTTCCCCCATTTAAAAAAAAAAAATAGGCAGGGGGAAGAGTGACAGGCTGTGCTGGTTATGTTAATATATTTTTAATGGCCTGCATGTGGCTACCAGAACACTTGTTTGTCCATCCCAGGAGAGAGGTAGAGCAGAGCACTCTTCTGACATGCACTTTTGGCTGAGCCCAGTCAGGAATTGAAATGGGTTAAGTGGGGGGGAGAGCGAAAAGGTCAGGTGTGAATTTCCCAGAAATTCCTGTGATTAAAAAGGAAATCTGCCATTTTGCACATGCCAGAAATGGGGGGAGGGGCAAAGGATTCGGGAGAGCGTCTCTTGATTCCCAGATCTTGTTTGCTCTCTTTCTGGAATGTTCCTCTGCCTGCGATCAACAAGGGAGCTATGGTTTCACACTGGGGGACTTTTACGGGTGACTGGGGAGGGGGAGATCCCTTTAAAATAATTGCTGCATTTCTGAGGAGGAACAAAAGGGTTTTCACTGTAATTGAAAGCTTGGAAGGGGAGGGAGCAGACAGATTTAAAGCAAGCATGCTGAAAAGCCAGGTGCCGGTGGTTTGGTAGCCGAGCACACTGGTGCGCTGGCTTTTTGTCTCCTAGGCTAAAATGCTTTTAAAGCTGTGAGTAGAATGAGCCCAGTGGTCTGAGCCTACTCCCCAGGGCATCTTTTCCCTGCTCTTCTGATACCGACACAGTCAGCCACATGCATAACGCCAACTGGGTTGGAGAGGCCAAGGGCTGGAACAGCTGAGGATCTTGCGGGTCAGGCAGGACTGAGGTGCATTAGCAGAGTTGTGTGCGGGGGATGCAGTGTTGAGAAAGGGAGAGACAGGTGGTGCTGGAGGTCGGAATGGAGGTATCTTAGCCGAGTGATGCGGAGAAAGTTGCACAATGCGAATGAGATCTGCTTGTGAAGAATTAATGCTGCATAACCTGTGTCAGAGAGAGAGAGAGCAAACAGCAATGAGCCCTGTCTGTCTCACGCTCTGATTAAATAGAGCTGCCAAGAGAGGTCAGCCCTCGTTGACTTGCTGACAGGTTGGCTGGAAGGTGCTATGATATGGTATGGGAAGGGATATTGATCACAGCTTAAAACAAAACAACCCCCAGCCCCTTCCAGCCACTAGATAATTGGGGGAGTGTTGGTTGGTATTGAAAAAGAAGCTGCCCTCCTCTTTGTATCGAATCCCAAACAAGGGTGGGCTTGCCCTGGAGTGGACAAGGAAAAAAATCAAGATAGTCTGAATTCCTTCCCTCCTACTGCTGACAGCCACTTGCTTCCCTGCAAGCAGCTATAGTTCAGGTCTGTGTGCGCCCCTGATGCTCTGTGATGGGGATTTAATGTGCCTCCCACCAGACTGATTGAGGAAATCTCTGCTTACTTCAGTTTGAGCCTGTTTAGGGTGCTCCCTGCTGCCTCAAGTCCTATCTTTAAGGCATATTCTCATCTGTAGCGGTGTATCACCTGTTACTGAGGCAAGCATGCTCTCAACAGGGAAAGAGTATTGGTGAATAGCAGTGGAGAAGTAAGGAGAAGAGCTTGTGTTGGGTTTCTTCATTCGCTGAGCCCATCCCTAGCACTGGGCAAAACCTACCACAGCAACAGCAAAACGATGTGTTTTTTGGAAGGCCATGGGGCTTTTATTTGATTTGAGCAGCAGCTACAGACGCTGGACTGGTAGTCCTGCACACGTGCCACACAGTCTGTCCCCTGCCTTTGTGCCACATCACTGACATAGGCCCAGATTGTTCCCTCCCCAGTTATTTTAAGAAATGAGGGAGGGATACTGGGACTGAGAGGGAGAGAAGAACTCTGAAAAAATGTCTTGCTGTGCGTAACCCACATTTTTCTACAATAAGGGAGAGGAGTAGATTTGGAGTATATGCATGGCCTTTGGACTTGCCCTGACACTCTTCTCCCCACACATAGACCCCAGTGTATGCAGAAAGCCCTCCAAAGAGTTTAGGTAGATGGACAGTGTGGCAGATGCATCCAAGCCTCTCTATGCCTTGGTGAGGTCACAGGCCATGCATGGAGGACAAGAAAAGTCTACCCACTACCAGGAGCAAAGCTACGAGCCACGGTATGCTGTGAAACAGAGAGTTAGTTGAGCATGGGGGAGCCTGCTCCTAAGTCTGCTCACACTTGGTAAGCTCAGCTTATAGGGGGCAACTGACTTGTTCTTTCTTAGCTAGTTATGTGAATGTGTCTATTCTCAGCCTGGTTCATGTAGTGTGTTTGGGATATGATAGTGTTTGCCAGTAAAGAACAGCCTTCAGGAGGGCAGAGGTCTGAGAAATTCCTTCTCCCTTCCCCAAGGAGATTCAGCTTTCAAGTAGTATCAAGTGTTCATCTACACAGGGACACAGATAAATGTATTCAAATTAATCACTGTATAACTGTGAATGTAGACCACATTAACCCTCTGAATTGTTTAGTATTAAAGGTGCCTTAATTAGCTTATCTCACTTTGAAAAGAAATAATTTGAGTTAAGGCAACACAGAGGTTTTAATATGCTTTAAGTCAGGGTTGTCCATTTGCTGGCCCACAGGCTCCTACCCAGCCACCACTTTCCCATTGCTGCAGCTTCCCCATCTTCCTCTGGCTTCCATTTCCTGCCCCTACCCCAGGTGGTGGGGTTGGGAGGTGTAGCAGAGCACAGCCCATAGTGCTGGGGAAGCCTATGGCTTGGCATGCCCACATATTGCAGTTCAGCGGTGGAACCCATGGCAGGGGAGCTGAGGGTGCAGCGGTAGAGGGCCTGTGGGTTCTGCTGGTATGTCATGCATGCCATGCAGCCCCTGCTGGTGAGACCCTTTAGTGTGAAGTTGAACAGCCCTAGTTTAAATAATCTTTAAAAGTAATTCAGATTTACCTTTTCTGAGGGCCCCATGCTGACAAGCTCTAAGTTTCAGGGGGATTCCCTTGCTTTTTTTAACTCATTTTTCCCGCTAGGCTTAAGGGAGTCTCCAGAAGGTACTGTGATTCATCTGAAAGCATGAGTGAACATGAGTTGGCACAGGATCAGAACCACAGACCCAGCAAGCTTCTAGCTTTGCAAACTCTGGACTGCAAAGCCTTCCCAAATGCTAGTGGCCAAAGATAAAACCATCAGCGGATAGGACTCAAATCAGACTCTTTTTACTCAGGTATTTTGCATCTGGTTTTATGATTATAATACTGTTGGATAATTCTAGACCAGGGGTTCTCAATCCCTGGGCCGCAAGTCAGCTGCCAGTCCACAACACAGTCAGCTGCCAGACCAGAAATGGCTGCGCACCAGCAAACCGCAGCCCCCCAGAGCCGGGCAGAGAGGCCGCAACTACTTCTGCAGGATCCTTAGTAGCACAGGGTTTGGCCTACCCCCTTGCCCAGAGGGTAGGGGTATCCTTGCCTGTCTTTCAGCCGGAAATTCCAGCCACAGTCAGCTGTGACTGCTGGGCTGCAGTTTGTCGGGCCACAGCATAAAAACTTTGGGAACGCTTGTTCTAGACCATCTCCTAGTGGCCAGTGCCACCGTATTCTTTTATGTAACTTTTATATCATCGTTTTTGATCTGCAGGGGTGCATTCTTCTCTCTCTCTCTAACTTGAGCTTGAATCATCTTTATTTCTTTATGATGGACAAAGATGGCCTGAAAGGATTGCATTTTTTTTCCTGTTTTTTTTTTTTTTGGGGGGGGAGGGGGTTACCTTGGACAGATCAGTGATGTACTCTGTAGTCTTCACCAGAGGCCTACCAGTGGGGCATAATGGATGGTTTTTGTGAGCTTTAACATCATAATTAAAAGTATGAAGTTGTTTGAATTTGCAGGTTGCCTTTAAATTCAAATAATTAATTTGTCATTGACTCTGTCTAGTTGTTGATAAAAACAAATAAAATAGCAAGAGTTCAAAATTCTGAATTAAATCCTTTCCCCTTTTAATATCACGGGTATCAGATACTTGGTTTTTGTGACATCACCATTTATTTTATTCCTCCAGTTATCTTCTAGCTTAAACAAAACCTTCATTTCCAATGATTGGGGTTGGGGTGGGAGGGATGACAAACGTAAGAAGTATTTTTAAGGACTTTTTGTACAATACATAATACGGAGGCAAAAAGTGGGCACAAACCTATCCCCTTGATTTTTTGCTGATCACCTGTAAAAGTTTTATGCAGTGGGGGTCCCAGCATAACAGCCCCTTTGAATCTGTTTTCTTATCAAAATGTTTCCATTCTCTGCTTGATGTAAGCCTGCCAGTAACACAGATTCATCCCTGTGTATGCTGGTGTTTTGCTTTCTGATTGTTTACTAAAACAGAGCTGCTGAGGCTAATTTAATGTTTCAAGGAATTATTGGGGCTTGCTTTTTGAAGCCTATAAAAATCTGGCTGACTGCAAACATGTAAAGGTAGGTTCATTGCTGGGGTCTCCTGACCTTGATGGTATAATTGCTGTTCAAAGAGAGGGAAATGGAGTGAGTGGAGAAAAGGCAGCAGGTAGGTGTCCCATGGAAGTGAGGATGAGATTTGTTTGTTAACTTAATAACCCTTCATCCAGGCTTCTCCCTGTGCCTCCTCACTCCCTCCCATTAGCCCTTCCCCCTCTTTCCATCTCTTAAGTGCCATTGAGGGGTGTGGGGAATTGCAGCCGTAAATTGCATCCAACAACTCGTGGTGGTGGTGGCTGCTGCTGCTAAATCAGCCAGCTGAGCACCTGCTGTCTCCGAGCTAACGGAACTGAATAGCAAGCTATTCATTTTTAAAGTGACATTGTCAAGATAAAAAGCATATTTTAAACCAGTCCTTCCTTGGGTTCCAGAGTAACATGTTAGATTATTAAAACCAAATGAAATTTCAGAAATCTGATTTGCTTCCATCTGTAGCCGGAGGGGAGGGCCTCAAGCATCAGGTATGAATTACCTAGAGTCCCTGCAATTGAATCTTTGAATCCCAGCAGGCTCCGCTTAACCCTTTGTGTTGAGGTCAGTATGTTGACTTCGATGCAGCTTCATACATGGGCATCTTTCCAGTGTGACCTTATTACAAGGTGAGGTCCTTTATGGACCGTTAAAGTCACATGGAAAGCAAACCACCCCACACCCCTCTTCTCCTTTCCCAAATGGAGAGAGGCATGTTTTGGTTGTCCACCTGTAACAGTGGGTGGGTGAAGCAGTCCCCCTTTACAAGTCTTATGCTATTTTTCCCAGATCATACCAGCTTAAGGCTAAGGCGACTGTCCAGAGGGTGGTCACCAAGCTGCCTACTGTCTGCAGGCATAAAGAAATTGGGTATAAATAGTTATTTGTAGTTAGTCAGCTTCCTATTTTTAATGCAAAAACTTAAGTTGTTGCACTCCTTCTTGCCTTGGTCTGTCTTCTGTTACAGCAGGGATTTCAAACGTGCCTGGCCTTGTGGGCCAGATAAGTGTTGCGGGACTAGTCCATGGTCCAGATGAATGGCACAGGGCCAGTCCTGCAGGCTGGATCAGATCCATGGCCCTCTGTCCCATGCCAGTGGCACCTAATATGGCTGATTTAAGACCTGGTAGGAAGAGGCCTGGCATCCTGGGCACCTGGCTACTAGTGCAGGAAGAAGCCATGGTGCCAGGCTTCTTCCCATGGTGCTGCTGGGGCTCCAGCACCGCTGCTTTCACCCAGGTACATGGCAGCCAAGCCAGTAGCAGCAGCCAAGCACCCAGGTGCGACCAGTGATGCTGGAGCCCAAGCGGTATCTCAGGAAGGAACCTGACAGCCTGGGTACTTGGCTGCCACTATGGGAACAAGTTACAGTTCTGCTTGGATTCCAGAGCTGTGGGTTTTGCTGGTGTGGGGGGTCCTGCATCAGAACCAGAGTTGGGGCAAAAGTCCACAGGCTGGATGACCTGGCTCCATGGTCCAGATCTGGCCCACAGTCCATATGTTTGACACCCCTGTGTTAGATCATTTGGTCCATATGTTTGACACCCCTGTGTTAGATCATTCGGTCCATTTTGTTTTATTTAATTTCTTGTCATGTTGTCTCTAGGGCATTGTCATCAGTTCTTGTTTTCTTTTTTCTTTTCTTCTGTTTGCTAACTTATCCTGTCTCTTCAGACTTAGTCACATTTATACACATATCCATGCAGTGGCAGAACAAGGAGTGGGCGAGAGGGAGGAAGAATGGCTGCCATTTCTTCAGCTGGCCTGACCTCTGCTGCCAGAGGCACAGATCCTGGTTGTTATGCCTCTGTCTTCATGTCTGCACACATGGCGTTTAACAGGTTTACCAGGTACATACTGGCTAACAGACTAAACTGATTGCCCGGATGGTTGTATGACAGATGGGGTTGTGACCTGCTAACCAGGGACAATGCTCAAGTAAGAACTTAGCTCCTTGCCTCTCTTCCCATGGCTTCAGGGAAAGAGGCTGGGGGTTCCAGGGATTGTAACTAGAATGTTTTCCCTAGAGCTTGCCCAGGGGGGGCCATTTTTCAAATTCCCTTTTGGTGTTTGATGTCATGGAAAGCTGAAGGACCTTTAGTCCTTGTGCCCCTCTGAGAAAAGATTGTTGTGCTTCGTTCCATCTCAGAACATCCTGCTTGGCCTGTAGATAGATAGCATCAAGCCAACTTCTATATTCAGTCTTCAGGTTCTTGTCTTCTCATGCCCAGTGGTTAGAGAGGAAAGATGGGCCAGTGGTTAGTGCACTAGCTCTAGTGCAGGAGTCCTGAGTTGAGTTTCCTACTTTGTTATAGATTACCGGGGTAATCCCAGGCAAATTGCTTAGACTACAGTGCCATCTATGACATGGGTATATTTTGACCCACAGATTTGTTGAAGATAAACATGTTAAAGTTTGTCAAGTATTTACATGCTATAGTCATCGGGGGGTCCTAAATCAGATAGCTCAGGTACTGCCTCTGCTGTGCTGTAGCAAAATCATAGGTTTGGAGGGGACCTCAAGGAACATATGGTTCAATCCCTTACATGAATGCGGGAATGCTATTCCTAAACCATCCCTATCCAGTATTTATCCAACCTCCTCTTGAAAACATCCAGTGAACTTGACCAATTGTTTTCAGTGTCACTGTGGCACACAGGGTTTGGATGAGCAGCTGTGAAAACTAAGTGGACAGTTCTCACTCTGCTGCAGCTTGGGAGAGCTCTCAGCAGCAGAGGAGGCACAGGCTTCATCAAGCTGCCAAGTGGTGCTGCATCTGTGTATGGTTCTGTGATTTGGGGTCACAAAATAAAGAATCTCTTAGAAACTTAACTTAAAAAACAACAACTGAGGTCCAACATAAGTTGATATCACTGGTGCAAGAACCCTTGTTCCAAGCAAGAGAATTATTTTGGCCCTACCTGCTCACTCTCTCTTGCTCATTTGTAAAGCACTTTGGTGTCTATCAGGAAGAAAAGTGCTCCATAGATGTAAGGTACTATAATTAGGTGTGATGGTTTGTTTCTATTTTGGTCTTCAGTCAGCTTAGCAATCAAAGCTTGCCTGGTCTGGTCAGTTTCCTGGCCAGCTTTATATCTGATTCTGATATATTACCGCGATGCTTTTTGCATTGTGGATTACAGTATGGCACTCAAAAGCCCTTAAAATGACTGAGAAATGGAATAGAAGCATACAGCTATTGAGCTTTGTAAAATCTTTTTTTCTTTTAGAGCAAAATAATGGACCCAAACTACTTGACAGTGCCCCTTTTTAAATCCACCACTTGGTTTCTAAAGGGGTGGGGGCGAAGAGGTAATGCATAGGTCTTACAGGAATAAAGCCAGTGTTTTGTGCTCCCCTGCGGCTCTGCAGCAATAGCTCACTGCCTGACCCTATTAGCAGAGCTGTTCTGTCATGGCTGGTGATTCAGGTGTGCAGACAGGGAAGGGAACTAAACAAATAATACGAAGTTAGGGGATGTGCTGGGAATACAGCTGCGACTCCCAAGTGGGAAAGAACAAAATGATGGTGGGGATGGGAGGAATTTCTCTGTGGTCAAAATATTGGAGCCTTCTTCACTCTCCTGTGATTCTGCAGCCTTGAGGATTACAGGTCTCAGGAATCTTAATGTAAGCAAGTTCATATAGCATTGCAGCAAAAAGGGTTGATGACTGAATAAGGGACATTCTTCCTTTTCATTCGCTAGTGGACCCCTGTATCAGCATGGCACCAGGGGCTACTGTATGGTTGTGGTACCTCTTTATGGATGAGGTGTAAAACCAAGGCTTTGATCACTTGATTGTTAAAGACCCTACTGCACTTTTCACAAGATTAGGGGCCAGTAAGCCTATGTTCTGGCCTGATTCCAGTTAATTACTTTCTGCCTGTCTAAAATTCCCCCTGCAGTTTATATTGGAGAAGTTATTATTCAGTTCTCTTCTTAATGACTTGTGTGTAACATTTCTGGCACAGAATTGATGCTTTATTTCAAACCAGAGATGGGGAAGTGATCCCTGTATTTTTGGTGTGTAGAATGCAAGAGGTGCGAGGGAAATATTAAAAAAACCCCACTGTAATGTAAAAACCAAAAGCCTCAGTTTGCTTCCTTTTAAATTCAGCTCCTGTTTCAGAGCAGGTCTCCACTACATCTTCCAAATCATAAGAGAGAGAGAGAGAGAGAGAGAGAGAGAGAGGGAGAGTGTGTGTGTGTGTGTGCGCGCGCGCGCGCGCACGTGTGCATGTGTGTCTGTGTCTTTCTTTCTCTCTCCCCCTCTGTCTTGGAACAAGAAGAATGTGTCAAGCCCTCTGGCTGGAAGCCAGGACTCTCTGTGGAACTATAAATCGACCCGTCAGGGAGGGGGAAAGAGATTAACGTTGGCCGTCTTCATTAGTGAGTCCCCTGAGGAAACTGGGTCTGCCATGAGCCGTGAATGAGACCAGCTGAGAGAGGGGGAGTTTGCGGTTTTTATCACTCCCTCCAGAGACCCCTGAGGAGCAGAGAAAAAGGGTCTGATAGGGATGGGAGGATGTAAAATGAGGGAAGCTGGAGCTTTCCAGCACAGCACTCGCTGCCTTCTGATTGGAGCCAGATGGAGTTGGTTGCTGTTCCTCTGCACCAATCGGTGACCCAGGAGTCCATGTGTGTGGTTTCAGTATTTGGCATGCTAATTGGGAGCAGAGAGGAGCTGGCCCAGTGGCAGTGCAGTGCCCTGCCATGCTAAACAAGTACTAGTAATTGCATTCAGGGCACCTTCATTATATAGGATTTTAACAAAACCAGAAAGGAGCATTTATCATGAGCAGTGTAATTCTTCCTGGACAATTGTGGGGCTTTTTTCCTTTTTTTTGCTTTCTGTCTTTTTTTTTTTTTTTTTTTTTAAAGGTCTGGATATTTTTCCTACATTATTTTCCCCCTTGTGCAATGGTTTTAGAAATCACCCCTTTAGCTTGCATCTCCCTTACCCCCTGTATTGTATAGGTTTGTACATGAGGTTGCAGGGGTGTATGTGATCACATCCCCAGAAACCAGTCATTTTTAGCTTGCTCAGGAGGGTGGATTGGTAACATTTCAGGTTCCCTGTTTAAGTCCCAGGGAGAGAGAATTTGTGATGGCGCTTCTACCAGTAAAATCTGGTTTGAGCTGGTAGTTCCGTCTCTCTCTCTCTCTCTCTCTCATTTCTCCTTGTTGCAGTGAGTGACGCAGGCTAGATGGCTCTAGATAGTGATGTTTTTATTCACAGAACAGGTATGACACATACAGTGGAAATGCAGACTATATACACACAAACCACTCCTACTCATGCACCTGTACCCTAACCTGAGGGGACAAGAGAAGGGGAAGTTCATTGTCTCTGGCCCATGTGGTCCTTGTTACCTCTGTAATGTGACAACAAGGGAGCCAATTAGTGTCAATTGTGATGGTAGGTCTTAGTGATGGGGACACAGACCTAACTAAGTGGACTGAGACATGGTATGTCTTCCCTTCCCTTTAACCGCTCCCTTCCACCTCCCTGGGGCAGGGGATTTCACTGAAGAATGAGTGAGCTGCTTGTGTTATTGTACTGTGGTGGGGAGGGGGGTACAGACGACAGACAGACTGCTGTGGATGCAGAAGAGCTCAGTAAGCAGTTACAGGGGCATCTGGTACAGGTCCTTTGCTTTGTGGGAGCTATTATCCCATTTTTCTTACCCCATTGTTTTTTCTCCCCCTCCTCTTTCTCATTTCTCTTATTGTATTCTGTTGATGTGATTGTATCCCAAGTCTTTTGCAAACTAGGTGGATATGGAAACCTTTTCATTGGGCAATGATGTGGGGACAGCTCTGGCGCAGAATTCTTCAGCTTTGCTATAACTTTTAGCAAGCATTTAAAGAACCATTTTGGTCTGTGGTTTTCTGCACTTGATAAATATTAAGTCTCACAGTGTTCCTTGGTGGCGGGTAAATATTATGACTTGTTTTGCTGGAGAGTACAAGAAGGTAGAGAGAAGTGAAGGCTTATTTTGTTAAGCACTGAGCATAGTTTTAAAGTCCCTGACTCAAGGAGCTTACAGTGTGAATTAGACAACATTTTGAGAAGGGATGTGGGTGTGAAAGCAGAAAGGACAATGGAGAGCAGCAAATGAGCAGCTGCTGTTTGAGAGCATTACTTACAAGGAAAGCGCTAACTGGTGCCAAAAGGTGATTTGCCCTCCTCCATCACCTAGTGGCTTCTTGTTTTCTAGTTCCCTGCTGTAACCATTACTTTTTCCTGGTGACTGGAGCATAACAACATTACACAGTTGGTTAGGAAAAGAAGAAATAAGCAGTATCCAATTGAAACTGTTTGATATTTGTCCTCAGACTAACATTTGATCCTAGCACTTTTGCAAAAAGTGTCAGGGCATCAGTATTGAACAACTGGATGGGTCACCAGCTTTCTCTTTCACAGGGTTGGTTACACCTGTGCGACACTGTGTCCCCTAAGGCCATAGGTTTGGGACTAAGATGGATGAGTATCAGCTGGCACCATTGCCGCTTTGTCTATTGGAAGTCCCAGGTTCACATAGTAACCAGCTCTGACCCTCCTTAGCTTGATGGCTGACCAGAACACAGCCTGGGAATCATGTCTGCAAAAAGATCTGTTTGCGGCCAGTGAGCAGTCTTCCCTCCTAAGGAAGTTGTGTCTTGATCCAGGTATCTGGAGGTTTGGAGGAAATGCAGTATGCTCTAGGGTGGAAAGAAGGGCAGTGGTCAGTCACTTAAAGACAGCTTCTGGGGACTACTCCAGTGAAACTCAGAGTTGGCTTGTGTGACCGGCATCACTTCAGAATTACCAAGAAGGTTCTGTTTGTCTATCTATGGGTGCTCACAGAAGAGAAAAGGTTATTTCTTGCTCAAGTTGTGCTTTTCCAGCACAACTGTTCGTTCTCCTTTATTGCTTCTTCAGAGGGTGGATTGCATGGCTGGACAATGAGGATGGGGTGTTGAGGAGCTGGAAAGGTAAGGAAAGGTTTTGGGAGGCTTTCATCCCTACATCTTTCCTTTTTTCATGAGTGAGGGAAGTTTTTGCATGTATAGTATGTGGTGTTTTTCCCCCTTCAGCACAGATTTTTAGGATCTCAATAACAAATGAGCCTGCTATGCCTCATTTGCATATTGTTATTTTCAAGCCTCTGCATCTTCTTTCTTCCCTTTTTCCTCCTTCCCTCTTCCCTTCCTCCCCCTTTCTGTTCTGCTAAAGATTGCTCCTAATTCTCAAATGCCTTCCCCACCCTCCCTGTATTTTTCTTTCATCCTTTGTTCCTGATTGTGCCTGGGAGCAGAAAAGCAAAAAGGATACCATCTCTCTGTGAAATACCAGAGAGAGAAATACAGGCAGGCAAAGTTGTGAGCCTGGTAGTGCGAGACTGAATCCATCTCAGACATGCACCGAGCATGCTTGTTCGAGTGCTGTTGGAACACTTGGGATTCACCCTCCTGCATTATGTTTTCAGTGCCACACAGTATGGCTGCAGCCCTGCCAGCCCCAGTGGGACCCCCTTGAAGAATGGTGTTCTTAGTGTCTCCTGCCCTGGGGGCATGAAATCAGGATCAGCAATCAAGCCTAAGCCTCTTGCATGCTAGGATTGAATACTACTAGACTACTAGGCACAGCTTTGTCTCCAGTCTTGGTCCTAGTGTGTCTCCCGACCAAGTGTAGAGGTAATTGAATGTGTGCACATGTTGGCTGATGCATTCCATTTTTCTCTCTGTGTATTCTCCCCTTCCCTCCCCCCCCAGCATCAACAGTTTTGCCATAATTCCTTAAAATCAACAGGGCAGTCAATTACAAAGACTGTTCTGACACTGAAATCTAATAGTGTGCTTAAAAATCCCAACCAAGAACCAAAATCCTGCTCCCCTTCCCCTTTAGTGTAGTAGTTCTTTTTAGACACAGAGCACCCCTTATTGGGCTTGGGGCACCCTGCAAAAATGCGAACCCTTAGCTTTAGGGGTGTAGGTTGTAGCCGTATTGGTCTAAGGACATAGGCAGACAAGGTTCTTTGCGTGAATCTGATATCTTTTATTAGACCAACTTAAATAGTTGGAAAATAATTATTATTAAGCAAGTTTCGGGTTCAAAAACCCTTTGTCAGGCTAAGGAAGTTTCAGCGGTTGGTGCATGCTCTTCCTGGATGGAATGAAAAGTAAAGAAGCCAGAGGCTGGGCTGGTATGCATACAAGACAGGTAGTCAGTGAAAATGTAGATTGAGGAATCAATGAGTGAGAGACAGGCTGGGGGCAGGTAGGAAGAGAAAGAAGGGGGATGAATAGTGGAGAGATACCTAGGGAGTCAGATGTCAGGCATGTTATAATGTGCCATAAATCCAATGTCTATATTTAGTCCATGATTTTTAGTATCCAGGAGGTTGATGAAGTGGAGTTCATAGGCTCAGCTCTGGGAAGTGTTTTGTAAGTTTCCTTTGAGGATCAGGGCTGAGAGATTAGGGAGACAGTGGTTTTCTTGTGAGAAATGTGCCCCCACAGGTAATTGGGTATTCCTGTCTTTGGTAGATTTCCAGTGTGCATTCATTCTGGTGCACGGTTGTTGTTTGGTCTCTCCTGTGTATTTTCCATCAGGGCATTTGGTGCATTGGATGAGATACATTACATATTTGGAGGTGCAGCTGTAAGATCTGGGAATGCTGATGGCTCTGTTGTGGGGTGTAGTTATTGTGGGGGTGGTGGAGATGTGTTGGCAGGTTTTGCATTTCTTGGCATGGCATGGTCTGGATCCTTTTTGTGTGTTCTGGGCTTTGCTTCTGGAGGAAGTTTGCTTCTGGTGATGAGGTTAGCGAGGTTCAGTGCTTGTTTGAAGGCTAGGATGGGTGGCTCTGGGAAGATCTTTTTAAGAGTAGTATTTATTTCTAGTAAGGGTTGCAATTGTTTGAGGATTTTCTGTACAGGTTGGAGGGAGGGGTGATATGTCATAACCAGCGGTGTGTGATTTGTGGGGGGTTTTCTTCTGTACTGCAGCAGTTCTTCATGTGGTATCCAGGTGGCTCTTTCAAACGTGCAATCTATCTCTCTGGAGGAGTGTCCTTTTTGGGTGAAAGCTTTTTAAGATTGGTGAGGTGGTAATCCCAGGTGTTCTCTTCAGTGCAAATTCACTGGTATCTGACGGCTTGGCTGTATATCACAGCTTTTTTGGTGTGTCTAGGGTGATTGCTGGTTCTGTGCAGATATGTATGTTGGTCTGTGGGTTTCTTGTATAACGTGGTTTGTATTTTATCATTCTGGATACTGATCATCGTGTCTTAAAAGGAGATGTTGGTGCTGGAGTATTTTAGAGAAAGTTGGATGGAGGGGTGGTGATTGTTGAATTTCTCATGGAACTCAGTGAGAGATTGCAGGTTTTCAGTTCAAATGATGAAGATGTTATCAATATATCTTAAGTATAACAAGGGTTTGATGGTGCAGTTCTTGAGGAAGTCTTTTTCCAGGTGGCTCATAAAAAAGGTTGGCATACTGTGGGGCCATTTTGGTGCCCAGGTCAATCTACATTTTCACTGACTACCTGTCTTGTATGCATACCAGTCCAGCCTCTGGCTTCTTTACTTTTCATTCCATCCAGGAAGAGCACACACCAACTGCTGAAACTTCCTTAGCCTGACATAGGGTTTTTGAACCG
>NW_017728931.1:61777292-61789440 GCF_001723895.1 Crocodylus porosus
TGCTCTTCCTGGATGGAATGAAAAGTAAAGAAGCCAGAGGCTGGGCTGGTATGCATACAAGACAGGTAGTCAGTGAAAATGTAGATTGAGGAATCAATGAGTGAGAGACAGGCTGGGGGCAGGTAGGAAGAGAAAGAAGGGGGATGAATAGTGGAGAGATACCTAGGGAGTCAGATGTCAGGCATGTTATAATGTGCCATAAATCCAATGTCTATATTTAGTCCATGATTTTTAGTATCCAGGAGGTTGATGAAGTGGAGTTCATAGGCTCAGCTCTGGGAAGTGTTTTGTAAGTTTCCTTTGAGGATCAGGGCTGAGAGATTAGGGAGACAGTGGTTTTCTTGTGAGAAATGTGCCCCCACAGGTAATTGGGTATTCCTGTCTTTGGTAGATTTCCAGTGTGCATTCATTCTGGTGCACGGTTGTTGTTTGGTCTCTCCTGTGTATTTTCCATCAGGGCATTTGGTGCATTGGATGAGATACATTACATATTTGGAGGTGCAGCTGTAAGATCTGGGAATGCTGATGGCTCTGTTGTGGGGTGTAGTTATTGTGGGGGTGGTGGAGATGTGTTGGCAGGTTTTGCATTTCTTGGCATGGCATGGTCTGGATCCTTTTTGTGTGTTCTGGGCTTTGCTTCTGGAGGAAGTTTGCTTCTGGTGATGAGGTTAGCGAGGTTCAGTGCTTGTTTGAAGGCTAGGATGGGTGGCTCTGGGAAGATCTTTTTAAGAGTAGTATTTATTTCTAGTAAGGGTTGCAATTGTTTGAGGATTTTCTGTACAGGTTGGAGGGAGGGGTGATATGTCATAACCAGCGGTGTGTGATTTGTGGGGGGTTTTCTTCTGTACTGCAGCAGTTCTTCATGTGGTATCCAGGTGGCTCTTTCAAACGTGCAATCTATCTCTCTGGAGGAGTGTCCTTTTTGGGTGAAAGCTTTTTAAGATTGGTGAGGTGGTAATCCCAGGTGTTCTCTTCAGTGCAAATTCACTGGTATCTGACGGCTTGGCTGTATATCACAGCTTTTTTGGTGTGTCTAGGGTGATTGCTGGTTCTGTGCAGATATGTATGTTGGTCTGTGGGTTTCTTGTATAACGTGGTTTGTATTTTATCATTCTGGATACTGATCATCGTGTCTTAAAAGGAGATGTTGGTGCTGGAGTATTTTAGAGAAAGTTGGATGGAGGGGTGGTGATTGTTGAATTTCTCATGGAACTCAGTGAGAGATTGCAGGTTTTCAGTTCAAATGATGAAGATGTTATCAATATATCTTAAGTATAACAAGGGTTTGATGGTGCAGTTCTTGAGGAAGTCTTTTTCCAGGTGGCTCATAAAAAAGGTTGGCATACTGTGGGGCCATTTTGGTGCCCAGGTCAATCTACATTTTCACTGACTACCTGTCTTGTATGCATACCAGTCCAGCCTCTGGCTTCTTTACTTTTCATTCCATCCAGGAAGAGCACACACCAACTGCTGAAACTTCCTTAGCCTGACATAGGGTTTTTGAACCGAAAGCTTGCTTAATAATAATTATTTTCCAACTATTTAAGTTGGTCTAATAAAAGATATCAGATTCACGCAAAGAACCTTGTCCAACTCTTAGCTTTCACTCTTTTTTTTTTTTTTTGATTCTGGGAAAATAACAGAATAATTTCGTTGCAAAGAACTCAGACCACAGAAATCAAAATGCTTTTGATGCTCTGGATTCCTATTTGAAATCTCTGAGTATCTTGTGAATCATGTGAATATGCACACCTAACAGTGCTAATGTTGCCTAGCACCCTTAAAAGGATCTTGCTGCAACTTGTTTGAAAGTCATTACTCTAGTGACATCAATACCGCTTGTTAGCCTGTACCTTGTCTCTTGTTGGGCAGTGTGTAGTAGTAGTAGTATAAGCCATTAGTTGACTCCTTTTCTGTGTCCTAACCTGCGTTTTAAAATGTTTGTTTTGGAAGCTGGTCCAGCTTATTTTACTTAATGCCTCCCTTCTTTTCCTTTGGCTGTTTATGAATGATGATTTTCATCTCTCCCAGGGGGAGAGTAGAGGTCACAAAGGCAGCTTTATCCCCTGCACCCTTTTGCTGTTTGTTCCATTTGTCTCTACTTGGTGTATGTTGCAGGCACTTGTTTCCTGCAAAGGGCAGTTCTGGCCAGTGGAATGTGTTCATTGACTGGAGGCTGTACATGAGTCATTTGGGTGAACACGGTGGCTTTTACATAGCAGAGAGACTTCTGGGACAGGTTATCAAGAATCAGCATTAGTTTTTCAGTCCACTCTTACTTCTGTCCAGTACCCACCCTCAACACTCCGCTATTTTGTTTCATTTCATATTTCTGCCTCGTCTGACTGATCTATAGGCAAGCTAGGGAAGAGGCCTCAGGGATCCTGATATTTACATTGGTGAGCCATAGTGTGGACAGAGGCAACAAACAATCCCCTATATGATTTCTTATGTCTCAAAATTGGATCTGCCCCTCATGACACAATTATTTTGGTCCCATGGAATAAAGATGGACTATGGGCAAATTAATGAGTTATTCACTCTGTGAATCACTACACCAAATAGCAATTACTCCAAGGTCTGAATCTGGCTGGGAAACAGAATATACTTTTTTCCTATCCTACTGTCTGCCACTACGTTTCATCCATGTGGGGTGCTCTTAGTTCTTCTCTCCAACTAGTTTCTAGTAGACACTGGGGGAGTGCTTAAGGATCCCAGAGAAATAGTGTGAGATGGAGATGCAGAGTGCCTGTGAACACTGATCCCTAAGATCCTTTCTAACCCACCTAAAGTGTGAGTTCACATTTTAGTTCACATGATGGTAGAGCTGTCTATGGAATTCCATGGCTCAGTGCATAAGATATCCATTGGGGAAGTGGAGCCATTGTTCAGCACTGCTTGCGGAGACCAGATATCATGGTGATGAACAGGGTATGGAAACTAAGCTCTTTCAAAGAATGGGGTTGCTTGAACAGGTCTCTCTTCCCCTTCTGTAGTCCCACAGGCAAGACAAGAACACCTAATCACCAGTAGATTGAAAGCAGCTAGCTAGTGAAAAAGAATTAGTATGGACACCTGATTTTCATTCATTGTCAGAAAGGCATCACTAGTGAGCAAAGTCTGTGTCTGTACCACATCTAAGCCTGAAGCAGGCTGGCTGAGGTTGAGGAAACCTAGGGACTTCACATGCTTCTAGATTGTCTCACCGTACCTTTTTTGATGACTTTACCTGAAAAACGAAGATTACAGAAATGCCTTACAGGGGGAGACAGGGGTATAAGTTGTAGCTGTGTTGATCTAAGGACACAGGCAGACATCTGGTTTCTTTACTATTCAGTCCATCCAGGAAGAGCACAGACCAAATGCAGATGCTTCATCAGCCTGATGAAGGGTATTTATACCCAAAAGCTTGTGAAGATTTTTTCCAACTATCTGAGTTGATCTAATACAAGATCTCAGCAGTATTCCTGCCCAGAGCAGGGGGATTGGACTCCATGATCTTTTGAGGTTCCTTCCAGCCCTTAATTTCTGTGATTTCTATGATATCAGATTTACCCAAAGACCCTTGTCTGTCACAGGGAGAGAGACTCTCAGGACTCTCTAACTGGATGCGAAGAACCTGAATTGTCCCAGGTGTTCACCATGATGCCAACTTTGGATCTTGTAATGGAGGGGTTTCCTGCACTGCATAAAATGGCTGAACACATAAGAATTGCCAAACCAATCTGAGTGTTGACCCATGTAGTCCAGCATCCTGACTCTGACAGGGACAGATAACAGATGCTTCAGCGAAGGTGCAAGAAAACAGCATAGTGGACAGTTCAAAATAACTAGCCGGTAAGTGAAGCTGTTTCTACTTAGTCAGAGCTTATGGCCTGAAACATGAGAATTTATATCCTTTGTAACTGTTTTCCTATCTCATGTCACTATGAATGTTCTCATTATCCCTCTAAATGTTTAAGCATACTAAGCTTCTGGCCTGTTCTTTTAAACTGTGCAGGTTGTTTATATTATCACTCTGCGTGCATCTGCCTCCCATGGCTGCTAGGACTCTTACTCTGGGAGCTCTCATCTCAGGTGGTCCAAGCAGTGTCTGTCTTAATAAACTTCACTTGTGTTCAATATCTCAAGTAACCAGAGAGCCCCAGGCCTCCCGATAGAATCACAGGCATTAGTGCTGAGGATGGGAGAATCCCACAGCTTGCCTTTGTTCCTCCATTCAGGCAGTGCAGATTTCTGTTATAGCATCATGAACCACTTTCCGTTTGGCCTTAGCATAGATCAGTGGTTCTCAACCTTTTTAGACTTGAGGCACCCCTCAGAAAATGCCAGCTCTTAGTTTTCACTCATTTCTTTTGACTATAGCAAAACAATAGAACAATTCATCTGTTGCAAAGAACTCAGAAAGACAATAACAGATTGGAATGTTTTGGACACTGTGGATTCCTATTTGAACTCTCTAGGTTTATCTTTTGAATCGTGTGCACACCTAATAGTGCTAACATTGTGTGGCTCCCTACAGCACCCCTGAATGGATCTCCAGGCACCCCAGGGTGCCATGGCACCTTGATTGAGAATCACAGGCATAGATATTGCACCTCCTCTCTCCCCCCAGCTCCCCTTCCTTCCTCTTGTATAGCATAGGTCTTCTTTTTGTTTTGTGACAACTTCCCATCTGGTGCAAAAGTCTTTTCTGTAGCTCCTGCCCCTGGGAAAGACCTTTTGTACCTCTCTGTTTTCTGAATTCTTCCTTGCATTTCAAATCTCACCTGAAAAGAGATTCTCCTTCCTTCACTACCCATTTTAACTCCTGTCTTTCTGCCATTTTAGAGGCATATTTAGAGCTTGTTGATAGTTAGCTGACTAAATGTTTTTTGTTGGAAAATGCTAATATGCCTAAATTGAAAAGTCCTATGGAAATTTAATTTTCTAGTGGCTTGGGTGCTTGCGTGGGATATGGGAAACCCGGGTTTAAACCCTTGTTCCAAATGAGGTAAGTACCCAAGCTACCAGGCTATTGGTTATAGTGTCTGTCTCCATCTTGCTCATGGCTTTTGTAAAAATTTCAACCTTGTGCTTTCATTACATCAGAATAAACACATTTCAAAACCTTTCTAATTTTGGGAATCCGTTTGGGATACAGTTTCTTTTTTTATGAAAATAAATAAATAAATTGCTGTTTCTGCTGCAGGTTAGATCTGAAGTACCTTGGCAGAGATAGGAAAGTGGTAGGGTAAGGGAACAAGACTGAAACAGCAAGCAGTGCTATAAATTTAAATTTGTGTCTTGGAAAAAAGACAGTGCACTGTATAAGTGCTAAGTATTATGTATTAAGCTGCTGATCAGTATTAAGTTGCATTTGCAGAGCTGTTGCCACAACAGCAACTGCTGTCAGAGAAGACTGTAAAAGAGAACTGAGATACCCCAACTATTGGGGCACTAGTTGAGGATTTGGATTGTAGTTGCTGCTTGGTCATGCATATCCCACATGGCAGTGGCTGAGTCATTTAGCTTCTCTCTGTCTTGGTTCTCCTCTATATGAAATGTGTATAATACTATTTCCTTGGCTTCTCAGGTTGTTGTTTGGGTAAATGCATTGAAGACAATAAGCCTTTGGATCCTATAACACTGCACTGGCAAAACTGTAAAGGGATGGTGGGGAAGAGGGTGGTGGGTGACACTGGGAAGGTGAGGGCTATTGCAGGCCAGGAGTGAAAGACACTGGCTTGGCTGTGTGGGGTAGTTGGCAAAGTGCCTCTCAACGTGCTGCTTATCTAGATTTTATTGACCTCACTTTGCTCGGCCTTCTAGTCAACTCTGTGGCATTTCTCAGTTTGTCTGTAACACAATCTCTTTGGAATGCTGCCTCCCTTCAACTCCAGATTGCAGGGAATGGCATCAGCAGGCAAAACCTTACTGATTTAGCTGCAAGTTAGAACACTGGAGAAGACTGATGTCCAGGAATAATGGGGTTCCCAGACTGCATGGTGTGGCATGAGAGGAGACTGCTATCCCCTACTGCTGCCTGCACATATCTGAGACAGCAGATTAGCTCATAGTATGTAGAGAATGTCTGGACTCTTACACAATATTGACAATTCTTGTGACTTTTTTCCTTCTGTAGCTGAGAAGATTTTTGGAGGGACTTTGCCTCTTGATGATGCCGGAAGCTTTAGATGCTCTACAAAGACATTTCCCATTGGAAACACTTGTTTATCCCATTGCTTCCATTCTTACATTAAGGGAAATAATGGTCACACAGAAAGAAGGTGGAATTCTTTTCCTTCTTTCCTTGTGGGAGCAAACACTGTTCTCATGTGAAGGGATGAGGGAACAGAAAGAGCCCAGCAGCTGAGGGCAGATTTGTTCCCTCCTGTGATAAACTGGGGACAGCGCTTCTGTCTCCCCAGTCACTAGACTGGGAATTCAAAAGAGGGACCCCTGGGCACACTGCAGTCTCCTCCAAGTCTGGGAAAAGGAGTGAAGACTGTTGGGGTTACAGGAGGACCTGGAGTGACATGGGTAACTGATGTGGGAATGGAAGGGGATGAGTTGATGAGGCAGTTGAGAGGCAGGATTAATAGATGGGCATGGAATAGGCAGATGTGCAGGAAAGGGGTCCCACAGAAGGGGTAAAATCATCTTAGTACATTTGGGAGATTTATCATGCTAATTGTCACACTTTGTACACTGGGGATTGGCAGGGCATGCAATATAAAGTCACCACATAGTTAAAGATCCACTAAATCTGTTAGTGCTTCCTTCTCTTTCTCCTTCTCCCTATCCCAAGACGCGATTGTGTCAGGCTTAAGCAGATGTTTCTCTTAGAATCAGGATCAGGCTAAAGGTAAATCTGGGAAAAGCATAATAGTGCAAGATGTTGTCAATTAGGACTGATGTGTTCAAAACAGCCCAAAAGTCTTAACTCTTTCATAAGTCATACCAGAAGTGATGTCTTTTATTTTTTTACATCTAGTTGATCTAATAAAAGATATAACTTCTACCATGAATTCTGATTCCTTTTGCCTCTACACCAATACGGCTACAACCTGGATACCGTAACTCTTTCATAGAATACGCATCAGCTCTGGAATTGCTATTTTTAGGGGATAAAAACTCCTTTGGGATGTGGAGATTTTTCTTCCAACAGAAAAGGAGCATAAATACAATCTGGAGAGAGAAGGATAATGCCACGCATGATGAATAAGTGCAAGTTAGTAGTAAAATACTGCAAGGAGCATGGTTATGTTAGATCCTCATGCCTCAGGTGCTTTGTGATGTTGAGGTCAGAATAGCTTCATCCATCCAAAGAGGAGTGAAGTGGGAAGCTGTTATAGGAACTGTGCTTCCTGAAGGCTCTTACTGATGTTGTGAACCTGCTAAATTATTGGATTTTTATTGGGCTAAAGAGTGAGATGTAATTCAGTGCTGCAATATTATAAGAAAATTTACAGTAATGCAAGTCTTATTTCCTGGGAGTTATTACAAGAGGTCCAGAAGTTTCTACAGTAACTAGAACTTGGACAGGTTGCAGATATATACTGTTTTTTGCATGCTGTTATACTCCTATGCCTGAATTGTATATGGGCACTCTAGTCATATTCTGGACAAGTGGTTCTCAACCTTTAGACTTGAGGCACCCCTCCATAACCTTTTGGATTTTAGGGGCACTCCATTTAAGACTAATGTATTTCTTACACACTGCCTGTTACCTTTAAAAGGATCTTGCATTGTGATAGGATCCCCTTGAGAACATGTCAGCGGGTGGTGTGTGGTGTTCAAACCCAACAGGAGCTGCTTGGCAGGGCAGATTGGGGAGCTTGGGGTGGGTTGTTAGACCCCTGAAGAAAGCAGCTGTCCCTGGAGGAGGTGGAAGGGGGTGACAGTGACTGCTGATGCAGAGGCTGGTGCCAGGTGAAAGTCTTAGGGCTGTACTCTGGTGTTTCTGCTGTCTGCTCCCTCTCTGCTCCTCTCTGTACCTGAGGGGTTTGAGTGCAGCTCCTGCTACTGCACCTGCTCCTCCAGGGACTTGGATACTGGTGCCCTACCCTATCATTCCTGTAGGTTCTCACACTAGCTCACTAGGGATTATCCCTGTCCAAACCATCCCATACACCCATAATTTAAACTTAACGTAAGGCTACCCTCAACTCTGACTCAACACAGATGTAACACCCTAACCTTCCCCAGGTAGAGCCAGGGAACCATGGCAGCCAATGTCCTGCTTCCATAAAACATTGTCAATATACACTCAAGAGTTTCTGGGTAGAGGGCCATGACCCTGCTAGAGGAAGGCAAAAACTACCACAGTCCATAACAACCTGACCATGAGTTAAATTCCTTCCTGCCCCCAAATATGGTGATTAGTCTGATCCTGAATGGAGCAGCAAGATCCTCTAGCCAGGAATCTCTGGCTTTGCTCCTAGCAGGAGAACCAGTGTACCCCAGTTGAAGTTGCCAGCCTTAACTGTAGCCAATGTCCAATGTCTATGGGGAAGCTTAAAAACACCCTGACATATAACCTTCACTCCCCATAACTATTTTGTCATTTGTTGTCCCAAGAAATCAGTTGTGGTCCAACTAATGGCCTTCCTCTAGCCATTGAGGGGGGCCTTGTAACTCTTGGTTGGGCCTGAACCCACTGTCATTGCACAACAGACAGGCCTAGCCAATATAGACCTTTCGCTTTTTTTACCCCTGACATGAGGATAATTTTTTATGACCTCACCAGGGGACTGTGGCAGTTCATTAGTTCATGTTTGTAAGATACTTTATGATGCCAGAATTAGAGAGTGAGGAGAGGACTTTGTAGTGAGATAATGAAATAGAGAGGAAAATAAGGGTGATAGAAAAATTGTGAGGCGCAAAGGGGAAGATTAATGGAAGAGAACCAGTGGCAAAAGACTATGTAACTGGAGGAGAAACAAGTTGTTCAAAAGAAATAGATGTGTATATGAAAGCGGAAAAGAACTGCTGCATATCAAAGAAAAGGATGAAAGTAAACAGAATACAAATGAGCAAAAGTAGCCTGGGGAATGACAGAATTGGTCGAAGAAATAGAAGAAGAGAACAAAGAAGGGACACCCAACATTTATGTTAGTGAACTGTATTTATTACATTTCTAAGTTTTGCTTTGTAGGTGTTATTCTCTACATGTCCAAGTTGGGGCCAGAGGAATGGGATTTTAAGTATCTTTAATATACTTAGCTATCTTGGATTCTGTAATTTAAACACTCTGAGGGAAAAGGGACTTTAAAATTCATCTATAGGGTGATGTCATTGCTCCCCAGCACTTTGGTTTCCCAAGAAAATAACCCTTTCTATCTTTAACTGTTAATTACTTTGTATGATCCTCTGCTGCCTAATCTTGTATTATCAAGTTGTTGTCCAGTTGAGCATTTCCAGATGTTCTTGTAGCTGCTTTGATCCTATTGGTGAAGGACCTGTCTCTCTTGAAACAGTAGCATTGTATGACAGTAGTGAGCAGACTTTTTCTGATAAAATTAAAAAATCCAGCCTTTCAAAAGAGAATATAAAAGATGGCAGTGATGTTGTAGCCGTGATGGTTAAGGAAACATGCAAGAGGCAAGGATTTTTGTGAGTTACGTCTTTTATTGGACTAACTGCATGTCACCCACAAAAATCCTTGCCATTTTTCCATTGGATATTTTTTGTGTTTTTCAAAATAAGTCATGAAGCCTGTGACTGAAAAGTTCACCTGATAGTTTTACATTTTAAGTTGTTGGTTGTCTTGGTAGCCATCTTTATTTCATTTTGTAAACAGTTGTTATCATTTGCCACATAACCTTCAAAGAGCTGGTGGTTCATGTGACTATGTGGAAGAGGTAACTGGGATGTATTTTTTTGGAAATGGCTGGTCTGATTTCTTTTTTATGTAGGAGTAGGGGTGTGCATGGTTTAGCCTCTTTTTAATTGTTTCTTCAGGTTAGCCTCCAAAGTAGATATTCTTAATCAAAAATTGATTTGTGAAAACTTTCTATTTCAAAATCTAATCACTCATTTTCAGGCACTACCAAATTGAAATAAGTATTGAGATTAGTGGAAATTTTTAAAGACCCTTTTTTAAAATCAAGTCCATTTATAACAGCAGCAACATTTTTTTTTTTCTCCTACCCCCATGTTGCCTTCTTTCAGTCAAGCTTTGCTTAGTGCAAACTTAATTGTGATCTGTTGGCTAACTTTCTCTTGTAGTGAGTGAGAGGTCCTTTCACGACCAGTTGTATGGTTGTGTTGTTTCCATCAGTAAGCCCATGGCAAGAATGATCTTTTAAACTGTGGCAAGGTGGGAACTCCCTGACTAGCCACAGTGCTAGTCTCCTCACCTGCCTCTGGTCACGCCACCCACCTTTCTCGATTGCCATGCCTTGATGATACATATTTATGGTGTTAATTAGGCAGGAGGCTGCCCTTCAAATGCCCTGTTCTCCTGGACCTATGTATGCAGCTCTAACCACCCCTATACTGCATCCCAAGTCTCGCAGATGTTCCTAACAGCTGAGCTTTGCTCCAGCCTGAGGCCGGGCTCAACTCATCCCAGTGTTAGGCCTCTCACTTTCTGCCCTATTACGGGCCAGCACTCATATCGCCTACTTCTCACTGAGGACTTTCTCACTCCACCAACTCTCACACAGTCTCTTTCATACTTTGCGGGGCCACTCTCATACTGCACCTCCTTTTCCTGGCGCCACACTCACCCTGCCCTTGCCTGAAGGGTCCTGGGGCTTGTTTCCCTGCGCTCCGCAGCCAGCAAGTGCATGGCCTCTTGGGCCTCTCCTGTGACCCTCATCTGAGCAAGCACTGGGCAGTTTGCAAAACACTGGAGTGACTCTGCCTCTAGTCCCTTACTGGGTCGCTCACCCGGCTGCTCTGAATTAGGAGCTCCCAACTCGCCCTGTTGTTTACCCACAGCACTTCCTCCACCACTCCATCCAGTTGGCCTCTGGCCCATCTGTGGCCTCAGGCGCCTGAAGGCTTACCTGGACCTAACCTGGCATCCATGTTAGTAGGGCCTACCCTCAAGCCCCCTGCTCACCAGGACCTACTTCACACCCTTTCCTCATCCACCCAATTGGCCTTTGGCCTACCTGTGGTCTCAGGCACCCAAAGGCTTACCTGGACCTAACCTGGCCCCCATGTTCACAGGGCCTCACTACTCGCCCCTCTCGGCATTCACATGTAGCTATATCCCAGCCCCTAACTCCAGCCTCTTCCCTTGGACTCTGAGCCCCTCACTCTCACTGGGCTCCTTTCCCCCACACACATGCACAGTTTGGGCTCCTAGCCTCTGGGCGCCTTGCCTCTTTGCTAAGCTCCATGTTCCTTGCTAGGCTCTCCAGGCCTCCCAACTGCCACCCTGGTGCTGGCTATTAGGTGCCCCACTGCACCCTGCTCTACACCTCTGCCTCCACTGAGGCCCATACTCTGCCCCCCCTACGCTGGGGCCATGCACACACCCCACAGGCTCAGGGGCTGCAGCCGTACCTGGTCCCCAGTTACCTCAGATGTTAATTGACCCACCTAAAGATGGGGGCTGGGGTTTAGATGCCCCTACTTGCCTTCCACCGGTAACTGGTCTGGCATTTCTGGGGGCTGGTCTGCCACAAACAGCCCCACCAGGCCACCCATCCCCAGCACGGTGCAGTTTTAGGTCTTGACTGGGATCAAGAGCCTCCTAACCATCCCCATCAGCTCTCGCCCTTACCTCCAGGTGTTACTGGAGCAGCAGCTCCACTGAGAGATGTTGTTTCCTCAGTGCCAGAGAACAGACTGCTGCCTCCAGCTCTGCTGGACTGAATCTTAAAATGGCCGCTCATCAGAGCTGGGCCGCACCTGCCGGCTGCCTCTTCAGGCTCTTGAAGTGGCAGATGCCAGAGGTGCTCTGCCACTTAAATCTAAGCTTGTCTTAAATTATTTGAACACAGATAAAGCATTTGAAAAATTTCTTAATAAAGAATTCCCTCCTTTCTCTCACTTTTGTATGCCTCAGAAATCTCTGCCAGACTTGTTTTTAAACTTTGGGCTCAGCATGAGCTTCTGCTAAAGATTAACTTTTTTTTTCCTCAGAAGGTTGCAGACTTCTAAAAACTGGACAAGTGACTTCATCCAGGACCTCAGGATTTTTTTTTTT
>NW_017728931.1:61789540-61823760 GCF_001723895.1 Crocodylus porosus
TTTTTTTTTTATTTATTTATTTTTTTTTTACATATTGCATAGGTAACTTGTAGCATCCGGGGTTATAAAGGTCTTGGAGACAGAAACGGTGGTTGGCTTCATAAAAAAGTTAACTTTATGATGACTACCAACATTTGTAATTAAGTCTCTAAAGATTAATCGTAGAGAGGAAGGTGATCAAATCTCATGCTTCAGAGCGTAAACCGGTTGTCTGCAAGATCCAGGAAAGATTTTTTCATGCTTCCTTCCCCCACAAACCATTTACAGCACTGTGCACTTGGGCAGGTGTATTATACTTTCTGAAGCATCAGATACAAGGCACTTGTGGTCGATGGGGTACTAGACCAGATGGACCAGTGAGCTGATCTGATATGACGGCTTCAGTATTTTGCTCTATACTGAAGCTCTCTTTCCTCACTGCCTGTTAATTTCCTTCAAACAGTGAGACACCCCTGTGAAATCTTCCTGTAACTGTAGCAACTCTTTCCCTTTGATGTGGGGTTTTTTTTGGTTTTCTGTCGAGAACTAGGTTTACCATTGAACTGTTTTCTCTTCAAATGTTTCATATGAATTTTATCAGAGAGCATTTAATATCTATATTAGTGGCTTCTGTGTTTGAGTTCCAATCACTTATGTGAAAAAAATAAGTAAATTATATATTGAACTGCTAACTGGTGCTGAGGCCTTGTGGTTTCCATGGTAACTGGGCTGGAAATAGCTGCATGTGACATCAGCATAGTACAGGTATAGTCAGATCCAGCCGTTTTCCCCCTAAACAAGTGAGCACAGGAGGGGTAGAAACAGCTCTAGTGTGATTAACATATGCAAATATATTGACATTGTAATTAACATATGTAAATAGTCTAACAACCTGGGGTGTCAGGGTGGGCTCTCTATTGTTAGAGTACACAGAAAAAGTTCATTGTATGTGTATGATAAATATATGGGTTCTCCTTCAGGTATAAAGAAAGAATTCCTTCTCCCTCCCCCTCCCCCTCTGCTTGCTTTCTCTCTCTGCATTTGTACTATCAACCCTATATTTTTCTGTGCTGCGTAGCTGCGGTAAAGTCCTTCTGCTTGTACAGGCAGGAAAACATTCGAAGCTGGGCCTGGAACTCAGTTGTTGATATCTTCTGGTGCCGGTACAGTGTTCCATGTTACCAGATGCTCCTTAATTAAAATAAATGATACGGTATTATAGATGACATGCGAATGATTACAAAACAATTGGGCTTTTACCCCTTTTTTCTTTTTTTATGGTGGATAAAGAAGGCTTGATGGGTTTCTTGGCGAGTGTTTTTTTTCCTTTTTTTTTTTAATTCCTACTTTTTATCTTAGAAATACAGGGCTGTAAACTCTGGTCTTTCCTGGCATTGCTAGAGGACAAATGGGAGGTGTAAATAAATTTACTAATGGGAGCATTTGAAACCTTAATTGAAGGGGTGAGCATGGTGAATCTTTAACAGAGACATCCTCTGTTCAAAATATTAATTAGTCATTTAAGTTAAATAGGCTTTATCAAAACAAACAACTAGTTTGATTGAGCATTATTATTTTATTCTTCTCAGAATTTCAGTAGGGTGTCGGAAGGCCATAGCTGAAGTCCAAAGCCCCACCTCAATTATATGCTATATATATCCAGAGTAAGAGGCGTTTTCTTTCCCAAAGAATTTACAACCTGGATAGACAACAAGAGGAAAGAGAAGAAGAATTATATTTCTATATTACATTTATAGAACAGAATATCCCATTACCTGTGATTGAAAAGACCACTTTAATCATATAATTCCACTCAAGGCCAAGAGACTAGGCAATGTATGACCCTTTTTCTCAGAGCTTTTTCTAGTGTTTTTGTCCAGTTATGAAAGTCTAGGGCAGTGAGGTTTCCTCCATCTTCCTGAGAAGACTCTTTCACAACCTGATAGATCTCACTGTCAGG
This sequence comes from Crocodylus porosus, assembly GCF_001723895.1. Taxonomy (NCBI): domain Eukaryota; kingdom Metazoa; phylum Chordata; order Crocodylia; family Crocodylidae; genus Crocodylus; species Crocodylus porosus. Next base: position 61,791,480 of record NW_017728931.1, read on the forward strand.
AAGATTTGTTTTCCTGCTGATATTCAGCCTATATTTTTCCTTTCTTGGATTCATTCTGCTAGCCCTGATGATAGCCCCAGGTAGTACTAAACAATTCTTCTCTCTTCCTAGGGTTTACACCCACCAGGAATTTGTAGACAGTTATGTCCCGCCCCTTTAGTCATTGCTTAGTGAGCTCTACATATTGACTCTTATTAATCTATTCTTCTATAAATCAGTCCCTTCAGGTCCTGGTAATATTTCTTACTGGTCTCTGACTCTTCATTTTGTTGATAACTTTCTGAGTATGTGATGTCCAGAATTAAACACAATATTTCAGGTTAGTTGCGGAAAAATAGAAGGCTTGAGAATATTAGCATTATAAGCACCTGCAACACTTGGCGGCTGTGTTCAAGGGCTTGCAAGAGTGAACAAGTGTTATTAGCACAATTATAACTGCCCTTGTTCCAAAATAAGCTTTCTACCATCGCATCCTGCCTCTGACATATCAGCTGATGCAATTGGTACTCCAGCTGTAGTTGCATATTACTTCTGTCCTTGGGTAAGACTGTCCACTCCAGCACAGTTACCCTACAGACCAGCACAACCTTTTTCTGGCAGGCATGCCACAAGGTAAGCCCTGCCTACCTCATACTACTCTGGTCCTGATTCTCTGCTTGGTTGGCTGCTCTGCTTTCTGCTCCCTACCGTGTGCTCCCAGCTTGATTGGCTGCTCTGCTTTCTGCTTCCTGTGTTCTGTGCTCCCTCTCTGATCTGCTGCATGCTGCTCACAGAGGCTGCCTGTGCCACTTGTGACATGTGCAGCAAGAATTGGCCACTCCTGCTGTGGATGATGAATGATTCACTTGTAAATTATAAGTGCTTTACATTTCATATGTGTATAAAATGCAAACTCTTCAACTTTGCAGTCAAAAAATGGACACAAGGCAGTGGACAGATCGCTATGCTGGTAAGTATGGAATAGCTGTTAACAGCACAGTGCTACTGTATTGGCGCGACTTAAGATTTTGAATGAATTCAGCACACTGCATGCATCCAGAATAGATGCTGTGTCTCACTGTTGCTTTTCCTACTTCATATACGAGATCTCTGGGTTTGTCTTGTGAATCATGTTTGCACACTTGACAGAGCTAACACTATGACATTCATGACACCCTTGAAAGTGTCTCAAGGCACCCTGGTTGAGAATCATGACCTAGGGCCTTGTCTGACTAGAACTTCACAATATTGAGCCATGGCATGGGTAGTCAAGATGGAAAGGAAGCACCAAGTACCATTGGAAAATGCTTTATAACATCCAAGGAATTATATTTTGCATTTGTTCAGGGTGTTGGACTAGATGACCCTTGAGGTCCCTTCAGACACTGTGACTTGTTGATACTATTGCCAAGCTGACCATGTGTCATGTGGCTTGTCATGGCAGTGTAAAGCATGTTTCTTGGCTGATATATGAGGAGGCCTGTGGAGTGTTGAAGGAGTTCTCTGAGAATGTGATCCAGGATGCTTTCATTGGAAGTACCAAGTGAAAGACAATGACAGCTATGGTTGGCGCACTGACACTCCAGGGCCATATACTACAAGATATTGTGGCTGTGGTTTTTTCACAAAAACTGAACAACTAAGAAGATGACGACTCCAAATTCTGTACTGCTGGTAACAGCAGTGGATTCTGCAATTAAGACAAGATGTCTTAATTAACCCTTAATTAACCCTTCATGTCTCAGAGTAGGGCTTAGATGGTAGAATAAGCCATGGTAAAAATGGTAAGGGTAAAATAGGCATGATTCCCAGCTGTTCTACAGCTGCCAGTATTGCTGTCAGGAAGGGTGCAATACATGCCATTGTTTTGTCAGTTGAGCTGTATCCTATTGTAGATGAGTCTGTAGAAAGGAATTGTTGTCTCTTACCTGTGTGAACCTTCTGGTATACAACTCCAAATATAACTGTGCTTTCCTCCTCCCCCCTCTCTTTACAGCAGCCAGTGCTATCTGCTATTCTAAATTACTTTTAACATTATTGCTTACCAGATGCTTATTCCTCAGGCAATGCCCACAAGAAACATGCCCTCAAAAACTCCAAGTCTCTGAAGCTTTCTTTGCAAAATTTCCCTTGTGCAGGCATATTGCTCACCATTACTAACACTGGTTTAGCTCTGCTAGGGCAAGCAGTCCTGGCAGCTGCAGCTTAAATGGGCTGCCTGTTAAAACATGCATGGCCACAATTTACAAGAGTTCAGCACCTACAAGCTTGTTGGAAGATGAGTGCTTTTGAAAACCTGGTCTTTATTTAGATGCTTTAATAGGAGCTGAGCTCTTTTAAAACATCTGGCTCCTGCTGTAGGTGCTGAGCCCTTGAAAAATTTTGCCTTGAGCTCTTTTGAAAATTTTCCACATGTCATTTTAAACTTGCTCTGAGTTGAGTTAGATGATGTGGTGCTTGAGAGATCCTTCTAGTCTGGGTTCCTTCTTTTGCTAAACCCTATGGTGCTGAAGCAATGTTGGCATTGATGGGAAATGTTTGCAAAACTTCCCTAGCCTCAAGTCATTCCCTCCTCTTGACTTCCTAGTGGATCCTATCTTTTGTGCCTCTGTCTTTATAGATGATGAAATCTTTTGTCCAGAGACAGGTTGTTGGGGTTTTTTTTGCATTTTCTTCTGTATAAGCAAATTGCTATTACTTACAATAATTTGATGGTTGAGTGATCACGCTAGAATCATCAGTGTGATGTATGTTAATCAATCAGTGCTGGCTTCAGTGGTGGATATTTAGGTTAACAGTCATAGCAGGTATTAGAAACTAAGGGCAGGATAATCTCTTGTTTCTTCTTGTCCTTCTCACAGTTCATACATGTGTACAAGGCTATACATCAAGGATGGGCAATTATTTCAGGCAGAGGGCCGCTTACTGAGTTTTGGCAAGCCATTGAAGGCAGCATGACAGGCAACCAGGGGCAGACAAGTATTAATTTTTAGGGGCCCTGAGGGCTGGATAGAATGGCCACATTTTGCCCACCCCTGCTATACATCTATTCATGTAGATATTTCACCCCTCACCACATACACACACATTGGAAGAAGAGAGATCGTTGTCGTCAGATGCATTCATCTGCCCCTCCCAGTTGCTCTGAGGAGTGTTTCATAGTTGTTAGGGACTGGAAGGGACCTTACAGATCTTTGAGTCCCTCCCCTCGCTGCACTTGGGCAGGAAAGACTGCTCTTCTCTGGATCTAGGATCTGTTGAAGTTATTGTGGGGATTTATGTGTGGCAAGTAGGTTGGCTGGAAGGGAAGGAGAAGCCTAAAGGGACAGGCAGTATCTCCTACCCTGTCTCTGGTAGAAATTCCTCTAAAGCAGTGTTTCTCAACCTTTTTTGGGCCAGGACCCATTTGTAAACATTAATGGCCAGTCCTGCCCCACTGCCCCAGTCCCCCCCATGTGTGAGGCAGAGGGTGGGTGTTTGTGGGGGTGGGAGGGTGGTGTGTGGCAGGCATGGGGAGCCCCAAGCAGCCCCTTGCAGGCTGGAACTCTGCCAGCCTGCAAAGGAAAAGCCACAGTTTCCTATATTTTTCTCCTTTAGAGGAGAATCCATTTTTAAAGTTTGTTCGCAACCTTTTCATATATTCTTGCAACCCACTTTTTGGTCACAACCCATGGGTTGAGAAATGCTGCTCTAAAGGGCAACACAGCCTTGGTGCTATTGTCTCCTCCACTGAATGTTCATGTCTAAAGGTCCCAGCAGCTCTGGTATCCTTTGCTGTGTTAATTCATTATAGTTGTAGAGAAAATTGGCCCTGGGACCACAGCAGCTGTTTACACCACCCCAAAACATCACTTTGTCTTTACCTTGCCACAGGAAAGATGGAAAAAGGGATGGAGTGGAGTGCAGTAGTCAAGAAGTAAGAGGGAACAGATAGTGGTTTCTGAGGGACAGGCTACAGGGAGAGAATTATAGGAGGCAAGAAGGAGTTAGGTTAGGGGTAGGAAAAATACAGCCTGCAGAAGGACTTTATCTAGTTTAGACTTTATACAGTCTGGGAAGGACTTTATCCTTCCGTCCGTCCCAGCCCAGGTGCAGGGGGCAGCTGGGCCAGGATGCCCAATGGTGATAGACACCCCCAACAAAGTGAGCTGAGGCACCTGCTAGCTTCTGAGCCAGAGCCCCAGCACCAAGACAGCTGCTTCTGTCTACGTCTCCCGTGATCGGAGGGAGCATCAGTACCTGACAGGCTGCAAGATGGGGCCCTGTGCCGGGCACTTCAGGACAGGGGCCTGGCAGTGACTGGCTACATCTGCAGAGCAGCTGTTCCTGATTGCCTCTGTTGTGTGGTGTCTTCAGCATAGCCCCTTTGTGTGGCTCCCGCCTAGCACTTGCCTCCTAATGTGTCCCATGCAGCTCTGCCTGCCCTGCAGTGCCCCTCCTTACGTCCCAGTCCCTCTGGTGCTCCCCATCTTGGTGGTGGCTCTGCAACTCCCAAGCCCCAGTCCACTGCCAAGCTCCCACTTCCACTCAGCCCTTTGATGCCATTCCCAGCTCCTTCCAGCAGTGTCTGGGGCTGCAAATGGTGCCTGCTTAGGTCTCTCTCCTGCTGCCATTTGGGCTGGGCTAATGCACGGCTCTGCACAGCACCAGGAGTTGGGGTGTTCACAGAAAGAGCCAAGCCTGTACTGGGACTACAGAGCTGGTAGGAGCCCCTTGCATTTTGGTGGCTCTGGGGCCCTTTAGCTCATGATGCCTGATCCTGTCAGCCTGGCCACACACCCTACCCATGTTGGTCCCAGCCACTGCTTACTGTTTGGGTTCTGAGGGCTGCCACTGCTTAGTTGGGGATCCCAGACACTTGCTCTGTGCCTGTCTGCAGCCCCATTCTGGCGGAGTGCAGAGCAGAGCCATGATCACCTGCCCACACACCCCTATTACAGTTGCCAGTTCCATGGGCAGAAATGTGCAGGGAGCGGCACCCATTGCAGGAGTGTGCAGGCGACTGATTGTGGCTCTGCTCTGTACTCAGCCAGGATCAGCCTGCAGATGGGTGGTATCTGGGAGTGGGATGAGATGGGGGGCTGGAGCTGGGATCCCCACCTAAGCAGCGGCAGCCAGTGGAACCTAAACAGTAAGTGGGGGCTGGGACTCTCCCAGACAGGGTGCATGGCCAGGCCAATGGGATTGGCCCGTTGGGGACTTTTGGTGAGCTGTTGTGAGGGAGGGAGAGAGTGGGGGTGCTGATCCAGCCTGTGGCAGCTCACCAAAACTCCCTGTGTGGCCCACAAGCCTAAATAATTGCCCACCTCTGAGTTAGGCCCTACTTAAAATGGCTGTCTCCATGTTCTGGGGGCCATTTTAAGTGTCTATTATTTGACTTCTAAGGATGTAATTTGAATGAATATGAATTGAATAAAAATGTTACATTCATGTACAAATCTGTTCTGATTTGGGGATTCATCTCCATCCTAACAATGTGTAAAATGCTGTGGGATGAGAGGTGATATATTATAGAAACGTAAGATATGAATTTTATATTTATTACTGACATGGCAGGGTGCTTTTCACATCACCATTCGGGTACAGTTTTGATTAGATTTTTATGCTGAGTATCAGAGAAGCATTGCATGTGTGTGTGTGTTATGCGCACACACATACTCTTCTCTTTACCTTGCATGCTTCTTTTTTCTGATTAAGAAAAGAACCTCAGTTCCAAAGAAAGTTACTGAGCTGATAATCTGGGTAGCACCAGTGAGAGCTTCCCCTCCTGTTAGGGGGAAATTTTCCATGACATGGAATAGACCACTTCTAGCAACGAGAGGACAAAAGTCTTTATGGCCAGTTACTGGCCTCTCCAGAAATTGTTAAAAAGGATGTTAGGTGACACTGTTTTGTGGGAATGGTAGTTTTTGGGATGTGGACTCTTGTCCACAAGGACTTAGGATGAAAACTACTTAACTTTTTCAGGCTGGACATAAGGAAGAATTTCTTTACTGTCTGAGCCCCCAAGGTCTGGAACAGCCTGCCATCGGAGGTGGTTCAAGCACCTACATTGAATACCTTTAAGAGCAAATTGGATGCTTATCTTGTTGGGATCCTATGACCCCAGCTGACTTCCTGCCCTTTGGTTGGGGGGCTGGACTTGATGATCTTCCCAGGTCCCTTCCAGCCCTAATGTCTATGAAATCTATGAACTTATTTGATTTGAAGGGTGATAATAACAATATTGGCTTGTTCCTACCCCTGGTTGGATTTGAACTGGTTATCTGTAGGTGAAAGGGAGCCATAGTCCATCAGTAGTCCTGTGCTATCTAGTCTCCCACTGGCTGTAATCTCTCTGGTGAATTAATGTCAGTAAGAAGCTCTGCTCTAGTGGCTGCCTCATGAAGTCACAGTCGAGGCATGCTGTTGAGAGTGGTTTGTCTGCTTCAGTACTTGTATGACCCTCATCACGACTGGTGGAGTGCTTCACAAACGTGAAAGGATTTATCCTTCCTGAGAGAGAAAATAGTATTGTTATTCTCATTTTAATCAAGTACAGAGAGGTGAATTGCCTTGTTCAAGGTCACACGGGAGGTCTGCGGCAGAGCTGGAAACTAAAGCCAGCTCTCTGGATTTCCAGTTCCATGTCTTACCAGAGAAAACCATTCTTTTTCACTTCTCCTTCCTGAGTGTGAAGTAGAGTTTTCTCCTTTGTCCTGTGTCTGTTCCTAGGAATAAACAGACAATGTGGTACTTTGGGCTAGTGCAAGACTCATTTAACATTTTTGAAAGAGGAAAGAAGAAGAAAAATATTCTGTGCTGTTAGTTGGCCCCTGATCTTCAGGGCTCTGCACATCTCCCTGAGTATAAAGTACGTATGTTAGTGTACTGCAGACTGCATTTAGTGTTTGGCCTCTGGCAGTACCACAGGGTTAACTTAAACCTGATACTGGCATAGCTAAATTGCTGTTGATGAGGAGTCCTTGGGATGGAAGAACAGGTTAATGGAAAGAAAAGCCTTAGAGCGATCTCTGCATTATGGTCCACCTCACTAGAGAACTTTTCTCTGTCCCAGATACCAACAGAACAGTTAGTTTAGCTGTTTGAGGAGAGAAGCTTAGATGTAGGTCCAGGAAGGGAGCTTGTATGGGCTTGAGTTGCTGTTGGCCTGTAGGAAGTAAATCTGTAGTTTCTTACAAGAGCAATGCCTGCCTTTTATATATAAAGTGGGGGGAGCAAAAGGGCTGGGGCAGAAGGTGGTCTACTGGATGTAGTAGTTCATTTGCTCACTTCTAGTAGCCTGGAGTTTTACTGTTTAAGGCTAGAAGTTGTAGGAGTATAGTACATGCTTCTCTTTAATTTCTGGAGGAAATACTGTCTGCCTCACAAAACCACCACAAGCTTAAGGCTGGTTTATGTGGGGAAATCATTATGGATATCCTCTGCTAATTCTGTGTGTGGATGTTCCTGATGCTTAGCAAGGGTGGGGAGTAGAGTAAGTGCATCCACATGGAGAATTATGGCAGAGTAACCAATGAGCAGAGAATTCAAACCTTCGCTTACTGTACACAAACTTTCCTGCATAGAAAAGTCCTTAGATCAGAAGCATTCTCAGACTCACTTCCTGTCTGGGGCCAGATCTGGACCATGGGACTCCTTGCAGGCCATATCTGGCCCAGGGCATGGGGGGTGGCTCCAGTGGCGGTAGCAGCAGCCCCAGCTCTCTCCCAGTGCACTAGGCAGCAGCGATGGCAGCTGCTCTCTTTCCTGCTCTGTGTCCCATGCCAGAGCTGGGGCAGCAGCTCTGGCACAGAATACAGGGCAGTGACAGCTCAGGCTCTGGGCCTGGCATGGTAGCAGGGGCAGTGGGGCCAATGGCTCAGTAGCTGGGGCCACCACAGTGGTGACAGACAAATTGGCCAGAGGGAGGGCAACCAAAGCTGTCAGCCCTTGCTCTCCCTCCTGAATGTGAGTCCCTCAGGACCCAAGGACTCTGGATTCTGCCCCCATTCTCTGGTGACTCGCAGGGAGCAGGGTGGGCCGAATACAACGGCTGTGTGGGCCACAGACTCCTGCCTTAGATAATACTTTCAGTCTGTGCAAAACAAAGTTTGAGATAGTTATAGCAGGGAGGTGGTGCAGGGTAGGACTGAGGGGCATTAGCAGATGCATGTGGTGTGCTGTGGCTGGAATAGTGGAGGGCTGCAGGTTTGCCAACCATTGGCAGAGCTGTAGGGGAGAAGCTGAACACTGGAATAGCCATCAGTGACTAATACAGTGTTACTGGGGGGAAAGGAGGGCAGGGCCTCTGAAAGAAGACAGTGAGGTGACCCTTTGAAGCCTGTTGGTTTCCTGTAGTGCTCCCTGATTTCCACCTCTTCTGCCCCTGTGACAGACATCAGGCTTTGTACAATCAATTCCTGTATTGTTCAGGCTGGGAGATAAGAGCTCCCTGCTGTCAAGCTTGGTGCTGGCAGCAGGGAAATCTCACCTCTGCCCATGGCAGTTCCACTCTGTGTTCCTCATTGACCCATTCTTGGCAGCTCTCCAACACTCCCAGCTCCTGTGCTGGTTACCAACACGCTCCTAGCCTGGCAGGCACTTCACTGCTTCATGGTGGGCTTACAGGGTTGAAATAAGGGAAGGGCAAATCAGAGGAATGACGGGAGAGGTGAGCGATTGAGGCTCGATCCACTTGGACTGCACATTGTATCATACAATAAAACTTGTTTCCCATTCCCTGTGTCAAGCACGTGTTTAAGCTTGTGCTAGTCTTTTGGATACCTTCCCGGTGAGTTTTCCAGAGAATGAATACACATGAAATGCAATTAGACACAGATGGATGGGGGCTGGGGGAGGGGTGGGAGAAGAGTCTCGCTGGAAAATGGGGGGAGGGTATAGTTTAATTGAAAGGCCATGAGGCAGGCTGGTGTGTGTGTAAGGGGAAGAGATGTGTTTTAGGATCAGAAGCCTCCATTGGGAGATGTTTGCTAGGCCAGGGCCAGGAACCTGAGGAGGTTTCTCTGCTCTCTGCTGCTGCTGCTGCTGCTGTGATTGTTTGAGAGCCAGAGGGGAGCAGCAGGCATGCCTCAGAAACGATTAATCATGTATGGCAGCGCTGAGAGAGAAGAGCATGGTGCACACGCTGAGACCAGCACCTCCCCTGCCCCTGCCTTCAAGCCCTCTTGACTCGGGAAGGGCTTCTCCTCCCAGGCTGAAATCCAGCCCTGGGTGTGGGAGCAGGAGGAGGTAGCCCAGGCTTAGACTGTACAAACTCAGCTGCCTTACCTTCTGCATTCCACAGATTGAGGTTTTTCGAGTCTGGAAGCCTAGATCTGCTTGGTCTGGGAGGGGGGAGGAAGTTGAACTAGCCCAGGCAAGAGCAGACAAAAACTCGGTTGAGAATTTCACCTGAGGAAAGGAGCCAGTACTGAGTGTGACAACAGGTTCCAAGACCTTCCCAGGGACAGGGCACAGCACAAGCAAGTCTCATCTGGGTTTCCCATCCCCTCAGTGTAGCCAGACCTGCAGAATCATGAGACTTGCTTAAAATCATGGAGATTTAAAAAAAAAAAAATACATTTTTTTTTAAAAATTTGTCTTCTGGTGTTTGAGCCCTTGTTTTTCTCGTTTCCAAGCTTTGCTCCACAAATGGGAAGGCTAGAAACTTGCTTTCATTTTTTTTTTAAATGAGAACTCTGGGAGCTGAGGCTATAAGGAAAACACTAAACATCATGAGAATTGATAACAGTGCAACCTCCATCTTCTCTTACACCCAGTATACCATGCTGTCTGTATATGGCTCGTCCTCTTCATTAATTCCCTTTGCAGTTGTTTGCAAAGCTTCCCCGACATCCTGCTTTAAAGTGAAAGCAACATTCTCATCAATTTCACCATTGTTAAGAGCAATGAGACATTGAGACATGCAGCTTTCTTCCCCTTCCCTCCCAAACCCTGCCCCCCCCAACAAAACCAAACAACTTGTCGCTCTTATTTTTTATAGCAGTTCTCTTAGGATCTTCATACTAAAAGAGCTGTTTCATTGTTTTTTTTTCCCCACCTCCCAACTTTGTGCACTATCTATGGAATCAACCCACCTAGCTGTGAGCACCATCTCTTGTTTGTTGGCACGAGAGGGATGGGCTTTGTGTTCAGGCTTATTATTGTAGGGTTGCTTGAACATGCTGTGCATGAGCACATACACAAGGGAATCATGTGTTGTCATGCAATTACTATGAAAAATGAAGAACTTTTAGGTGCCACCACCTCTGGCAAATAAAAAAAGTGACTAGAATCTAAAACATAGTTATTGCATTTTCCTGACATTTAAATATATGCCTATATTAAAATAGTGCTGTTGCAAATAGAAGATGGGTAGGGCATGTCAGTTTTTCAGTAGAGGCTTGGAACTAGCATGGATTTCTTAAGGCAGAGTTGAAGTGCCCTGGTGGGACCTGTACATGGCCTAAAGACAGAAATAGCTAGATTTGCAGAAGATGAGGATGGAGGTGCAGAGTGTGTTGCTAGTCAGGATTGAAATGGGCTAGTAACACTAGTATCTGATGAGCAGGGATCCTGGTTTTCTCTGATTTAAAAAAAATCCCCACTTTTTGGTTTTAAAAACCCCAATATATAGTGGTGTTTCATTTTAATCATGGAAAAATGTGGATTTGGGGTTACTTTATTTTAATTGAAAATTGGGGATTTGTTTAAATCGGAGAAAACCAGGATCCCTGCTGACAAGGCAAAGAACTGGAATAAATACTCTTCCCTCCCCTTTACAGTTGCTAATCATGGAAGACAGGACAAAAGAGGCTTGGACTCCAGAACTTCTCAACAGTGCTCCTGCATCAGCTGCTGTAATATGATGGGGTATTTCCTTCCCCTCTGGGGCTCAACAAACTTCCTTTGTGGCTATCTTACGCTGGTAAAGTGAAAGCCTGGTCTACACGACAAAGTTTTTTGCTGGCTGAACTCCAGCTGCGTTCATACCCAGAATTTCTCTGTTCCAGCAGTATCTTCCTTGCTGCTACTAGAGGTACCCCAGCATGCCTAGGGGAGAGAGGGTTCTGCCACTGTCCAGCACCTCTCAAAAGGTGTATGCAGATAGTACCATGCCTTCTACTGGCTGCCATGGTCCCTTGACCAGCTGGTGCCTTCCCAGGGTGCACTTCGCACTCTGGCAGCACAGCTGCTGTAACAGCCATCAGGTGTATGGATGTGCATGTGTTCTGGCTGCTTGGCAGTGGAGGCTGCTGTCTGCTGCTAGACATCCTGACAGCAAAGGAAGGGGCATGTAGACAGGTCCTGACAGTGGTGTTAGTGGGTGCTGGAAGCATTCCTTGTACTGTTAGATATGTGGTAGACCCCATGCTGAAGCTAGCATGTAGTCCTAACAGCTTAGCCCTTCACCTCCTTTCACAGAGGTGTTTGCTGAAATGTGGGGCTGCCAATGAGGTGGGAGAAGGGAGTTTTCCTTTTATTCTTCCTCCTGCCTCAGAACAGCTGACCTTTTAATTTTTGATGCATCAGGATTTAGGTGAGCTGAGCACCTCCTCCTCAGAGACTGTGCGGAGGGGTTTCTCTCTGTTGCCTGAAGGAGCCCTCTGTCCATTTGAGTGGGAGGATATGCTGAGTGCAGTGGGGATGGAAGGTGCCTTTGCACCTGAGGCTTACCACACTGCCGGAGGATGTTGTGAATCTAAAATTATTCACTAGATTATTTTAATCTGAGGAAGAACAATAAAGGGGCAGTTTAACATTTTTTTAACCTCTCCCTTTTTGTAATCAGGGGGGCAAAGGAGTAATGCAGTGATGGGCTGGACTGCTATTAACCTCTTGGCACAGAAATGACAGATGCCTGTTGGAGAAGAAGGCTTCATTGTGTGCCTTTTAGGGAACAAGAGGGAAGTGCTATGTGAGAGTGGGGCTCGGCGTACTGTAAAGCTGGGGAGCAAATGCTCCATCTCTAAGATGGTGGAATGAAATTGGGCTTTTGGTAGTGCTTTTCACAACCCCTGGATCCCCAGGTGACATGTAAATGCAGCAATGAAGTGTTCAGTATGGACAGAAGTCTGAGCCAAGGGCTAAGATGGAAACCCCTCACAAGACAAATGTGCAGAGAGAGGTTAGTTGCCACGTTAGCCTGAAGCAAGATAGAAGGCAGGGCAGGGTGGCAAACATGGCGGCTCTTTCCTGCCCTCTGCCATTGCTTGTGTGCATCTCGTACATTAAAACCGCTCTGGCTGAGAGAGAGGAAAGCTTGACCAGCACACCAGCAATATCCTTGTGCACAAGAAAAAGTAGCAGGAGGGAGTCTTTAATTTCCTTTGGGAACAGCAGCTTGCCAAAAACAGGGCAGAGTGGAGCTCTTTTTAATGTCATGTCTCCTTTGAAAGATGGCACCTCAGAGGCTGTGTCCTGCCCTGCCTTGGATGCTCTCTGACAGTGTAATGTGAGCTTTGGAAGATAACAGAGTGGGGGCTGGCTGCCAGGCTCCCTTTAATCCCCCCAGCTGGCAAACAGGAGGTCTGTGTCGGTTGCCAGGGCGATGGCGGGAAGCTGTGTTAGTTTAATGAAGCGTTGGGAAGGCTGCTGTTTATTTCAGTGGAGTGGGGGTTCTCTCAACTGCCAGTGCTTTCCCCGGGGAAGTGGGGGCTGGCAGAGATTTTACAGACTCCCTGTGCCTCATTTCCTGTACCCCCCTCCTCTCCCGGACTCCTCCAGTCTGCCCTCCCAAAGGCCTTGGGAGTTTGCACTGGAGCTCTCTTTGATTGATGCCTGCCATTCGAGCATGGTTGTCTGTTTCCTTTCTATCATCAGCTCCCAGCAAAAGTTTGTTCTTTTTTCCACTTCTCTGTGTAGCCCTCCCCACAAGTGTGCCCTCCTCCTAATCAAGCATATCTCCTGTCCTGGAGAACTGTCACCTATGCCTCTGCCTCAGGATGGCTTCCACCATGAGAGCACCCTCCAACAAGGCAGAATCAATTCTTGCTATATGCAAGAGAATGCTTTTCTCCTTAAGTCCCATTTCTTCCCTCACTCATCTGGGGATCATCAATAACTAGTTTGGGATTTTGAATTTATTCTTTGGTTGAAACATCAGTGTTTTTGCATTAAGGTGACCCAAAGAAGAGAGAAGAATATCTTTATATGCCTTTCTATGATTGAAAAGGCCTGAATGTGGACCTTTTTCCCCTCTTCCCTGCACAAGAGAAATTCAGGGTTTGTTTAACCTTTTTTTTTAAAAAAAAGATTTAATGGACAACTAGTGTACCAATCAGTTTCTGACATCAAACAAACTGTGCAAATGATATTTTATTACTGACATTTTTCAAGCAACCCTTAAACAGGCCGTTTAAGTATTAGGGGAGTTTAAATAAGTGTTGACAAACTAATGTTTGTGTGAGAGCAAACTGTGGGGTTCAGCACCCTCATCCATTCTGTTATGGGCCAAAAAACCCTCTCAGTTCAGGTCTCTGACTCATCTAAGTTTTTCAGAAAATGGGGTGGCTGAGACATGTCTCCTGTAGGCGAAAAGAAAAGCCTTCCAGACTATTTTTTCCCTTAATTCCATTATATTGGAAGCATATCTGATTTTTCTCTCCCTCTCTTTTTCTGATTTCCATTAAAGGTACTGTATAAATATATGTCATCTTGGACCACATTGCATGTCACTGCAGTGTGTGAGGGTGTGAGATCTTCCCTTTGCTGTGGTGGACAGTGGCTTTTGGACTCCAAGTGTTCAGGACCCCTCTCTCCTGAATATGCAATGGCACTTTCCCCCTTTTATGTCTGCCAAAATGTCTTTTCCCAGTGCCAGGGACAGCAGTGTCCTGTGGGAATCTGCAGGCTTCCTGTGCCAGAACTGCTGTGTTGAGGAAAATGAGTATTTTCCTCAGCATGAAAGCTGCATCAATCCAAACTCTCCCTACCCCCTGTTGCTAGCCTTCTCTCCATCCCGTTCTCTCTCTGTCTTTGTGAGTCTTAAGCACTGTGAACTGTTTGGTAATTAAAAACCTTTGAGGGGGATATTATTGAGTTAACATTAGTTATTTTGTCATGCTTGTGGGGGGGAAGGAAGAGAGAGACTGATATATCCCCAGGGAGATCTGCACTGACAAGGGGTGGGGGAAGCGGGAGGAGGAGGAAGTGGGGGCGAGATTGGCAGGTGACTGCCAGCTCCGAAGAGATGACAGCAGCAGCAGCTCTTCCAGTCCCACTTGAACGCTGCACTGCAGGTACTGGGGTAATGGGTGGGAAGTGGTGAAGAGGAATATCAAGGTGGGTGGGTGGAGGGAGGGCACTGATGTGGGGGAGTTGATTTCTGCTGAACGCCAAGATGAAGAGACGACACTCTCTCTCCCTCTTGCTCTCTCTCTCATTCTTTATACATCTATCTGTCTATATATATATATGTATAATCATTAGTAGTTTGGTTCTCTAATATATTCTCCTTTGTATAAACAAAGAAAGCAAAAACAGCTTCCCCAAGCCCCATAGTATTCAACCTACATGTTTGCTCCTCCCTCCCTCTTTTTCCCCCTCCCAGCACAATATTCTGTAGGACCCTGGCCTTAAACGGTGTGCTGGTTTTGATCAGTGCTTTAGAATACTGCAGCATAGTTTTAATTTTTAAGAGAATAGGATCATCAGGTCCCCACCCCCTGCCCTTCCACATTACTAGGCCTCTTCACAAAAAATGGGGACACCTTTACAATCTTAGCCTTTCCATTTTATGCTGATTATCTTACTATGAAATTAATTGGATCCTTTTCAGGCAGGTCAACCAAGACTGGCAGGTGAGACTTAGACTGACACCTGCAAAAATCACCATCACTATTTTTTTTTTTGAGTGGGGGTGGGGATGAAGCATCTGATTGCAAAAAGAGTTTTGGGTGCTTGCTATACAGGGATTAGGATGGGGTGTAAAAAGGGAAGAATTACTCCTTCATGCATCATTTTAAAAGAATATATATTAACAAAAGTTTTGTGGGGACTGCTGTGTGCCACAGGCTGCCACCTCTTGCAAAAGTTTGCAGAATGTTCCCTTCTTCCCCCCTAGGTCTCTCCTGAGAACCCAAGCCTGTAGGATAGTTACAGCTTTCTAAATTGGTTATCATCATGACAGCATCAGGATTTGGAAACAGCTGGTATGTGCTTATAAGCTGTACTGGTACCTCTGATTCTACAGGCTTGTTCTCTAGAATCTCAGCTGTCATTTTTTTTTCTTCAAGCAAATCTCTAGTTGTTATGGTTGTGAAGAAAACCTCAAAAATGTGAAGGAAGTGTGACCAGTGCAGAGGGATCTATGTGAGCCTGCAGAGAGCAATAGCTTTGAGAGGTGTGAACAGCCCCTTTTGTCTCAGTGGTGGATTCACTCAAATGCCCAGGGATGATGATTCGAAAGTCAGCATTGCTAAGAATTTCATTTCATGTGCAAGAAAAGAGAAGGGGGATCAGAGATGTGGATGCCTTGTAAGTGACCATACATTTTGTTGCCATGTGTGGAAGACATTTGGGAGACACCATCCCCATCCCTTCCCTCCATGCACACAGTTCATAGGCATACTGAAGCCCCACCCAGCTAAGTACAAGAAACATGGGGAGCACACATGATAGTATTTTGAGCAGCTACCTGTTCTCTGATGGTCATGCTCTCTTTTCAGTGATACATGCAGTTGGAACTTATTTTCCCCACAAAACTTGGAAGCATACCACCACTTTTATTTCTCTCCCTCAATCTGACCTCTGTGTTACATTTAACAACAAAGATCTTTGCTTTGATCTAGCATTACTGTGAATGTACATCATCTTCATCTGAGGATGTTATTTTGGCACATATTGATCCATTTTTGAGCCCAGTGACTGGGTGGCAGCTAGTAGTTTCATAAATCTGGTGACAATCTGATACTGTAGAGCATAAATCATCTGTTGAAAGGACAACAGTGGTAGGACCTGTCAGCAAAACTTAAAAATCTGGGGGAGGAGAAGTAGGACACTTCTTTGATTTTCCCCACCCCAGCACATGTACACCAATACGTTTTTAACCAGTTGTTTTGGCAAGGAGTTGGTTCATTTCTCCCAGTATAATTCATTCTGATTATACAATGTCAGATCCTTCTCATGTGAGCAATACTGCTGCATTGGGAGTAAGGGACTTTAGGACTCCATTTTCAAGTGCCCACTGATTTTTCTCTTTGATTGTCTTATTTTCTGTGTAGCCAGTTTCAGACACCTTGACCCTGCTTTTCAAAGGGGTGGAGTGTGGATGACTTCAGCTGGCTTCACTTGACACTCAGTCTATCTAAAAATGATGCCTTGGGCATGTTAAGCTGAGCACTTTAAAACTGGAGACTTGAAAATGTTGGCGCTTGCTATACAGGGATTAGGATGGGGTGTAAAAAGGGAAGAATTACCCTTCTGGCATTTTGGCCATTTTTTCACACAGTACTATTCAGTACAGACAGAATTGCTATTTAAATCGAAGTTGTCATAATTGTCCTCCCCCAGTGTTCCTCTTGTGGTCCAATGACTAGGACATAGTACTGTAAGCCAGATCTGGGTCCTGTTCCTGTCTTACAGAGAGGTTGTGAGATCCCTGGACAAATTACTGAACCTATTTGGGCTCTGGTTTTCTTACTGCAAAATGGGTATGATGATTGCTCATCTGTGTAAGGCACTCTGAGTTCTGTGAATGAAGTGCAGTACAAATGCTAAATATCAATATTGCTGCTTATTAATGTATGCCAGAATTTCCTCCCTGAGGGAGCAAAAGAGCCCTCACAATTGATAGAACTGAAATTTTGGCAAGTTTTGGGGAGGGGGTTAGCATAAAAGCTAGCAGTGGGAAGTAATTTTAATTTAAACTGTCTTTTTCCTCTGCAGTTGGCTGGTTTTGTTTAAATGATTGGGTTTCAGGTGGCTTTATTTGCTTTTTGTGCTTAACTGAGGAACATTAATGGTTATCCTTGGTGACTTTCAGCTGGTGCCTCTGCACCCTAGCCCTTTTCCAGCCCTGTTTTCCCTTACCATCTTCTCCTTCTATTCATAATCTCCTGATGCCCAGCAGCAAGCCTTTAGGGTACATGCGCATGTGAGGAGAGCTCGAGTTGGGGAATTAATATTCCTGGAACATAACACCAGCAGCATGCACACGCTGAGGAGAATATTAGAGCTATTAGCGGTGGGAGTTAGGAGTGCATGCAATATCTAGATGGAGAATTCGGTGTGATTAATCTGCCTCTAAGCAGCAGCCTCCGGGCTCTGGGAATTCTGTGGCACGTTTGGAATCAGAACTTTTTTTAATTACCTTTCCGCATCAACAAAACAATTGCGGTGTGTGAAAATAAACCCGTTCATTCCTTGACCTGTCTCCTTTTTCTTTTTTTGGATGAGGTAACAGAGCTTGGATCCTGACTATTCACAATCCCACTAGCTCCCACAGCACTTTGCATTAGGTGTGTATGAGAGATGGGGTGTGTGTATGGGGGGAGGAGAGGGGAGGCTAGCTTCAGTGGCTTGGCTATATTCCAAGTCAGGTAATAATGACTTTGGGGACAACCTAAAGCACCCTTGTTCTAGTTTCTGTTAGACTGATTTTCTTTTCCACGCTTGCTTAATGTTGCTGGGTATCTTGGGTGTCGCACAATGGCAGCCATGCTACCACAGTGGTTGCTTTTTGGGGCCAGATGAGTTGAAAGAGATTGTTAGGAGGAAAGGACTGGATGACTGAAGGTTTCCCTTAGGCTGTTAAGAGAAAATAGAACCTTGGAACATGGTCCATATAACAGTTTTGTCAAATCTGGGACCAAATAGGTGCTGGGAACAATACAGAAAAAACTTGGATCTTTCTGCTCCTGAATCATGCTATGGACCACCCCCCTCACCTCCCTAATAGGAGAGGGGTTCTTTCCTTCAATAAAGACCATTTTACTAACATACTGGTATAAAACCCCACAGCCAGCTGGAGAAGAATTTCCCCATGACAAAAGTGTCAGGGGAAGACCTCCTCTGCACTCTGTTGTGAGCATTTGGACCTATTCCAAGATATGGGGTAGCCCATAGACAGCACGCCAGGAGCTCCCATCCATAAGAACAGTGGTACTCAATGTTTTGGCTCTGTGGGCCAGAACAGCAGCATGGTGCCAGTCCATGGACTGGATTGAGCCCCACACAGGCTCAGCTGGTCCCTGTATATCCAGATCTGGCCACATGCACTGAGATCGGGCCTTGGTGTCCCACCTATCCCATCTGGCACTGTGCACCAGGATTGGGCCCTGCATGCTGGGATCAGGCCCTGGCACTCTGCCAGCCTTGAGCACCGTGATCAGACCCCATCCACTGGGATTGGGCCCCACATTACCCCCACCTGGTTCCACATGTCATGATCAGGCCCTGCATCTCCCTGTGTGCCTAATCTAGGGGGCAGGGCTCCGAACAGGTTCAGAAGTTTGGTGGTAGGAGAGTGGCGAATGTTCCCCTGCTGCTAAATTTTCAGACCCTTAGGGACATGGTTCCAGGAGCCAAATAGAGCCCATGGGCTGGAGGTCGAGCATTTTTATCTGTTCCTGACTTTGAGGGGTCATTCCAGCCCCTGCAGTGGCCCTGAATTCCTACAATGCAAAGGTTGCTTACTGCTTTCTTTTATCCCTACCCCAAGCTGGGATACATCTTTCTGTGTTGGGCCAAGGAACCTGGATTCCCTGTTACCCATGCATCTTCTGTGACACATAGTTGAGAAGTTCCAATTATGTTCTGTAGGGGCCAGTGGAAAATGTACCTGTTAGCCCAGGGGTTCTCATTCTTTTCAGATTCAAGGCAACCCTCATTAGATTCAGAACCCTTCAGAAAATGACAGCTCTTAATTTTCACTAATTTTTTTGACTACGGAGCAATTTTTCTGTTGCAAAGAACTCAGAAAGCCCACAACAGGTCAGAATGTTTTTAACACTATGGGTTCCTCTTTGCTATCTCTGAATTTATCTTGTGAATCATATTTGCACATCTAACAGTGCTGACAGTGTATGGCACCCTGTAGCACTCTTAAAAAGATTTCAGGACACCCCAGCGTGTTACATCATCCTGGCTGAGAATCACCATGCTAGCCAGCTCTCTGCTAGGTTCTGGATCATTTCTCTTCCACTTCCAACTCCAGGCATAGTTCTTTCCTCTTCCTCCATGGAAAGAGGGTGTGGAGGACCAGCCACTCTTTGTTTCAGTCTTTTCCTTAACCCTTCCCCATCCCAGATGTGGTCTTTGCAGCTGGGAAAATGGATGGGTAGACTGTGAGGAATAGAAGCCGTTGGCCTCCTTTGGCTCTGCAGAGGTGCTCTTCCCTTAAAAAACAACAACAAAAAAACAAAAAAAACCCCCCTGCTCCTCAATGTACCCTGCAGAGGTTCAGGAACACTGGCATCCCAGAGGAGTTTGTAGTTGCGTACTGCCAATCTGGGTAGTATGTAGGGCTGCTATGGGCCAGATGGTATTTTGAAGCACAAGACCTCTCTCTATGTGGACCACTAGATTGGATTCACCCTAGAGCCTGTTCCATGAAAGAGGCTGACAACCCTGTCTCTCTCCCTCGAATGGTACAATATAGGACTTTGAGGCTTACTCCAGACCATCTGAAGCAAATTAAAATGTCATGACCTATTATTCAAACCACCTCGTCATATTGGCACTTGAAGATCTATCTAATACAACTGATTTTATGCAAGCAACATTGTTTAATTTTGCATTTCACAGGGCTCCCACAGTGACCCAAGACTTGCTTCTTCAGTTTCCTGGTTTTTATGCCCCAGCCCAATGTGGGTGTTTGTTGGTACTGCCTACCTTGCAGGAGAAGGTGTGCATGTAGAACAACTAAATAAAAGCAAATTTGACAGGTTTTTTTTCTTCCCTTGGCAGTATTTGAAATTGGGTTGTATCCAATCCTTTGAAAACAAGATTTATCCCCTAAAATTGTCAGCCCAGTTCAGGTTGATGCTGCCCTATTACTTTGGGACTTGGTAAAGAGCCCTTGAAAATGTCAACCACTGTTTTATGGCTTTGATGGTGCTTGGTTCTTGGACAGTGCATGAATGTCACGATGCAGTAAGGGATGTGCTAAAGCTGTGCCTTTTCTCTTACTTATTTCACCCCTGCACCCAACCCCAGAGCAGGTAGAAGCTGGAAGTGCTGCAGGGAACAAATGCCTTAGTGTTGACTTCTGTCAGACCTAGATCTACTCCAGGTGCATGGATACACTTTGTATCTGACCTGAGACACCTCCTGGAGTTCAGTCTAACATCTTCAGAGTTCTTTGCTAATGTTAATTAATATTATTTCAGTCCAGACTTCCAGCATTGCTCTGGCAACATCTTTGCTACTGCCCATCAGTCTTCACCTGTAGCCTCCTGTTAGATCACGCAGCCCAGTTCTGCTAATGCACCTTAGTCCTGACTTGCAGCATCCTCTGCTGTTCTTATCTTTCCCCCTAAACACTTTCCTCATAGTTTCAGTCCTGAGTCTCTCTGTGCACCCCAGCCCCCCACCCTAAGTTCACATTGGTCTTATCCTATAGTGCGTCCTCCTTACTGGAGGCTTGGTATCTTGCATGTAGTTCTGTCAATGCACTTCAACCCAGAGTGGGTTGCCAGGGTGGGTGCATGGCACAAAATGATCATGACTTGTGCAGGCACGCATTTCTCTGCCTCACTCAAACCACTTTTGATTAGATATTTTCATGGTGAGGACAAGCTTTACTTGAGAAATATAAAGAAAGCACATTTTACACAAAAAGTGATTTCCTTGGCCAGCCATTTCCTGTATGCCTTTTGTTACTATTGCAGATATGTGTTTGAATAAGAGCCTTTCCCCCTCCCCTCTCCTATTCCTCCCTGTTCTTTCCTGCAGTGAAGTCACAATCCAGTGTTTGTAGACTCCATGTGATGTCAGAGACTCAGCCTTGTGACTTCACTTGCAGGCTCAGGCAGAAGGTGCAGACGGGCTGACAGAAGAAAAAAAGCCCCCTCCTCTTCCCTTCTCCCCCCCCTCCCCTTTGGTTTATAAAACCAGTAGCTGAGATAAATCGGAAGGGGGTGGGGAGAAGCAGCAGGGAAAGCTGAGAATGATGCCAGAAAGGTACAGTAAATTGGCTTTATGTCTCTCTTCTTCTTGAAAGTTTAGAGTGTAAAATTGCCCTGCAGGGGCCAGATCTTGCAGACCACACGCATGTGTGTGCCACCCAGTGACACTCTGGCTGTACGGTGCATTGACGGTGTGTGTGTGTGCTTGTGCAGGGAGGGAGGTAGTGAGGGATGCAGGGTAGGGGCAGGGAAACAGCTTAATACCGTTTCTCAGAGGAACGCAGCTGGAGTCCTATTTGGCTGGTCACAGTGAGCCTCTCTCTTGTCCGTTTCAAAGGCCCCAGCTGCTGGCTGTTCCCTGCATTCTGTCTTCAGCTTTGAAACCGACATAAATGGGTTATTGGGTTTGTGTGTGTGATTTTTTTTTTCCCCCTGTGCGTAATTTTTTTCTCTTCTTTTTGTTTTTTGTGGTTGTTTTTTTATTTTTTTTGCTTTGCAGGTTCGGAAAGGGTGGGGGCCTGGTATTTGAATGTGGTGGGTGTATGCCTAAGGAGGAAGAAAGGCAGGGCCTTAGGGTCACATTCTCAAGGGCTGCAAGAGATGATTTCCTTTTTAATATCTCCATCTTTTTAACTGACGACAGTACAATAGCAGCGTGGGCGCATCAGCAAAGAACTGCCTTAAAAAAGGGGGGGGGGGCTGGTTAACTTGCCCCTCCCTTCTTCTTTAGCAGTTTTTTTTCTGTGTCCAATTTGCCTTTCATTTGAAATTTTGGACAAAGAAGAGGGCAGTGGGTGGGCTGCTTTGAGTTTTGTGATATAATGCGACTGGAGCGAGAGAGTAAAATGCAGACAATTAAGAAATGGAGCGAGGGTTTTGCTCATTCAGTCTGTTGAGGAAGCCGTCATTTTGTGTTAGTGTGCGTGTCTGGGGGAGGAAGGATGGGGAGAGAGTGACAGTGGAAGGATGTATGACATTGTGTTGTCTCTGTACTTGTTAAATGCACTCTCCGGGGACAAGGGACTTCAAAGGAAATCGTCAGACAAGGGGTCCTTCTAAAAATGACCCCACTGTGAATTGCATTTGACTAGGCTC
Organism: Crocodylus porosus; assembly: GCF_001723895.1. Taxonomy (NCBI): domain Eukaryota; kingdom Metazoa; phylum Chordata; order Crocodylia; family Crocodylidae; genus Crocodylus; species Crocodylus porosus. Next base: position 61,813,604 of record NW_017728931.1, read on the forward strand.
TTATGGGCAAAGATGTTGTGATTTGTTCCACTCTTAAAATGAAGGGCTGGAGACAGAAAGTGCATGCAGGTGTTGGGCAAGCTCCTCTCTGCCACAGCTGTGCCAGCACACCTCAACCCAGTGACCAGCAGTGGCTCTGCTGTTCCACTCCTAGCCCCTCATTGGCAGAGCTGTATTACTGTCATCCTGAGAGTCTGCAGCATCCCCTGTCCTCTTGTCAATTCACTTCAGTTCTAATGACCTACAGCACCCCTTTTTTTTCTCACAACTGCTGGACCCTTGCAGTCTTCTGCCAGTGCATCTCAAGCCTGACGAATAGCACCCCCTGCAGTTACAGAGCCAGTCTTTTGTAGCACAGATGTATAATTAATCGTGCAGCACTTCTGCAGTTTAAACAGGCATGTGAATTATTGGAAGAGACCCACCTACTGCATGGTTCTCAAAATATTTAATTCTACTGACCTCTGGGAAAGGCTCTGCTGACTAGAGTGTGGAAATACCTGTGCTAATGTAGCTTCAGTGGTGATATGAGTTATGATTTGAATCCACAGTTTCAGTAGTGAAAAGCTATTGGTCTAACTCAGTGCAGCAAAATTTCTTCCCTGCTCCCCACCTCTGGCTTGAAAGGACTTAAGTGGTCATTTGCATCTTTTTGTCCTTCTCATGGTTTTAAGGGTTCTTACTTGCAGCTCAGGGCATTTGTTAGCTTGATCTTTAACTTAAAAGTATTTTACATTCTTTAAATACCAAGAGTTATGTTGGTTCCTCTAAGCCATGACCGATTGCTAGCTGAATGGAGCCTGGTTTGTTCTCAGCCAGCTCTGAGGACAAAGTCCCCTTAGACATCCCCAGATCCCTTGCTTCTGCTGTTTCCTCCCACTAATGACAGAAGTGCAGCATTCTCTAGGTGGGGTTAAGTACTGTATTTGCTGTGAGTTGTGTGTGGGTGGAGCAGGGAGGGGAAGCAGTGTGAACTAGAGGGTAGAGAGGATAGTGGGGATGTAACCTAGCCAGTGTGATGCAGGAAAGGCCTTAAACCGTGTCTTGCTGTCTGGCACTGCTGGATTGTTCCATACAGTATATTCCTTTGGACTTTGTACAGACCTGTTTTAAATCACTGATGAGATTGGGTTCCCTCCACACTCTTTTTCTTTTCTCTAAATTCCCTTCAATTTGCTGAGAGCCATTACCCAGCACTGTAACCATATGTGCCGTAACTGCACAGAGCCTTACTGCATGTTGGAAAGTGACAGGGTTAAAACCTTTTCCTAAGCAAGGGAAAGGTCCCCAGGTGTCTTCCTTCACTCTCTTAATTGCAAGGAAGGAAGGAGGCAGACTCCAGCTGGGTATGAGACATTATCAAGAGGATAAAAGCATTGGGGTAAGGCACTGTCCCTCTGAGTAGGGGAAATTCTGGGCAGGAGGTGCCTGTACAGAAGGGGTGCCTGCGGCTGCTGGTAAAGGGGAATTTGAAATGATTTATTTTATTTCTCCTTGTTATGACAGCCCCTCTTTTTGCAATTCCTGCTGCTTTTTTGTCTTTTCCCTTCAATCTTGAAGGGGAAAAAAAACCTTAACCACTAAAGAAACCCCCTAATTATTACCCAATGCTAGCTAGTGACTTACTGTTTCTCTAGGGATGTGAAGCTGGCTAATTCCTGATGCGATGGCTATAGTTTTTCTTCTACATTAGAGAAGCAAGCCAGCACTTTGATCTTGTAGAATGAATCCTATCATGAAAGTCTGGTAGCAGAGCTGGCATTTGGAAGCTGGCGTTTTTCCCCTTCTCTCAACTCTTGGTCTGCCTCTCCCCTGTAGTGGACTGGCTTGGATGTGGCTAGGATTCTATCCCACAAGTCATTACTGTGGAAAATCTTCATTCCCTATGGATCTGATATGTACTTTCTTCTCACTCCCATATTCATTAATACAATTGCCCCAAGTGCAGGTATATACCCGGTAAGTGCTGGGATTCTACACTTACTGATTTTTTTTTTCTTTACCTTATTTTTAATTGCTAATGACGAAAGAATTTGTGCTGCACTTCTTTCCCCTCACCCCATGACAAATATGGATTTTTGGACCTTAAAATTGGTTAAGACCAGTGCAGAGTTGCTGAGGGAATAATTTAGCCTGAAGCACCTTTATTATTGCCGATGACGCATGAGAAAAAAAGACTCTAGCTCTGCTTTCAGAACCCTGGTGGAGATTGCAGTGCTGGAAGTTAAAAACCCAACATGGCACCTTCTTGCAGGTTTAAGTCTAAATGTTCCACAAGGATTTTGAAAACGTAACATATTTGTCCCTCAGCTGTGATTACCTTTTTCAGCAAAGGCTGAGAGGTCATGAGAGTCCCATGGTGCTAGTAAAGCCCTAAGCAGTTCACTTTTTCCATCTGCAAGAGAAACAACGATAGCCTATTAAAGAAATGCTTAAAAATTAATTCACTTAACTTCACTGGGCTGTTTTGTAGATTCTTTTGCACCTGGAAGTAGAGATTGCTGATGGTTTTATTAGGAACATGGGACTCTGATCCAACGGTAGGTCTACACACTTTAAAAATAAATGTTCTTACTCAGGTTAAGAACCAGTTACCTTACCTTCACTGCTATTTTAATTTGGGTTAGCAGCTTGAGTTCAAATCTATAGAGAAAATGGATTGATTTCTAGCTGTTAATGCATGTTAAAACCTGAGTCACCTTGTCTTTCCTGATGGTTTTTAACCCAAGCTGGCTAGCTTGAGTAAGCTAATCCAAGGTAAGAACACATTTTATGCAGTGTAAATATTGCTCCAAGTTGGTGTAGGGGTTCTTATGTTTTAAAAATGGGGTAATTCCAATTGCTTTTGTTTCTTGCCCCTATTTCAATTGCATTGTTTGTTAAACCTTTGGACTAAGGGATTAAATGCTTAGAGGCTTTGAACACAGCTTTGTTACTGCCTCTTACAGTTCTTGTGATATCAGGTACTAAAATCACTTAAATTCAAACTTGCTGGGATTTTTTTGGCAGGGCAGATGAGAAGTTAAGGCAAATAAATAATCAGAATGATATGACCCTTGTAGGAGGGGACGGGAGGGTACCAATGGTCCAGTAATTCATGGATTAGTAGAGCTACAAAACACTGCTATGCATGACAGAAGAATTGGAAGCTCATGAGATTTATTTTACCTTAAATCCTTTCTGAGTCCTCAGGCTACTCAGATGAGCCAAGATGCCTTCAGCATCCAACAGTCCTGATCTATTCCCATTCACCTTATCTTACCTTCTGCCTCCTGCCACCACAAGCCTTTGTAGAGTGTTTTTTAACATGCCTGAATGTTTGTGGTTCTGTAGCAGCAGTGTGTCAGCTTGTATTCCAAAAGGTAAGTGACTTGGAGAACCAGCCTCAGTTCTTCCAAATCTTTCTTGGGGGTATTTTTTCTGCTAGATCATATGAGATTCAAAACAACTATTGCACACATCTGGGAGAAAGCCAACAAGGAGTGAAAATAGGAATCTAAATTGCAGTTGCCCCTAAAATTTAGGACTATGTCATGGGGGATTTAAGAAAGAAGAACATTTGTCAAATCTGGAAATTCTACTCCCTTCTGGACAGGATCCCCTGCTCCCTCTCCCCTGCCCCACCAGAAAAAAAAAAAGAGGAAAGAAAACCCCTGTTAAAGGCTAACATATTACAAAAAAATTCTTTCCATAAAGCAAGTTCTGGCAAGAGAGAGTTGGTTTATGGTAAGACCATTTGAATTTTTTCCTTTTATAAATTTAGGTACATTTAGTGATTCAGATAATGAAGATTTATTGATGACCTTTTCTGCCTTGTTGGACAGTCTTGCCAGTGAACCATATATTTATGTGGCTTTCTATTTTTAATTCTCCCTCCCCTCCTCCTCATTTTGGATATCTGTGGAGAAATGGGATCCTTTATCTTTCAGAGTTCAGCATTTGTTGTTCATAATCCTTTTGCTGGAGTCATATCCCTTTGTCTGCAACATCAGAACTACTTCCACAGCAACCAATTCCAATATTGCAAGCAGAGGCTTCTAACAGGAGATGTAAAGAATAAGCAGCAGAAAATGAGCAGGTGTTAAGGAACAAAGATCATGTTTCCATGCAGAAGTTCTTTGCAACAAAGAAAGATGGAGGATGAGCCCTATCGAAATTCTAAGACAACAGAAACAGATTTGTCTCCTATGTTGATATTTCTTGACTTTCCTCCCATGATTCCTACATTCAACCACTTTTATCAGCTTCTCCTTGGATGTGCCTCAGGCTACTTCAGCCTGGCTGCTGAAATCTGGCTGTATGACTCGATGTGTGGTGTATGGAGATCCTCTTGTCTGGAGGAGAGCCATTCCCAAATGATGGCCAAGTCATGACTACTGGGTTGAGTGCTCTACACAGAATATTTCTGTGAGGCATTAGATTTCTTGAGTAGCGTCTTTGGGAGAAAATCCAGTCCTAGGGAATTAATGAAGGAGGAGCCCTTCCTGCATTTGCTCCAATATCCAGGGAGTGGTCTGATACTTCCTCCCTCTGCAGTGGGGCAAGATATACATAAAACTTTTTAGCTGAGGCACTCTACGGGAAGTAGAAGGGCTGGTGGGAATAGTGCTAGGAAATGTTAATGAATGCAGCCAGCCTGATGTCTTTCTTGGAGAGAGACAGACTAGCTGCTGTTGCTTTACTCTTGTCTAAAGAATTAGCTGTCCCACAGCGAGTGTAAGTTGCCATCCTTGATTGTGTGACCTGGAGGTGCCTGATCTCATTGTCCTCTTTTGTACTATCTGTCTTGAAGTTTTTTCTTTAGTGCCCATCCTCGTAGCATATGACCACTAGAGATAAAAGCTGTTCACGTGCATGGGAGAGTCTGTCTATGACATGAAACGGAATTAAGGGAGGAAGGTCCAGGCAGAGGTGCTGTTTTGAGAAGGGGGTTCAATTAGCGTGCTTCAGAAGAATCTGTGCATTTGTTCCTGTGTGGAGACACGAGTCTCTACATGCTGCTTGTTCAGTACTCTTCATCAGCACTGAAAACACTCATTCTTTAAAACTCCCCTCAAATAATCCCACCAGCTGCCTTCAGAGGTCCTGTCATTCTTACAGATGCCCGTGTACTTGTTTCCTGCAGCCAGGCAGATGGGATTGGGAAGTTAGTTGGTGATATTCTTTAGGATTTTTTTTTAAGAGACTGACTTAAATACTATTGAAAGGTACAGAATTAACAGCATCTGAAAGCCAGTATGTTCCAGCCACAGGAAAGAAAATGTCACTACCCTGTAAACCTCAATCCTGTCCTGGCACAATTGCCTTTAATGTAGAAAAGCAATAAACATAATTTGAATCCCGTTCCTCCTTGTAGGTTCTAGACAGTGCCTATGGCTTCTGAGAGTTGACTGTGAACACTGGCCAAGACAGAAAATATCCCACCTCACCCTTAATATAGCCGTCTGGAGTGGGATAATGATTCCTAGTAATTACTAACCTGTAGCTAGATCAGAACTATGAACACACTTCTCGTTTGTATACAAGTAAAAGGGATGTTTGCAGCAAAGGAGGAAGGATTGGAGAGTAACAAAGGGGCAAGATTTTTATTGTGGAGGTATCCTGCTGGCTCCCCAGCTATAGTTGTGTTGCATTAAATAGTGGGGAGTTAACTTTTTCTTATGTTGGAATAACAGTCAACTTACAGCACTTATTCTTAGAAGACATTTGAGAATTTACAACGGTGAGTAAAATTCCTTTTAAAATTGGCTCTAAGAGTTATTTTTGGGGGGCGGTCATATTTTTGGTTTTAATAAATTACATATTTTTAATATTTGAAAAGTAATTCCTATAAATCAGACTTAAAAAAATCTGATGTAGAGAGGGCTACTGATCTTGATCCTAGAATTGGATCTACACAAGCACTGAGTTACAGTAATGGAAGTCTGATGGCAGGATTGGGATATGAGTGTCTTAATGGGATTAATTTTTATTAGCTCTATCAAACATAATTATTTATGTTTTGGATTGGTTGTGGTCAAATTGTTATTCCAGAGATCATCCAGAATGTGAGTTTCTTGCTTCTAAAATAAAGTGTAGTTTTTGGTTGTGAAGAAAAAGTACAAAAATGTGAACTAAATGTAAACTGATACTATATTCTCTTCCTGAGTCTGCAGGCATCCTAAAACAATTTCTTGGAGGGGTGAGCCTTGCCATTCAACTCCATAGTTTTTGTTAACTCTGAAATCAAAAGATAATGATATAAAATGAGTGTTGCTAACTGCATTATTGCTGGTCACTTTAGCAGGAACATAATTAAATGTGACAAATAGTGTTTTGGTACTTTTTTAATTAGGTGTCTTATGGATGAGCAGCAACTCTTATAATTTAAGACAGTGGGGGACAACTTTTTTTGGCAGGTGTCCCACAAATTAACCTTTATCCTCCCTGAGTGCCACACTGATCCTTCCTCCTCTGCTCAGTCTGTTTTCTGTTCCCTGTCCTATTTTCTCCCACTTTTTGCTTCCTGCTTGTGTATCTTGTCTGCTCTGCTTCCTGCCCCATCTCTTGCTGTGCTACCAGTCTCCTCTGCCATCCTTGCTTTAAGACATAGCATACCACATATAAAACTTAACATATGACCTTTGTAACTTTTCATTAATAAAATTAGGTGGCCACTTATTTTGCTTCATTATATTAAACCAACTCTCACATGAACAGTGGTACATTTTTCCCATGGGCAGTTCTGGAACGGTAGTATATCAGGCATGTGCAAATTGACAGAACAAGTTCATTCTATGTTCAAAGTACATTTGCTGATTAATTGGTGTTACCAGCACCTAAAAACCTTATATTTCTGTTGTTGTGCTTGCCTTTGAAGTATCTAGCAGTGGCCACTGTTGGAGATAGGATATGGGATGCCATGTACCACAAGACTGGTTCAGTGTGGCAATTCTAATACTGCTATATTTTTTCATAATAAGTTTTTGTATTTAATATATTGCTGAATTTTTAAAAGTTGACTCTTAGATATTTAGTTTATCTTGTGTTTAGAAGTGCACATGCCTGTATGATTTTTATTTACATGGTGATGTATTTTTGTCTCTTACAATTCTTTTTCATATAAGCAACATTTAATGTATACAAAGATATTTATGCTGTGCTCTAAGTCAGCTGTGCTCAATCTTCTGTCCCCACAAATCAGATGAATGGTGCGGGCCTGGGCTGCCAGCCAGATCCCATGGGCAGGGTCAGCAGTCTGGACCAAATCCAGCACAGTGCTGGTTCACAGGGTCAAGCTGTGGGTGTGATTCCATGTGCCAGCTCTGCCCTGCACGATAGATCTGGCCATAGCAATTAATGCTGCTGCCAAATTTCCAAACCTGTGGGGAACTCCATAGGGTGGATGACATGGCCCAGTGGGCCAGAGTTTGAGCACTACTGCTTCTATGCAATCTTACCCTAAAGGTTAAAAAAAAAAAAAAAAAAATCATGAAATTGAGCCATGAGCTGCTTTTCACCCCTATGCCAGAGGCACAATTAACCAAATTTGAAATCCAAATCTGATCCATGTATCCCATCATTTCTGATTGCAGCTTGTATCATGCTTCTCCTTTCCCTGAATGCTTGAGGGAAAAGTACTGCTTAGAGCTGCATTTTTCAACCTGTGTGTTGTGACCCAGAAGTGGGTTGCAAGGATATATCAAAAGGGTCACAAACAAACTTAAAAACGGATTCTGCCTTAAAAGGAGAAAAAAACCCGCAGGAAACCGTGGCTTCTCTTGCAGGCCTGGCAGATTTCCAGCCTGCAAAGGGCTGCTTAGGGCCCCCCATGCTCCACACTGCGCCCCCCTCCCCTCCCCACAAGGGTGCTGGGGCTGGGGGGCAGCGGGTCAGGAGGGGCACTGGGTTGCAACTGGCCACTGATGTTTACAAATGGGTCCTGGTAGAAAAAAATGTTAAGAACCACTGACTTACAGGATAGCCTGGAGGACATCCTACAGGGTTAGATAAATACCTGGGAGTAGTAAATTGTAATCTGGAAGGTGGTTTATGGAGAACACACCAGAAACAACTTCCTTTTGTATCCAGGGAGCTCTAATAACTTGATCACTTCTGTTGACCACAGTTGTAGCAGTCACATGAAGAGAAACATATGGCTCAGGTAGACAAGTCAGGCATCCAGTGCAGATCAGAGCCACTAATGCATTCTGTTCCTGGGGAGGGAGAGAGAGAAAGAACACTTACTAAGACAGCTCCTGTTTTTTGAGCTAGCTGCAGTTCTCAAATAGTTCACCTGGAGCATATTGTAGCCATCTATTCTGAGAGAGAGAATGCAAAGATCAGACTAGAAGCTTGGTACTAGAAACAATCAAGTCTGGTGTGTTGTGGGAGGCAAGACCTTCCTAGAAACTTCTGCTTCTGTGGTTGCCTATCTAGCAGCTGGGGATTCAGTCAGCCCCTGCTAATTTGCTAACTCAACTGACAAGTGGTGGGAGCAGGTATTACTATTACGTTATGGTTGCCTCCCTTAGCCTGTTGCTATCACTCCAGTATTATCTACGTTGAGCTTTAGCCTGTCTCATCTATGCCTCAGTCTCACCCAGCATTAGTTTTGACAGGGACTGTAGTGTAGTTTGCTTTTCTGCAGGTTAAGTCACCTACAAGGAAGTTGTCAGTGAAAGTGTTGTCCGAAGGTCTGTCTCAGCTCAGCCAGTTAAGCAATTCAGGGCTGTGCTGGCTGAGCTATAAGGAAGGGCCTGGTTCTGGAATAAGCTTTATTACAAGAGATGAAGGCTGTCTGAGGCTCATGGGAATGGAGCTGGGGGGAGGGGCAGTCATGGAAACTGTCATAGCTACTCTGCAAAGCTCCTGCCAGAGAGAGTTTTAAGTGATGTTCAAGCTTTCTCTGCCCAACACTTAAAGCATTTCAGGCTGCCACGCTCCTACATTTTCACGTGAAAAGCTCTGAGTGGCAGATGGAGGAAGCTGGAGTGTCATACAAAGCTCCCTTCCCTGGCATGTAGTTTCAACATAAAAGAGTTGAGATGAGCTGACAGGCTCTGCATCCCCCTTCCCCAGCTGGTCTCTTCACCAGCATCCATGTTTCAGCCCCTGCCTACACTTATACCATGATTTAAAAGGAAGGGAAAAAAGCCTGAGGCCTATAGATGCACACAGCAAGTTGTTCAGGTGGGAAAGTGCATGTGGTTTTCAGTCTAAGATGTGTGCATGAAAAAAATTAAAAAATAAAAAGTTACAATCATAGAAAACTCAGGGGAGGGGTGAAGGGACCTGGGGCAGTCTAGTCTGCCCCCCTGCTCCAAGCAGAACCAGGCCCAGCCCTGTCACCCTAGCCAAGGCTTGCAGTGGGGTCTTGGAAACCTCCAGGGATGGGAGAGCCCACTACCTCCCTGGGTGCCCTGTTCCCGTGCTTTTTTACTCTCCTCGTGGGGAAGTTTCTTCTGACTTCTAACCTGAACTTCCCCTGCCGCAACTTGCGCCGGTTGCTCCTTGTCCTGTCACCTGCCACCACTGAGAGCAGTCCAGCTCCAGCCTCTTCGCGACCCCCTGCACTGCAGGGAGTCGAGGGCTATTAGTGAAGCCCCTCAGCTCGGTCTTCTCCGGATGGAACGAGCCCAGGGCCCTCGGCCCGGCCCGACCCGTCCCTGCTGCTCCTCAGGGGAGGGCTGGGGCGGGCCGCTGCTGCACCGAGCCGAGGCGCAGGCCGGGAGCAGGACCGCGCAGCCTCTTCTCGGTGGCGCTTCAGTGCCGGGGAGAAGACTCCTGGGGGGGCTGGAGCCGCCGCCCGAGCTCGGTCAGGGCCGCGGGGAGCTTCACCCGCTCGTGTGCCTCTGCTGCGTTTTGCTGGGGGGGAGGGGGCAGCCGCCCCGTCACCGCCCGGGAGCTGAGGCGCGTGGCAGCCAGTCCTGTCCCGTCTGGGCAGGGCGGCGGCGCACTCGGCTGGGGGAGGGGCGTCCTCAGAGGAGGGGAAACTGAGGCGCGGCTCTCCGGCCACGGCAGGCTGCATGAGTGGAGAGAGGCAAGTTCCCCCGCTCAAGCCTGTCAGCTCCTACATCCCCCCGGCTCCCGCCACCACTGGGCGCTGCCCCTTTAAACGGGCGGCGGCGGCCCCGCCCCTCGCAGGCGTCTTGAGCGTGCGCGCACGCGCTGTCCCT
>NW_017728931.1:61823902-61862246 GCF_001723895.1 Crocodylus porosus
GGGGAGGGGCCGGGCCGCGGGCTCCGCTGTTCTTGGGGCGGGCCGGGAGGGGTTGGGCCCCGGCCCCGGGCGAGAGTGTGAGGCAGGGGAACAGGACAGGGCAAGGGGGGTGTGGGGAACTCCCCGGTGTCCCCCTCCAGCTGGCGGGGAAATGAATCGGTGCCCCGTGACCCAGACCCGGCTCCTCTCGCTCCCTGCCCGGGGGGTGTTACATAAGCGGGGCCTAGCGCGGGCCGGGCCGCTCCACTCCGCTCCTGTTGTGCCGGCTCCTTTCACGGCAGGGCCTCGACCCGCAGGGGTGGCCCTCCGAGCATCCTCCCTGCCCCGCTTCTGCCTAGGCATTGTAGGCCCAGTGTTGCAGCGCTTTCAGGATGGGGGAGTTGGACCAGGCCGGGTCTCTTCTGTGCTGCCCTTTGCTTTCCTTAACTAAAAGTGGGGGGGGCTCTTATATACCCTCGCGTCTGTGCCCTGGAGAGCTGTTTCTATCCCTGGTGATGGGAACAGGCTTGACCCAGGAGAGCGTAACTGCCACATTTGTGGTTTTGGAGAAGGCAGATCTGCACCTTCAGACTTTTCCTAGCAAGTAGGTGCCGACTTGCTGTGTGGGGCCTTTCTCTTAGCAGAGCACCAAGGGATGAGCAGAGGATGGAGGCCAAGCTCCTCTCCAGCCGGAGTGTTTGCAGGCTGGCTGGGCTTGTGGGAAGCCAGGAGCCTCCCTTTGTTGCCTGTACTCCAGCGTGCTTTGTGCTCAGATGGGTTTTGATCTTTTGGGGCGGGGTTAATGTGCCATACCTTTTACCCTCACTGAAGTTAATCTTTAACTGTGCCTGAAATTTTCCTTTTTTAAGCTTATTGCACCCAACTAAGTTTTTCATATGTTGGAAGTATTGTTGCTGGGGGGTTTTTTAACCCAGAAAACTAGTCATGGGATGCTACCACAGCTTGAGCTGCATGGAGCTGTGCGTTCCTCTGCTTTATCTTACCAGTGCGCTAGCCCTCCTTTCCCCAGAAGAGGGAAAGTGACAGCCTTGTTCTCCTGCTGAAAGAACTACTCTGAAAAATCAGGGAAAAAAGAGGGTGTTTACTGGCAGTCAGTCATATCCCTTGATAGCTATATTTTGCTTAACACCTTTGAAGAAAGCTGAATAAAGTTGGATTACTTCAGTAAACTGTAGGCACCCAGAATATATATATTATGGTTTTTAAAAACTGCATATGTTACTTTGTTATAAATCTAATATGATTTCTGGACAGTGTCATGAAAACACTTTGTATGTAAGAATGTGACCTCTACTGCTCCATAATTCTCATAGAGTGAGAGCACATGCAGGTGCCAGTACTCAAGATCAAGTATTTGTAGGAAACCTTTGGACTTGGGTACTCCATAAATCCTCTTGATGTCCAATTGCATCTGCTTTTTGGTAGAAATAACTAAGCCTGTCTTTAACAATGTAAATTTGGGCATTGGTCTTTGAATAAACTTCTACAAGCTTTGGGACTGGTAAGACCAAGATTCCTGGTGCAGTCTGCACTTAAATTAATCTTTCCTGGGGTGGCCCATGAAGCAAGTTGGTTCCCCATGTGAAGGCATCAGTTTCTTATGTTGTAATGACTCAAAAATCATCTCTCATTTTGGGGGCGGGGGAGGTGTCTGGTAAGACACAAAGATATGTTGAAGGCCATTTAGTTGTTTTTATTTTACCAAAGGAATATTACCCATGTCAAAACTTGTCTCTAGTGGAGATCTTCCATGTGCGTGGAGAGCTTGCTAAGCTTCAGCTAAGCTCCCACCCCCCTTCAATTCTTTTAAAACATGTTTGAGCTTTATTGGTAACGTAGTGCAGTGTGAATTAAAAATACAGGTTTCCCTCATTTTATGTTGTACATGCATTCTGGGAAAATGGTGTATAACTCGAATTCGCATAAAGGGAACCCACTTCCCCATGTTACAAGTAGGGATATGTTCCAAGACCTTGACTGTACTGCCCCCCAGACCCCACTTTTACAAGACAGTTTTGGTACTCACCAACAGCAGACAGTACACATAAGCACAGGGCACTATTGCAATGGGGATGGCAACTAGAGAAACGCATGTTGCAGACAATGAATGAGGAGCACGGTTCCCCACAGGAGACTATATTTTGGTGCGTGTTGCTCTCTCAAGGCACTGCACAAAACAGCTGACTGCAGGCTTCCACCATCCCAATCGCATAAGAGTGAATTTACCTTGCGTATAACAAAATTGTGGTATATAAAGGGTCATCGCACAAGAGTGAATTCACACATACAGAACCCACATAAAGTGAGGGAAACCTGTACATAATTTATTCTTTCAGTTCATTTGGGTTTACCCATGGTGTCTTGGTTCTGCTGGGTCTCTCTTTGTCTGTAGAGTCTTCCAGGAAAACCAGAAAAGAAGACTTAAGCCCCCCTCCTCCATTTCCCCCAGGTAAAAATATGGAGAAACCAGTTTGTTCATGCTGCCTTTATACAATATTGAAAAGAAAAGTAGGACCCCATTTCTCCCCCCACACTTTTTTTTTTTTTTTTTTTAGGTCAGCTTTAACTAAACCAGCTACCATGCAGAGCTAAATGACAATGGATGCTCTTCTTGAAGGGCCCTTTTTTTAACTGCACAGATCCTATTGCTGCTCTAGCAGCTTGGCAGGTTGCTGTCTGGTATAATATGTAATGAATTCAGATGGTTTTCATACTGCTTGCTTGATTTCCCTGTAATTTGAAATTTATAGGGCATTTTGGGGGAGTTTATAGCTGGTCTGTGTAAGTCTCAAATTTTGATATGAGGTATGGTCAGATCTCCAGAAAGTGTATGATTATTTTTAACATAGCTTTTTAATTAAAATACATCTCTAAAACTAGTCCAGTGAAATTTGGTACTTGTGAAATATACTGAATGAATGGGGTTTTTTGGAGTCTAAAGCTGTTTTGCATAAAAAAATGGATTTGATAGTACTGGTTTCTCTAACATCAATGTGTTTTTGACTTGCCCACAGCAGGATTTATTTCTGTGCTGTTTAGGCTTCTCTATGGGATCAGTGACTGGAATTCTTAGGTAGAGTCATCACATCATGTGTATCTAGGTAGTCAAATAGTGCCAGTTACTGGAGTGACTTTTGTGATTGCACATACTAGTAAGAATTGTAGTCTCATACAATTGTCACCAAATTTTAATTAACAAATTTACGTTACATAGTAGTAGCTTCTTTTTATAATTGTTCTGGGTTGAGTTGGACAAGCTTATCGATGTTTTTATTGCTTTTTGGATGTAGAATTTTTATTACTATTTAGTCAAAATGGTTTAAAATAGTGTTAAATACTTTTGACCAATTTAATAGCTTTGATACTCTGGTAAAGGCAAAAGGTTTAAATGGATGGATATGAGGTCAAGAGCTAATCATATGCAAGTTAAATTAAATTCAGGCAGGGTCAGTTTGCCCCTACCTATTGCTGTTTTAGGAGTGGAATACAGTGTTCCCTAACTTGGGTCTTGAACGCTTATATACAGTTTGGTCAGTATGCCTCAATCTTAGATATAAGTACCCTTTTCTCTTCCCACCCTGAATGTCTTTTTTAACTCTCCTTTTAGATCCTACTCTTGACTCAAAAGCATCATTTACTTATTTATTTCCCCCCCCCCCGTTTTAAACTTCCATACCCATTTTGTGCCACAGCACCTCTGTGCTATTGTACAGTGGCCACCTATAGCACACCTTGCTTTCTTTAGCTGAGCCTGTGTTTTATACTTCAGTTTTGCAGCATGTGGAGTTGGATATAAAGACAAGAGTTGTCAAAATTGCCATGAGTAATGTAAATACAAAGCTGATATTTCTTTGTACTTTTACCAGCTTTTCTTGATTTTTTTTAATAATAATGTGAAATGTCAACTACACATGGGTGAAACCTGGATGTTCAGAACAATTTATGTTAATGTACTTGTGGATGCCATCAGTTTTTTGGAACTTTTAGTTTTGATTCATGAGGTTGGGGCCTGTTACACACAGGAAACTCTAAAGCATTTTTAGATCGTATTGCCAACTGTTGGAATATTTTTTTTCTGTATTGGAAGTCCTTTATTCTAGCCCTCATAGCCTGGACAGTTTGACTTTGGCTGAGTGATTGATATTCAACTTAGTTCCATGGTTTTTTTTCTAGCTACTGCCACTTCCTCCTTTCCCCTTTTCTTTTTACTTTCTTCCCTTCTACTGTCTCCAAAGCATTATACTAAATTTTAAGGATACAGTGGTCCTTATGGTAGTTTAGTGAATAAAGCTGCATAAAGGAAGAAGACTTAAAAAGGAATCAGGATGATTTCAAACTTAAATTTGATATCTGCAGTTCAGACCTCAGAGTTGGGGTCCTTGTTTGAGGTATGGAAGGTGGTGGAAGGAATGTGAACATTTTCTTATTAATCTAAGTCTTGAAATGCTGTTATGTACTCTTTTCCTGCTTACCACTCATGTTGGCAACTAACTTGCATTGGAGCAATGAAAGTACATATGCATAATGTCAAAATAAGTTGATTTTTCTTTTTGTGAGCTTTCTCACAAATAAAAAAAAAAATAGCTTTCATGGGATCTCAGAATTGAGGCTGACCACTAATTCCCAAATTCTTTCTAATTTGTTTTCTCTGGGGTAAGAGCAATACTGGGGTTTCATCGACTGTGAGTCATGCTTCTATATACTTTTGGAGCCTAGAGAGTGTTATCTTAAATTTTAAGATTTTTTTTTGGCTTTTGCATTACCTTGTGCTACATCCTTGAGTAGTGTAGATATTTAACGCCAGGATGTGAATCAGATGCAGCAGAACATGCATATTGGGACAAATGAAATAACACTTTTCCTTTAACTAGTGGACTCAAATCAACCCAGAGTTAAGAAATGGTAGCGGGGATCGGTATGTGTTAACCTAAGTGACTGCCTGGTGGCAGAGAACATGGATGCTCCTCCTAATAGACTCCATTAAGGTTTTCATTTTCTGCAAAATTCTCATCTGGCAATACATGGGGGGAGAGTGAGGACACCATTGAAAGATTTTTTTTCTCTTCCTGAAGAAAGAATTGGTTTAAAGTTCATTTTAGATTTTGATTTGTTTTAGAATAGATGTTCCATTTGAGAAACTTTAGTGTTTTGCTGCCTTTGGATATAGCCAAGTATGTGCAAAAGAAACGAGAAAAAGTAGTGTTCCTTTTCTTTCCATACCAAGTGGAAATCTATTTATATTCATGTTGATAAAGTCTTCATATCAAGTTGTCATGTGTTCTTCTATGGAATACCTGATGACTTGATATAGAAAGCTTTGTGCCAGTATGAATTTAGGGCAGGCTAACTCTTGGATCAAAATCATCATACAGCTTGCCCCCTATGAGTGCTAACAGAAGCTGCATCCTATGCCAGAACATAATTTGTATATGGTAGATATTTTACAGCAGGTATTTTATAAAAACATCCACATTTGATTAGGATATTTTCTTATAATTCTGTGTGGAATGCCAGCTGCCTCTTGCTCTTTTTACACTATAGTTTTTAACTGATTTGGATTCTAACTATTGGCACATTTGGCTGTAAAGAAGGTTTGTGGTTATACAAAATATTCCTAATCAGATTTTGAAAATCTGACCCACAGCTTATTTAGCTTTATTTAAAAAAAGGGGGGGGGGGAAGGAACCTCTGTGGTATCACATAGTCCAGAATTTAAAAGAATAAGTAGTTGTCAGCGGCAATTGCTTGATTTAAGGATGATCTCTGCCACAGCTCATTGATGGGTTTTGAGGTGACAAGAATCCCATCCTTGAGTCAGATCCATCCAGAGAAGTTGCAGGTCTTTCAGCAGGGGGAGGGTAGACTGTAAGTCAGGATTTTTCCTTAGCCTTCCTCTGGTCTCTCTTCTCTGCTTTGAGAGAGAGATGCTGTACCACAAAGTGAGCAGCCACTTTGTTGAGGTTGTGGCATGGTTGGAATCAGTCAGCAGCCAACTTCTTCCAAGTCTTGACATTGACATCTATTTCCTTGAGAGATGCCTTCAATGTGTGCTTGTAGCATTTCCTCTGGCCATTGGAAGATCTTAAGATGTTTCTCGGTTAGGAGTAGAGCAGTTGTTTTGGGAGTCAAGTCTGAGACATCTGCATTCTCACAGTGTAGGATCCAGTGAAGTTAGTGCTTGAGGATCATCTCCTCAATGTTTATAACACTGGCTTCAGCAAGGATATTGGCATTTGTGTGGCAATCTTCCCATTTGATGTGGAGGATTTTCTGGAGGCATTGTTGTTGATATCTCTTTAGGCTTTTGAAATGATGACAGTAGGTCATCCATGTTTCACTTTTGTTGGAGGAGAGTGGGGATGATAACTGCATTATAGACCTGAATCTTGGTGTCGTTTTGGAGATTGTGATGAATAAAGATGCACTGAAGCAGTTTCCTATATGAGGCATTTGTTCATCAGGTCCTGTGCTGGATCTCCTCATTGAGATTTGGTGAGAGAGGCAGTTGATGAAGTAGGGGGAAGTACTTGACTACCTCCACGAGCTTTCCTTCTATGGTAATTTGCGGAGCGGGTGGGCCTTGTTTGTGGCCTGGGGCAGTGTTTTAGTTTTCTTGATGTTGAGAGAGAGGCTGAAAGTTTGATAGGCTTCTCTGAAAAGATCCAGCCTGGTCCGGAGATTTCTGTCCCTGTGTGCAAGGACGGTGCAGTCAGCATATTGAAGGTTGAGGATGGTTATTTTGAGTACTTTGGTCTTTGACCAAAAATGTTCCAGATTGGAGAACCTTCCATCCGTTTGATATTCTGTGTCAGTTCAAGAAGGAAGATGGTCTTTAATGAGAGCCAAGATGATTGTCAGAAAAATGGAGAACAGAGTTGGGACTGACACTTCCTTGCAAGGATAAGTGGTTGTATGCTGTTAAGTATTTGATCAGTTTTCATTTTAATAAATATACTTACTACTAGAGTTAGTCAGATGGCTGAAGACATTAGTTGAATGTTAGTCACATTTGTCAAACAGTGTACTTGCATAATTTTACTAAGGGTAGAACTGGCTGAGTAGTGGGATGGGGCATGTGGCAGTATACTTAAATGGTTTGATAGATGTTGCTGAAATGTTGTTAGATAATCTGTTCCAGTGAATATTACTTGACCCAACATTGTATTAAAAGCTTTAGCTTTTGCTTCCTTATTCTTTTTTTGTTTTGTTTTTTTTATTAGTGCACACCTTCTGTGGCATGATGCATCTTTGTGGCTTACACAGTAACTTCTTTTGCTTCTCAGGTGGTTACTTAGTTTCATGTTTAAAACATTTTAACCTTACTTTCACCTATTGTGGGGCCAGAGTGCTTACTGCCTCTCTAGGTAGGTAGTGCAACAAATTTGACAGACTCTAAACTGTTGGCTGGGATAATCTAGTCAGGGATTCATCTCATTCACCTCCCTGTTTAGAGCAGGAGGGTGAATGAGATGACCTCCTGGGGTCCCTTCCAACCTGAATTTTTCTATGATTTTAAATTAGTAGTGAACCATGCTCTTTAACAGGCAGTATTAATACAAAAGGTGGGAGATGACTGTCTTAATGTTCAGGAGTATCACCTTGTTCTTTCTACTCTGAGGGAAAAGGGGCTACTGGTATTCTTACTATGGTCTTGTGATCCCCTGCTCAGGGGCTAAATATATCTTTGTTTTGCCTGAAAATGAAAACCTCCCTCAACCCTGTCCTAGTACTGGAATGGAAAAGCATTTTCTCTCCCTCTTGTTTTTTCCCTTGAGTATTGGACTCAAAGGACCAGGAGACGTATTCCAGTCCTGTATTTGTATAGACTCCACCCTTTAATATCATGTCTGCTGCAACTTGGAAGTTTAAGGATGGTGGTTTTACCACTCTACCCCTCTCCCTAGCTCTGTTTTTGGTCTTTCTTCACAAGCAGTAATTACGTTGTCTGCTTGTCTGTGTCTTGTGAATACTTTCCAAGCAGCAGAGAGAAATTGACTTGTTCTTTGTCAGTTGCACAGTTGACTACTAGCTTTTGAATGGTGACAGGCAAAATGACAAGAATCTGATTAGTGTAATTCTGCCGCAGTTTAGGTTTACAGACACTAATTGTTCTGTGTGGCTTTGCTAAGGAGTTTTTGTTGGGGTGGGATTTATTGGAAAAGCAAAAGCCATGTAACAGAAAGAACTTGTTAAGAAATGTGCGTAGCAAACACTAAAAGAGAAAAAGGGAGGAGGAGAATTGGAGGCTTCTCAAAGCAAGCATATGAGGTCCAGTCAGAAGCCTGTTGAAGTGGGGTGGAGGGGGGAATGCAGGGGGATGACATGTTGATAGTTCAAGGTTTGTTTTAAGCCTGATCCAAATGCAGAGTCAATGGGAAGAATCTACTCTCTTCAGCTCAATGGAGAGAGAGGGTCAGGAAGCTACTAGGCCCAAACATCATAGATTAATTGAGAAATTAACACTGTTGTTTACCCAGATGGGCTATCCTACATAAAAAGTAACTTTATTAATGCCTGAATAATGCTTGATTATCTCCCTATGTGGATGCTCTAGTTTTGGAATAAGAATACTGTATTCCTGTTGTGCCTTGTTAACCCACTAGGCCAAGTACAAGTGTATCTGTTGTATATGGATGCAGTTAGTCAGAAATAATTGTGTGTGGACAAATACTTGGATAAGAGCAACATGATTTTTGTTTTTTCTTGTCAATATCTCCCCCCTGCTTTAAAACAAGGTGGCTAGTTTTTTGATTCTTCACTTTCTGGGCCTGTGGAAGCAGGGAGAACAGTCAGTGCTTCCTCTTTTGTATACTTTACTGTAAAACACCCTTAGGATCATCCACCATATCTGTTAGCATGGATATTAATGATGTTCACTCCATTATGTTTCTTTATTTGCTCTGCTTTTCTGTCCAGGCTGGAGGGAGAAAGGAAGGCCCTGGGTCTTTGGTAAATTGTCTGTTTTAATGTGCATGATGAGTGCCTGTCAAGTCTCGAGTTTAATACCAATGAACATAACTTTCCAGAGGTATTAATCATTTAAAGCTCTGGCTGATTTGATTTGAAATCTTAGGACTCTGACATGTCTAAAAATCACACCAGCTCCATGTCTCTCCCTTTCCACTTACTTGTCTTCTTTATTTTCCACTGACTGACTCATTGTCTTCCTTTTGCTTTTCATACCTCTGATTTCCTGCTTCTTTCCTTCCCCCACCCACCTACACACACAAACATATCCTTACCTCTTCTTCCCTACAGGATAAGCTGCGAGTGAGAGAGAGAAGAGGAAAGCTAGTCCTGGACAGCCTCTTGTTTGTGCTCCTTGCCCATGCTCAGTGTTCTCTTCCTGTTCACTCTCCCCCAGATGGTGGCAGCACTGGGGAAGGGAGAAGCTCTAGAGCAGGAGTAGCTTTTGGCTGGAGTGCCAAAAACACCCCAACCTCCAGCCAGGCTTCGGCTTGCTGTGTCAGAGGTGGGGGAGCTGTGAGGGACACCATCTTCATTTTGGTAGTGGCTGCACTTCTGCCTCTGAGCAGGTGGCAGGGGAGTGGCCAGGGCTGCTCTGTCCTAGCCCTTTCCTCACCACGTGCTGCAAAGTACATGTGTACTCGCTGCCACTGTGGAGCTGGTGCTAGGGCTACAGAACCTAGCACAGCTGTTTATAGCCTGGTGCAGCTGTCCAGAGCCTGGGTTGGCTGTAGAAGGCAACCAGGAGGCTGCAAACAGCTGCGCTAGGCTCCACAAGTCTCGTACCAGCTCTGTGGTGGTGGCTGCATATGTGCCTCTGGGAGCACAGGTGGGAAGGGATCTGGGACAGCACAGTCCTGGTTCCTCCCATACTGTCCATCCCAAGATGCACATGCAGCTGCCACCACCGTGAAGCTGGGTTGGGGAACCCAGTGCAGCAGTTTGCAACCTCCTGGCTGCCTGCCACAGCCAGCCTGGGCTCTGGGCAGCTGTGCTGAACTCTGCAGCACTGGCTCTGTGGCAGCATGTGTGCTTCTGGGCAGACGGCAGGGGAGGAGCCAGGGTTGCACTGCCCTCAGGTCCCCTCCTAGCTGTGTGCTGGCACCATGCATGCAGCCTTCACAGCCACAGAGGGGTTGTGGAGCATGGCGCAGCTGTTTGTAGCTTCCCAGCTGCAGCTGACCTGGGCTCTGGGAAGCTGCTGCCTGCCTGCCACAGAGCCTGGGCTGCTTGCAGCTTCCCGGCCACATGCTGCAAGGAGGCTGGGCTCTATGGTTGGTGGTTCAGTTTGGAGATTTGGCCCAATTCAGGGATTGAACCTCCAAATCCAAATCAAATTGGGAAACCAAGTAAAAGGTCTGAATTGATTTGGAAAAGATCTGGCTGCTTCGGACATCTGTCCATAGACTAAACAGGCAGCTGACAAGCCTGTTGGGATTGGGGGAGGGCACTTATGGCAAGGGGCATGTTACTTGGGGAGGGGTGAGTGTGGGATGCTGGCGTGGCAGCACTGGGAGTGGGGGCTCTACCCCGCTGCCACTTGCCCAGCTGGGGTGAGGGGGGTGGGATGCGCATGCAGCTTGCTCCAGGGAGAAGTGGGCAAGCGGCAGCAGGGCACAGCTCCCCCTCCCAGCACTGCCATTCCTGCATCCTGTGTCCTCCCATGCTGGCTGGCAAGTGGCGGCAGGGCAAAGCCCCTGCTCCCAGTGCTGATGCAGGAGTGGCAGTGCCGGCAGCAGGGGCTATGCTCTGCTGCTGCCTATAGGCTGCATCCATTCTGTGGAGCTGTTCTGGCTGCTCCACTGGGCTACTGGCAGGTGCCAGAAGTTGGGCTGGCCCCAGAGGAGTGGCCTGCTACAGAATCTGGAGCCATTGGGTCCTGGTCAACACAGTGATCACTGACAGAAGAGTGAACAGAGGCAGATACAGCCCTGTCACTATCCAGTCACTTTGCCCATGGCCACTGTTGTGGCCCTACCTCCTTGGATGCTAGCTCTGCTGATGCCCTGTGCTGTAGTTAAAGCTGCTGCCCTGGTACAGGGTGGTGGTGGCTCCAGCCTGGGGCATAGGGCACAGCTGTAACTCCTGCCATATGCTAGAGCTGCTGCTTCCTCCTTCCCATGCACCAGGTTGGAGGCTGTCACTGTGTTCCCTGTGCCGCCTGGCTAGATCTGGCCTAGGGTGCAAGGTGAGTTTGATGCCCCTGTTTTAACCCATAGCTTCCCAAACTGTTGGCAGTTGATCCCTCTTCAGGGACAGTAAGCCTGTTTTCACAGTCCTGCTCCCTACTCTGTGTACCACCTCATGTTTTTTAAAGGTGTACTCATATTTGAAAATTTAGAACAATTTAAGGGACACATTTTTAGTACAATTATTTTAAGGGATGAATTAGGTTCAGCTTTTCATGTCAAGTCCCCCATACAAGAGGAAAAAATAAAGAAAAGCTCTGTCACTAATGGGCTCCAGTAGGCACCTTGAGCTTGGTCTCTTCTCCTTTTAGTGGAGTTTATATGGTGCTCTGGAGTCCTTGGACTAGGGCTGCTTCTTGATCTGGGAACCAAAAAAAATATCATTGCCACAGCCCCCACATGTGGCTTAAAAATGAGTGGCCATTAACTGTGTAATATTTCATTATTCAATAATTGTCCATTCTCAACGTGCTTTGAGCAGGAAAATAATTCACAAGGCTGGCTTGTGAATAAGAGAGTTCATACTTCAGGTATTTCAGTCTCTTTTCAAACTCAGATACTTTTGCATTGGTTATACTTGAGTCACATTTTCCAGATTTTTTAACAGTCCCAACCCCTGGATTTTTGTGTGCACGTGCAATTTTAGTTTTTTTGGTCGACATATAAACTCAAATTTCAGGGAACGCTTTACTTAGTTTTGGTTTTCAGTGTTTCTCAACCTATGGGTTGCCACTCAGAAGTGGGTTGCAAGAACATATGAATGGTTCATGAACAAACTTTAAAATGGATCAAAAAATTTAAAAATGGATTCTGCTTTAAAGGAGAAGAACATGGGAAACCTGTGGCTTTTCCCTTGCAGCCTGGCAGAGTTCTAGCCTGCAAAAGAAAGGCTGCTTGGGGCTCCCATGCTCCACACCCCCTCCCCCCCATCTGTCCCATACACTGTGAGGCTGGGGGCAGGGGGCATTGGGTCAGGAGTGAGGGGCAATGGGTCAGTACTGGCCATCAATGTTTACAATTAGGTCCTGGTGCAAAAATGTTGAGAACCACTGTTTTAGATTGCCTGAAGAAGGGTGTTTGTGCTCAAAAACTTGCAAATAACGTTTTTCTAACTATTTAGTTGGTCTAATAAAAAATATCACATCTACCCAAAGAACCTTGCCTGCCTTAAAATCTTTAATGTATGCATCCTCACCACTCCTTTGTGAGGTAGGAAGTGCAATTATTCTTCCATTCTACGTATGGGAAACAGAGACCCAGAAATAATATTAGTTCACATATGAAATGTGTGGCGGAGCAGAATTGAGTTGAAACAGAGAATTAAGTCAGTCTCAAATAGTGCAGTAGTCACTAGGACATCACACCTCCACAATTGAGGTAGGTTCCTGTTGCTTTTAACTTTCTCAGTAGTCCTTTCTGATGTTCAGGCACTCGGTGGGAAAGCGATTATCTGTATATTTCCAAACCTATTTGTTTGTTTAGTTTTAAATGTGGGTAAATATTATTAAGAAAGCATTTATTTTGGAAGCGTGTTGCTGCATGGTGAACATTAGCTTGAATCTACTACTTTCAACTTTAGATCATTTCAAGAAGTGTGCTTTTGGTTTTCTTTTTAACTTCTGAATGCATATATGTATCCATAAGTATATATGTCTCCAGCACAGCAGGTTTATGTTATGGAGATAGAGGCATTGGTAGCAACTTTGTAGTTCATGTAATTCTTTTTCCTTTCTGCGGTTCACTGTGTGTGTGGAGGGGGTGGTGGTCTTTTGTTAGTCATGGAAGCAAATATTCATCACAACTGAAGTTATGCCTCTTAATCCTTAAGTTACAGGGCAAAGTGAATCAGCTTTAGTTCAAGTTACTTAAATTTTCCTTTTGATCTGTTTTTCACATCTCTCTCTCTCTCATTTACCAATAGTTTTAATAGTTCAGACTTTCAGGAGATGTGGAACTAAACAAAATGTTGTATGTACACTTTCATATGTACTGAGAAGTTAAACATTCTTCATAACATACTATTTACTGAGTGCAAACTTCTTTATTAAAATAAAAAATTAGCTTTGCAGAATTAAATCTGAATAAAATGTAAACCACTTTTGTCTTCCTGCATCTGTAGGTGGCTTATAGTAATTCAGTTTTCACTATTTCCTTATTAGTACCAGTGAGAGAGTTACTCTGAAATGCCAGGAACAAAGCAAAACACCCACCCCAAACAAAAAAAAAAAAATCTTCCCCTGTTCCATTCATTAAATGGGGGTTTCTGCTACAGAATTCAGTAATGTTTCTGATACTTGACCAGTGCCTCCCAAACTTCTTGGGAGACAAAAGTGTGTGTATGTGTGTTGGGGGGGGAAATCAATTTACATTTACATTGTAGTAGTCGCTTTTTAAAATTAGTAGTCATCAGGTTCAGGGGGCAGGGGAAGGTAGATTTTTCTGAAGCAGGTAGCGAGTCTTCCATCTCCCACAGTAGAGTGCCACAGGATTTAGGCCGAGTTTGCTGCAATTTGGGTAGGTCCCTAAGCATGTACTGGGACCTGTCCAAATTCTGGTGGCAGATGGGCGATTTTTGCAGGCCAGTCATGGCTCTGGCCACCACTTTTGCAGTCCTTGTTGGTGCCCTCCCCTTCCCCCTGCTGCCATTAATTGGCCAAGGGGCTGTGACAGACCCGTCCCTTCCCAGTGTTTGGCTGAGAGGGCTGCCTTTTATGTGGCCCCACTCCTTTTTGCTGATGGGTGGAGGGGTTGGGCCACAGCAATCCACTGGGGAGCCAGCATTTTATTTTTGATAAGCTGTTGTTTTTCCAGCAAGTCCACACAAAATCATGGAAACCACTGTTTTTTGCGGTGTTTGTGGAAACAGCTGGTTTTCATGGTTTGAGTTAGGTCCCTATACATTATATGTTATATTTGTAGCAGTTTTCAGACAAAAGGAACGAACGAATAACAAGGAAGAATGCTAATTACTTGGTTATGGTTTTAGTTTTGTAGAAGGCCAAGGGGAGAAAAATAATCTTCAGATTGTTGCTCATTAAAAATGCACATGACACAGATCAGGCATAAAATTTTATTTGCAGACCTTTTAACAAATTTGTGGTAAGGTTAAGGAAAAATTAGCTTGTAAGGTAGTTGGAATGTATCTCTCAATTCATGAGACATTAATAAGCTTTTTAGTATAAATTGATATATGTGACTAAAAACATTTTTACACATCACTAATTATATATGATCTATCAAATTTTGGGGTGATGCATCGAGAACTTAATTTTACGTTCTTATTGTGTTAGATTAAGAGCTGAGGAAATAGAGAAGCTAAAATATTTAAGTAAGCTAAACTTTCATTTCTTTTTTTAAAACGGTGGCTTTTTACTAAACATTTCAGGAGGTTTTTTAAGTTTTTTGTGTATGACTACAAGATGGTTTACTTTTAAATCTTAAACTCTAGGGAGCAAGATCACTCCTACATTCTTGGCAAAATAAAATGTAGTGCAGTGGCAAGGTGCAGGTTTCACTGAAATTGTCTTGGCATGCATGCCGGGGATGAAGGGATCTGGAATTTTGTGAGAATTGGGCTTGAACCAGTAGGCTTTCATCACACAGTTCCTGGTAGTTGTGGGGGGTGACTTTGACAAGGGCTGTGGTTCTTTAGAAAGGTAAATATATGAGTCTACAAAATATTTCTTGTTTGGCATTCCAGAACAACTAAAATTCTAATTGGCGCACACAGCATTTTAATGTTGCCTATTGGACAGACTGATCTTTAAAATGCTTTGTATATTGATTTATGTGCATATGACACTTGAGGCTGAAAACAAAAATTGTTCTGCCTTTATTTCCCTTCAGGAGGCACTAAATAGAAAACAAATTGCTCTGCTGCTTTGATAAATTTCTTCTTCTGTTTAATCATTCAGTTGCATGTTCTTGTAGATGGGAAGAATGCCCACAGCTAATTATGTGTTCTAACTTTAAGCACAGTGTGGGGAACAACTCCTGTTGAGTGGTGCTCCCAAGAAACTGAAGCAGAAAAATCATTCTGTTTCCAGTCACTGCTCAGGTGGACTAGTTAAGTCAGTGTACCCACAGCAGTGCAGGTTAGCAACTTGGCCTTGACAATGGATAGGATACCTGGTACAAAAAATACCAGGTACACAAAATACCTCAATATACCAGGTTTTGTTCAGGAGGGATCCTGGTTTTCTCAGTTTAAAAATCCCAAATTCTCTGATTAACAACCCCAAAATCCATGTTTTTCCGTGATTAAAATAAAACGCCACTGTATATATAGGTATTGGTTGAACACAATGTTTTATTGATATATTTACAATTTCAGAGCAAGTTGGAAGTCTGCCAGTGCCTCAATCACTATAATAAAATAAATTCTAAATAGCTATACATTTTGGCATTTGATTTTGTGTTTATCTTGAAAAATCAGGGCTCATCCTGCCCCCTTTCCTCACCAGGATGTGGGTCTAACTGTGGCTGTGTCATCATTCGTTTTCCCCCACCCTCACTGCTTATGCCATTGCCCCTTCCTCCCAAGTCCCAGCACCCCCTCCCCTCCTGGCCCTGTCAACAGTCCTCACCTGCTGCCCTCTAGCCCTGCTGGTGTCCCTCACTCTCACTTGCTGCCTGCTGATCCCAGCCCCTGTGTGTGTGAAGGGAGTGGGTGTGTGCAGAAGGCATGGAGGGGCATAGGCAATGCAGTGGGGGGGAGGGGGGCACATGCCCCCCCCTTCAAGTTTTTGGTGCCCACAGGGCTGAAGCTAGGCCAGATGAGCTCTAGACAGGAGCTGCCTCCATGGCCCCATGTGTAGGGCCCAATGCTGGAGAGTGTTGTGCTACCATGGTGGGACACTGAAGTAGTGGTGCAGGGTTGCGCCCCCCCACTGCTGCTGGGCAGCCATGGCCATGGAGGTGGCTCATGCCTGGAGCTGGTCCAGCCTGGCTGCAGCCTTGTGCCCCCACTGTGGGCACAGAAATCTTGTGGGGGAAGGCACATGCCCCCTTCTGGCCCCCCAGCATGCAGTCTGTACTCCTTTCCTCTCTGTCCTGAGTCTCTTCCACGTGGCCTGTGTCCCTGCCCCATAGACTTATCTGGAGGGAGCTGCTGTCCACTGTTGCCTGGCTGCTACATGCATGTGCGCATGCACATTCACATGGTTCCCCCTGCCTCTGATTGCCCTCTTGCTCCGTGCAGCCCCTTGCAGGCTGGAACTCAGCCAGACTACCAAGGGAAACCTGTGTTTCCCCCCGCTTTAAAGGAGAAAAGGGAGAATCCACATTTTCTATTAAAGGAGAAAATCTGCATTGGTATCTGTTTTCTGCAGTGAACAGAAAACCTGGATTCCTGCTGTTCTTGATTGTGAAAATGGTCCATCTGTTTTCATTTACCTGAGCATGGCTCTCAGTTCTCCTACACTGGTACTGATTTTGATAACTCTTCATTGAGTGTTGTGATAGACAGCAAAAGGAACATGAGCCACCAGTGAGATGCTGTAGCTGGCAGAGCTAATCAACGCTGGCATGCATCTACTGAGGCATCTCGAGCAAGGCTAAGAATGTCATCCTCCCTCTCTACTCAGCCTTGATGAGACCGCAGCTGGAGTTCTGCATCCAGTTCTGGGTGCCACACTTCAGGAAGGATGTGTAGAAGCTCAAGAGAGTTGAAAGGAGGGCCACATGCATGATTAGAGGCCTAGGGACCAGGTTGTATGAGGAGAGGCTGAAAGACTTGGGACTGTTCAGCCTGGAGAAGAGGAGACTCAGAGGGGACTTGGTGGTAGCCTATAAGTAGATCAAGGGCGTACATCAGGGCCTGGGGAGAGCATCTGTTCACCAGTGCCCCCCAGTAGAGGACAAGAAATAATGGGCACAAGCTGATTGAGGATCGCTTCAGACTAGACAAGAAAAAACTTCTTTACAAGTCAAGTACTGAGGGTTTGGAACAGGGTCCCCCCCAGAAGTGGTATAGTCACCCACCCTGGTGATCTTCAAAAAGCATTTTGACGCCCCTCTTGCTGGAGTCATCTGATCCCAACAGGCTTTTCTGCCTGTGTGCAGGGTGGGGAGGTGGGGGCTGGGCTCGATGGTCTGTGAGGTCCCTTCCAGCCCTAACAACTATGAAACGTTGCTTAGCGTCCCGAGTAGAAGGAAGTTCTACTACTCAACATAAATTATAGGCAGACAAGGTTCTGGGTGAATCTGATATCTTTTATTAGACCAACTTAAATAGTTGGAGAACAATTATTAAGCAAGCTTTTCAGTTCAAAAACCCTTCATCAGGATAAGGAAGTTTCAGCAGTTGATGTGTGCTCTTCCTGGATGGAATGAAAAGTAAAGAAGCCAGAGGCTGGGCTGGTATGCACATGAGACAGGCAGTCAGTGAAAATGTAGATTGAGGAGTCAATGGGTGAGAGACAGACTGGGTGGTGGGGAGAGAAGGGGGATGAATAGTGGACAGGTACCTGGGAAGTCAGCTGTCAGGCAGGCTATAATGTGTCAAAAATCCAGTGTCTGTAGTCCATGATTTTTAGTATCCAGGAAGTTGATGAAGTGGAGTTCATAGGCTTATCTCTGGGAATTGTTTTGTAAGTTTCCTTTGAGGATCAGGACTGAGAGATTGGAGAGAGAGTGGTTTGTGAGAAACGTGCCCCTTTCTTTTCCCTGCACCCAGCCTGTCTCTCACACATTGACTCCTCAGTCTACGTTTTCACTGCCTGTCTGTCTTGTATGCATACCAGCCCAGCCTCTGGCTTTTTTACTTTTCATTCCGTCCAGGAAGAGCACACACCAACCGCTGCAACTTCCTTATCCTGACGAAGGGTTTTTGAACCCAAAAGCTTGCTTAAAAATTGTTCTCCAGCTATTTAAGTTGGTCTAATAAAAGATATCAGAGTCACCTAAAGAACCTTGTCTGCCTATGTCCTTAGACCAACACGGCTACAACCTACACCCCAGTAACATAAATTATAGCTCTTTTTTTAGCTAGAGGTTAACAAACAAAAAACAAAATTATTTGTCTTGTCCTTTTTTCCCCCCTTTCCCTTTCTTCCAAATGGCTGGGTGATAGATATGTATTTCTGTGTTTCTGTACGTCTCTGGACTTGCAGAGACTTGTTTAGTGATAGTAGAAATCTGTCTTCATAAAAATAAGTAAATGCCATAATGAAAAAAATCAGCCTACACAAAAAAAGGTCAATTATGCCCAGTTCTGATCTTACAAAACTGTAACAAACATTATTGTTAACTGTATTTTCTTTTTGGCTAACCAAACTAGGAAACCCAGTATCCTTAGGTAGGTTATGTTAAAAGTGAATCCTTGTACTAATGGATCAGTGTAATCAAAGTCTGAAATTAAAAAAAAACAAAAACCAAGAAAAAAGTCAGTGTCAAAAGATCTCCAACTACATACACAACTCATTATGCTGCTTTGACACTGTTTCAGAAAATAAGAGTTCAGCACACCCTTGGTACAAGAGTTTTTGGGCTGTCCATACCTACTGTGTTGGCTGGCTATAAAATTGGCATGTTGTGGGAAAATCTGAGCAGCTAGTCTTGATGCATAAGGCACAGAAGCTTATGGGTATATGTTGCTTTTTGCTCTTAGGGCATTTTTGGATGTACTTTGAAATATTGACTTTGTTAGGAGGACTAACATAGTTAACCAGTGATGCTTGGAGAATCTCACCAGTGCTACAGAATTTGTTAGAAAAATGGTTACATCGTGTTGGCAGTCATTACAGCAGGGGCGGGCAATTATTTCGGGCGGAGAGCTGCTAACCCAGTTTTGGCAAGCTGTCGAGGGCTGCATGAGTAACCCTGCCCCTTGTCAGGTGCCCCACCCCCTGGTCACCATCTTGGGATCAGTGTCTTGGGACCAGTGGGGCGCAGGCTGGCAGGGGTCTATGGAGCTAGGCTAGGCTGCACCAGCAGGGAGAGGGTGGAGGTGGTTCGACTCCATAGAGCCCCTGCAGGTTGGGACACTGTATTCCTGCTGTGCTGCTCTGGGCCCTGCTGGTGCTGGCCCCAGGACACAGGTGTAGACCCTGTACTCCCACTGACTCCTGCATCGGCAGCCCCATGCAGGCTGTGAGCTGTTGCAGCATGGGGCGTTGGCCATGTGGTGAACGAGGGGCCGCTTTCCCACGCTCGGCACCAGCTTGCAACCTGCTCCCGCTGAAAGCCTGGGCCCTGTGTCAGCTCCGGGCTTGCCTGTGAGGGGTATGCTGTGGCAGCAGCAGCTGCTCCGTGTGTAAGAAAGTCCCCCACATGCCCCTCCCCCGCTTGCTGCACTGGGCAGTGTTTGCTACTGCCACCTCTGAGCTGCCCAGTGTATGAGCTCCGGGCGGGCAGCAGCAGCAAATATTGTCCGGCATGGCAAGGGGGGGCTGCTTTTCTCCGTGCCGAGCAGCTGCTGCTGCCATGGCTGAGCCCAGAGCCGGTGCAGGGTCCAGACTGGCAGCAGGGGTGGGTTACAAACTGATGCTGAGTGTGGGAAAAGCGGCCCCTTGCCCTCCCTGTGGCTGGTGCCCTGCACTGCAGCCACTTGCAGCCTGCATGGGGCTGCCTGTGCCTGCTTAGGACAGCCCTGCGCGGGCTGAGAGCAACTGTACCAGGGAGCACTGGCCATGGGGGAGGGGAGGGGCCACTTTTTTTCCCGGGCTCAGCTTTTCCCTGGGCTGCTTTTCTCTGCGCCCCCCCGCCCCCGACTTGTGGCTGCACCAGCACTGGAAACTCGTGTTCCCAGGAAACTCGTGTTCCCAAGGCCAGAAGCCCCTGCTTGAGCTTCCAGCTGGGGGGGCTGGGCTGGGCAGGCCCTGCTGTTGCAGGAGACCACTGGGCTTTTGCCTGGGTCCTACTGCCCTGGTCCTGTCATTTGATGGGAACCAAGGACAGATAAATATTAATTTTCTACATTTTTAGGGGCCCCGCAGGCCGGATAGAATGGCTTCATGGGCTGGATCAGGCCCACGGGCCGTATTTTGCCCACCCCTGCATTATAGCCATGTACACAGGTGAAGTCAAAACATTAAAGTTTAGGCACTCGTGCATTAAAAATATATGTAGAGGCCGTGTTAATGCTTATTTAGAAACTTCAGACAAAGCCAAACCTGCACTGTAGGTAGATGCTAACATAAAAGTTAAGTGTTTGACCCGTCTGTCTCTCTCTGCTACCTTTTTGAAGCAAGATGCAGAGAGTAACTTGAGTCACTCTAGTTCTTTTAGCAAATAATTTTGCAGTATTATAAAAAGGGTATATTGCTTCTCTGTATTCACGTTTTATATGCAGAGCACTTTCATAAATTAGATTGTTTCCTGATTGACCTCACTGAACTTTTGGCTTCTGGGTTTTGGTGTGTGGGGGAGAAATTAGCTTAATTTATGAAAGGTAATTTCTGTTAGGTCACTTCAAATGGGTGTATGTTGATTTAGGTGGAGCTGGGGACTTTAAGTACCCATGAAATGTAATGAGCCTTTATGGATAGGGTTGGGTGCACTTTTGGTGAAGGATAAATACCCAGTGTGGGATAGAAATATGTATGCCAGAAATTGGTCTTATACCATGCATAAAGATAAGTGGGTAATATTGACATATACTATAGGTGGATATCCATGTATGTGCTGGGAATCTGTTCAGTAGTGGGTTTGCTGGCAGACTGTGTGTGTAGATTCTGGCTTAGGTGGGTTATCTCTTAAAAAGAGGAGGTAGTGTTTTGAGGGTGGTAGGCTGAGGCTCCTGGTGGAAATGGACATGCAGATATGGGGCCATGGGTGATACGAACTATGTAGGAGTTGTTGTAGTCAGCAACTGGTGTGTCATCCTCTTGATTTCATTTAGGTAGAGAAAGAAATGCCAGCTGAGGCTCGTGTAGTAGGTAGTGTTGGATTTGTTTGGCATGTGTGGTGACACAAATATAGGTTGTTTCACCAGGTATTTATGAAGTAGGTGTAAGGGGGGGAGGGTTTTATTTTAAAAGACTGTTCCAATTGAGTCTTAAGCCAGTAATAATCTCTTTTTCTTGTTCTGAGATGGAACAGTAGACCTCCTTTAGTTAAAGGTGGATAGCAGCGGTGAATCTGCACTTGTTTTACCATTGTGAAGCTTTTCTTTGGCTCTATGTTGTGATCAGTCCAGCATTTGGATCTATGAATTCTGGTATTGAAATGCATGAACAACAGAAACAGTTTTGTATTGGTCTGGGGTTATGGTTTCTCCTCCATCCCCTTATATTTATTCCCAATATAAAACCTTATAGTTCTTTTCATCTTCATAGTTCCCCCTTTTTGTATGGATCACTCAACACTTCGAGATATGCAAGAGAGGTGTTAAGATAACGAATAAATGGAGGCTGAGAGGAATTCCTTAGAGCAGGGGTAGGCGATGATTTTGGCCAGAGTGCCGAAATAACCACAAGGTCTACCTTGTAAGGTGCTGGCATGCTACAAAAACAAAGCCAGGGTGGGATATCCATGTATGTGCTGGATTCACATTCATAGAGCCAAATGCTGGACTGATCACCACAACATAGAGCCAAAGAAAACAAAGCCAGGGTGGGAAGTAAATGGGAGGATGCACTGCATGTTAATATCATTAATAATAATAAATTGCTTTTTTTTTTTTTTTTTTACTGTAAATACTAGGTTTCCTAAAAATTCAAAATCTGGTGACAAGAAATAAAACTTCATACATTACCCTTTGCTCTTATGTAGTCTTGTTTTGTTAAGCATATTGTGATGAGAGAGAAAAAAAGAAAACAGAAAAAGAAGGGGAAAGAGAGAAGGGAGGGGAGCGAGCAGAGAAGAAAAGGAAAAAAGAGTGGGGGGAGAAAATGGAAAAGGAGAGAGAGGGTGTGTCCCTTGCCACCAACCTCTCCCACCTTTTACTGGCTGCAGCTCAGGCCCACTGGTCCAGGGCAGTGTCCCATAGAGGGAAGCAGTGACACCCTAGCAGCAGCCACCAGAGCTGGGGCACCCAGGCCTCTGATGGTCCCAGAGTACAGGAACCCTGGGCCCAGGGGTTGGAGGTAGGGCATGGCTGGGGCTTAGGCAGATGGGTACCCTGTTCCACCCAGGTGGGGGCAGAACTGGGCTGCCAGGTGCTTGGGGCAGGGTCCCGGTGGTGTAAGGAGAACCAGGTGCAGAGAGACGTGTCACAGGCAGGCCGGTTGGCTGGCATAACTTTGGGAAAGCTGAGGCTGGGTGGGAAATGGGAGCTGCCCTGAGGCTCTGTGGGCTCAGCCACAGCTGGCAGGTGGGTGGGCGGAGGCATACAGCAGCACTGGAGGTGGGACCTGGCGTGGCCCGCACAGCTCCACAGGGATGGGTCGCAGCCACCCTGCCCATGAGGGGACGCTGCCTGGCTGGAGCAGGACACTGGGCCTTAGGAGGCTCCCAGGTTCCAGGCTTGGCTTCCCTGCATGCCAGGCACAGCATAAGTGGGGCAGAGCCACTATGGTGCAAGGGCCCAGCTGTGGGAGTCCCCCAAGGCCTGGGAACAGCTGCCACAGGTAGGGCTTAGGGCCCAGCCAGCCAGGAGCCTGCAGTACAGCGGCCCTGTGCAGTGCCTACCCCGGCCCCCTGGAGGGGAGCTGTGGGTGGGCAAGGTCGAGCCAGCTGTGGTGGCTGTTCCCAGGGGCTGCAGTGCTCTGGTACTTGGGCCCACCCCTGCACTGGGAGCAGTTTTGCCTCATTCTCACTGTGCCTGGTGTACGGGGAGGCCGAGCCCAGAACCGGGAGTCCCTTGAGCCCAGCATCCTGCTCCAGTCAGGTGGCATCCCCTTATGGAAAGGGTGGCTGTTTCATTCCTGTGGAGCAGTGTGGGTTGGGCCAGGCCCCACCTCGGGTGCTGCTGGGAGCCCCCGCCAGCTGCAGCCCGAGGCTCCAGAGCCCTGGGGCAGCCCTGCTTCCTAACCAGTCCCTGCCTTCCCGGGGGCCCGTTTAGGTTGGCCTACCTTCAGTGCGTCCCCGCATCTGCTTCCCTGGACCCTGCCCCTAGTGGCCGGCCCTGGCACTCAACCCCCATCCAGGTGGGATGGGGTGTCCCTCTGCCTGCGCCCCAGGCTTGCCCACCTGCTGGGAAGCCTCCAGCACAGCAGTCCTGTGCGCAGTCCTGGCCCTGGCCATCTGCAGCTCCACTACCAGGCTGGGCTGGGCTGGAGTGTGCAGCCTGGAGATGGGGTGGGGTCAGCAGAATGCAGACGGTGTCTCTGCCTGTGTTCTGAGTCCATCCCTGGTGCTTGCCATGGCACTGGGAAGGACCTCTAGATAAGTTCTTTTTTATTGCTCTAGATCAGTGAGGAGTTTGAGAGTGTTCACGTAGGTTTTGCTGTTTTGCCTTAAACTGTAGCTTCTATAACAGGATGCTCTTTTTCTCTAAGGCTCTTCTGGGTGGGGATACTAGAGGGGATAATTTGAGAGCTGGCGATCTTGTGACTTCCGTCTGGAAATTCTCCTTGAATAGGCATAGCAAAATGTTCCTGAATCCAGCCAATCCATATCTAGTGTCTCCCACTTGTAACTAGTGCAGTATCCATCTGCCTTGCCTTACTCGTGCTAATTTGATCAGTGTCTGTCAAGAGTAACATAAATGTTGGAATGGTGTTCTCACTGGGTGATACGTGATGAATTTCTTTGACTTCCCATCACAATGGGAATCCTTTAACATAGGATCTTTAAGAGTAAGGACAGGGGTTGTTTGTGGATAAATTCCCAGATGGTGGGAGAAGACTATTATTTTGACACGGCTGTTAACTATTGTAATTTAATTTTACCAATATGTATGACTGGGAGATGTGAACTCACTCTTTCTCTCTCTCCTTCTCTTTTCCTCTAGGAGGGCTGCTGACCTGTTACTCTGCTGCTGAACAGCATGCAGTCCTTTCGGGAGCAAAGCAGTTACCACGGAAACCAGCAGAACTACCCACAGGAAGTGCACGGCACATCCCGGCTGGAAGAATTCAGCCCTCGCCAGCAGGCCCAGATGTTTCAGAGCTTTGGAGGAGGTGCTGGCAGTGGACGGCGTGGAGCAGCAGGGACCTCTGCAGCAATGCCTGGTGAGAGCTCTGGTCATCAGAGCTACCAAGGTTTCAGGAAAGAAGCAGGAGAATTTTACTACATGGCTTCCAACAAAGATGCTGTAGCAGCAGGAGGACAGCAACCACCTCAGCGCAGGCCGTCTGGGCCAGTGCAGAGCTATGGACCACCACAAGGGAGCAGCTTTGGGAGCCAGTATGGAAACGAGGGACATGTAGGCCAGTTTCAAACACAGCACTCAACCCTTGGGGGTGTCTCTCACTATCAGCAGGACTATACTGGACCTTTCTCTCCAGGGAGTACCCAATATCAGCAACAAGCTTCTAGCCAGCAGCAGCAAGTACAGCAACTGAGACAGCAAATCTATCAATCCCATCAGCCCTTGCCACAGGCATCCAGCCAACCTGTTTCTAGCGCCTCCCATTTGCAGCCAATGCAGCGTCCATCTGCCTTGCCTTCCTCTGCTTCTGGATACCAGTTACGAGTGGGTCAGTTCAGTCAACACTATCAACCCCCTGCTTCTTCTTCCTCCTCTTTTCCTTCCCCCCAGCGTTTTGGCCAGTCGGGACAGAATTACGATGGCAGTTACAATGTGAATTCTGGTTCACAATATGAAGGCCATGCTGTGGGTTCCAGTGCACAAGCTTATGGAACCCAATCTAATTTTAACTTTCAGACTCAGCCAATTAAAAGTTTTGAGCAATCTAAGATGCCCCAAGGTGGACAGCAGGGGCAGCAGCAACAGCATCCCTCACAGCATGTAATGCAGTACTCAAATGCAGCTACCAAGCTTTCACTTCAAAGTCAAGTGGGACAGTACAGCCAATCTGAAGTCCCTGTGAGGTCACCAATGCAATTTCATCAGAATTTCAGTCCTATTTCCAACCCGTCTCCAGCTGCCTCTGTAGTTCAGTCTCCAAGCTGCAGCTCCACTCCATCTCCTCTCATGTCAGGTGGAGAAAATCTTCAGTGTGGGCAAGGCAACATGTCCATGGGCTCTAGAAATCGGATTTTGCAGATGATGCCTCAGCTCAGCCCAACACCATCCATGATGCCGAGCCCCAATGCTCAAGCTGGGGGCTTCAAGGGATTTGGGTTGGAAGGGTTGCAGGAGAAAAGGCTTACAGATCCAGGTCTGAGCAGCCTAAGTGCTCTAAGCTCTCAAGTTGCTAATCTTCCCAACACAGTCCAGCACATGTTGCTTTCAGATGCCTTGGCACCTCAGAAAAAAGGTTCTAAAAGATCATCATCTTCTAAAAAGGCTGACAGCTGTACAAACTCAGAAGGCTCCTCCCAGGCAGAAGAGCAACTCAAGTCTCCTCTGGCAGAATCTCTTGATGGTGGCTGCTCCAGCAGTTCAGAGGATCATGGAGAGCGAGTGAGGCAGTTGAGTGGCCAGAGCACTAGTTCAGACACCACTTACAAAGGGGGCAATGTAGAAAGATCCAACTCCTCACCAGCACAAGGCTCTCAGAATGAGCCACCAAAAGTCAGTACCAGCCCTGCAGCTAGGGAAGATGTGTCCTCCCCTGATGGAAAGGAAGCCTTGGTAGCAGCAGAGGCTGCCCCAAAAGTGAATGAAAAGGCGGTTGGGGTGATTGTCTCCCGGGAGGCCATGACAGGCAGAGTAGAAAAGTCAGGTGGGTCAGATAAAACCACACAAGATGATGTTTCTACAGCTACCCAAGCAGCTCCTGGGTCCAGTGGATTGAAGGAAACTGGGCAAGTGATGCCACAACCAGAGCCTCAAGGAGGGAGTAAAGGGAGTAAAAGTGGGGATAACAACACTAACCACAACGGAGAGGGTAGCAGCCAGGCTAGTCATACAATCCTGGGGTCAAGTTTTCCTGGTAGAACAGAACCTTCCAAATCTCCTGGCAGTTTAAGGTACAGCTATAAGGATAATTTAGGTGCTGGCATGCAGAGAAATATTGGTGGCTTTCCTCAGTATCCTTTGAGCCAAGAAAAAGGGGATTTTCCAGGGCATAGTGAGCGAAAGGGGCGGAATGAGAAATTTCCCAGTCTCCTACAGGAAGTTTTGCAGGGGTATCACCATCACCCAGATAGAAGATATGCTAGGAATGCTCAGGAGCATCCAGGGATGGCTGGAAGCTTGGAAGGAGCCATGAGGCCCAATGTTTTAATTAGCCAAGCCAATGAATTAACCAACAGAAGCCTTCTAAACAAAACCATGGGATCACTCCTGGAAAGCCCCCATTGGGGCCCCTGGGATAGGAAATCAAGTGGCACAGCTCCTGAGATGAAACAGATCAATCTGGCTGACTATCCTATCCCTAGAAAGTTTGAGGTGGAGTCACAGTCGTCTGCCCATGAAGGAGGTGCACTATCAGAGAGGAGGTCTGTTATCTGTGACATATCTCCACTAAGACAATTGGTTAGGGACCCTGGGCCTCACCCAATTGGGCACATGGGTCCTGAGGCCAGAAGTGGAAGAGGTGAGCGGCTTACTCCTGGTTTAGGCCAGTCA
The DNA here is from genome assembly GCF_001723895.1 of Crocodylus porosus. NCBI lineage: Eukaryota > Metazoa > Chordata > Crocodylia > Crocodylidae > Crocodylus > Crocodylus porosus. The sequence goes on from NW_017728931.1 coordinate 61,850,582, forward strand.
GTCATACTCCCTGGTGGCCTGGTGTCCATGGAAACAAAGTTAAAGTCTCATAGTGGGCAAATAAAAGAGGAAGATTTTGAACAGTCAAAGACCTCAGTCAGTCTTAACAGCAAGAAATCTGGTGATCACTGTCATCCTCCCGGCATCAAACATGAATCTTTCCGAGGCAATGCCAGCCCTGGAGCTGCAGTCTCTGATGTTACTTCGGACTACATCTCCCAGCAAGAGAGCAGGTCAACACAAATGAGGCGAGCCCCTGGCAGAATTGGAAGCGGCAGGGAAGGTATGAGGGGAAAATCACCTTCGCAGTTTCAGGATCTGGCTGATAAACTGAAGATGTCACCGGGCAGAAGCAGAGGCCCAGGAACAGATCTCCACCACATGAACCCCCACATGACTCTGGCTGAGAGGGTCAGCAGGGGTTCTTTACACTCTCCGTTCGCTCAGAACTCTGAAGGTCCATCTTTGGCTTCAGCATATCATGCAAACACTAGGGCTCATGCTTTTGGTGACCCCAGCCAGAGTTTGAATTCCCAGTATCATTACAAAAGGCAGATATACCAGCAACAGCAAGATGAATACAAAGAATGGAGTAGCAGCACTGCTCAGGGCGTGATTGCTGCAGCTCAGCATAGACAGGAAGGGGCAAGGAAGAGCCCAAGGCAACAGCAGTTCCTTGACAGAGTAAGAAGTCCCTTGAAAAATGACAAGGATGGAATGATGTACATCCAGGCCAGCTCTTACCTTGATGCTGGAGGTCAAGAAACTGGGCGTTGTATCATGGGGAGTGATGGTGCTCAAAACAAGTGCACCGAATTAAAACATGGTAACCAGAAGATGCAGCAACAGGAATCTGGTTGGGATCTGTCCCGGCAGACCTCTCCAGCCAAGAGCAGTGGTCCTCTAGGAGCAGCCAATCAGAAAAGATTTTGCCCTCCGGATGGTGATGGGCACAGGCGAGAAGAATCTACAGATTTGCCGAAGCCGAGTAATGCCATGATGAGGCTCCCTGGCCAAGAAGATCAGTCTCCTCAAAATCCTTTAATTATGAGGAGAAGGGTCCGTTCTTTCATCTCTCCTATTCCTAGCAAAAGGCAGTCACAGGATGCAAAGAATAGTGGTACAGATGATAAGGGGCGACTGCTTCCTTCATCAAAGGAAGGAACTGACAAAGCATTCAACTCTTATGCCCACTCATCTCAAGGCCAAGATGCTGGGAAGTCACTGTCAAAGGGCGATCCTTCCAAAGATCTTCCTATTCCTGACAACAGGAATTGCCCTGCTGTTTCTCTTACTAGTCCGGCTAAGACCAAAATATTGCCTCCACGGAAGGGACGGGGATTAAAACTGGAAGCTATTGTTCAAAAAATTACATCCCCCAACATCAGGAGGAGTGTTTCCTCCAACAATGCTGAAATTGGTGCAGATGCTGTCACTCTTGATGACATCCTTTCCCTCAAGAGTGGACCTGAAGGTGGGAGTGTGACCAGTCATGGATCAGAAACTGAGAAGAGGAAAGGAGAGACTGCATCGGATCAAATGGGGACAGCGGGCCAAGAAATGGTGGGTGAAATGTCTCTATCAAGACAAGAAGAGTGGCATGGCAGCGAAGATGATAAGGTCAAAAAGGAGACATCTGAAGTAGCTAGTGTTAGTAAAGAAGGATCAGGGACTAGTGTGGCCCCACCATCTTCGCAGAAGTCTGGTATACAAGGAAGATCTGATGCTTCTGTAAGTGGAGCTGGAACTCTTACCTTTTCTGACTCAAAAACAGTCTCCCCATCTAATGTGTTTACTTCTGAATTGAACCCAAAGTCTGAAGAAAAAGATGGAGACGTTACAAACATTTCACCCAAGCCAGATGGCTTCCCCCCAAAGGGATATTTCCCCTCTGGAAAGAAAAAGGGGAGGCCCATTGGTAGCGTGAACAAGCAGAAGAAGCAGCAGCAACAGCAGCAGCAGCAACAACAGCAGCAGCCGTTGCCGCCGCCTCCACCACCACAGCCACCATCCCAGTCGTCAGAAGGTGCAGGTGGTGGAGAGCCAAAACCTAAGAGACAAAGGAGGGAGAGGAGGAAACCTGCAGCACAGCCAAGAAAGAGGAAAACTAGACGGGCTGCTCCCATTGTGGAGCCTCAAGAACCAGAGATCAAGCTGAAATATGCCACCCAATCTGTAGATAAAACTGACAACAAGAACAAGTCCTTTTTCCCTTATATTCATGTGGTAAACAAGTGTGAATTAGGTGCAGTGTGCACAATCATTAATGCTGAAGAAGAGGAGCAGAACAAGTTGGTGAGGGGTCGAAAGGGGCAGAGGTCCTCAACTCCCCCTCCTAGCAACACTGAGAGCAAAGTGCTGCCCACATCGACTTTCATGCTGCAGGGCCCAGTAGTAACAGAGTCTTCTGTCTTGGGGCATCTGGTTTGTTGCCTGTGTGGCAAGTGGGCCAGCTATCGCAACATGGGTGATCTCTTTGGGCCTTTCTATCCCCAGGATTATGCCGCTACACTGCCCAAAAACCCACCTCCCAAGAGGGCCACAGAAATGCAGAGCAAGGTCAAGGTACGGCACAAAAGTGCTTCTAATGGCTCCAAGACTGATACAGAAGAGGAAGAAGAACAGCAACAACAGAAGGAACAAAGAAGCCTGGCTGCCCATCCCCGCTTTAAGAGGCGGCACCGCTCTGAGGACTGTGGTGGGGCCTCTCGGTCACTTTCAAGGGGAGCTTCTTGTAAAAAAGCAACCACTGAGGGTGTCAGTGGCAGTGAAAAGACTCCTTTGGACTCAAAACCCCCGATGCCCACTTCAGAAGGTGGCTCTGAGCTGGAGTTACAAATTCCTGAACTACCTCTTGACAGCAATGAATTTTGGGTCCATGAGGGTTGTATTCTCTGGGCCAATGGGATCTACCTGGTCTGTGGCAGGCTGTATGGGCTGCAGGAAGCTGTGGAAATAGCAAGAGAGATGGTGAGTGCCAGAATTTACTAAGCATTGATGCTTGCAGTGTTTTATCTTTTGCAGCCAACTTCAGTCTGTTTTTCAAGCCATCTTTTTATCTGTATGGGAGATCTTGAAGAACACCCTTTTGGTGGAGGGTAAACATTCTAGTCTAGTTCATTAATTAAATGAGATTGGACTGAGATTTTTTTTAAAGCTATCTAGGAAATTTAGATGCATGTTATCTGTTACGAGGTATTGATTAACTCTATAGCAAATGCCATCATGTTTTTATATGCATGTACCATTCTGGCCAAGTTATAAGATCATGAGAATGTTGGGTGAGGTACAATGGGTAAATCCTAAGAAACTGGGTAACCTGGCAAATCTTGCAAGAACAAGGGGAAAGAAGCTGACACCTTCAAGCCAGGCTAAAATTGCTGTAGCACACTGCAGTTTCCTTTTTGGCACAATCACAACATCTGCAACATTTTCCCCCCCATATCTTGCTTTTGCAGAGACCCATAACTTATTGTCTTGCTTTGCTTCTTCAGCTAACCTTTCCATTTCTGCTCCTTTCTCTGGATCAGACCACATAGGCAGAGTTGGACTTCTCCCTAATTTTTGCTGCTTCAAATTCCCTCCTCCCTTGTTTGAATACTACTGTGTTGTCTTTTTGCATATTTTCCTTTTGCTGCTGACATACCATTTCCCTGGCTCCTTCTGATAAACATTTTTCTCTGTGATGATACTTTTGACTTCTGGGGCACTCTAATTCTTTCCTTAGTCTCCCAGTCATCATCTGTGACTTCAGCATCCACATTAATGACCTATCCACCCCCCTAATTGCATGTTTCTTTGCTTTCACTTCTTCATTTGACCTGCCACCTTGCTTCTACTCTCTCCCACTCATCAAATGTTTGTTTCTTTTGCTTCACTGAATGCTACTTGCATGCAGGCCTTCCACTCTGCTGAGGTCCTCCTTTCTGACCATCCCCTCATCTCTTTCAGCATCTCCAAACAGCTTCTTGTGCACAATTACCCATCTGCCTTTCTGTCACTTTTAGTTTATCAGCATGAATGACTTTTTGTCTACTCTTATCCTTCTCCTCCCTGCCTATTTCCCATTTTTCTAGTGCAGACTTCTTGATTCTCACCATGATCCACTTTTCTACATCTATAACTCTTTCCTATTGTTAGATCCCCTCTACCAACCCCCATCCCAGCATCTTTCTTCCTTTTGGGATACAGGTCTTGGAAAGAAATCCCTGGACTCAGTTGATTTCCTTCACCCCATAATTGCTCTTTCCTTCAGTTTTGTTGTTTTCCCAACTAAACTACTTTACTACTCCATGTCCACAGTGTTGGATCCTCTGGTCCACAGATCTCGTGTCTGCCATTCCAGATGTGTTTTTTGCTGTCTTTGATGTGGCTTTCCCTGTCTTACAACCCTCTTCTTCCCTGTTATAGACCAAAAGACTTCTCTTCTACTTTCCCCCTCAGAACTCTCCAACCAGTCCCATCTTTTGATCTTCCTGTGCACTGTTCTTGGGTAATCGTGTCCATAGACACATTTGGTCACTATCTCAGTGTTGATAACTTACCAAATTGCCTTTAATCTGCAGACATGTATCCTTCTGTTTAAATTTTGTCTGGACTCTGACATCTTCTTATGGATGTTAGGTGGATGTCCTTTTGCAGCGTCTGATGAAGTGAGCTACAGCTCATGAAAGCTTGTGGGGGTGCATGTGCGTAATACTCTCACAAAGCAGCATATATTCTGCTTTGGTTAGTCTATAAGGTGCAAATCTGTTCTGCCTTCTATCTTCTTATGCACGTTAGGTGGTCCTTTCAAGGTCAACACAGAGCTCTGTTTTTGCTTTCCACAGTTTTTGCTCTGTGGAGAGCATGGCTATTTTGTTTGTCACCTGGAGTCATAAACTGGGCATAATTTTTTGGCCAGATCTCTCTAGTATGTGGCATCTAGATTGAATGTAAATCTTGCCAATTTCTACTGCATAACATTGCTAAGACATGACCTATCATTATCCATCCACATAAATAACACGTTCATCCAGGCTTATCCTTTCATGTCTTGATTACTACAACATCCTTTTCTCTGTCTTTGCCCTGCTTATACCTGTTCAGAACACTGCTCCTTGGCAATCACTTTGACCACATCACTATTCTTTGCATTTTTCACTGTATCTTCCTCCTTTATTGCATGACGCTTCATTTGCAATGCCCTTCACTAACTGTGCCTACCTTGTCTATCATCTGTTATTTTCTAGACTGCAAACAGACGTTGCATTTGTCCTGGGATATAATGGTTCATCCCAGAATAAAGTGCAGTTGTGGAAATGTCCATGATTGTTGTGCCAGGATAAATCCTAAAAATGTTTCCTGGATAAAAGGTAGTAACTGTTTATCCCAGGGTATTGTAAAGTATGTCTGTACAGTTATGTTGGGATTAAATCATTGGCAAAAAAAGTGGTACTGCATTCAGCCATTCACTAAACCTTGGTTAGAAGGGTGATGTGTGTACATGCCAATCCTGGGATATTTTTGTTTTGGAATAAATACAGGCACAGCTTATCCAGGGACAAATACGGTGTCTGTTCCTAGCTCTATTGAAATAAAATCTCTGCTTTTAGTGTTCCTTTGTTCAGTTTTCACCCTTCTGCTTTGTCCCATGCAGTCTCTTGTGTTTTGGAAGAGTTCTTTAAACACCTGCATTGCTACCTTCTTACAACTTTTCTTGCTGTACTATCCATGGAAAACTTGAAAGTGGTTAGGCTGCTGATACCCTGATATCACTCCCTGGCATCCTGATTTGCGTGTCATTTTTGTCCTTTGTTTTTCTCTCATTGGTCTGCCTGGTATGAGACTATATGGTGTCTAGCACGATGTGTCCCTGGCTCATTTCTGGGCTGCTTGGTTTTATGGTAATACAAATAACAAACCTTGCCCCTCAGCACTATTGCCATTTCTAGGATATTTTGTTTTCCTTAGCAGTGTTAGTTTTTAACCTTTTATCTTGGCATAGTGAAGTTTGTAATGCTAAATGGTTCTGTGGAAGCAATCTGTCCTCTTCCATTCAGTAAGGAAATGGTTACATTTAACAGAGAGTTATACTAGCCACAGGCAGTCCTCAGGCATTGGAAAGGCTCAGTTGAACTAGACTCTACTTTACCTTGCTGCCTGAGGACAGCCTCCCAGCCCAAGCAACTCTCATCTTAATTCCATGCCTGGTGCATGCAATCTTTCTTTCCCCCCTCCTTGCTCTGCCAATGTATTTTCTTACTGTCACCTCTGACGTCCAGCTCATCATTCTTAGGGTGCTGGAAAAGGTAAACATTTGCAAGCCATCTTGCTGTTTTCAAGCAGGAGAGAGGAAGATAGATATGAGTGCATGTTCAGGGGCTTGCTTTCAGATCCAAACTGTGGTTTTTACTTTCCATATGACAATGTCATGTTTAAGGTCATGAGCCTCTCTGAAAGGAGCAATTCATGTCCATGCCCCGTTGTATGTCACTGTACTATTTCTGTACCCTAAAATCCTGATGGCTAGAGGGGATACAATCTATTTAACTTTTAGATTTTATAAAAATAGGTTTGTCTATGTGGAACAAAGGCTTAAATTAACAGAAGCTTTGCGAGAGGTTTTTTTTTTTTTTTTAAAGCTTGCTTTAAAAAGGTTCTCATCCTTCTTGTCGCTTTATAACAGTGGAGGCCAACTTTTTTGGCAGGCATGCCACAAATTAGCCTCGTACCCTCAGAGTGGCACTCTGATCCCCTTCCCTTTCTGCTTCCTGCCCTATAATCCCTGTCTGGTCTGCTGCTCTGCTTCCTGCCCTTTCTGCCAGAGACTATGCTGTGCTTCCGTTTCTTGATCTGCTGTGCAGCTCGCACAGTGGCTTATGTGCCACTTGTGCCACAGGTTGGTCACCTAGTTTATAAAATACCTTCCTGTAGAAGTGGCAGTCTTGGCCTTGGTGACATGAACTGTTTTAACTGTTTTCGCTTCTCGGCCTCTTGAAGGCTCAGATCGAGCGAAAACATTTATTCCTCAAACTGTATTCCAGAGACTAAAGGTTACAACGGTCTGTCTCTCCTTTTGCACCCAAGTAGTCACTAGACCGGGGTGGGCAATTATTTTGGGTGGAGAGCCACTTACTGAGTTTTGGCAAGCCATCGAGGGCCGCATGATAGGCAACCGGGGCAGATAAATATTAATTTTCTAAATTTTTTTAAGGGCTCCATGGGTTGGATAGAATGGCCTGGTGGGCCGTATTTTGCCCACCCCTGCACTAAACCAGTGCTTTTCTTCACTATACCATAGGTTAGGGTAGGATTTTTCAAAAGTTTCAAACTTGTAGCGGCACAGGTTCACTTTCTTGTTAACAGAGATTTGTGCTTCTTAGTTATTTAGGTGCTGTCAGAAATGTCAGCCTTATTCTGCTCTGTAAATAGCTTTTAGAGTAAAAATACAAAGGTGTAAATCCTTTAATATTTTTGGTAGTTCTGATAGTCTGCAGTCATGTCATGTCTTTTCTGACTTGCCTGTATTTTTATGTTATAGTGGTCTGGTGAGGAATCTACCATTCAAGAGGTGTTTCTTGTTCTGCTCAATGGGCAGTTTCTCACAAATGTTGTGTGCCTACACTTAAGGGGAAGAACACTCCAGCAAAAGCTTCAATATCTATCTTTTGTCAAAAAAAGCCTCTGAACAGTAATAAGAGTCCATCTCTAGAATCTAGTCATACGTAAAAGAGATTCTGGAAGCATATGGGTTCAAGTCTTCCCTTTAAAAAGGTTTTGCCAAACTATGAAGTAAGCTTCCTTCAAAGTTTGCTCATGTTTCACCAGTCTAGATGCAGTCAAGGCATCCATTAAGTAGCTTTCCAAATAGCTTCCAGAGCCTTTGAATCTGCTCTTAAAAAGGATGCCTTTCATGGCTTTATTTGTTGTCACTGTTCTACTGTGTTTCTCAGTGAGGAAAAGGGTTTATGTTAAGAATATGTCCTATAAGACATAAACAGACTTCAGATCCGGGGTGGGCAAAATACAGCTCACAAGCCGAATCTGGCCCGTGAGGCCATTTTATCCAGCACACGGGGCCCCTAAAAAAAATTCAGAAAATTAATATTTCTCTGCCCTTGGTTCCTGTCAAAAATGAGAGGAACCAAGGGCAGTAGGACCCAGCGGAAGCCCTGGGGGGCTCACCTGGTGCTCCCTGTTGTAGCTGCTTGCAGCTGCACATGCAGCCCCAATGGGTGAGCCTGGAGCTGTCACAGAGCCCAAGCTGGCAGTGGGGCAGGTTACAAGCTGGTGCTGAGCACAGGAAAAAGCGGCCCCTCACACCCCGTGGCCAGCACCCTGCACTGTAGCCACTTGCAGCCTGTCTCTGCTCAAAACAGCCCTGTGTGGGCTGCGAGTGACTGCAGCAGGGAGTGCTGGCCCTGAGGCAGGTGAGGGTCTGCTCTTCCCTGCGCTTAGCTTCTTAGCACCAGCTTCTTCCCTGCCAGCAGGCAGGGGGTCGGGGCTGTGTGCTGCCCCCCGCCTGTACTGTGGGGCTGGGGGGCATGGAGTGAGTAGGCGGGGAGCACGGGGCCTGCACCGGTGTCCCAGGGCCAGTGCTGGTGGGGCCCAGGCCAGGGTGGCAGGAGTGAAGGGTCTCAGCTGGCAGGGGCTCTTTGGAGCTAGGCCAGCTCCCCCCTCTCCCTGCTGGTGCAGCCCAGCTCCACAGACCCCCTGCCAACCTGTGCCCCGCTTTGGGCTCCACTGGTGCTGGCCCTGGGACATGGGACCAATGTCCCAAGATGGTGACCAGGGGGTGGGGTACCTATCAAGGGGCAGGGCTACCCATGCAGCTCTCGACAGCCTGCCAAAACTGGGTAAGTGGCCCTCCGCCCGAAATAATTGCCTACCCTTGCTTCAGATGGTTTGGCCTCCCGTGTCTCCTCTGGTCTGGATCAGTCAAATTAGTCCTTATTGGGGCCCAGGTTACTCTCTTGGCTTAGACTTTAGTACCTTGTCTTTTAAGCCCGAGTCATGGTGATAAATCTGCTTCTTGAAACCAGAGGTTTTAGATTGTAATTCTTGACCATTTTAGTTTCAAGGCACCCCTCCTTCAACTCAAAGTGCCCCTCAGAAAATGCCAGCTTAGTTTTCACTGATTTCTTGACTATAGAAAAATAACAGAGCAATTCTGTTGAAAAGAACTCAGAAAGATCACAGCAGAGCAGAAAGTTTTTAACACCATGAATTCTTATTTGAAATCTCTAGTTTTATCTTGTGAATGTTTGCACATCTAACAGTGCTAACATTGCATGGCACCACACAACACCTCTGAAAGGATCTTAAGAATCAGTGGTTTAGACTGTTGAGGTCTTGAAACTAAATACTGCTAAAGTTGATGGCAAGTGTCTGCTTTTGATTTAGCGTGTTATCCTTAGAAACTCTTTCCTTAAATATTCCAGGAAGTCAGTTGCAGTATTCTTGGACTACTTAAAACAGGATCTGAACCATTTGGTGCATTGTTATACCCACCACAGGAGAATACAGGTTTACATTTACCTTCATGGCCAGAAGAGCCATGGTTTAGGTTAGGGATGGGGAACCATCTGGCCTGTGGTCGGCCAGGGACTCATTTCCCCGCTGCCCCTGTCTGCATGGCTTGTGCCAGTCTCCATGGAAACCCCAGCCTCAGCCATACCAGCAGCATGTGCAGCAGAGCAGTGCAGGGGGCTGCTCCAGAGCTGCTGGGATTTTGCAGTGGGGGCAGCTTGCTCCTGGAGCCAGGGCAGAGCCGTGATCTCTAGCCTGCATGCTCTGGGCAGGGGCACACATGCAGGGGATCATGGCTTTGTCCTGGCTCCAGACAGGCTGTCACTGCTGCAAGGAACCAGGGCAAAGTTACAGTCTCCTGCATGTGTGCCCCTGCCTGGAGTGTGCACAAGCCATATGAGCAGGAGTGGGTGGGAGATGGATTTCCTGGCTGACTGCATCTGGCTGGTGGCCTGGAGGTTCCCCATCCCTGGTTCAGGTGGTGGCGGCGGTGCTGCAGCAGTATTGAGGGTTGCTAGAACAGTGGAAACCAACTGTTCTGGCATGCATGCTACAAGTTAGCTCCATACTCTCCTCAAGTGCTAGTCTCATCCCTTTCCTCTGCCCAATCTGCCACTCTTTGTTTCCTGCCTTATCTGTGACTGTGCTGTCTTTTTCCTCCAGTATCTACTGTGTGCCACACAGGTTGTCCTTGCCACTTGTGGTATATGTACCTATGCTAGAAGATCAAATTGTAGTTACTTTTCCTTATTCATCCTACCTCTCAAAAACCTGTTCCTTTTTTTTTACAAGCCTGCCCAGCCACTTTTTTCATATTGCTATATTCAGAAAAAGTGTTGTTTCACACTCATAAATAAATCTATATGCCTGCCTCTACCTCTTTCTTTCTTCAGGTATTCTTCTTGTGAGAAATTGTTGTAAGAGGAGATCTTGGATACAGTGAAATTTGGGAGCAGTAGAAGTGTTGCTAAAGCCTTAGAATGAAAAAAGAGCTTTTATTCCCAAAATAATCTGTGGTTCCACACTCTAGGTAGTAATGTAAATTTTCTAGATTTCTGCAAATTGGATAAACATTCTTGTAATACAGCATCGACTTAGTTCAACTCTAGTCCTGGTAATACCAGAGAAGTTAAAGAACAAGTCTCAGTAAACTATTCGTTGACACTTACCTAGCAGTTTCTGCTTACTGTGCTTCTGTAAAAGGGGAAATTGTTTATCATTCAATTAAAGCTGTTCTTTGAAAGGTCTTATGAATATATTAGTCTTCCTCCCTGCCCCTCCCACAATGGCCTTGCCTCACTCCCAGCCCCAGTAATCTTTTAGTTCTTATGTTTTGATTTTAGTATAACCCAAACTCATGGAGGAGCACAGTAAGTCCCTGGGACCTCACGTTCTCAATTTTGGTACTGGCTGCCAACAGTAAAAGGTAAGATATAGGGACAAGGTAGTTCTCGGTAGGGGCAGATCCAGGATCATAGTAGAGGGATTGCAGCCACAACTCCTTCACTAGCATATGGGCAGTGAAGAGAGTTCATCTCATATGTGCCATGAAGTTGAATGGGGATGGCCACATCCCCCTAATCACAGTCCTGGATGCCATTGAGCTCTTAGAGCTCTGCATCTGCTCTGATCTCACTGATTGGTGCAGGGTTTGGTTGGAGTTCTTGCTGCTGCTGCTGCTTGCCGTTCCTCCCTTGTACCCATCCTTTTTTCTCCAGCTGCTGAATTCAGGAAATTAGCGGCAGCAGCAACACACAGCCCCTGCTTTCTCACAGCTCTGGAGCCCAGAGGCTGAGCACTGCCACTGCTTGTCTCCTCTTATTCCCTGCCACTAAATTTGGGGGAGAGGGCAGGTTGGGAATGAAAAGAGCTCCAGAGTTGTGTGAAAGCAGGGGCTCCAGCCATCTGGAGAGGTTGGAGCTCTTGGTATATGGAAAGCTCTGGCAGCAGCAGTGCTGACATGCAAGTGAGCTCAAGAGCACTCACCATGCTTGCAGCACACAGCCAGAAGGAGGGGTGCAACTGCACCACTACTTTTCTCCTTCAGTCTGCTCCTGGTTCTTGGCCTTCTCTACGGATTCTGACTGAAACTCATTTGGAATTTCATTTGTCAGTAGATTTTTTTTTTTTTTTTTTTTTTTTTTTTTTTTTTTTT
>NW_017728931.1:61862346-61878909 GCF_001723895.1 Crocodylus porosus
TTTTTTTTTTTTTTTTTTTTTTTTTTTTTTTTACAGCTTGCATTATTTTGAAAGCCCTATTTCACCTTGGAGAGAGGAAATTACTTGTTTTGGGCGTTAGTAGGGCTGTTGGTGCTTAAATAGAAGAAGCTATTTGGAAATTCTTATTCTAATCAGACTGTCACCTTCAGAGAAAATGTTCAGGGTCAAGCCATTTTTGGTCAAAATGCTGATTGGAAGACATGCACCCATCCACGCTATAAATAAGGTGATATTCCTGCCTATGAATGCTTCTGCCTCTGTTTGGGCAATGACACTTTTAAGCTGTATGGGCATGGGTGTCCAGTGTGCCTATGTTTGAAACTTGAGGCTTGGTTCAGGGTTGTCCCTGAAATCTTGTTTCAGGGTTGTCTTGGGAAGAGAGGTGGGTTTGCCAAGGGCAGATTGCTTCTGCTTACTTCTCTTGAAGATGCAGAATATTTGGTTTCCTAAAATGCTTCTTTGAAGGTGAGTGTTGCTAAGTCAAATAGGAATTAGTTATCTACAGTAACCCTTATTCTTGGTATTGATTTAAAGAACTGTTGATGTTCACTTTTTCTGGTATTTTGGAACCTATTTCTAAAATGGATTTTGGAGGAGGAAAAGAACCGAGGGACCTTTAGTATATCCTCAAGCTATTTATATCCTCAGATTTTAGAAAATGGAGTGAGGAAAACCATGGTTTCATGCTTCTTCCTTTCTCCAACTGCCAATTAATGCTTTTAAAATGGCTTCCTGCCTGTATTGGTAGGCAGACAGACACCTATGCTGTGGCAGCAATACAAACGCAGAACAAGAATTATTATAGTTAAGTAACACCCTTGTTTAAAACATGTAAGCCTCCCTTTTACAGTCTGAAAAGTCAGTACATTGTACCAAGAATCTGGAAGTGCAGCAAAGTTTTGTTTTTATCTGTATCTCTCAGCTTGTACAGGGTAAGCAAGAATCATTGATAAGTCTGAAAAATGGCTCAATTTTCAAAATGTGAATGAGCATAAACATAAGTAAAGAAACACTGTTTATAATACAAGTTAGTGACACTTCTCTGAAAGGCATTATTGAACTGAAATGTGTGTTTAAGAGGGTGGAGAGAGGAATGAGGCTAATTAGCAAATAGCCAATTTTGGTGTCCTTTTTAAGAAGAAAAATTGGGTAGTTGGACACTTTTCTTAATCACTACTTGCTAGCAACCCCTCAAAAGTGAACTCCCGTGTCAGGACAGATTAGGGGTCATCTGAAAAATAATAATCATCTGCTGTCTCAAGAAATGTATTTGCTGCTGCTACTTCAAAAATCAGTATCCCTAAGGCAGAAGAAAGGCAGTATCAGTGCCCCTTCTTTTGAATCTGTAATGAAGAAGGGCGTAGACAGACTGAGAACCCCCAGAAGGAAGAAATTGCCTTGAAAGGGACATTGCTTTCCCCACCCTGGTAGTAATGGTTCTGTAATAAGTTGACAAAAAAATCTTCCTAATAATGGCAAATATGGGAACCAGAAAAAAATTGTGATCTCCATCTTTCAACAGTTGGAAAGATGTGCTACATCTGCAAGAGAGAAGATGGCTTTGGGGTCTTCAAAGCATCTTTGTGATTCTTCTTGAAGTAGCTGGATCTCTGATTTTTCTGGGTTGTGCTTCTATGCTCAGAGTGGGAAATTGCTTCTTGTTTCTTGAGAGCAGACTTTAGTTAGGCTAGTTTAAAACTGGGAATTTTTGTCAGGGGAAATACCGATATATCAAAAGGTTGTCTCTGAATTGCAACAAAAACTGGAAATGTTAATATTTTCTATGTAAAGGATTTTTTTCTCTTTTTAACGAACTTTTCCAGAAATATTTGGTTCACTTTCCCAACAGTCACCTTCTCTGTGGAACTTCTGCATTGTTTCTAACTCCTGGGGAGTTCTTGGAGGGATAGGGACATGGGGAATCTTGGAAACCATCCTCATTTTGAGTTGCAGATCTTGGAATTCTAGGTTTGCTGGCAAGCCTCCAAGTGAGCTGATAGAAATCTGCCCATTGTCCTTCCCAGGAATAGAAATTAGGTGCACGTGATGCAGCATGTTGAGGAGGATGGGGAATGATAAATAGTGGAAAGTGGTGTTAAAATAGGGGTGGGCAAAATACAGCTCATGGGTCAGATCTGGCCCATTAACAGATTCTGTCCAGTCTGTGGCAGGTCTCTCAGCCCAGCCCAGCTGACAACCTGGTCTGTGGCATGTGTGGCCAGTCCTGCCACCTCTGAGTATGTGGTGGGGCAGAGGTGGCATAGCAGTACCAGTGGAGGTGGAACTGCAGTACCAGTTCCTTCCAGCTACCTCCAATAGTGCCTCTGCTGCTGCCAGACCCACCCCCACTGCCCAGGTACCCCAACCTGTCTGCCCTGCACCTGCCACTAGGGGCACTGGACAGTGGGGTGGGTAGGGTTTTCCCAGAGACTGGCCTGGGACCCTGCCAGCAGTGTGCACTTCTCTGGGTGGATAGGATGGGGCAGCAGGCAAGCTGGCAGCAGCATTCAGGAGCGGGACAGGCAGTCCAGGGCTGGGATTACAGGGCTGTGACAGTGTGGTGCTGGAGCTTCCCTGTACCCCCCTACATGTAGAACTGGTGTCCTTCTCAAGGACGTGTGTGGAGCGGATTGTGGCTCTGCCTTGGGCCCCAGCCCTGTGCTGTCACTGCCCCACAGTCCCAGCCCTGCCTGCCTGTCCCACTCCCGGACACTGCTCCCTGCCTGCCTGTGGCCCCATCCCATCCGTCTGACTGAGCACACCTTGCCTATGGGTCCCAGCTGATCTTCATGAAGAGCTCACCAAAGTGACTGGCCAATAGCAACATCCTAAGGGATAGCCAGCACGCGTCTGTTGTGGGTAGGTCTTGCTTGACCAATCTTATTTCCTTTTATGACCAGATGAGCTATCACCTGGACAAGGGGGAAGAGATTGTCGTATATCTGAACTTTAAAAAAGCTTTTGATCTGGTATCCCATGATCACCTCTTGGCAAAACTGGCTAACTGCGGCCTCAGGTCCACCATGATCTGCTGGCTGGGGAATTGGCTCTGTGGTCGGACCCAGAGGTTGGTGGTTGACGGAAGTCAATCGTCGTGGTGCCCTGTGACCAGTGGGGGTAGGGACCCCCATCCATAGATGCTTCTCAAGCAAATACCAGGACCTCTTTCTCCCGTTGTACTCGGCCTTGGTGAGGCTGCAGCTGGAGTACTGTGGATGTGGAGAAGCTTGAGAGAGTCCAGAGAAGAGTCATGCGCATGATCAGAAGTCAAGAAAACAGATCTTATGATCAGAGCCTGAGAGCTATGGGACTCTTCAGCCTGAAAAAGCGCAGGCTCAGTGGCGATCTGATGGCTACCTACGAGTTTATAATGGGTGTTCACCAGGATCTGGGGGAGCATTTGTTCACCAGAGCACCCCAAGGGAAGACAAGGTTGAATGGTTATAAACTCCTCCAGGGCTGTTTCAGGCTGGACATAAGGAAGAACTTCTTTACTGTCTGAGCCCCCAAGGTCTGGAATAGTTTGCCATTGAAGGCAATTCAAGCACCTACTTTGAACGCCTTCAAGAGAAATTTGGATGTTTATCTTGCTGGGATCCTGTGACCCCAGCTGGCTCTCTGCCCCTTGGGCTGGACTTGATGATCTTTTGAGGTCCCTTCCAGCCCTAATGTCTATGAAATCTGTGAAAGTTGCTAAAGTGGTCCTCCAGGCAAAATAATTCCAGCAACATGTACCTGGCAAAAAGTCTGATTTTGGGATCAGATCCTAATTGTGCAATGCTCACCAGTGCAGGGGGAGCCTGGGCTCCCCCTGCACTGGCAAGGTGGCTGACAACCAGCTGATTGTCAGTTGGGTCATGGGACCCATGGGCCAGTTTGAGCCCCTTATGTGGTCCCTGGAGTTGGCCAATGATGAGCTAATGTAGTGGGAGCACTTAGGGACTTGAGGATCAGCAGACTGCAAGCACTTCACAGCTTGAGCCCCAGTGTACACCCAGTTAGCTGATTGTTGGCAGATCAGGAGCACTGCAGAGCACTCTAAATCAGCTGATCATTGGCAGAATCAGGATCACACCAGAGTTGCCCAGTGAGGTCCTGATGTGCAGATGATCAGCTGATGGAGACCCTGCTAGCCATGTGTAGGCATGATTATATTTTGTGTAGTAACTTTGTGGATATGGCTGGGTTACGCTTTAAATGAGATTAACTGGTCAATCATGTCTAAGTATAATATCTGCCATGGGCCTAAAACAGACCGGAATCATAACTGTAACAGGGTGAGTTGTCCCATTTATATCAGTGAGGTATTAGATTTGTCATTAACATTTAAGTGACGTAACTTAAGTGCCTCTAATCTAAATTTTTAGTAAGAATGTATTACTATATGATGATATAGAGAGGGAATGTAAAAAACTCCGTTTTGACTTGAATCCTGTAGTTTAGTGCTGAACAACTCAAGAGAGAGAGCTGCTCTCCATGTTCTGTTTGACTGCAGTTACAACTGACAAATATTTAAGCAGGAGTCCCTTCATAAAATGAAACGGGGGAGCAGCCAGTCACTATTCTTGAGTGTCCTAGTTCTACTTTCCTCCTCAGTATCTAAAATTAGTATGAATTTGATTATTTTCTGCAAAACCTTTCTATTCATAGTTCTTGGAGAAAGGAAGGATTTTTCAGCTTGTTTTTGCCTTACTGGTGTTTGTTTGTAGATATCAGACAGTTGTAGAAATCTGTAATACATGACCTTATTGTTATTCCTTTTTAAATTTTGTTTTAGAGTCATGGATAGATGCTTATTTTTTGTAAATAAATAAAATAAAGTGTTCTATAGTCTTATTTAATTTTCAGTTTTACATTAAAATATCAGATGCTTGCCATATTAGTTATTTGCCAAATGTTGAAATGGACAGGAAATAAAAACACTTCAGACACCACTGCAAATCATGGTATTTAAGATATTGTATTGAGTAGTTCTGTGTGGAAGAGTCAGACTAAAATAGTGAATCAGAACTGAGATGTTTTTGGACTCCTCAATCTTCCACTAGATATACTGGTTGAGGTCATAACTTCTTAAAGCACTGATGTGATTCCAAAGTTTAATTTGCCTCCAGTCTTCCAATATAAGCCGCCTTAAATCTCTCTGCCTTTTGATGGAAGTAATTTGTCCTAATTTGTTCTAAAATAATTTAGAGTAATTTCTATTGGCAAGTTATGTTTAGGTCTCCTGCTTTATAGATTAAGTATGGCAGAGGGCAGGGTTGAGTTGCACCTTGTACACTGAATTGGAGGTGCATAAGTTTTCATAAGCAACAGCTGCCTTTGTCAGATACTTATGAAAGCTTATGCATCCTTGATTCTGCTAGTCTGTAAGGTCCAACTCAGCCATGAATTTCAACTCTGAAATTGGGGTAAAGTACCTCTTTCTGCAAATATAAGTAAGGTTAATATTATTATTAATAGGAATACTTAGAGGGCCTGGTGAGATTTAGAACCCTTTCGTCCCCCCACCTTGTGCTAGGCAATACACAAAGCTAGTAAAAGATAGTTCCTGCCTGAAGAGATTGCAGTCTGAGATAGACAAGACAGATGGGAGTCAAGAAAAGAAGTATTATTATCCTGGTTTTACAGAAAGTCTTTCCCAAGGTCACAGAGGAAGTGTAGTGGCCAGAAACAGAAATGAAACCCAAGTTTCCTGAATCTCAGGACTGTCCTTTCTAAAATTTGCTGGTTGGGTTTTTTTTTTAAATTTTTGGGGGGTTTTTTTGTAGTTCTCATAACTTTAGGGTTTATCTATTCTTCAGCACAGGAAACATTTAAGAACTTTTACATGCCTGTAAAGATGATCTAAGGATAATTTTCATAGAAAAGAACTGTAAACAAATTTATTAATGAACTTTCATTGTTATGGATTGGACCTCTGCTGTTTGCTTAGTGATTACATTTTAATTGCTTGCTGATTAGTTTTGACTAGTATGCAGTTAATTCTTAATGGCTGTCTGGTACCACTTAGACTTTTGGCCAGCAAAGGTGGGTTGAGTCGCATTGGGGAAATGTGTAACTGGAATGTGGGCACAGATGTTTAGGGAAAGGGTGAGGCTGTGAATTCTGTGGTTTATCCGTGTTAGCAGCTAAGATCTGCCTACAAGCTATTAGGAGAAGAGTGTGTTTGGGATCAGGGAATGGAAGGGAGTCATCAAGAAGCTACAGATGAAGCTGGATGACAGGGTTTGTCTGTAGAGTTATTCTGAGCTAGGTTGCCATTGAAATAGAATTTTTTTCCCCAAGAAGTCTTAAGTGCTGTCAAATGCAGCTATCTCCATGCAGTGGGAGTGGGGATGTCTGTATAGCCTAGGTGAGGGGTTCTCAAACTGTGATAACTGCAATACCAAGTGCTGGATGGTGGCAGAAGAGAACAGGGAGCTTACATGCAGCAGCTGCCCATCATCCACTATTCTGTGCTGCCTCCGCACGCCGCTTCCCCATGCCACTGTTTGTGGAAGTTTGGCCCCCTTTTAAGTTATTCGTGACCCCCTGGGGGGTTGCGACCCACAGTTTGAGACCCCCTGACCAGGTCCATTTCCCCTCCACAACTAAAATGGTTCTCACACCTGCAAATTCCCTAAATTTCTGCAGCATATCATCCCTGGGGATGTTATGCAAATCTGGGGAATGAGGTGCATGCAGAACATCAGGAAGGAGGAATGAATGAGGGAACATGGTATTGGGGAAAAGTCTACACTTTGTTTGGCAAGGAGTGCACATAAAAACCCTACTGTTGGATCCAGGAAAGAATAGAGGGCGGGGGAGAAATAGGGATGAGTGTGCACAGAGGCTGTAGCAGGAGGGAGTCTGAGGAAGTAGTTAGGGAGTCCCTGAAACTGCGGGGATGGTATGATGGCACACTAGGAGGTTGTGGAAGGGATGCAAGGGAGCCCTTGATGAGTGCAGTAAGATTGGCCTAGAAAAACTACAAGGGGGTTCTTTAGATTTATACAAAATATAGTAAGTGCCCATCTGATTTTTAAGTGTTGTCCACAGCTTTTTTTTGAAAATATATTAAGCAAGCCCATCAATTTATATTGCTTTATTCACAGGCCTTGCAAAGCCATAATTACTGAAATTAATCAATCCCCTACACCATCACTGCAGTGCCACACCCATTCCCACTCAGTGCTGTTTCCTGACAGGCAAGGGAGAAAAGGTGGGCTTTGTGCCATGTCCTGAAGGGTAAGAAGCTCACACTTACAGGCTCAGGGAGGAAGTGTTGGAGTCCTAACAGTACATCCTAACAGTGATACCCCTTCTGTGCCTTCATAAGGATTTAAGATCAGTTTTATTGAGTTTAAAACCAGGATGGTACCATTAAATCATCTAATCTGACCTTCTAAATAACAGACCAAAGCACTTAATCCTGTTACCCCTGTTCTGGGCCCTGGTAATTCACAGTATGTTTAATTGAACTGTATTTTCCAGAAAGGTATCCAAATGCCTCTCCTGACTATAGCTATAGCAGTATAGTGTGAAGTGGGGAAAGTCTTTTAGAGAAGCAGGTCCCATGCCATTTGGGGAGTTATAGGTTAATGCCAATGTTTTAAGCACCTTTGGAAGCCAGCAGGCAGGCCACAGAATTCAGGTCTAACATGTTTCCAGAAAGTGGTACTATGAAACAGGAGATTTTGATGTCGGGTATACTTTCCTACAGATTTAGCTTTAGAGTGTAGATTGCATTGCAGCATCTAATCTTGAGGTGAGCAAGGCATAGTTGCTGGTTGCAAATTCTCTCTCTGATAAAAAGTGTGTAATCTCTTACGATTCTATAGATTGGAAGAGGCTCATATGGCTGTTGCAATTACCTGATCTAGTAGCTGCTGGAAGTCTAGCAAGATTATCAGTTTTCAAGTCAGAGCAACTGAAGGCAGGTACACAACCTCACTTTAAAAGTCCAGAATAACCCCTCAGTCTTCTAATTTTTACCTCTGTGTCATTCAGTATATATCTGCCCTGCAGTTAAAGGGGTGACTGCAGCCCAAGGAGACATCTAAGTTGGCTCTAAACAAGATGATTGAGGTACTGACTGTAGTGTAATTGTGATAGCATAGTGTTTGGTGTGGGCTGCAGACCCTGGGCAGGGCTTGATAACATTTTTGGGCACAGTGTCAAAAATACCTGCAACCTTAACTTGTAAGATATTGGCATGCCAGGGGCTAATGGTGGGGCAGCTGCAAGGGGCCTGGTCATTTTGTGACAGTGCAGTGGCTCCTTCCCTGCCATGCACCCTGAGGTGCATGTGGCCGGGTGGGGTTGAATAACGAAATCTCTCTCCCTGGGGCTTGCCTGCCATGCTTTGGAATGATGAAAGAATAAGAAGTTAATTCCCCAGTGAGAGAGGGTGTAGTAAATCACCCCAGAAGCAGGATAAAAGAAAATTGGTTTATTAGTAACTTCCCCACAGGTTGTGGAGAACCCTGGCTGTTCTCACAGCTTGCAGTCTTCCTTTCACCCTCCACCACTGTGCAGCCCACTCCTCCAAGCCAGTCAGCTCCACTCCAGTCCCACTCTCTTCTCTCTTTCCTGCTGGTACCAGTGGATCCTTTCTCTGTGGGACGTTCTCTCAGCCAGTAAGTTTCTCCTCTCTTCCTCACCTCCTTGCTTTGCTGGTTGCCATGATTACCTACACCAAGTCCATCTGTGTTATCAGCAAGTTGCTCCAGCGCTGGGTCTGCCACTCCTGGCATCCCTGCTGAATCTCTCCGTGCTGTGCCCCAGAAGGCAAAGGGAAACCCTTTGCTGTGGACTTAAGTAGTTGCTGGCTCCTAATCAGTTAACATTCGCCTCTGGCGGATCTCCTTCCCAGCTGTGTTTACTAATTAATTAACTTTGCCCTGTCCTGACTCCCCCATACTTGCAACTTTGTAACATCAAAGGAACAGGGCTGTCTTTGCCCTGTTACAGTGTGCATGCCAAACAAAATGCCTTTGCATTCCACAGGGTGGGTAGATACTGTAGTGAATAGTCCATGCTGAACTCCCCACTTGGGTATTGATTGGTAACAATATAACAAGCTAGCTAGTTCTAGAGGTAGCTCGGCTTTGATCTAGTTGAGCAGCGTAGCTCTATTCTCAGTCTTTTTTGCACTGAATCTCAACCAATTGACCTGTTTGGGAAATGGATACAAGTTTATATTAATATTTTTATGTAATGGTAACTACCTTGGCTTTAGAATTTATCTTTCAATATTGATCTTTAATACTGTGCCTATTTTCCAGACTCCTTTTCACTTGACATGATCTCACTCTCTTAACTTTATAACTTCAGAACAAAAATGATGTAAAGTGTCATTTCTTTTTCTGTCTTGTTTGCATGGTTTACCACGTGACAAAATATGTTCCTGTTCTAATCCAGCACTAGACTCTTACCAGCCCTGACTTCTGCTTCTCTAACGCTTTAATTCTTCCCATTTAAGGAGAGTTTTGGCCTGTTGAGATTAGGTGGGTTATTGATTAGTTAAAGGAGGTGTTGCAACTTCAAAGGGAATTTGGTAATGAGAAGGGGAGAGGACAGCAGGGATTGTATGCCTCTTGAGTGAAATTTCAAAACTAAGAGGCAACTTTATCCATTGTATGCATCTGTGGCAGCCATGATCTCCTTAGACCTAATCCATGCTCTGCCATGGATTTTCCAGTGTAGCTTTTGAGGAGTCTCATCCATTTTTAGTCTCTCCCTGCCTCCCACCCATAATTTGTATGAAAGCCTCATAAGGGTTTTATGACATTTAGCAGATTTACATCATGCTTTAAAAATTAAAAATAGCATGTGTTTATTAATTATCAGAGTAGGCTAGTTGAATTGCGCCATTAGGAGAGGTGAGCTAAGGACAATAAAGAAGGTCTCTACTTCAGCTGCTCTTAGCGGTTGTTTTAATGACTTTCACTGAAATCTGTTGTGGTGTAGAGATACTGACATTTCCTGGCAGTGTAAATTGGCTAAGGCAGCACAAAACTTGGGTGATGGGAGCAGTCCTGCTCACTCAGAGTCTGGCTAGTTTAAAGCTAGTTCAGAGTTTTAAGTATCTGCACTGTGACACAATTTCTTGTAATCTCAGTGTGGACATGATCCAGGATAATTAGCAGTAGTGGTAAAGGTGCGATCCAGTAACCTTTCCCCTTTTCCACTGTCCTCTTGGCTGTGGTCTTCATTTTGTTGTTTGTGTTTTTCCTTATTATTCTTCTCTGGATGCTAAGAAAGAAGTCATTTTAACCATGAGTGTGCTGGTATGTGATTGTTTATAGCACTGTATGCATTTTTAGTAACCCATAGGTAGACCTGTGGTGATCCCATGCATGTTAAAGGTTCAGCTAAAACAAGATTTTGCCAGTTTTCAGTTTATTTAAAAAAAAAAATGTTGCTTCCAATCTAGTTGTGAATTTTACTTTTAGATAGTTTGCAGTCTAAACTGCTGTATATTTTCAAGTTAACAAACTGTTGAGGTTTTTAGTGCATTGAGCAAAAGATCTGTCTTCATCTGGGACACTTGCATTAAGTGAACTGGGGACTTCATTATGAGTAGCTCTGTCATGTCTGTCTTTGAACTTCTAGTTTTAAGTGTTTCACTGTTTTATACTAATACCAGTGCAACTTCATTGAGAGTAGCCTCTAGCTTTAGACAACGCTGCTGCTAGTGGTTTTTTTAGCACAGATTTTGACCTGTCCAATGCTGCCTGTAAAAATGCAAGGCCATTATCTGCTCCAGAGTTCTCATCACTTGCTACTTCTGGTGGAGCTGCTGTGATGGGAAATGTTAAGTGTGTCAGTTGAGCCCTACCAAGCCATGAATATTTCTGATTTCCAGTGGGTTTGACAAGCCTGTAGAATTCCTTGCTGTAGTACAGATTCGTCTTCTTGATCTACTGTGAGAAAAATTAGCTTCTGTGCTTTAATGTTTACCTGTTGATGGAAGGGCTTTTGGCCCCTTCCTTGGTACGTTTATTGTAGTCTTTTGGCATATCCAGGGCAACAGTGCATTGATTCACATTTGAAATGCTCTCTTTTACACCAAGAATAAAAACATATCACATAAAGTGGGGATGGATGGGACCTCAGGAGCTCTTCTGGTCTGTTGCCCCCCTCCCTTGTTTTTCATAAAATAATGGTTTGGTTTTTATCAAAGAACAAGCGCTCTAGAGTCTGAACAGAATATATTTCAATGCTGAATTTAATTCTTTGTCTGCTTGTTCAGAAAATTTGCACGTTCTTCTGAATCATTACCAAATAAGCAGCAAAAATGCAATATTAACAGTTGGAAAAATAAGACGATTCATTGCAAGCAAGATTCATTATTGCAAGGGCTCATCTTCTAACAAGTTTAAATCCAGTATTACCTAGGGCTTGTAATTCCCTATTTTTCTAGCTTAGAAGCCAATTGTCTTTACTTTTAAAAAATTACAGGAAGTCTGTGATAGTTAATATTTTTTTTAAATGTCAGATAAAGTATTTTCTATTCAAGTGTACTCTGAGCATGGCACAAAAAGCAATTAGACTTGTAAAAGTCATTCCACTTGTTAATTTTTTATAACAGCAATCTTATTTTGGAAGCATTCCTGTGATTGGGGGGGGTTGATTCTTTTTTCATTTTCCAGTTAAAAATTTTCAGTAGACCAGCAGCTACTAACTTCCCTTGAATATTGTCTTTACTGCTAGGAAGCAACCAAAAATTACCAGAAAGCTATTTGTCAATGGATGTCCATAATGTTTTGGCTGTAAATTTGGCCATAAATTGATTTTGGGTGCTGTTTAGTAATGTGATGTCTACCGTATGCATCAAATCATATTTTACTCCATCACTTCTTCATTATCTGTCCTCCCCGTGATCTGTGTACATATAAAATTAATTCATGCTTAGAGCATTATAATTAATAATTTATCTTTCTGATGTGTGTTTGCATTGGAAAATTATCTTGAAGATATCTTTCTCTTCTACAGCAACCTCAATCTGTAGCCTCTCTTCTTCAAATTAAAGCCCATTACTTCTTTGCAATTTATCTTTCCAAATGTTCTTCCCATTATATCATATATGCCTATATTTCTTTGTCAGGAAAGTTATCCACAGCACTCAACAAAGAAGAATATCCAAAGTTAGCTTTCTGTATAAAATGTTTTTTTATTTTCTCTCCTTTTTTCAGAAAATTGGAAACCGTAGTGCCTAACAACAGGTATTGGTATGAAGGAAAAGTTGACTAGCTAAATTTGGGTTCCACACGTTCCAGAAGGAAAGACTTGAACTCTAACACATTTATGAGTAATATTTCATGTATACCACAGTTTGTAACTGGATTTTTTTGAAAAATCAAGTTCTTTTAGACAGTTGCCTTAGGAAAATGCTTGGGTTTGATTAAAGAAAAAAAATCACAGAATCATAGAATGGAACCTATAAGATCACTGACTCTGGTCCCCTGCCATGGGCAGGAAGTGATTGGGCTCAAACGAGTTCAAGGAGGTACCTGCCCAGCCTCTTCTTGAACACCTCCAGGGATGGTGACTGTACCACCTCTTCTGGGAGTGTGTTCCAGGTTTTAGATACCCTTACAGAAAAGAAGTTTTTCCTTATGTCCAGCCTAAATTTTTCCCCAACTAGCTTGTGTTGATTGGACCTCGTCCTGCCAAGGGGTGCCTTTCTGAACAGTTTCTCCCCTAGACCTTGGTTTTCGCCCCTGATATACTTGTTAGGCGGCTATCGGGTCACCTCTCAGTCTTCTCTTACTCAGGCTGAACAAACCCAGTTCCTGGAGTCTCTCTTCATAGGGCCTGTCCCCCAGGCCCTTGATCATGCAGGTGGCCCTTCTCTGTACCTTTTTGAGCTTATCCATGTCCTTCTTGAAGTGTGGTGCGCAGAATTGCTCACAGTACTCCATCTGTGCTCTTGCCTATTTTGAATAGAGGGGGAGGAGCACCTCTCTGGATCTATTGGCAACACATCGGCTGATGCATGCTGATCTATTTTCCCTGTTGGTGACTTCATCGCACTGTTGGGTCATATTCATCCTCCAGTCAATTGTCACCCCCAGGTCCCTTTCAGATATGGTGTCAGCCAATGGACCACCACCTATCATGTAGGTGTGGTGAAGGTTCTTCCTACCCAGATGAAAGACCTGTCACTTACCCTGTTGAACCTCATTTGATTATGTTTAGCCCATAGGACCAGCCTGTCAAGGTCCTCCTGAATCCTTGCCCTGTCTTCAGATGTGCCTGAATTTCCCCACAGCTTGGTGTCATCTGCAGGTTTAATCGTGTTTTCCACTTCCTCATCCAGGTCATTGATAAAGATGTTAAATAGCACAGGCCCAAGCACTGATCCCTGGGGGACACCACTGGAGATGGCCCTACAACTTGCTGGGATTGGGTTCTGAGCCAGTTGCTAACTCCCCCGTTCACTGTTCCAGGCCAGTACCCTCCAGCTTAATTGAGAGACTCTCATGAGATACAGTATCGGAGGCCTTGCTGAAGTCTAGGTAGATGACGTTACCCTCATGTCCAGTCAGTTAGTTACCTGGTTGTAAAAAGACACCAAGTTTGTTAGGCATAACCTCCCTGCAACAAGCCCATGTTGGTTGTTTCTCAGTACCCCACCTTATGATTTGGTTATTTTATTTACCAAAGCTAATTGAAGCAAATATTTGTAAAGTCATTGGGAGGTGAACTGTCTCCAATTTGCTAAATTAATTGTGGATATTTGGGGGATATTTTTGCCATGCTGTATTAGAAGGACATCAAATGAGTGCTGCAGCCATATGTTATTATTTTGGGACTTTTTTCTAGATTTCTTCTCTTTTATGGTCTGATTAACCTGCTGCCATAATTGGTTTTCCCTTCTGCCATACCATTCCCTCTCTAGATCTCAAATCAGTAGAGAGACTATACTCAGAAACTTATCCCTCAAGACTTCTGGAATATTCTGTTCCAAATGTTTCTTTTTTGTTTTTATTGCCCTCCCTCTTCATATTTATCTCCAGACTATTCCTCCTTGCCCAGATCTACTCTACCCCTCTATTAATTTATGTTCTTGAAACTTTGCACTTTTAGAGAGAGGTAAAGACGTGACTCTGTAGACAAAATTGCCAAGAGACAATAGGGTTAATGGGTAGGTAATTAGGTCTGTCATTCGTATCTACTGCTGTTAACAAGGATGTTATTTCCGGATGGACAAATCTGTGGTTTGAGACCTGAAACTAAGCATCCCAGAGATGCTTAATGGGATCTTCTATACTGAGCACTGAGTCCCATTTGGTACAGTGGTTTTTTTTAATCTTTACTAATCTATAGAGGAGCTTCTAATATAGTCCATGGCCTGTTGTGATCTATTTATAAAACTTTTTTCTGAAAAGGTTACATGAATATATTGTCTCAAATTAGTATATAATTCGAAGTTATAAATATTCCATGGTGATATCTTTGAGCTTTAACATATCTTAAATTAAAACCATCTTTATATAGGTTTATTTTTTTTAAAAAGCATCCTAACAAAAATGATTAAATAAAAAAAAAAATCCTATCTTTTATTTATTTATTTATTTATTTTTGAATTGTTGATTTTTATACACCCTGCCAAACGGGGAAAGGGTAGTGGATATGTATGCCATATCTTTAAATAAAATAAGTATATTCTGGGAAATGTGGCGGGGGGAAAAAAACAAACCTCTCTTATCAGGTGGCAATGGAAGAATCTAATCCCCTCTTGATCTGGGGCTATGACTTATTTCCAGTATTCTAGAAATATTACCACACATTTGTCTCTCCTTAGTTAATATTGTATGATCTAGATTTATATACACTGAAAACAAGGTTTGCAGCTGGGTAGGTAATAATTTTGCTGAACCCTTTGTGTTTATGATTCATCAATTATTATATGAGCCTAAAAGAGCTGTGCGAGGAACCAGAGTTATGGTTGGGTTTTTTTATAGCTCCAGAGAGAAACACAATGGTACCTTCCTTACCTCATAGACCACGAAAGAGACATCTTTCTCTTAATAGAACAGCTTTAAATTTATCCATTAAGGAATCTACTAAAACCATCTCAACTATTTGTAATATTCAATTGTTGCTTCCTAAATGTGCTATGAGTTCATCTTTATTTTTCCATCTCATGTGGCTTTTGCAAGCTTACTATTTCTGGATGGCTTTAGTAACTTCAGAACTTGGATGATAAAGAATAGAGATTACTGTAATAAGCACAGGAAGTAGCTTATATCATTATGGTGTGTAACTTCCCTGATTTGTTTGTTTGTTTGTTTGTTTTTAAATGGTAGAGTAATAGGTTCCTCTTAAGTTAGTTTAAATTTTTAAGTGAACAACTTGCAATGTTTGTTTCCCTTTTTCATAAAAGACCTCCTTTGTATACCAGTAATCTTTTTCAGTGATGTCTATTATCCATATGGCCTATTTTTCCCTTAATATTTGTTAGTTCTTCTGTTACTTTGGGAGCTTGCAGTTTTAATCTTTCTCCAGCCTTTTTAACTGTGAAACTCTGCTTAGTTGGTCTTGAACTGCTACTTTAACCATTTAAAGAAAACCTTTACAGGGTAGAGAGATGCATCTTGAACTGAATCAGAGATGCATAAGCTTTTATGAACTCAATTCAGATATTTGGAAGTACTGAACAAGGTAATTTTTACTTGTTGTAATCTCACCCTTACCTAAAGAAGCAATAATTTTTTCTTGCCCTCAGTAAGATGATCTTTGGGATCTGTCTGAAATTTCAGATATTACTTGCACAGACTTGTTCTGACCATATAACAGTATTTGCAGATCTGGCCCAGTTAGAAAATATAGAAATTGCTTTAGCTTCATTTTTCTAGACTTGTCAACTTGAGCATGTCTTCCCTTTTTTGGAATTTCTCCAATGGCTCTCTTCACTGTTACTCAACAAGCTACTTGTCTTAAATTTCATGGCCTTCCATCATCTACCCTTACTCTGTCAGTTGTCTCTCTTTAAGTATCAAGAGGTTTACTACCATGCGTGGTGTGCCCTTGATACCAGCTCCCATGGTCCATGTGTTCAGTTGTCCAAAAGCACCTTGTGCTTTCTCCCTTATTGCTTCTCACACTTGAAAGGAAAGGTTCATAAACATCTGCAAAGCTACCTCCATTGTTCTCCTTCAAATGCCTCCTGAAAACTCTCCTTTGTTGCAAGGCCTGGAAAAAAAAAATCATATGTTGGTTAGACTGCTGATGGATTAAGACCATCACCTCTAATGTTAATGCTGCTTTATTCTTTCTTAGTTCTTTTTCATCTATCTGTGATCTCTCTTCTTATACTGGGATTGGAATTTGGGGGGGGCAGGGACTTCTTTTACTGTATATTTATGAAGTGTCTAGTAAGGTGGAGCTCTTGTTCATAACTAGGATTTATATGCATCTCAATAATACAAATAATTATGAACTTCATTGTCTCCAGTATTCTGAGAAACAGATTAATGTTTGCACCCATTTTCTTGACTACTTTTTTCTTTCCTTCTGAGAGTGTAGTGTAAAATTAGTCTCTTCTGTTCA
>NW_017728931.1:61879349-61882331 GCF_001723895.1 Crocodylus porosus
CTTGTTCTTAGGAATATATGCGAGATATTCCCATTTGGCCCAGACTCACTTGGCGACACTCCGTATGGACACCCTTGGGGCTCCGCCTCCCCTACAACCCTTCCATGCACCAACCTGATGGTCTCTGGCCATGTAGCTGATGATCTTGGCTCTTCCACATTCTGGCATGCGCTGTCATCCCAGGCCTTTTGTAGGTATCTTAAGGTTTAATTGGCTTGTGCAGTGGCCATGAGCCTTCTGATGAATGGCCAGTCACCCTGTAGTGCTCGGGTTCTTGGACCCTCGGCCCTACTCTTTTCTTGGTCCCAGGCATCGCTCCCCTGGGAGGTAGAATCCTCTTCTGGGCTGTCTCCGGCGTCCCTGGGCTATAGCATGGCCAGGTGTGCTGACTGGAAGCATGCAGCTGTTACGCTGCTGTTGCTTCCTGTCTCCCTCTGGAGCTGGCTTTTGTAGCTGGTACCTGGTGCTGGCTGATGATGTCATGCCTCGGCACCGTCCCAGCTGCACCAAAAGTTTGCTAATGAAGCATGTGGTGGCACTGCCCACTGCTCCCTGTTTTCTGCTGCTGCACCTGCACTGGGTAAGTTTTCCCAGGTCATGGCTTTTTCTGGGCCATTTCCCCATGTCTTAAGGCTGCCACCTTTCCACCCCAAGAGCAGGGGTCTTCAGCTCCTTGGACTTGTCACTCTGCAACAAATATAATGAGGAGTTGCTGCCACATTTTTTTCACTTTTGATAGCCCAGTGGTATTCAGAGTAATAGTTGTTGCATTTATTTGGCTTATTCAGAATCCAGAGGGTTTGGATGTTTTTTGGTATATGAACATTGCCACTAGCTGTTGTTTCTCTAGCTCATCTCGCATTAGATATTTGCTAAAGATATTGGCCATTTCCCACATACCTACATGTGGTAAATATTCTCTTCTTTCTGTTGTTTCTCACAGTTGTGTAACTGCTTATGCCATAATTTCTGCTTATAAATTTAGCTTTTCTTTCCTTTCCAAAGCCAATTCCTCTTTCTCATCACTTCCAATTGTGTTCCCAGTTTTAACTCCAAAATGATTTGTCAGAGTGCCCAAAAAACTAATAATAATTCCTGAATTCTAAACACCTATAAGAGATGCTTGTATTCCTGTGAATACCAGAGCCTCTTAGAGTGCATATCATCTTTGTACTCTTATCAAGGACTCTCTAGTTTTCCTGCTTTTAGTTCTAATTTTTTTTCAAAAAAAGAAAACTATCATTATGTACTGCAAAGTTTTAGTATGTCTCAGTTTAATTGAAGAACATCGCAATTTTTCCCCTCGCCTTTACAGTAGTTACTGTTTTTAGAAGTTACCAAATTTTTAAGTCCTTCCAGGTTAATCGTTACTTTACTTTTCAGGTATCTGAATCCTAAAGCTGTCACCTGGGACATTTGGCATGTGTTTTATTTAGATCATAGTAAGCATTACTGTGTTATATTAAAGGTTAGAATGTGTTCTAAGCAGTTGCACAGTACTGTTTACTATAATCTCTTACACAGTCTTGTATATACAGCTTGCTGATTGTCTGTCTGTCCCAGCCCAGCACCACACTGGAGTCTTGGAACCAGTCCTTGTGTTGTGCTGGGCCTGGGGCTGATATTCAGCTCATTGTTCATCCCAGTCCTCATACCTCCCCAGAGCCTTGACCTAGCTCCCATGCAGTGCAGGCTGGATGCAACAGAGGGGCTCCTGGCAAACATCATGGCTGTGTGAGGACTGCAAAATGTGGACTGGTTCAATGATAGCTGAACATGTTACTCAATATGATCTGGAGACCGTCCTTGCATTAAAGTCCTAATTTTGCTGCAATATCATCACACTTAGCACAGGTTTTAATGCTTGAGTAGACAAATGCTGGCATTTTAAATGCAGTTATGAGGCCTTTACTCCTGTTCAGTTCTACCTTACTTACTAATAATCCTTTCGTTACAGTCCTCCTTTTCTTGGATTTTACCATCTTCCATGACTTCCATCAGATTTTCGTCATTTTTTATTTCTGGAGAGAGTATGCATTTGTGTCAGAGGCTTTGATCTCCATCCCCAAAAATTAAAATGGGTTTCTTTGCCTTTGCAGTATCTTGCTATAGCTCTTATCCTGGATGATGAATGTGAATTTACCATTTACAGTGAATTTCAGCCCTTTTATGTAGTGTTGCAGTTTTGCTGAGTTCCCTTCTTGCTTAGAAAGAAAAGTATTCTGGAAAAAATAGAAACCTGTGGCCTTGCTGTATAATGTTAGACATTTCAGAATATTGGTCTTTTCTTGGTTGTGGTAAAATTTGCCTGTGATGGGAAAATAGAGTACTGTCTACTTTTTTACGCTGCTCAAATTCAGCAACTCTGTAATCCATATCTCACATTTTGAATGTGATTTCCTCTTTCAGTTCTTTAAGGTATGGTACAGTTTTAATTCTGATATTTCTTATTTCTCTGTTTTTTTTCCATGTCATCCATTTTGAGTTAGTGTTCTTGATGCCCCAGCAGTCTTATGCAGTACTGCAGCTCTGACTGCTGTTTCTCCCAGTTCATTTTATAATGCAATACTATTATTCTCCAAATCAGTGGATATCTCTTTGCTGAGCTCTTAAAGACCAGATCAGCCCTTTAGTTTCTTGCAATTAGAGGTAACTTCTATTTTAGTGGTCAGTTGATTTTATACACTCACACACCCCTTCCATCACTCCCTTCCTTTGGCCTTTTTATAGTTTGATGTATGAATTACTGTATTTACTTGAATCTAAGATTACCCTTAATTTAAGATGTCATCTTCTTGGACTTCCAGAAGGCCTTCGACACAGTGTGCCACCCAATTCTGGTGGGCAAGCTGAGGGACTGCAGCATTAACACATGCACGGTCACATGGGTGTAAACTGGCTCCAGGGGTGCACCCAGAGGGTGGTGGTGGACGGGTTGATGTCGACCTGGGAGGGTGTGGGCAGCGGAGTCCCCCAGGGCTC
>NW_017728931.1:61882731-61907740 GCF_001723895.1 Crocodylus porosus
CCCCCTTGGAGTCACCAGGAACAATGGCCACAAGCTGAGGGAGGATAGGTTTAGGTTAGATATTAGGAAGAACTACTTCAATGTAAGGGTGGCCAGAGCCTGGAATAGGCTTCCCAGAGAGGTGGTGCTCTCACCTTCCCTGGAGATCTTCCAAGAGGAGACTGGATAGGCACCTGGCTGGAGTCTTATGACCTCTGCCACTCCCGGTGTTCCTTCCTGCCCATGGCAAGGGGTCAGACTAGATGATCTGTCTAGGTCCCTTCTGACTCATTGATTCTATGATTCTATGAAGATGACCCCCCAATTATTAGATCGGGGCAGCCAGTTATTTTGGGTGGAGGGCTGCTTAATGAGTTTTGGTGAGTTGTCAAGAGCCGCAAGGGTAGTCACACCCCTTGACATGTGCCCCACCTCCTGTTTGCCATCTTGGGACCAGAAGTCCTGCCTTACAACCCCTGACCTTTGCCCTGGATGTACCTCCCTTTGCCTCCAGAAGTATTCCTTTTGGGAAGGGGGTTTGGCATCTTGGAACCCGAAAAAACCCCAACAGATTATATAATAAATATCAAACATTGACAATAATATATTTTAATTTTATATTTAAAAAAATGAAGTCTTACTCATATATTGTAGGGGAGTTTGGAGGGGTGGGTATGGGGTTTGTGAGGGGCTTGAGGGTGTGTATGTGGGGTATGGAGGAGGATGTGGGTTTGGGGGGGGTGTTCGTGGGGATGTGTGAGTGGCTATGGGCTGTGTGGAGGGTGGATCAGGGTGTGGGATGTGCGTGGGGGGTATGGGTGTATGTGTGGTAGGGTATGTGCACATAACAGTGGGCAGGTTCTCCCCCAGAGACATGTGCATGGGGGGGCGGTGGTTGCATGTGGGAGAGGGTGTGGGTGGGTGTAGCGTTTGTGAGATGTGTGATTGTGTGTGGGGAGGGTGTGATTGTGGGGTTTACAGGGCAGGGTTTGTGGGTATGGTGGGGTATGCATGGGACTCCCACACATGTGCCCCTCCTTCCTGAGCTGGTCAGCACCCACCCTCACCCTGCAATAGTTTGGGGGCTGTGCACCCTGCACCCTGCGGTGCTTTCCTACCACTGCCAGCAGCATGCAATACCAGAGCGCTCTGGACTCACCCCTGCCGGAGTGGATCAGCCTGAGCCCATGACACAGCTCTGACCTGGTGCGTCCAGTGGGGCTGGGGTGGCTTTGTGGCAGGACTGCCTTTCTAGGCAGCTCAGGTGACAGTGGCTCTTTCTGGCTGCCGCTGACCCTAGCCCGGTGGTACCGGCCAGGACCCATATGCTGCACAGCCCTGACCCGGTGCACCCTGCTTCTGCGTTGGGCTTGTCCAGCCAGGCTCAGCAGCAGTGGTGTGGGACAGAAGCTAGTGGTTGTTCCCTGCTACAGCTACCTGGAGCCTGCACCACACTGCCCTGCATCTGCTCTGTGCTACCACCGCTGCCCTGGTGACGGCAGTAGAGACGCAGTGGAGACCCAGGGCAGCGCAGCACAGGCTCCAGGTGGCTACAGCAGGGAATTGTGGGCAGTGGGGGGAGGGGCTGCTTTCCCTCTGCACCAAACAGCAGCTTCTGTCCTGTGCCGCCACTACTGATCCTGGGCAGGAAAGCCCAGAGCAGGCGCAGGGTGCATGGGGTTGGGGCTCTGTAGTGCAGCACAGGTCCCTGTCAGTACCATGGGACTGGGGCTGGGGGTGGTGGCAGCTGGAAGGAGCTGCCTGCCATCTGGGCTGCCTAGAAAGGTAGTCCAGCTGTGGGGTGGGGCCACACCAGTCCCGCTGAGTGCCCAGGGGGTAGCAGAATGCACCGTGGCTGGACTGTGCCTGGGTCATGGGACCGAGGGACCTGCTATGGGCCAGACAAAGACTTTTTGTAGGCTGGATCCAGCCTGCAGGCCATATTTTGCCTACCACTGAATTAGATTGTAGACATAGAATATTTTAAAATTAGGATCTGGTTATTAGATGGTCATCTTTAAATTTTGTTGCCCCACTGTTGCCATAGGGGAAGTGGTATCAGGGAAAGCAGCAGCTGGGGGGCAGGCAGCCTGCCTCAAGCCTCTTATTTTCCCCCCACCCTTGTCAGTGCCTCTCCCCTACCATTTTCCTCACTTGTCTTCTGCCCCTGGTACAGTTGCTCTTTCTCTCTGGGGGCATGGAGCTCCCAGTAGGGCCAGGCAGTAGCAGTGGCTTGAACTTCAAGAGCCACAGAAGCTCCTCTGCTGCTCTGTGAGCCCTTTTCCTGTGCTCCCCCTACTCTATCCTTCCGTTTCCTTGCGGTCTTAGCTAGGCTGTCCCACATATCCCTTACCTCATACATAAGCTACCCTGGCCCCCTTCATAGCCACAGCAGCTGCCTGCTTGGCTCATATTCAGTTCTAAGATGAGAGGTTTTCCCCCCATGCTGAATTGGGGGGGTACGAGGGGGGGAGAACCTCAATTTATATTTGAATAAATATGGTACCTTCACAGGCTGGGGCTTCTTGAAGTGTTTCTCTTTCTGACTAATTCAGGAGGTAACTTTTCTGGCACTCTCTGTGCATTGTTTTTTAGCATAGAAAACAATTGCTCTTTATTCGCTCTTAACTGAGGTAGTCATTTTACCTTGAGCCTCATCTCGGATGCTGATTTTTTTTTTTCCCTTGTTTTTATTTTTTAGCTTGCCAGAACTTGAATAATTTCCCTAACACCTTATAGTCCTGATGTTAAATACTTTTTTTTCCACTTTACATCCTCTGAAAACAAGATTCCTGAAATCTTCTTCATGTTGCCTTTCCCTCTCATTACCTCATAACAATCACTTCTCATAATCATTTTATCCTTTGTCCCTATCCTTCACTCCCAAGTATTTCTTTAACAATACATCTTCATCTCCATGCAGCAGGAATTGTTTTGTTTTCCCTGTAGCTGGCAGGGATCTACCTTTTTTGCAGCCTGTTTTCCAAGGAAGAGGAAGGAAGCTGCTGCTGATTCCTTTTGATTTTGCAACTTGCAAAGTGGGTTGTGGAGAGTCCTATATGACATGGCAGGAAGGAAAAGGTCTCTACCTAGCCAGCTTGCCTACTGCTTTCTCAGCTCAAGCTAAGAGTTGGTTAGATGCCTGGAGATGATTACCATTCATTGGCCCCTCCCCAGGAGTGTTCTCCAAGTAACAATCTTCAGCTTTTCAAAGCAGAGAAGGTTAAGCAGGCTGCTTACTGAGTGAAAGGAATTTCCCTTCCCAGGAGAGACTGCATGATCTCTTCTTGGCAAAGATGGCATAATTCCTTTACAAGCAGCAAACCAGGTTGATATCACCTGCTGGTGAATTAATATAGGTTGGGGTTTGGGTGAAAACAGGATCTCAAGAAGAAGGCATAATTCACATCCTTATTTTTCTGTACAAGGTTCCATGATTTGGAAGACCCTAGAGTCTTGAGATTTGAAAATGTGTAAAGAGAGAGATCCTTTTAGCCTTGTTCTATGAAAACAATTTCAAATTGAAAAATACACAGTATGAATGGCAGCTTTTGAGTAAATCTCAGGGCTGCAAAAGCAGTAGGTATTGTAGAGCTTGACTTAATGGAGCTGAAAGATGCAAGGATGCATAACTCGTGGCTGCATTTTGTTTGTCCATGGCCAATACTCTCACAAGCAAGAAAGTGATGGATGTATTTTACAATTGCAAAAATAATAAAACCAGAATACAGTCAAATCATGGTACCTTGTACACAAAAATAAGGATGTGAATTATGCCTTCTCCTTCTTGTAGTCCAGTTTTCACCCAGATCCCAACCTGTATTCATTCACCAGCAGATGGTATAAGCCTGGTTCCTGCTTGTAAAGGAATTATGCCATTCTTAGACAAGGAGAGAGCACTCAGTCTCTCCTGGGAAGGGAAATTCCTTTCGCTCAGTAGGCAGCCTGCTTAACCTCTGCTTTGAAAAGCTGAAGACTGGTATCTATAATGTGGATGCTGTTTGACTGGTACATGATACAAGAATCTCTCAGAAATAAAGCGGAAAGCTTGTGGGTTATTTTGTAGTTATAATTATGTGACTTCTACGGGTAATCAGTTTTGTTCAGTCTCTTTCTGTCATATAAAGAAGGAAGAGGAGCTAGAAAGAAGTAAGGAGTAATGGGGTATGTGTATGTGGTTCCCTTAGCTTCCCTTGAAAGAAGCAGATGGTTAGGGGTCTCAGGAGGTAGAAGAAATGGGGCCATTAGACTGTCAGTGGGTTGTGAAAAGCTGCAGCATCTGTGCAAGTGGAGACTTGTTCAGCAGCAGGGGAGCCGGCAATAGCAGCAGATGATCTCTGCCTCGAGCAGTCTGTGGGATTGCAGTCCAATCAGGGATTGCTGTTGAGGGAGTTGCTGTAGGTAACCTTGGTAATAATCCAGTTGGTCAGGCAGACTGTAGAGGGAAGATAACGGGTTGATGCCTGTGCTCTGGCTTCCTAACTTTAATTATGTTTCTTACCAAGCCCAAGTCTATTTATCTAGCCCAGACTAACAGCTATAATATGGAAAAGTTCCTGACCCATCCTGAGCTGGGCATTATCAACATATTCAGCATTAGGGGAAAGACATTTTTTAAGATGCTTTTTCTATTTGTGTGATATCGCTACACTTTCAGAGGGCTAGGATAGTCTGAGCTGCAGGTAGGACTGTTACAAAGCTCAAGTATTTTGAAAAGGGTGGCATGCAGGCAGGTTAGTGTGTTTGGGGTTGAAATATTTTTTCTTCATTTTATTTTTCCTCTTTTTGTTTTGTATTGTTTGTTTTGTTGTTTTGTTTTTACAATTACACTACACAGTGTATTCCTCAACACCATTTTTTTTTCTAGTTGCAGAAAACTTTTTATGGTGCTTCTCTGAATATCTGGTACTATATCTCTTCTGCTCTTCCTGACTCCGCTTTGTACAGAAAAGAACGTTTTGGGAAAAGGTACTGGTTGAGATGTCTCTCTTCTGCTGCAGCATAGTGGTGTTTCAAAGCACTAGGCAAGAGCTAGTT
The DNA here is from genome assembly GCF_001723895.1 of Crocodylus porosus. Classification (NCBI taxonomy): domain Eukaryota; kingdom Metazoa; phylum Chordata; order Crocodylia; family Crocodylidae; genus Crocodylus; species Crocodylus porosus. The sequence continues at coordinate 61,887,748 of NW_017728931.1, forward strand.
GAGGATGTATGCCTCAGAGGATTAAACTGGACAGTTGGCTTCATTCAAGACTAGTCACCTTGAGCCCTGTCCTTTTAGAACTGTTGGTTTTTATGGGCCATGCCCAAAAGAGAGAATGAAGGATGGAGATAAAGAGTTATGATTCAGGACTATATGCGTGTCATGGTCAGATCTAGGACTAATGTCAGTACGTGCTGTTCTTCTGGGTCAGCTTCACAGATGGGCTTTGGTTGCCCAATAGGGAAAGGTCTTTTGTCTCTTTGGAGTTTGGTTGTACACTCACAAGACAATGAATTGCATTAAAACTGGGCTGCAGATCTAAGCAGTCTGGTGTGAAATTAATGATCTAGATCAGGAGTCAGCACCTATTGGCTAAGGGTCTTCTTAAATTGCAGTTTCACGGAAACCACGAGATCTGGGATTGTCCTTGAAATTAAAAAAAAAAAATGTTGGCTACTCAGTGGGAGGCGGTGGTCCTCGCTGCCGCTGTGGCCCATCCTCACAGCTCACCCAGGAGGAGAAGGCACTGACTGGCGGAGCAGCACAAAGGGCAGCCCTTCGTTCCGGGGCCTCTCTGCCAATCAGTGCCAAAGGGCAGGCCTGAGCAAAAGGCAGCCAGCAATCAATATAGCAGCCCTCCCTTTGTCCCTTCTCCCCTCCGGGGCCTCTCCGCCAATCAGCACCAAGGGGTAGGACTGCCAGAGCACATCTGCGGAATTTACTACTTATGCCATGACTAACCTGTGGAAATTCATAAGTCTAACTGCAATTTAAGTAGATCCCTACCCATGGCTGAGCAGGTGGGAAAAGCAGCAGCAGCACTGCCTTGGGCAGGGGTGGGGAGCAACAGCTGCAGCAAGTATTGCATTCTTAGGGCTGAGCTCTTTTCATGCACAAAAATGGTCCTGACCCGCTGGTCTTGACTTTTTCTTACTTTTGGAAATCTGTATTTACATTCCAATAAGCAGAAATAAGTTGTTTGTAAATCTTACCCTAGACCTTTAGGGATACTTCTGACACTGCAAATATCATATTGACATGTCATGATTGACAGCCATTGTTTAAGAGACACCTGAGCGCTGGTTTAGTTGAGGATGCTGTGTGTCAGGATTAAGTGTATTGGTGCAACTGTGAGGAAGAGATACCTAAGCCTGGACTTGTGCATGGCATGAGAAATCTCTCTCAGGTTTTCCTGTTAATTGCATCTGCTTCCATTCAAAGAGGCCCCCATGCTTATGGCTGAAACTGATTTTGCTTTCATACTTCGTCGTGTAAATACAAACTGCAGCCTTTTTCTGTCTGCATGGCATATTGGTGTGTCAAGTTTATTCTCTCTCTCTCTCTCTCTCTGAGAGATCTATATCTGTATCTATCTATAGATAGATATAGATATTATGTATATCTTACAAAGTTCCTTCCAGCCCTGATGTCTATGAAATATATATATGAGAGAGAGAGATGAGATGTATCTAAGACTACATTTATGCTGTGGACTTTTTAAGTTCCTGATATGTGCTTTCAGGCTTAAAGGACACTTAACCATACAGTGGTACCTTTTAATAAAGAGAGAAAATTTTAAGCCTGCCAGAAACCAGATTTCTTCAAGAGCTTACACTGGCTAATACTTTTGAGAAACATTTTTTTGCTTTTACAAAGAGAAGTTTGCTCTTTGACTGAATACACAGATAGCCTAATTCTCTGTAGTCATTCAGAATGCAGTAAGTTGGTGAGCTGCTCTTACTCTGCTGCACTCTCATCCATCTGATACAATGATTAAATACTTCATCGACCAGTTGAGATAATAGGAATAAAGTAATGGAAGTGGAACGTGGTCATCAGATAAGTCCTCCTATTTCGAAAATAAATGCACAAGCATCTTCCTAGCATGGAACGCATTTCTTTTGGAGGCGTGCCATCTCAGTGACAATGATACATCTTCCACTGATGGCATCTCCCCCAGCACTAGGTAACCCTCTTTTGATCTCAGTCTGATAAAATGCACAGCTTGTCTTCTGTCATCTTGGAATGACCTGCTAGTGGGGAATGAAGCTTGTGTGGCCAGTGGATTTTTTTAAAATCCCCTAAATCAAAGGTTCCCGAACTGAGGTACATGCACTGCTTAGGTGGAAGACATCTCTGGGGGGCATATGGGAGAAATTGTGTAATGTCAGATTTAATTTTCATAATAATAATAATTGGGATTTAAGGGCTTAAAATATAAAATGTATGCTGGGAGGGATACATGAACAGCTGGTATCTCTGGAAGGGAGTATGCAATAAGAAAAAGTTTGGGAACCTCTCCCCTAATCGATTCTCTATTCTGCTTCCATTTCAAAGGTATTGCAGATGCACATGTTTTTATACTACAGTCTTGAACCTGAGGTCATCGTGGGTACTGAGATATCTGGCCACAAGCTGGGTGCAAGGAATATTGAAATTCTGTTTATTTGACTGCTGCTAAGTTTTGCCCAATCACTTTAACAGTAGGAAAATATGTTATTCAAAAGACCTTGTGTTGCCTTTCCCATTAGAACTGACTTTGTGATGTGTGACAATGCAGTCAAAGTAGTACTTGTTTTGGGACAAGGGGGTGGTTGATAAATATGAGAGCAATGCCTGAAAACCTTTAAGTATTGGTTGATGAAAATCTCCAGCAAAAAACATATGGGCCCACCTGTTTGTTAATATTTCATTTTTCTGTCTTTCAGAAATGTTCCCATTGCCAGGAGCCAGGAGCCACCTTAGGCTGCTACAACAAAGGCTGCTCTTTCCGATACCATTACCCATGTGCCATCGATGCAGGTAAGAACAGATAAGAGAAACTGTCTTACACTAGAAGAACATCTCACCCTGAACACTTTACAAATTGGTATATGCTGAGTTTCCTTATCCACCAGGAAAGTACAGTAACAATCCAAGTGGTGAAACAGGGCTGCTGGTAGAGTTTACAGCAGCATTTTAGGAATAGGTTGGAACAAAGATTTAAAAAGAATCTGCTTGAAGCTGCAGAAAGAATTTTAGGTTTCTAGAATGCAGCTACAAGAACTGGAATTTAGCCGTGACGTGGGAGATAAGCACCTATTTTCCTTGGAAAAATGTTTTTTTAGAAACTCTTAAGTAATCAGAACCCCTTATTTAATGTGTTATTTAAAAGGTAGCCGTCCTTCAGCAGGACCTTCCTTAGCGCTGCAGTTGGGTCATGACCTAGTAACAACTTCAACTGGGAAGTGTGATTTCTTTAAGTTATCAATGTCGCATCCAGGCACGTCTGTCCTGCCCCCTCCTCCCGTGGTGGTCTCTCATCCAAGCACTGACTGTATTCCCTTCTGATCAGCTGATTTACCGAAAGCCAGGAAGTTATGACTTTTGGGGAAAATTACTACCCTGATTACTGGGTAAAAAAGAATAGTTTTTTTAATGTTGTGTACACGAATGTCTTTCTGACTACTGATTATCTGTCTCCTTAAGAACTCGCATTATATAGAGGATAGGATGTTTCATCTCAGGACAAAGAGAAATCTTACAGAAATGAATTAAAGCAGTGGTTCTCACCTTTTTTGTGCCAGGACCCATGTGCCAAGATCAGACCCACAGTCCCCTTCTCTCCCCGCCCCCCCAGTCTTGCTGGCCTTCCTCACCCCCAAGCCACTGGCCTTGCTGGTGCCCCTCACCCCAACTTGCCAGAGGGGGCACCCAGCTGCCTCCGTCCTGCTTGGGCCAGAGTGCAGGCAGTGAGTGCGGGCCCCGTGCCACTGGGCCAGGCATGCAGCTCCCCTCTGCGAAGGACTTACCCCTGTTTCCTTCCCTCCTCTCTGAAGGGCCAGGTGCCTTCTCCCCACTGTCCCCCTGCTGTGCCACTGCTCTGCGCCTGGCCACTGTCCCAAGAACTGGCATGAAGGCATGTGTGCACACCGTCGTCGTGTGGAACATTGCCAGCCTGCAAGGGGAAACCCACACTTTCACAGGTTTTTCTGGGAACCTGCTTGTGACCCTTTCAAATATTTTTGTGACCCACTTTTGGGTCATGATCCACCAGTTGAGAAACACTGAGTTAGAGACCAGGTTGAAGTGTGAGTCATCTTTTCCATACCAGCTCATTGTTTAAGTCCTGCACCTGTGTTGTGTTGTCTTCTAATTTCTAAAATCTTTGAAATTTTGGACTGTTGATTTGTCACTTTCTAAAAAGCTATAAATATGTAGCAGGTGGCAGTTTGATTCTATGATCACATACTGTTTTTTTTTTCCAACAGGACCCTAATCTTATTCACTACATGGAATTAATGGCTCCCATTTAATGAGTGCCTTTTCAGTACTGTGTTTTATCTTCTGTGTTGAATGTGTTCCCCATACCTTATTTACTCCAAACTGTTAAAACCCTGCTCTTAAGTAGAACTGTTTAATTTCTTTATGGGTATTTTTGTGGTGCTCATCACTATAGTAGCCAGTGCTTCCCAGGTATTAATGAAATTATTTTTACAATGTTCCTGTGAGACAAGAACCATCTCGTTTTGTGATGATACAGTGTCTAGTGCAGTGGAGTCTTGGTTATTGATTAGGGCCCATACATGCTATACTAATACAAATAATAAACCTGTTCACAAATTTTGGGTGCTCAACTTGAGATGCCGATGGCTTGAGCATGCAGAACATGACAGCATACTTTATTGTCTACAGCATAACTTCCACTGATTTTTACCTGCGGGTTGTAAGTGCTTAGAATGTCTAAATCAGATTTCATTGTCTCAAATTGAGTAAGCAGAAGGTAAAACTGGTGACTGCATATGAAGAGCATCATATAGGAACTCTGGATCAGAACCAGGGACAGAATGCAGTTCTCTAGGGCAACATTGTACTGCCATAAGACCCATCCTTTTTCTTTCTGTAGTTCATCCTCTTACTGCCTTAATTTCTCCCTACCGGTCAGCTCTTGCATGGGGAAAGCCCTCCTCCCCTCCTGGCCTGGCCTGGGATGAAGGGAGCTGGAGGCTGCAGTGTGTGGAAGAGCGGGGAGGAAACTCCTCCCTCTGTGAACTGTAGGTTACTGATTCCTGCCAGACAACAGCAGTTTTCTTTTCTACAGGTGATTCACCCCCAGAGCAGGTCCATCTAATGCATCAAGTGAGGCAGGGGTTTTGTAGTTATGTAATTAAAAGCTAACATATCCCCATGCACATATACATTAGTATAAAATTGCAAAGGCACTTCTGGCACTTCCCCACTCTTGAGTGCTTGATTTGTAATTTCATTAATGTTTCCTTAGTCTAGTGTTTTTGTTTGTAACTTCCTAGGTTTTTAACAAAGTAAACTGTAAAGTCAAATTCCATTGTGCAACCTTATATGGATTCCTGGCTCATCAGAAGCCTCAAACCTTTTCACTGTACCACAAAGCCTCTCTCATTTGAAGTAGCAAAATAATTGATAGCGACTGTAAATTGCTCTGTAGACTAGTAGTAGGAGAGGTAGACTACTGCGCCTGTGGATTTTCAGAAGACAGCTGCAAGGAAATGGTGAACCATGAGAATCTTTATTTCTGTTGTAGGCTTACCAAACAAGTATGATGTGGTAGATACAGGCTTTTCTTCTTTCCTCTCCTCCATATCTTTGTCAGCTGTGGCCCCTTCTTGTTTCGGTGGGGCGGGCAGGCGGGTGGTTGGTACGTCCGTCCGTCCCCAGGACTATTCATCTCCTCTGCTGAGTTCCAGGATCTTCAGCTACCAGTCTTGGTCTCCTCTCCTCAGACTTTTCAGACCAATCCCAGTATCCTTGCCCAGTAGAACCGTTTTTTCCTCTTCTCACTCCTTATCTGATGTTTCTTTCTCCGTCTTACCCTGGCCTCCAGTCATCAGCCCTGGTCCACCATTCCTGTCCTGGACTGGCTCCCAGTTCCAGCCACCTTCTTTGGGCTCCTAATCAAATCACCTGTCCTGTCTCCAGCTCATTTTCCCTGTCCCTTTTGCCTTGACCATCTCAATTCTGCTTCTGTGGGGCTAATATATTATATACCCCACAGTTTTGTTTTGTTTTTCTGTCCCCAACCTCCTTGTCCATTTAGTCTCAATTGCTCCTCCAACTCTTCACTTGATCCAAGTCTACCACTGGCTACTGTTCCTCCTACCGCCACCTACTCTGACCTTGGCCCCTCCTATTCAGTCAATTACTGTCTGTGATTTGGTCCCAGTTTCCTCCATATTCCCAATTCCAGTTTACATCTAACCAACCCAGCTTCTACCCCAAGTCTCTCCAGTCTGTGCCTTCCTGTCACAACCTGTTCTTCCTTACTCTCTCTCTTCCTTACTCTCTCCTGACTCTTGCGTGGTCTGTATTTGCATCAGGTGACTTGCTTGTCCAGCCTGCCTGGACCCAGCAGGAAGGTTGCTGACAATTTCCTTGCTCTTGGTTCTGGTGCCTGGATTTGAGATTATCCATAGCAACCCAGGGCTGTGGTATCAGGAAAGCCTTGTGCAGCACCAGATTTGGGCATGTCAAGTGCAGATGGAGTCCAGCTGCTAAACTCTCAAGGGTTTAGCTGAGTCTGTAAAACTGACTCTTCCTTCACTCCCCCCCACCATTGGGTGAATTTCATAGGGATGGCAAAGGCATATCCCTCCAAAGTTTCAGACCTCTGATTCGAAGCAAGGGAGAACTGTGGGTTTTCAGAGAAAAGGTGACTGGAATTTTTCAATATGAGCAAAATAACATTTCCCCCAGCATCATTCTTGAAATGACTGGATCTTTTAGGTAAGAATTGTCTAAAAATGTCAGCATGAAATACATATGTACATGGAAAATTTCATCCAAAAGTTTGGCAAAGGCTGTAAGTAACTGAAAATAGGAATTTAAAATGGGACATGTCAGGCAACCTTTATAATTAGCTCCACTTTATTTATATATATAAATATATATATATAAAATAGACCAACAAAAGCCTTATTGTATAGTAAGGCTTGATTTCCAGGTCTGCAAAAGTAGATTGCATGTGCTTCCTGAAGAAATGGATTGATGTTCTCTCTGCCAGCCTTCTTTTCTCAGTCTGTCATCTCTCTGTAAGCCCTTGCATCAGCAATGCAGTTCAGTTGTCTGTCTTGCAGTGAGTCAGACTCTGAGAGATTCAGATATTCTCTCAAGTTTCTTGAGCCGTGCAAGGGATTCCCTGGGGTACTAGATTCAGTTGAAGCCATTCCCTCCTATTACCAAGGATGAAACCACCTTGCATTTTGAACAAAACTAGGGCAAGGAACATGAGCGCCCAACTCTGAGTAACCTCCCCAAAGCTCTGTATTGTCAATTACAGGGGCTTTTAGATGTATAAAATGCATACAACTCCATTATAAAAATATATGCAAAGTGTGTTAAAACAAGACTTCCCCATCATTCATAACCATGTTAGTACTAATTATATTTTGAACTGTCTTCTTCCTTTCAGGCCCAGGTACATTACAGATAACCAACTAGAACAGGAACCTAGTGATTGTCATCCACATTAATATACTGGAAGATTCTAGGGGTTTTTTTTGTTTGTTTAATTGCTTCTCCTTTGACTCCCATTCTGATAGCTCACTAGGGTTCAGTGTCACTAAGCATAGAAGTCATAATGTTCTGTGTTTCATACTGAAATCCTTGTGCTGGTTAGTCTTGGGGAAAAAAAATGTTTTGTACCAGTCTTCATAGATTTCATAGACATTAGGACTGGAAGGGACCTTGGAAGATCATAGAGTCCAGCCCCCTGCCTAACGGGCAGGAAGTCAGCTGGGGTCATAGGATCCCAGCAAGGTGAGCATCCAGATTTCTCATGAAGGCGTTCAATGTAGGTGCATGAACCACCTCCACTGGCATGCTATTCCAGATCCTGGGGGCTCTGATAGTGAAGAAATTCTTCCTATGTCCAGCCTGAAATGGTCTTGCTGGAGTTTATAACCGTTAGACCTTGTCATCCCTTGGGGCGCTCTGGTGAACAAACGTTCCCCCAGATCCTGGTGGTCACCCCTGATAAACTTATAGGTGGCCATTAAATCACCTCTGGGCCTGCGCTTTTCCAAGTTAAAGATTCCCATAGCTCTCAGCCTGTCGTCTTAAGGTCTGTTTTCCTGACCTCTGATCATGTGGGGGGCTCTTCTCTGAACTCTCTCAAACTTCTCCACATCCTTTTTGAATTGAGGAGCCCAAAACTGAACGCAGTACTCCGGCTGCGGCCTCACCAAGACAGAGCACAAGGGGAGAATGACATCTCGGGATTTGCTTGAGAAGCATCTGGATGCAAGCCAGTGTTTTGCTTGCTTTACTGGCTGAAGCATCATATTGAAGGCTCGTATTCATCTTGTGGTCAATCATGACCCTCAAGTCCCTTTCATCCGTAGTGCTAACCAGCGTAGCACTGCCAAGCCTATAAGCATGCTGCAGGTTTTTCTTCCCAAGGTGGAGAACTTTGCATTTTTCAGTGTTAAATGCCATTAGGTTCTCATCCACCCGTTTCTTGAGCCTGTCAAGGTCAGCTTGGATCGCCCTCCTGTTCTCAGGTGTGGATGCTTTACCCCTTACAAATTAGCTTGTTAGCTGATAAAAAAAAAAGTATGTTGTTCATAAACTTTCAGTCTGTGCATGCATATGGATATCCTAATTTAGTGGTTCCCGAAAGTTTTGGACCAGTGGAACAGTCAGCCTTCAGATTTCCCCTGGACCACTGTTTACCCTTGACATGAGACTTCTTTGAACTGCTCTTTTTATCCTTTACTTGGGAAAGGAGGCTCCATTCTTCCCATGTACCACTGACTGGGCAAAGGGAGCTCCATTCCTCCCAAACACCCCCAAAAAACATCCTTTCCCAATGTTTGTCTTCTCATTTGCTGGTTGATGCACCTGGCACACACAATTATTTGTAAAGCGGGGTGGAAGAGGTTGAGGGGGAGCGTGCCACCTGCTTGTGTTCCTTTTGAGCACAGGGCTTACTGTGATCTGTGGATTACTTAATTGTCCTATGGATCCCAGTTGAAAACCACTGCCCTAATATCTTACGTCTCATCTCCTTTCATTCAAAATACTTTTGTCAGCATGAGAGATCCTTGTGCACAAAAACTGAAGTGTTGTTGACTTGTTAAAGAGTGACAGTTAAATAGTGCTGCTTAAATAGTTTGTGTGGAGATGTTTGTGGTTAACATTTTATCTTTGCTCTACTTTCTGCCCAAATTTATAAAAGGCCACTGATGTTTCTGAGAGAACTTAGTCCTTGGAGCATCTCCATGGAAACTGGACTTTTGTTTCTTAAGATTTTTGCATCCACTCCTCCTCCTTGTTCTCCGTCACCTGGAATCAGATCCTGGTCTTTACATCAGTTTTCCAGACAGCATTTGTATTGTATGATATGTCAGAGGATTTTGACCCTAAATAAGGAAAAATATAGTTTAAAAATATGTTAAACTCTTAAGGGATAGAAACCCTCTTTCCTTGCAAATAGCACTGGAGTGATGGATGATAGGAAGGAGGTGGGGAGAGAGGAAGTGACAAAAAAAAGTATATGATGAAGCAATAATTTTTCCTTGACTCCTCCATTTAGGAAAAAAACAGTCCAAACAAATGAGATCCCTTCCCCTGTCTGTCCTGAACTGGCATAACTTTGTCCGGTGGTCTCTCTGCCTGAAGTTATTTCGAAGGGCTGACTAAAGCTTCTTCATCTGTAATATAGGCGGTAGTGACCAGCAGTTTTTGCCATCTTACGCATATTTTGTTGCTTTTGTCAAATGCTGATAATGCCTCTCCAGTTCTCAGTGAGACAAGCTTCCTTATCCCTTAAAACACATAAGCAAAGGTGGCATTAATGGATAACTATATTGGCATTTTCAGTAAATATTGCCAATTTCAATAAAAATCTATGGTCAGTTCTTCTAACTCCAGTGATTGTTCAAATCAGGTGCGAGGCATTTTAACAGTAGGTGGTCTCTGACTGCTTGCCCCATAAGCAGTTCCTGCTTTGGGCATACATGGGATATTTAATCTGTCAACAGTGCTAAATTCACAGCACAAGAAAAAAGGTAGTCTTTGCTTTTTAATGTTTTATGTTTTGTTCTGGTGTTATGATACTATACAGTCATAATTCATGGTGGAAATCCCACCTTTATAATAAGAGAGCACAATTTTTGCTAATACTGTATTTGGAATTGTTGCCCTTAGGAAGATTAAGGGTTTTACTTCAAGTAACTTAGCAAAGAGTAGTAACTTAGCCTATTGCATGCTGCTTCCCTCTGATGTTGCAACAGAAGCATTTCATACCAGCAAGAGAAGCTCTGCCAAAGCTTGGGTGTCTAGAAAGCTTTTCCCTCAAGCCTTAGTTGCAGTCTCCTGCTGCCTGCTAAACTCTTCTAGCAGATTGGAACAGTAGGGAACTCTGGTTATGCTACATACTTAAGTGGGTTTTAAATTAACACATTTTATTTACCATCATGCTGTTTGCCAGTATTTGGGGAAGCTGGAGAAGATGAGAGGTCATAAAGTGCCCTGGTGAATTCTCTGCTACCAGAAAATGCAGGGGCTGGGTAACACCAGATTAGGGAGGTGGTGGTCTTCTGTCTTTTCTCATGGGTGGGAGAGGGGGAGGATGCCTAAGAGATGCAACTGAATTCCCAAGGAGGATAGCCCAACACTGCTTCTAGTCATGAAATGGAAAGATAGGATTCTTGAAATCCTTCAGTAGAAATCAAGAGCTCTGAAGTTTGCACAACCTGTTACCTTCAGCGTACTTTTTCTGTGGTTGCAGCTCTTAAGAGTCTAAGAAAAGTTAACTTAGCACCCTTTAGCATTGCTAAATTCACTCATAAAACAAATCTAATTTCTCCCAGTTTTGTAACAGATGAAAATTATACAGACGTGAAGTGTGGAGGCAGATTTGAGAGCAGTATGAGTGACCGGACTATTGAGCATGGTGTCTGTAAAAGTGATTACCAGCTTTTGTGCTGGGAATAAGTCACCCCCTTCTTCCCCCCACAACACCCCTTACTCTTCCTCCTCCCCATGCTAGTGACAGATGCCTTTGGACAGGAATGAGAGGCACAAAGAAAGAATCATCTGTTAAGATCAGATGGGTGTGCCTGGTTTTTCCCATGTTTGTATTTCTAAAAGATGGAATCTATGGAGGGAGGAGAAATTTATACCTCTGTACTGATGATTCTTGTTCTTTACACAACAACAGTGAGGAAATTGGCAAGATTTGGTCTTTACATATTGATGACTGTAAGAATAATACCACTCAGGTCTCTTGGTAACTTTATTTACCAAAACATTCTTGTGGAAAACTTGACAAGATAGTTCTGTAAAAGATCTTTGAATCCAAAATGCATCTGGAAGGCGTGGTTAATACACATGACATCATGGAGGATGCATTTTTTTTTTTAAAGTACTAAATCAAATTGCTATCTCTCTTCTCCTGTAGATTGTTTACTAAATGAAGAGAACTTCTCAGTGAGGTGCCCGAAGCACAAGGTAAGAAGAACCCTTTTCCTCAGTGGGCCCATTCTGTGCTGCCCTCTGGTGGGGGCTGCATCTCATTTTTGTCTTTTAAATGAATAATTGTATATTTAGATAGCTTTAAACAATATTTCTGTAGTTCAGTGGGATGTATTCTGGGCACAGACACCTCTGTAGATGAAGATAGAGAATTAAGGAGATATGCATATTTCCAGATGTTGTCTAAACTCTTAGAGGCTCTTTAGAAAATCCAGCTTCATACTTAATGAGCTGCTCCTGTTGGAATGCTATAGTAAAACTTTCTGTTCAAGGTTTTTTCTAAAACTTGAGAGATGCAGGGAGAAAGGAAGAAAAGTAGCTGACAAAAAGGGTTTCATCGCTTTGGAAGCAAGGACCAACCAGAGATGGAAAGAGCTTAGTCCTCCTTCAGCAAGAGTTAGCAGGCTGAATACCTGGTAACTTGGCTGATTCTGTTTCCTCCTCACATCCTCAGTACAAGTTCCTGAAGTATATGTCTATGAGGCAGCAGAATTTCTGTCACTTGTGTAAGTAGGTGATCAAAATGTCAGGTGGAATTGCTTTTTTCTTACTCAGCTAGTAAGAAACCATTTAAAATTTGTGAAAGAGTATAGATGGTACAACTGGGAAATTAGGTGGGGGAAGGATTTTGCTCTTTCGAATCTGCAGGAGGATATATTAGTCTCCATTCAGGTACAGTACTTGTTAGGAGCTTTCTCCTTCTGTGCCTGTGGTTAGAGTGACATCTGCTGGTAATTTGTTTTTTTACAGGAGGCAGTGATTATTGATTATCTGTAAAAGAGATTTGTATTCTTGTGCAGCGTGTTTTGTTCTTGTTGTTACTGTGTGGTGGTGGTTGTGTTACCCCAGTAGGAATACATACATTCACTTCAGTTTTGAAAATGTAGGGGGAGTGTTGATGTTTGCTTTTCATGTTAACTATGTAGTCCCCACCTAGCCTAGAATCCTCAGACAAGGATTTCCAGACAGTACCATGGACCAGCCTCTTTTCCCACCCTTTTATTTAAAGAAAATTTTTTTTTGTCCTTTCAGTTGTGGAGATTTATGGTTCTTGCACTCTTTCAGGGTTAAATTGACATATGACTACCTACCTGAATTTGCAGGCAGCCTGAAACAGTAACTTAAAGATACAGTTTGATCCATCAGCTGGAAAAAACTACAGGAATGCTGTCTTTTGCCCAGCTCTTGACATCTGATTAGTGTGAATAGAAAGGATCAATACATGAGGACTATGCTTTATTGCTGCCCACTAAAAAAACATGCCAGAAGGGGAAAAATCTTACAGCTTTTCATCAGTCAGTTAGGTTCAAGTAGTACTGCTGTATTAGTATTAGCTGTTAGAACAAGGAAGTTATACCAGGAAAACACAGTTGTCTTATGACTACAGTTCAATCTGTTGTACAAGCTATTTGAGAACATATAAGTTCTGTTATCTGGTAAGCTTTGGAGGGAAAAAGGGTGCCAGCAACATTAAGAAGAGGTACTTGATGAAGCTATTAAAGCTGTGAACTTTACTGAAAATCCACTGCACATCTTTTCCCTACTTTGAGGTCAGGAGAGGGAGAGGTGTTCAGGAGCTTCTGTTTCACACCTAAGTTTTTGTTGGCTTTCATATAATAAAGTTGGAGATGCTTATTTGATCTCAGTGAAAATAAAAGGTTTTTCTTCACTTGAATGTGGTTTAGCCTTTGCATGAGACTTCACTAACTTGCTGGTTTGTTCTGAATGCTTTTTTAGGGGAGAATAACACCATCCTGCTCTTACGTATTGCTAATTGGGCAGAGGTTCTCAGCTAGATGTGGAGCCATTCCAGGCTCTGTCCAAGCATATTGAATATCACTCTAGTAAGATGATGCATGGAATAAATTAAAATACGACTTTGCAACAAATGAAAGTGTGAAAGTTGAGCCATTGGAGAAGGGAAGGGACTTCCAGTCAGACAGTTTTAAAAAAATTCTGTTTTTAACTTGTCAGTAGCTAACTAACATCTGACACCTCAGCTCTTCAATTCAGGTATGAGAGCTAACTTGATAAATCCTTTGAGAGATCCAGTAGGTCCTTTAGAATAGGGGTAGGCAGCCCCTGGCACATGTGACAGAGCATGGCATAAAAAGGCATTTTGCTTGGCTTGCATGCCTTAGGGAAGATGGCGAGGGAGCCATGAGGAGCCCAATCCTTGTAGCAGTGCAGCCTCTTCCCTGTTATCTGCCTTGAGGTGCGTGTGCACCCACAGCCAGCAATGAAGCAGGGAAGGGCTCTGTAGACCGTAGTGCAGCTGCTTGCAACCTCCCTGCTTTCTTCTGTGAACAGCTTGGGCTCCATGGTGGGTAGCAGGGGCCTGCCCAGAACACTGCCTGACTGTGGCAGGCAGCCAGGAGGCTGCAAGGTCTGTGGAGCCCCAGCCTGGCTTGTCGCAGGGGCAGATTGCAGGGAAGGGGCCAGGGCTATGCTTCCACAATAAGGATTGGGCCCCTTGCAAAGCCCCCCCCACTTCCTTTTCCTCCCCTTCCTTCCCCCCCCCAGCAACATCATACAAGTAAAGGTGGCAGATGATTTTGGCACTCTGCCCAAAAACATTGCCAACCCCTGTTTTAGAAGAATTAGGGAAGGACAAGCTCAGTATTCCATATTTCTAAGGTTGAATGACGGGCAAGAGAGGGAGCCTGCAGACCTCTTGTGTAAATCCTAAAGAAGCAGAAAGGGGTGTGTGCTCAGAGTTTATAAGACAGACGAACAAAACCTTTGTAGGTCACCTTCAAGTGATGTTATTAAGTTCTTGCTCTGCTCCTTGTTGTTAAATTCTGTGGTTTTTTCTTTCTTTTTAAAATCAAAACATTCTTACAAAATGCTGACTTCTGTTACAGGGAAAATCCTGTCTGAAAATCTGTGCATGTCATTCCAGTACTGACTCTCTCTCTCTCTCTCTCTCTCTCTCTCTCTCTTTCTTTTATATATTTTTCTGTGTGTCTTTTGCTCTCCCTCATCCTCCTTCTCCTCCTTTTGGCTTGCTGGTTTGTCAGCCCCTCCCTCCTTGCTCTCTTCCCTCTTTGCAGAACAAGATGGTGAAAGGCAGCCTCAGCACAGAGCAGTCGGAGCGGGGGTGAGGGGGGAAGTGTGTTCCTGGGAATGGAAATAAAAGCAAGCACAGGTGAGTTGGGGAGAACTTTTTGTTCCCCCATGTCCTTCCCCACTTCTGTGGGAGAAGTGGATATTACTTGTGCCCCTTTGGAGGTTGTAATTGGATTTTCTTTAGTTTTTGTTCCTCTTTTTGCTTCAGGTTAGTGGTTTCATTTTGCATTTACTGGTAAAGGGCAAAGCTACCCTCTTATTTGCTGTTTTTTTCCCAGTTGCTGTATTCATTGAAACCACCACCTGAGGTCTCCACTCATTTTATCTTCCTCTGTGTAGGAAGCTAGCAGATTATTCTTTATAATTCTTTTGGAACTTAATAGTAAATTACCTGAAAAGCTCATAGAGGTCTAGATTGCCATGTTATTAAACCTTTTACTGAGCAGGGAGGGGGGCAATGTAATTGTGTTTGTGTGAAGGTGATTATTACCAGTTTGCAGGCCTCTGGACTGCAGGATGCCTTTGAGAAAATTGGGGTAAGAAGTGACCTTTCCTATGGGCCTGTTACTCCTCCCCTTTTCCCTCCCCATCTACCCAGGCACTTTCCTCTTCCTTTTGAACAGAGTAGAGCTAAAGATGGTAGAGCTGTATCTGTTTGGCCCTGTAGCCATGAATCTGCAGTGCTTACTATATCTATCATTACCATTGTTGATTACACAGAGCAATTGAAAAATCCACTTCCTTGTACCTTGGATCTCCAAAGCATTCACTTAATTACCTCAAAATCCGAAAAACTTTCTCAGATCCAGCTGATAGCTAGATGACCTAAATGAAATGAACATTCCATCTCCAGTCAACGTCCATTGAAACAAGCCTGTTCTAAGCTACCACCCTCTTGGTACTAATGGGCTGTCTTGACCTCAGCTTGTTCATTTCTTACAGATTGGGTTGCCTTTGTGTCCCTTTCCTACAGTTCTGCAGGTGTGGGTTATCCTTTCACTTCTATTACCTCATCTAACGAGAACTGTCCCCCATCTCCCTGCTTCTCAGCAACTTCCTCTTTCAGTCTTACCTTAAAACCTTGCTTTGTTTCTCTGACTGAGTTACTGTGAAGTGGTTTTTGTGGTATTTTCTATGAAGGAAGTGAGATTTACCAAATAACGTTATGTTTTATTTATGAAAAAATAGCAACAAACTAGTGTTTGGTATGAACACTTTTTATACAGCTTGATTTAGCTCAGTTCTGTTATGCAATTTCTTGTTTTTGGTACATTCTCGTGTATACCTGGATTATCATTAAAGAAGAGTTACCCACTCAGCTAAGATTAGCCATTCATATTCTTCTCTCTCATTATTTTTGTTAATAAAATTGAAAAATCTTAATGATCACACTGAACTTTTCCATGTCCCTAAAATGTGTAAATGACTGTGTGGCTCAATGTGAGATGTTGGAATACTAGCCAGAGTGTTGCATCTGTTTTAATCGTCTAACGTTAGGGAAGACATGGAGCTGGTTCTTTGTAATCGTGGCTGAACACCTTTTTTTATAAAACTAGGAGCCAGTGAGCATAAGCATGCCATGATGTTCAGGTTTCACTCAGGTTTATTTTCTGCACAGACTTCCAACACTAGCCCCATCTCCAAGTTTAGTCTCAGTTTCATACTTAAACTATTGCAAGTTTCACAAGGTCAAGGGCCTGTCTGTTTGAATTTGTGAAGTACTTTGTTTAGCTCTAGAGCTCAGAGTATCATTTTATTCTCTTCCCTAACCTCCTTTTAAAAGGTAGGTAAGCAGTGAGTCCAGGGTATTTGTCTTTGCTTGTGACAGGCTGTTCTTAGGTGAGTGAGAGGGTTTGGTTATGAGGAAGAAGAGAGTAGTTCTTCTGTCAATGTCTTTCCTTCCAGCCCTACTTTGCTCCTGGGCTCTTTTTGCTCCCTGCTGGAAGTGGTAGATGTTGCTTCTCAGTTATCCGTCCTGTCATTGTGGAATACAGGTCATCACGATGTGTGACAAATAACCAAAGTAACTGGGATCTGTTGCTTATGGGGGGCTTGGGATGGGAGCCCCTACCTAGGCTGTATATGGGGCACCAGGGGGGCGGGAAATGGCCCCTGCCCATTCTGCCTCTGGGTAGGTAGCATCCCCATTTAATTAATGCAGCCCTCCTTGCACAAATCATGTCCATTTGCACATAGTTAATGTTGGCTGTCCATTCTTCCCTTCCCTCATGCAGTTAAATTGGCCATCTCACTTGCAACTGATGCAACTTCCCTAGTCCGTAATGGGCTGCTTGCGACTTCTTCAAACTTCTCACAAGGGAAGATCTTTGTGTTCTTCCCATCCTGGTGATAAGTTTGTTCTCTGTGGAAGTTTGAATGGCCCCAGAGTTCCTCTAGCTGTGCTTGCTGGTAACTGCTGCTACAAGCTGCTCTGCTGACCAAGTGTCAGTGGGGCTGTTTGTGCCTTTGACATTCACAATATGCTCCATTACATGCTGTGGAAGGGGGAAGAAATAGATTCTCATAGACCTCAGTATGCCTGCTGAGGGTTCTGCAGCATCAGTGGCTTCAGAAGTGGTGCACGGAGGCCAGATGGAAGGAGGGGGACAGAGGGTCATAGGATCTAGTCAACAGGCTCTGTATAAAAAGCCTAGTATGAAAGTATAGAGTAATATGGACTTGGGGGCATCTTAACACTGACAATAATTTAACAGTCCTGTGGAGGAAAGGAATGGGGATACAAAGTGAAAAGTTTACTGATGCTCTTCTGGAAGTGGAGTGTCTCAGTGTCATTTTTCCACCTTTGCTTCTGCCCCAGCAACTTCTCATTTGGAAATACTGTGCTGCCTCTTTTTTTCTTAAGGAGGTTGTCTAATAGATTTGTCCCCTTTTTACCATGGTTTTATGCCCCCAAATGAAAGCTTATCAGGGCCTGGGCACCCTGTTTTAAAGGGAAGCTTGCTGCATAAAAGTGGTATTAATGAAACTTCATGGAAATTCTGTAACTGTCCTCTGGTAATAGATAAGCTGTCCTTTTGCTGTTTTGGCAGGGGAATGTGGTGTGAAGTAGACTCTTAGGACAGGAATAGGCTGTGGGAGGTATCCTTTTGCTTTTGTTTTGCTCGGTTTACTACTTGGCCCAGCAGGGTAAGAGGAGCCCTTCCCTTTGGTTCTCTGGATCAGTTCCAGGCAAGTCAGTGGATTGTGTCTCTGTTTGTAGCTTGTCTCTTCCTGAGCCAGTTGCCCCTAGAACTTTTGGATCAGTTCCAGATATGGAGAGTAAATGTGTGCGATTGAGCCTGGTGCTCTGGATCTTTGCCAGGAAGAGAGTGGGATTGTATGTGGTGAGCCTGTTTCCTCCCTGAGCCAGTGCCTAATGCTCTGGCTTGATTCCAAGCATGGGCAAGCTACAGTTGTACAGAAGCCAGAGGCAGCAGCATGTCCTTGCCACTCCTTCAGTAAGGGCTCACAGTTGCACAGTAATGAACACCAACAGGGATCAGCTGCCTGAGCTGTCTAGGAACCTTCCTCCCTCTTTTGTGATATTGCCTATGTGGAAATGTCTGACTTTGTTTTAATTTTTACACGCTTATATCATGTCTTTTGGCTTGGTGTGGAAATTGTAGCAGCAACAATTTTTTTTGTGGGAGGCCCTAGTGATACTAACTGCAGTACATGTGCAGCTGATACTGTGGGGTTTGTTTTGACCTGAGTTCACCAACTGGGGAGAGGAGGAAGGGATATATAAGCCATATATGAGTGACAGCAAAGGACTCAATCCCAATAAACAAATCAGTCTTGGATCTCAGATGAGATATAGGAGGAAGAACAATATATAGGGTTGCCCATTTTTTTTTGGCAGTAGCAGTTTGTCAAGGGAGGCTGAAGTAATTAGAAGAAAATGAACAGAAAATATCCAGCTTTGACTCCTTTTTGCTCAACCTTTAGTCAGAAGTTTTAATAAGGTTAGGATATTTGTTTGTAGGACTCTTTGAGGGGTATAATTAAATTTCTAAAATTTTAGAGGAGGAATTGCTATTTTAGACTCTTTAGTTTAAGATGCCTTAATTCTGCTCCTCACCCTAACCTTGTCCCTGAAGGTGAGCAAACTGGGAACAACAGAAATAAGTTTTAGTTTTACAGAAAAAGCACTAATTCTCTAGAGTAGTGGTTCTCAACCTTCTAAGACTTGAGAGACCCCCACGGAAAATGCCAGCTCTTAGTTTTTCACTTCG
This sequence comes from Crocodylus porosus, assembly GCF_001723895.1. Lineage (NCBI taxonomy): Eukaryota > Metazoa > Chordata > Crocodylia > Crocodylidae > Crocodylus > Crocodylus porosus. The sequence goes on from NW_017728931.1 coordinate 61,906,542, forward strand.
TGGGTTTTTTTTTTGTTTTTTTTTTGGTTTTTTTTTTTTTACTACTGAGAAATAATACTACAATTCTTGTGTTGCGAAGGACTCAGACCAGGACAGGTCAGAATGGTTTTTTTTTTTAATACTGTGTATTTCTATATGAAATCTCTGGGTTTGTCTTGTGAATCATGTTTGTACAAGTAGCTGTGCCATGGCACCCTGGTTGACAGTGATTGATCACATCGTGAAATTGGAAATGGGATACAAAACCTATAAACTTTGACATACATTCTGTTGAAAGGGTGAATTGATATTCAGTGAACGTTGTAACTGATCTGTATGAAATGTGCTGGGAAGTTTCAGTGCAGTTCTAATGGGCAGGTACCACATGACAGAAACTACCATTATACTTTTTTATTTGGGCTCCTTTTATAGCCAGGTTTAATATACAAGCTAAGGACTTTGGTGCACCAGTAAATATTTTTTTGTGTGATTGTTAACCAATTATATCAGCCAGTACCAATCTAGTAGCTGGTATTCAACCTGGCCTCTTGGAGAGCAGCATCTAACTGGTAAGTCTGTAGGGAGAAGGGGCATGGGCAGATCAAGGCCCCCATAATGAGGGAGGGAATGGGGCTGGGGCAGGGGCAGGGGCAGGGACAGGCGCTTCCCAGCCAGAGTGGGGCACAGAATGCAGGTGGCTTGTCAAGGGGGGATGGGGAGTGGCTGCCTGCCACTGTATGCTCCCCTGGTGGAGGCATGGGGGCCATGTGCTCCCTGGATTTGTGCGTGGGCTCGGGATCAGGGGCTGTGCTCACCTCTTCCTGGGGGCTGTGGCTGTGCTCAGAGTGGGCGACTGTGGCAGTGGGAAGGGTGGCTATGGAGAATTTTGGGGTGGCTCCCAGCACCGCTGCCGGCTCCCACCCTGTCCCTGCCCAGCCTGAGAACAGCCCTGGCCCAGTCCCTTGCTGGGAAGAAGCTGGTGCAGCCCCTAGCCTTGAGCCTGCAAGAGGCAGCGTGTCCTCGCCCCGCACACAAATCCCGGGGCCACATGCCCCCCATGCTGCCCCTGGGGATGTGCAGAAAGGCAGAGAATCGTTCCTCCTTTTCACCACATTTGCTGGATGAGCTGCCTGGAGCTCCATTCCCCACCCCACTCCATCTGGGCAGTGCCTGCCCCAGCCCCATTCTCTCCCTGATTGTCTGGGGCCTTAGCCCCAGGC
>NW_017728931.1:61907840-61967920 GCF_001723895.1 Crocodylus porosus
GACTTGCACAGGACACTGCTCTCCACGCTGCCCAGCTGCTTTCCTGGTTGTGTGCATGCTGTGGCTGTACGCGCGCATGCAGCATTTATCAGTAAAAATTGTTGGCTATACCAGCCAAAAAAAGCTGGTTGCTGACCATGTCAATTTTCCCTTTATTGGTGCTGATCTGATATGGACCAGTATATCAGCGCACCTCTACTAAGAACTTACTGGAGTGTGGAGAAAGCAGTTCTCTCTTATTAGGCCTCTAACTTTGAGGTGGAGGAGAGGAGTTTATGTTGCTGTTTTCATGCTGTACCACCTCTGTAGCTAAATATAATTCAGTTTTGTTTTTTTGTTTGGTGGGGAGGGGTTGTTAATGTATTGATACCTTTTACCATATACCTTTTTTTTTTTTTTTTTAAAAAGAAATATGCACCATCATGCTCCTATTTATCTCATCTTGACTAGGTTTGACCTTCTGGTATTACTGCCAGGACAAGTTATTGAGTAAGCTTCTCAGAAGTCCTGGTGGCAAGCTTGATCAGTTGTAGGGGTAACTGTAATTGTTCTAATATTGCTGTTTTTGTTTGCTTTGCAGGTTAGGCTGTTGAGATAAAGGGCAGTGGACATTCGTGACTGAATGGATTCTCTCCCGCTGTGCAGCCATGCCCCCTCTTGATGTGCCTGCCAATGCCAGCACTTCCTTCATAAATTCGTACATCACACTCAAAACTGATGACATCACAGAATATGACCAAGGAGTCTGAACCAGCTGTTTCCATGGACACAATCTCCATAGTGACAGTGGGGAGGGGAGGGAAAAGAGGAAACAGGTGGGGGGAATTAAAGAGGGAGGGATAAATATATATATATATATATAAATATATATATATAAAGATCTATTTTTTAGTCTTGAAAGACTTTGTTTTAAATGAAAGGTGCGCTATCCCTTTTTATGCTTTTGATTACATTGTGAAAACCCAGATAAATTCAAAATGTCTTCTAACTCTCAGAAAATGTTAAGTCCAAAATGCTCCTGAAGCTTCACATTTAGTTGTTAAGGAAGTGGAGGTAGGAGCTCCCCTAACCAATTAGTCTCCTTCCGCTCACCACCTCCCAACAGTTTCCAGAAGAAGAGTTCAAGGTTTAAAGAAAACAGCATCGTGACAAATTGTCAGAGGGGTGAGAGGAAGGACTGGATGGCTGCAGGCAATGGGATGCTGGTATCTGCGGGACAGGAGGTTATGATTTTTTTTTTTTCTTCTTCTTTTCAAGAAACACTATTTATTTTTTATTAACAGTGGAAGCCTGAAGAATATCTGAAGACTCCTAGGTCATGTGACTTGTGAAGTAAGAGGTAGCTGCTGCTAGCTAAAGTACACACACGCTTATACCTTTTTCATCTGGAAACATCTTCACCAAATGGTGGGATGGGAACTTCTGCCATTTCTGGCAATGATGTACACCCCCAAATCATTCCAAGAAGCTGCCTTCTGTTTTGAAGGCAGGCTAGAGGAAGATACTGGTTTGTCTGCCAAGTTGGGGAACTGCACAGGAAGTCTGAATGTTGGTGGAATCCATGTGTGTGTAAACTGTTCAGGAAACTCCAGTTAGCCCTTCTTCTTTGTTTTTGTTTTGTTTTGCTTTTTTCAAAGGAAGGAAGGGGGAATGTCAGTTTAACAGCCTACACTCTATGGTTACTTTGGGGGTTTTTTGTAAATTGTGTAATTTTTAAACATTTGAGTTTTAAAAACAAACAAAAATTTCTCTTGTTAAGGCCTTAAGAAAGGGGTTAGTGCATCTTTCAGGGGTCACTCTGCCATGGGAATAAAATAGCTGTTTCACAAACAGTTTTATATAAAAAAAAAAAAGCTTAAAAAAACAAAAAAACTAATAAACTTCATTTTAACCTTGTTTCCTTTTGCTTTGTGCAAACTTATTCTGCCCAAATGGAAGAGGAGACTATAACTGCCACTTTATGCATTATTTACTTTATGATATCCTTCAATGATGGGATTTTCTTAACCTGCTGAACAGGTGCAAGGCGTGGCACCCCGTAAAAGCTTCTATTTATAAAAACGTAAGATTTATATGGTGCAAGGGACATAGCCAGGAGGGCCATTTGACTGGCTGAACTTACAGGTCACTTGCAGCAGTATTACTGCACATCATACCTGACTGTTCATCCCTAGGTTGTTATCATGTTCTAGCAATTTCACACAGTGCGCTACTTGCTAGGAAGTATTTTTAGAGAAGGAACTAGCTAGATTGACTTGAAATCTGGAACAAGGCTTGGATGGGGTAGGAATGGAAGGCTTTTAAAAATTAAGTACTGAATGCCTGTTCTGCTGCTTGGGTTTTGGAGCATTCAGCACATAAACATGTAATGTTTTCAGACCTGTATTTAAATTGGAAAAAAAGATAATTTTTCAAACTCAGAGCTATTTATCAATGTTGTTTGTTTTCCTAGATATTGCTACCTCTCATACATATTTAAAAACAAAGGGTGTTCTTGCCATTCTTTGCTTGCTTCTTTCCCAGTAGCAGGTTCTGAAGTCAGATTGTCTTTCTGTGCTAGAAAGTAGACCTGTAGTGACAATTTTTGTCACTAACATGTCCCTCTGAACTGGTGCTGAGAAATGTTTAATTGGTGGTGTAGTTGGAACAAATCATTGTCACTATAGTTGGTGTGATTAAGTTGATGATTTCTTTCATATTGAATAAGATTGGCTTCTTCTGTCATCTGATTTACTGTACATGACTTGAAGCAATGAGATGCTTATTGGCATATATCAGTAATATTTGTAATGAATCTGCTGTGCTGTACTAGACCAGCAGAGAACAGTGTGATGAATCTCCTGGGACTGATCCTCTGCTTTTTATTTGACCAGGAGGGAAACGTTCTGTGGTAGTTGGAAGGCTGGTGGGAGACCTGAAAGGATAGCATCCCAGGCAGCCGTTCCTGTGGCCTGTTCATGGCGACTGAGCTGTGGATTCTAGAGCTGCCTGTGTGCTCAGTCACCTTGGTTAAAGATGCACAGGACTTAGATGTTAACCAGTTGTTTTCCTCTAATTACATTGGCAGTGCCCTTGTCTCCCCTGCTTTTACTTCTGGCATATTCTTGGTGTTTTTGGGTATTGTGCCTTGTAGTTGTGCGCGAGGATGGCAATTTTAGAGATTCCCTGGGTAAATAATAGCCTGCGAATGTGGGGGACTGGATTCTGTGGGCCAGGAGGCCCTTTGTAGTAGTATGTTCATGTGTAAATAAATGATTGCAGTCATAACTCCATTACATATATTTCTCAGTCATCAGTTGGCCAAGTATCAATGCTGTTTTCAGAGGGTTGAGTTTGCTAGGAGAGAAGTTGAAAGCTTAATAATTCTCATAATCAGTGAGGTATTCAAAGAACATGAAGCTATCCCAAAATCACTAATGGCAAGCCAGAAGGAATTAGAACAGCCACATGACTTATTGTGAAGGACTCAGATTGTCTTGCCACAGTTCGAAATAAAAATGCAACTGGATAAGAACATGCAAAGCGTCAAACATTTTGTACATGGGTTTCAAAATCTATTCAACTCACTGGGCCAGCACTGATGGAAGAATTGCTGATGCTGCTTGATGCTGAGGACCAAAGCTGTTTCAAAGAACTGGAAAGCTTTGGTCAATTTGAAACTTGTTTAGCAGAAATGAGCTGCAGCAAGGACTTACTGAAGTGGAGAACTGCAGACTACTTTGAAGCCAGCAGCTTGGGTGAGGAAATAAGCCAAAGTACCTTGGATAAGATGCATCCTCTAAAACACCTTGTAAAGGCCCAGAGAGGAGTGATCTAATGTCATCTTTCTGGGGGACACATTTCACTTTTATGTAAACAATATCCCAAATGAGTAGCTGAGGAGATGAACACAAAGATAAGGGGAAGTGGGAACGAGCTCTATCATCTAATTAGTAGATCATCTCTGGTGCTGCTGAATGTAATTCAAGAAAAAGGAGTTATTCTGATTTGTGAAAAAGCCTTGATACAAAGGGATCACTAAGCTGTCTAGGGCTCAGCTAAGTACAAAAAGAAGGAAAGAAAGAGTCCTATCCTTACCCAGTTCATGAAAATTGCTGGCACCAAACTGGCAGGGTGGGGAAGGATCATTAGCAGAAATAAATAACCTGACAGATTATTTGAATATCTGCCAGTTGAATAATAGCAATGGGAGATTGATTATTAAATGCATGAAGGAGTACTTTAAACACAGTAATTCCATGCACTGTTTCAAGGATTGTGGTTATTAGACCATAAGTATTAAATATTGGGGGAACAGATGTATAAAATCAAACCACCTAATTACTGTAGAAGAGAGATGTGTGGTTCCCAGTCAAAAATCGATCAAAAAATCGGGAGAGTTGGGTTTAAGCATGGATCTCTAGAACTGGATCAAGTATTCTGGATCATGGAGGATGGATGAGTTCATTATTGGTCTGGATTTTCTTGTGGCTAATATTTGTGAAAGTGATGCCAGGAAAAATAGAAATACCATCTAGAAAATGCCTTTTGCAGGTGTGGCTCATATTTTGCAGGTGGTCAGTTTGTTAAAAAAAGAAAGAAAAAAAGTTTCCTTTTGTGAGGAGCTGTAACAGTATGGCTGAGACTGTTCAATGGGGGACAGGACCAACGGGGTAGAATTTGAGTTATTTCTGCTCAGTCCCAAGCAGAAAGTTTCCTGATCAGTGACTTAATATTTCTTTTTGTTTACTCTCTCTACTGTTTATTCAAGAGGGAGATGGGGGAACCAAAGTGGCAACGTGTGAACCAGATAAATTGGCATGAGCAAAGTTGATCTTCCAGAATCTTTTACTAGAATTGGTGCAGTGCAATGCTGGATGTTTTAGACAGGGAGCAGTAAGAAGGTCTGAGGAACCTCTCTGCTAAGGAACTGAGAGTTGCTTTACTCACCCAATAACAGGGTTGTCTATGCTATGGGCTGCAGAGCTGTGGAAGAAGAGCACCTTCACCTTCCCTGCATCCAGCAGAGTTGTATCAGCAGCAGGGGTTTTACTATCAGAGAGCTATGTCACCTAGAGGAGAATATGATCTTTTCACATCCCTGTCGAGCATACATATGCTGGTGGAACTCAGATATATAGAAGGCTGAAAATGAGAGGCATGGCACCTGGTATAGCTCAAGACTGACACTGTAGAGCCAACTCATGAAGCAGGGACGTCACCAGTTGATTTCAAAGTGGAAGGTCTTTACAAGGTTTTGTCAAAATGTATCAGGAAGGCATAACTGAACCAGCCCTCTCACCTTGCCTATCTTTCTGATTTAAGAAGAAAGATGGGAGCATTGGATTTTATATGGACTGTGGGAATACTAAACAGTGTAACTTGAATGCTTTTTAGTCACCCTGAATAGATGAGCTCCTGACTGAGGTAGTAATACCAAACTCAAAATATAGTATATATCAGGCAATCTCAGAGCTTACAAAGGATGTAAGTATCATTGTCCTCTTTTTAGTAACAGGGAAACTGAAACAAGTGTTTTAAATCTATTTTCTGTGCTTGAAAATAGCTGTTGGCAGGTGGAATTGGATCTGAAAAACTGTATGACTGGCTTTGCAGCAGGGCAAGTGCTGTATGATTTAAAGTAATGGTTTCTGGCTGTAATGGCTTCTGTAATGTTACCTTATGATGAGAGACTTACAGCAAGACCCTTTCCACCTGTGTCTCTGGATTAAATCCTAATGTGTGGCTGAAACCTCTGAGTGGGAGCTGATACATTTACAAATGCATCTGAATAAGCAAAAGAGTGCCAGTTTGAAACCGGTCCCAAAGAACTCAGAGTTCCCGTACTTTGAGCACAGAATCGGTGAGGGCATTTCCACTGACAGAAAACTGAGCCGGTACTGAACTGACCATCTCTCTGATGCTAATATTTGTACCATGTACCTTTTGGGGTCTGCTCTATCTATAGAAAGTTTGATTATCAGTTTGCCAAGGTAGCAAAATAATTGCCTAAACTGGGAGGAAAAAGGAAACCGTTTCCTTAATCCCTGGAGAAGGGAGGAGGGGGCTTACCCCTGCAGTCTTTATCCTATCCGTGTTATAAACTCCCTTTTTGATTAGATACAAAGGTTAGCAAAGACTACACTGGCCCAAGAACTCAAAGGATTTGAAAGAGCATAGCTTATTCAACAAAAGTCTAAGCACTTCATGCTGATCATGGGATGGAGGGTCCCAGTAAACCTCTTGTGCTGTTTCAGAAAAGGAGCAAAGTCCAGATGATCCAAATTTCTATGTAGAAATTCTGCAGGCTATATGGACAAATTGAAGAAGGACATCACTGCAATATGGAATATACAGGTAAGCCATGATGGGGATATAAAGTAGGATCCAGTTGCATTGTGACAGCTCCTCACAAAAGAGGCTGTACTCAGTTGTTGCCAATTTGATTTCTTGTGCAAGGTGGTTTGCCACAGGGTGTGTCAGTAGTGAAGGCTGGTATCCCAGTATCCTTTGCTTCCCTGCCTTCCACCACTGTAATGTAGGATAATTGCAGAAGAGCAGTGTGAGAATTTTGGAGGGGCATAGCCAGATATTTTCAATGGACACCCAATAATCGCTGGGTATCTTTTTTTGCTGCTTTCTTTCACTGAGAGAAGCATTTCATTTGCAACCTGCTAAGTCATGTGCCAGCTTGAGGCCTTAACTTACTATTAACCAGTCAATACCAAATTGCTGATGGATTTCGCTTTCCATTGTGAGGTATGCAGTTTCTTGCAAATCCTCACCAGTATGAGTGAGCAGATATAGTTCATAAGGCAGCAGGACCAGCACCAATGGGCAGAGATGGATTGCTGTAGTTGTGGGCAGAAGTAACAATTGAAACATTTAAAAAGTGGCAGATGATACATCCAAAATGATACCGCTTTAAATCGGGTGCTATTTTGAACCATTTCACTTCATGTGCATTGGGAGAGAGGACTGAAAAATTCTCCAGAATCCTACCGTGCTTTGTTCCCTGTCTTTATCCCATTGACTCCACAGGGGAAGGAGCAAGAGCAGGCTGGACAGCCAGGCTGTCCAGCTGCTAACCTGTTCGGAGGGGCTGGTGGAGGAGTGGAGCCACGTGTTGCTGCAGCCTCCTGTAGTGTCCCCTGGCTGGAGCATGCCCAGCTGCATGCAACTACAACAATTATTTTTAAAGCTTTTCAGACAGGGTTGTGACAGGCTATGCATATGTCTAGTGGCACGAACACTATCTTTTTAAAAAATATTTCCAAATCCATTAACCTCAGAAATATTTAAATTGTTATTTCTGCCTGTACCCTTTGCCCAGTACTTACTGCTTCTGTTCCACCTACCTGATGCCAGTGAAGTACCAGAAAACAAGGCTCTCCTAACAGTGACCAAGGATGGCCTGCTGTGGAACACACTTCTGAAGGTTGACCACCAGTTCTGAGTGTGGGGAAAAATGTAGACCAGTGGGTGCTGAACATGAGCAATGATCATCAGCAGACACTCTAGGGTAAAAAAACAAAAACAAAACAGTTTTCTGGAAATCTGTGCAGGCCTAGCCCCAAGCCTGTGGAGGCAGACTCACCATCACTGTGAGAGTCCCTGCAAAGAAATGAGTGGCAATGGCTAGCTAGAAGGTGACAGCCTGCCTGGTACCTCTCCATGGTGAAACAGCTTGGTATGGGCAAATCTACTGCTGGTGCTGGTGCTGCTGTGCACGTGTGCACGGCCATAAAAGAGGTATTAGACTTGGGTTTCCTATGGTCTCTGACATCTAAAAGGGTATCACTGGCTTTGTGTGCTTGGGTTTCTCCAGCTGCACAGTGGACAATGGGTGGAACACACATCTGGATTCCTCCACTCACCCTTGGCCTCAGAGTTCGTTAATAGGGAGGGAGGGATGCCAGCATACATATGGTGGCCTTATTGCATTCAGTAGTTGCTTGCAATTTCTCTGATAATATACACTACTTAATGAAGAGTGGAATCTGCCTGAGTTTGTTCTCCCTTCAGTACACACACCATCCACCTACCACATGTCTTGAAGGCTTTCACAGTTTCTCTACCTCTACTTGAATCTGAAAAATGTAAAGAAGGAAACTTGGTTCATTGTCCCCATGCAGAGGGAGAGGTGTCACTTTTACTGTATGTATCACACTACTGAATAACTGTTTAGTTACCTTCTAGTGTAGAGATTTATAAAGCAAACTGTATGCAATGTTTAATACTTCTTGACATGCCCTTTAATTTTTGAGGGGCAATATTTTTCAGTTTTACCCCAGATCTCTCAATAGGTGTACTCTTAGAATTTAGCCAGGCTGCTCTGCATGGGCTAATGAAGATGTGATGTACAATGGCAATCTTGGATTTGAAAGGTTGTGGGAATGCTGCAGCTGTGCAAGGTGTGTTGGAAGAGCCCACTCAATGATATGATTATACAGAGAGACTGACTCTACTTTGTTGTGGGTAATGTTATGAAGGGGAGAAATCCAGCCAATTTCATGATGTTAGCTAAAATGCTCCTCTTTATTTTATCTTGTCTTGCTTTGTTAAAGGAGATAGATACTGTGTTGCAGAATTATAAATAGGTCTTGAATTAATGTTTTAAGCACCAGCCATTCTCTTCTTTGGACCAGCCACACACTTGCGCACAGTTTCTGCCCTGAAACTGTTCACAAGCTGAGAAGACTAAATAATCAGGATATCTTATGAAACCAGGAGGGGAATGGTGTATACTGGGACTTGGCAACTTATGGCTCATGGGCCAGATCCAACCCATGAAGAGGCTGGATCTGACCCATGAAGGTCTGACTGCACATGGGTACGTGGGTGGCATGCAGCTGCACCTTGGTGTCTACCCCCTCCACAGCTCTTCCTGCTGCTCTCTCATGCCTGCTCTTATCCTTGCTGCAGAGCAGCTGGAGTTTGGCAGTGTGGGTAAGTATAGGCGACTTGGGAGCTTTGGGAGGCAGGGGCAGAAGAGCAAATATTTGTGGCCAGGTTGCAAGCTCTGGCCTGCGCTGGCAAAAAGTTGCTGGCCCCTGGTGTAGAGTTTTATTGCTTCCATTCTTGTGGGCACAGTAGAAGAAATGAGTCTTAGAAGGAACTTTTTCATTTCTCCAAGCCACTGGCCTCCTTAACAAAAAAAAAAAAAAAAAAAAAACCCACCACCCTGTGGAGGTTAGTTTTAGTATTTATTATATCGGAAGTGATGTGCTGTGACCGGGTTTTCTAAACATTGGATGGGTTGATTATGGGCTGTTTTCAGTCTTTCTAAGGTCGCTGACGGTGAGCTACAAAGTGCATTTATAACATAAACTACAGTTTGGACTAGAAAAACAGGATTTATGTGCAAACGGACTACAGAAGTCACTGCCCGCAATGCAAAACCTATTGCTGTGATTAATGTTAGTACCTTTTCTGGCAGTCTGTCAGAGGCGAAGGACTGAGATACCTTTGTCGGCTGGTCATCCCACTCCAGTAACTACACCTCTGTTTTTGTTTTGGCTTTAAAGAAAAAGGGAATTCAACCACAAACTTTTCACAGCAAACTATGGCTTGCTACATCTGATGTTGGATAGTCAGGTTTTTTTTTAATCTTTCATAGTCAAATCACAACTTCTTCAAGGATATACTTGTCTTTTTAATAGAATTAAGTAAATGATTCTTAAGAACGGGGAAGGAGCTAACTCCTATCTCCTTTATTTCTGTTTGGTTTTACTTCTATAACAGTTAACTTTTTTTTTTTAAAGGAAGCTTCATAGGCTGCATCCAGATGTATGTAGACCTTTGGTCCCCTGGGGACAACTAGTGGTAGCACACATTGTGCCACTGCTCATTGTCCCTGGGGAACACCCATGCCACATGTGCTCTGGCATGCAGCAAGTTAACCCTGGGTGGGGTAGGAGAGGCTGGGGCCAGTACTGGGCTAGCCCCAGCAGTCTTTCCTGGGGGCCTCCCAGGGCTGCAGCAACAGTGATCATGCCATGTGGAGCCTAGCTGCCAGTGGAGGTGTGGCTCCAGCTTTGGGCGGTGCATTCTGCCACAGTGCACTACTCTGCTTTTTTTGGAGGATTATTATTCCTGTTTGTCTTGTAAAGCCAGGAGAGTTGCAGATTGTCAGAATCAAAAAGTAAGTGAGCTTATGTGATAGAAGAGGAAGATGGAAAAGAACCTGGATAATGCAATTCAACAGGTCACTTCGATCTCTGTGACTGTGATCCTGTAACCTCTTTTAAAGTGTTGTGCACTTTACATTTTTTTCATGTAGTCTTCTATGTCTCTTATGAGAGTATTCCTATATTCCTCTTGCTCTGTGATATCTATGCTCATTTCAAACTTCTTGTCCCATTCTTTAGGTTTCTCTTGCATTGTATCTATATTCACATTAAACTTTACAAAGCATCCTTTATTCTTCAGCACAGGTCTACTAAGTTTAAATAAGGGAATGCAACAAGGCATTTGAGAGGCACAATCTCCGATTTCCCAACCTTCTTACAATATGTTGCAGAACCTTTATGATCTCTTTCACTTCTTCAAGGTCAGAAGCTTACAGTATCCACCAAAGGGTATCACTTTGCTTCTCCTAAGGTAGCTTTTCCCAAAATGGAGGACTAAATCTGTACTGCTGTGGATAGATTTCATTTCTCGGAAAAGCTGTTCAAATTCTCCTCTTTATTTTTTCTTCCTTGATGTTTTCAGGCTTTGTCCTCCAAAAGCTTTTCAGCCTACACCAAAACTTGTCCAGTGGTCCCTTGGCCCATAATTTGTCTTTAAGAGCATTGAGGTTATCCAGAAGATCCTGCACAGGAAACTTGATACAGAATTCTTCAATTTTGGTCTTTCTGTTCCCAAACTCATCAAAATCTTTTCTTGGTTGCTTTTTCAAATTATGTCTGTTAGAGATGAGAAAAGCAAGGGGAGGCCTGCACTGACCCAAGCCAGTAGGCAGGGAGTGCTAGAGCACATCTCCCAGCCTGCTGGCCATTGCCAGTCCAGCCAAATGTCTCCAAACTCCTGCCGTCTCCCCCAGGGAGTTGAGGAGCCTGCTGTCTGGGTGCTAGCCCACTTTGGGGGAGCCTCCCCCTTAGGAGGGTTCCCTGGCCCTGTGGATCAGAGGGGAATTTCTCCCCTCCCAGCTGCTGATTGGTTCAGCAACTGCTACAGGAGGGAGGGAGAGAGAAGTAGTCCTCTGGGCTGGGTGCCTGACTGTGCAGCCCAGTGTGGGGGCACTGGGGAGCCCCTGCCCTGGGGGCCTCCCCCCACCCCAGCCCAGGTTTTCCCAGCCCAGGGAGCTGAGGGGAATTCTTCCCTTCCCCAACCCCTTGCTTTAACTGCTGGAGTCTCAGGAATAGCCCAGGAAGCAGAAGGAAATTCCTCTGCTCCCCTACATTAGTTTTGCCTTGCTTGCAAAACCAGCTGAGGAGGAACGGGGAATTTCTCTCTATTCCCTGAAGCAGCCTGAGACTTGCGGAGGCAGTTCTGCCCTTCTGGAGGGGAAGAATTTCCCTCTACTCCCTGGGGCTGGGGGACCTTGGCTGAGTCAGAGGGAAGACCCCCCAAGACAAGGGTTCTCTGGTGCCCCCATGCTGGGCTGCAGAGGCAGGCACTCAGCCTGGAAGACTTCTTCCTCTCTCCTGTGGAAGCTGCTGAAGCAATCGGCAGCTGGGAAGGGGGAGAGAGGACGCCAGGGGCTGAAAAGCCCCCACCATGGGGGCTTTTCCTCCCCCATGTGCTGTGTAGACCCTGGCTAGAGTGGTCTGGGATTCTGCTCCCCTGCCTTCTGTCCCTATGGGCTGACAGATGTAGGCAGGAAGCAGGCTAAGGAGCAGAGGAGGAGCAAGGCAGTCCCTGTTCTGCTAGGGCAGACAGCATAGCCCAGGGCTCCAAAGCATCCTGGGATGCTGGGGGACTAAATGTGAACCAGGAAAGGATCTGGGACAGAAGTTCCATAAATAGGTTGGACGTAAATCAGTTAAGTCTGATACTACATCCAACCAGGTTTATCTTAAACCAGTTTTGGTCATTTTGAAAGCAGTTCAGTTCATGTGCACTGAACTTCTGTTCTGTTACAGGTTTAAACCAGTTTCCGATAACTTAAACTGGCTTGTGTAGCTTCTTTCCCTAGCCTTAAGGACACACCTGCAAGGATGGCAGTGTGTCCTGGCTGGGCCATTCCCACACATGCCCTGCATAGTTGCACCAACTCCAAACTTAAATGTGCTATGGGGATGTCCTTCTGTGGCTGCCTTTGCTGCAGTCTCTGGCATGCAGCCAACTGAGTGACTATTGAGTGGCCTCAAGAATGTCTGTCTGGGTTTGGAGCATGCTGGTGGGAGATGCTTGGCACAGCTGTGACCTGGACAGGCTGCTGCAGTGGCATTAAATGATTGCCCCATTCTAGCAGGCATTGAACTTCTTCTGAGAGGGTGGTACTGTGCACCACTGACAGCAAAATGTGGTGCTGAACATGTCCTAGGTCAACCTCTTAAAATGGAATATGCAGCTCTTCTCTCTTATTAATTGTTCCTTTGTCCATTTTTCACACAATGCCCCTGTTCACACCCTGGTGCCCACTTACTTTTTCCTGCTCTGCAGCATATTTGATTTTTGGGTGGACAGACTAGAGACCAAAATTATCCACTTAATCTTCTTTACAAGCACCACATAGCACAGCACTTCCTAGGGCAGTCTATTGTAATTCAGCTACTACCTGAAAGGGCCATCTTTATGGGAAGGAACGATGAACTCCGTCTCCATGTCGTGTGTAATGCAGCAGGCTCTATGGGGCAGCTAGACAGGGAACCATTTTAGTTCTTTTATTACATCTTTTTACTAGAAGCTGGGTTGAGATCCTGCTTTGTGCAGGTCAGGGAGCAGTGACCAGAGGGCAGCTGCTTTGTCAGTGATGGCATGGGTTGTAGAACCAGTGATAGATGAAAGGCATTGTGTTCCAGTGCCTGCCTCACTTAAGCTCTCCTACGTTGCTGGTACAAAAACAATCCAAAGGTCTTAGGTGAGGAAGTATTTGCATACAATTCCCAGTCCCCTGATCTATCCTTTGTCCCTTCTGTACAAGTTCAAACCTTTTATTCTCCTTTTCCCTTCTTAAGGTCTATTTCCCTTCTCAGGGCCCATCTACTTGCCAGAGCCTATTTTGAATGCTGCCCTGCAAAGACTCTAACCACGCAAAAACTGCATCGCGTTGTTGCCACCCAAAGACTTTGTAGGAGATGACATTCTAGTGACAGAGCATCTTATGAGGTTAATTTTGGGGAAGAGATGGCCAGCAGGACTAGGGGGCTAGATAACAGCCTTTTACCTTCAGGTCAGCGTGCCAAATCAGTTGGTAACTTTTGATGCTGTTACTACCCAACATTATCACAGATCTTTACCAAAAGGGCAGGTGTGCCTCAGTGCAGCTGCCAGCATATAGGTTCACTTTTAGAAATTGGTACTTGTTGCTCCATTATTGAGTGCCAAAGAGGTAGCTTGAATGCCCTATGTGTGCTAAGCCTTTCTTGTCTAGCTTAAAGGTGATCATCCCAACCCATGGTGATGGCCTGTACCTAGATGAGGGGGTGGGAGTAAATATGGGGTGTTAGGCTGCAGAGATCCCAGGCTGACACTTTTTTCCATCAGCTCTGAATAAAAATGGAAAAGAGATGGAATAAATTATGTGTTTCCTCTCAGTCCAGCTCCAGTTTGCTAACTGCACTTGGAGATGAGCACTGTTCAGTGCATTTTGTGGCTCACTTGGTTTACATGAGCTCCTTTTTGGAGTCTTCCCTTCTGAACCTCTAATATTCCTTTCATGCACTCTACAATATCCAGGCTCCACTCTTACCATGTTCCCCCTTCAAAAAAAAAAAAAAAAAAAAAAAAAAGCTGTATAAGGTATCGAAGGGCTGGGATAAGACTGTCAGATTCCTTTTTCCTGCCTTAGTTATGGACTACAGTCCACCACAGGCTTTGGACTTTAATAAAGCTGTAGGTGTAGGGCAATACTGGGCAGAAGGTTGGAGACAACTTGCTGATAACTGAATGCACAACACTCAGCTGAAGGGTAGAGAGGGTGCTGAGAGGTCTGGTAGGGTCCTGCTCCGCACATACAGTGGAATGAATGTGGGCTGTGAATATGTAACCTAAGGACCTACAGCCTATGCAGGCTCTTCCTTGCACTCCCTCTCAGAGGTGGGAGTGCAGTGTGTCCAAGGATGCTTACCTGCAGTGGTGTTCTTGTGCCTCAAGAGGGAGCTCTTCACTTCGCATTGAGATTTGGAAGGTTTATATACTAAAATGAAACAAAACAAAACAAAACAAAAATCCCTGCTAGTAACAGTGGCACTGCCCAATAAATCCAGAACATGGAAGGCAGTTCAAACCAGGGCTTTGGGCCTTGTCTCATGGGACATTTAACACCCGTTTTATTTAAACTGTAGTGAGCATTACTGTACTGTACTAAAAGTTAGAATGTGTTCTGGGCAGGCACACAGTAATGCTTACTACAATCTCCAAAGCAGAGGCTTCTGGGAGAGGGGAGAGGCAGGCATAGGGAGCTGATGTTGCCTCTGCCACTGGATCTTGCTTCCGAGAACAGAGTTCAAGATTCCAGTGTAGTACAAGGCCTGGAGCCAACAATCAGCTGATAGTTGGTCCTGGCCCCTGCACCAGGGCTGGCGGGAGACTCTGGTGCAGTCTTAGGGCTGGGACATTGGGCTCGTGTTCAGGGCCCAACAAGGCTGATGTGTTTTAGACCCATGTCTGGCTCCTTGGACTCCTCAGCTAGAATAACCATGCACCCATTTGCAGCTTGCTTAACTGGGAGCAGCTTTCAATGTGGTTCTAAAAGAGGAAAGCTTTCATACTGAGAACTTGTGCCTTGGGCTCTGTAGCAAGTGGTCTTAGCTACTCAACCTCCACAGCTGTGCTAGCCCGGAGGTGCTTGCATTGAGTTAAGGCAGCCAGTCACCTCGAGTGCTGGGGCTGTGTTCTGGTGTCCCTGTGGAGTTCCTGAAATGCAAGTTTTGTCTCATGTTTGGAAAATTGGTCTGGAATTTTTACAAACTAAGAGAAATGTGTGCTGTAGAGATGCCATAGTCATATGAGTGGATATAAGAGGGAGTTTGGGGGTGGGGGAAGCCTGCCACCAACCATACAAGGGCTTGCTACAGTGATTCCCAAATGGTGGTCCACAAGAGCTTGGGAAGTGTGCTGTAAAAAATGGGCTGGATGAGGCTCTGGCCATGCTGGGGAACCACAGGATGTCTTCATGGCCCCAAGCAGCATTGTGCTGAGATACTATGGAGAGGCTGATTAGCCCATGCAGAGAGTAAGCTAGTATTTCCCAAACTTGTCATACCTGGAGCATACTTCTTTTCTGGATTACAAATTAGCACCATGTTTCCCTCACTGGCTTGGCATGGTAGGGATGTGATGCAGCTGTGTGGGCCTGGCCTGGCTGGGGCCTGATCCCTCTGCACAGGGCCAGCGTGGCCAGAGCCTCAACCAGCCCATTTTTTTTACAGCACGCTTCCCAGCTTTTGTGGACCACTGTTTGGGAATCAGTGTAGCAAGCCCTTGTATGGTACTGCCCTTAGGCAGTCTACTGCATCTGGTTCTTGCTAGACCACTGGTTCCAGGGTTCTATGATAGCCTTGTGTCTGTGGACCATCCTGGATCTGAGTTCCCAGAAGTTGGCAGCCTTCTTTAGTGCAGGAGTGTCAAACGTATGGTCTGTGGGCTGAATCCGGCCTCTGGAGCCTTGTGATCTAGCTTGTGGGTTGTTGGACTGACACCACGTGCCAGCCCAAGCTTCATGTGCTGTATGTGCACAGGGGACTGGACTGACTGCATGCCCTGTAGGTGGCACAAGGGGTCAGTATGGGGTGTGCACTGTCTCTGGGGCCTGTCTCGATTGATCCATACTGGAGTCAACACATGGGGTTGGTCCTGAGGGGTACCACATGCAGTGTGCACACCCTGCTTGGCCCCCTGTGCTATGTGCAAGGCATGTGGCCAGTCCAGCGATACATACAGCATGTGGCCATGGGCTTATTGATAACTAGGATCTCAGTAGGATCCATGGGGATTTCTCCTAAGGATTGCTTTTTATCTCTGAACACAGAAACATGGTCACAAGACTGATAGTTCCCATCTCATTCCTGCAGAGGTGCTAAGCTGTAGTAGACCTGAGCAGTGAGGAAGGCACTGTAAGCTGTCATAGTCTGCTTTTAAGATTAACTGGGTTGTTTTCACTGTGGCTGCTACCATGCTAGTGGAGTTCTGTTGTTTCATACTCACATTTTTCAAATTAAGTCATGTTCATATTAGATTTAGGGTTCTTGCTCTTCTGAGTAACAGAGAAGAAACAGTATTGGATTAGAAGAACCCCATCACCAGAAAGTTCTTTTGTTGGATTAATTTAGTAGAAAGATTTATCCTTACTTACAGATCCAATAAAGAGAGAGAGTAAGAAATAGTGTTCCTACCTCTCAAAACTGGTCCACAAAATCAAGGTGTGGAAGAACTGGGTTTGTGTCTGTTTCACTGATGGGGAAATAGAGTGAGACAGTCCTGAGGTTTAATTTGTGGTAATGGAAAAATCCTGTTGTTTACATAAATGGCATACTTACTAAATATTCAAGTTAAGACATGTAACTGTTTGCCCATGACCTTTAGAATTTGGGACTGTTAGTCTTAAGTACCTGACCAAGGGTGTTCACTCTCAGCAAAGGAAGGTAGGCGATCACAACAAAAGCATAAACTGTAAGCAGGCTGGAAACAATAAAGCCCTTTTCTGAGAACATTCATTGCTGACAGTCTTAGAGTATTCTCCAGCAGTGACAGGTATAAAACTTACAGGTGAAAATATGCTAATTTTTCAAGTTGCCTGCCTGTGGCTTGGTGGCTTTCTGGTATCCATCTTCATGTAAGATAAAGATTCTTTCTAGCAGCCTAAAACAGTCAACTTCCCAGCTAGTGATTCCATCCTTTTTTCCATGGAGAAAGTATAAGGTTTTGTAAATACCTGGTCTGAAATAATTTGTTTCCATCAAGGTTTCTTAGCCCCTGCAGGAGAATAAAATCCTTTAACCTCTGGAGTAGGATTTAGCTGTGATGGTCCAAGAAATATTCAAGAGGCAAGGCTTTTTTGGGATACCTGTTACTGGATCAATTGTATAGTTGGGAGAGCTGTTGGACAAGCTTTCAAGAAGGGTCTCTGATGCCCAAAAGCTTGTCCAACAGCTCTTCTGGCTTTATGGTTGTTCCAACCATAAAGTTGCCTCTCTTCGTATTGCATCAGCTGTGGCACACTTTGGGTTCCAGGATTATAGAGACAGAAAAGACCTACTGGATCACCTCTCCTCTTCCCCTCCTGTTCTTTCTGGCCTATGCAGCGTTGCTCTAGATCTTACATTCTCTTGTGCTGTGTTTGGTTTTAATAGCTCTGCTTTGGGGCTTCCGCTGCTATTCCAAAGAAACCATTCCACCAGTGGGAAGATCCCACCATAGCACCATAGCTCCATCATTTCTGGAGCTTCAGCTACAGGTTCTGTTGTTTGTTTTATATCCCCTCGGGTCATGATAAAGAATCTCTCTTCCTTCCTTTGCTTGGACCTTCCCCCACACACAGCATTGGACCAAGTTATACCTTATGCTTCAGTTCCCTCTTCCAGCTTTCATCTTATTGCTCATCTCTTAATTTTTGTAATGAAATACCTCTCACCTACAATCTCCTGTTCTTTTTTTCTGAAGGACTCCTCAGCTTGCTGTATTGTCTTGTACTGTGCTTTGTTAGCCAGAAAATTTGGCTAATACAGCCAAAGCCTGCAGAGGGAATGTGGTAATAAGTAGAGTACACAGTTAATCCAGAGGCACTGTGGTTTCTTTCTGGAAAGCAGTGCTATAGATAGGCTCCAGGGCTGTGTGAAATTTGGCTGGGTGTTTTGTTTTGAAGCTGTTCCGATGCGTTTCAAGCTTGAAACAGCAAAATTGAATTGAAACACAAAGCCTTTGAAACAGCTTTGAAATGAAACAAGGGCCCTCAAAACATTTCTAAATGTTTCGAGTTTCGAAGCTGGGCTTGGCTTCAGCACTGGTCCCAGCCAGCAGCAGCAGCAGCAGCAGCCTCCTGTCATCCACACCCCCTGGGGAGGATTCTGGCACAGCCTGCACCCCTCCCTGGATCTGCATGCAGGACGACAGCATGTTGCTGCCAGCTGGGGCCAGAAGCAGCACCAGTCTTCCTGGTGCAGGGTGCGCCCAGCACCAGTCCCAGGCAGCAGCCTCCTGTCATCTAGCAGGCAGATCCAGGGGCTGCAGCCCTGGGAGGAGTCTGGCACAGCCCTGCAGCCCTCCTGCGGGTGCAGGCCTCTGGATCTGCAGGCCGGATGACAGGAGGGTACCACTGCCAGCAAGTGACAGTTTTACTTGTCAGCAGCTTGAGGTGCAGTTTCCCAGAAACATCTGCACCTATCTCCTTGAAACCTGGCAAGCTTCGTGCCCTCAGAAGAAGCTACCGTTCTTGCAAGTTTCATTGGAATCAGGCTAGAAATGACAAAGTTATGGGCAGTTTCGTGTTTCCCCATTGTAGCCTATGCATGAAATGTTGAAACAATGAAAGTTTCGACGAAACAAAATGGAACAGTGCTTTTGAAACTAAACGAAATTCGAAACGGAACACTGTTCTGTCGAAATGAAAGTCAAAGTGGAATTGTGCTGTTTTGCACAGCCCTAATAGGCGCTATACACTTCTCAGTTGATGCAAAAGGCGCCTCGTTTTATTTTTGAGGCTATTCAACTCTAGTGACAAGGCCAAGATCTGTTTTGCTTGTGAAATTTGTTGAGCTTTTCATTTGGTTGGTTATATAACTATTCAGGCATACTGACCATTGATTGTAAATATAGGCTGCCATTTGGTAAAACCTTTGTTCGCACTGGCATTTTGACCAAACTCTGACTTTGCAAAGTGACATGGTTTTGTGTGGCTGCTGAAAGGGCTTACACAAGTCTGGCTGAGTACTGAACAGATCCATACATGGAATTACCAGGCTGGCCTATCCCTGGGTTTTCTCAAACAGACATTTGGAGCAGGAATAACCAATACATTGACTCCTTTTTAATGTATAATTGACATGGCAGGAGAATGGAAACAAGTCTTAACACGTTACCTAAAGCCCCAGTTTTTTCCTGGAGTAATGACTGCTTTCTGTGGTTGCTTGATCCTCCTTATGTTCCTGAACTCTCCTTGTTTTGTGTATCAGTTGCTCAGTATCCTTTCATTTATCTCTTCCCGGCAGACTTTGAGATAAGCTGTAGCAAACCCCTCAGGCTTGCTATTGTTTTCCTTGGCTTACTCCTGATATGAGTGTCCTATATCTGCCTGGTGTATGAGAGGAGGAGAAGAAGAGTTGCATAAGGGTTTGCTTGTACTCTGTTCAGTCCAGTTCATCCACTGCTTTATCCAGTTTGGTATCCCTTATCTTGCAGCAGTTCACGCTAGAGCATCAGAGCACAGCATGCAAGCTCCATAATGCCCAAGCTTGTGCAATACCATCATAACGGAGGAAATTTCTATCCAGTCTCTGCTTATGTAGGAAGAGAGTATGGATCGATCAGGTGATGGGAGAAAAAGAGGTTGTCACTAAAACGAAGGAGAAGTGAGCAAACCTGGTTAGTAGGGCTATGTGAAATTTCGCTGACTGTCTCATTTCAACGCCATATCGACTCATTTTGAGCTCAAAACAGTGAAATTGAAATGAAACAAAGGGCTTTGAAACAAAATGAGTGCAGTTGAAATGTTTTGAAAGTTTTGAAATGTTTCGAGTTTCCAAGCTGAAGCTGGGCTTGCCTGCAGGAAAACAAAGTAAGGAGAAGGGAGGGAGAGGAGGCGGGGAAATGACTGCTTTCTTATTGACTGTGACTGTTTGGCTGCCTGAGATGCTGCTGGTGCTACTGTGCTGCTTACTAAGCTATTACTTGTTGTCATTTAAAATGGTGGACTAAGCTGAGGCTGTAGGGGAGGAAGCGACCTCATTGGGCACACTACCGTGTTGTGTAGAGGCCCCAGCACCAGTGAGGGTCCTCCTTAACACACACAGTCATACGTGTCACAAGTTTTGCTTGTCAGTAGCTTGGGTGCAGTTTCCCAGAAACCCCTGCATCTATCTCCTTGAAACCTGGCAGGCTTCATGGCCGCAGCAGGGGCTACCATGCCTGCAGTTTTCACCCAGCTGTGCCATAATGCACACGTGACACAAGTTTTGCTTGTCAACAGCTTGAGGTGCAGTTTCCCAGAAATCCCTGCACCTTATTTCCTTGAAACTTGGCAGACATCGTGGCCTCAGCAGGGGCTACGATCCCTGCTGCTTTCATTCAAATCTGCCAAAAAATGACGAAGTTATAGGCAGTTTCATGCTTCCCTATTATAGGCTATGTTCAGAACATTGAAACAGTTCTGATGAATCAGAACAATGCTTTGAAACAAAATGAAGCTCAAAACGAAACACTGTCGCAGTGAAACAGAAGTTGAAACTAAGCAACTAGCAGAACTAAACACTTTTTTGCACAGCCCTACTGGCTACAGAGCTGTATCTGTCTCATGAATACTTTTAAGGGCTCCTCCAAACATGCAAGCAAAGGTGCAGTGGGGTTTGGTGCATGATCTACACAAGTGTGCTTCCTGCCATGCCACGTGTGTGGCAGGAGGCATGATTGTGGGATCCTTTCACAGGTTGCCAGTGCAGGGGGAGCCTGGGATCACGATTGTGATTCTGGGCTCCCTCTATACCAGCAAGTAGCAAGCTCCCCTGGCTGGGATCCCCCTCAGCTAAGGAGTCAAAGTACATTTGGCCAGGAAGCAGTCTTCACTCTGAGGCTGTCTTAGGTGTCAGATGTCAGCACATCAGCAGCCTGGAGGTGGGATGCTGAGGCCCACACCCCCCACCCCAGTGGGGTGGATGAGACAAGCTGGTGTGCCCTCTGTCTATGGTGGCCTTGAGGACCCTCCTGGGGGAGAAGGAGGACCCAGGTGAGATGAGGAGGGCTCTTATGTTACTCTCAAGTCCTTCTTTTGTATTCTCCTTCCCTCCTGATGACTTGATCCCTGGCTGTCTTTGGTTGGTCTGTCTGTGTGTTCATCAAGCTGTCTAAATAGCTCATCACATGCACTCATACTAATTTGGTCTTTCCGGGTCTTCTAATTTGGTCTGTTCCCCTCAAACTGAGACTCAGGCCCTCCCTCTCTGGGGCTTTGTTAGCTGGTGCCACCTTATCTCATGTTATGGAACAGTATGGTACATCCCTCCTCTTCCCAGGCTGTACATGTATCCATTGGCCTCGTGTTAGATAGCCTGTATGGTTTGAAGGTTGTGTGAAACTGTTTATATGAGACCCAGGCTTTTTAGAAAGCAGGGGCAGATCCAGAGGGGGTGCAGTGGTGAAGCTGCCTGCCACCCCCTTCTGGATTGGACCGTACAATGGGAGCATCTGGAGGAAAGTTTTAAGCCCTTAAAGGAGGTGAAAATCCTCCTCCCCTCCACTGACCTAGCCCCTCCCCCCCAACCCTCTTCCTCCCAGCCTCTTCCTATCTCTTTCCTTGCTGTGCCAAGGGTGGGGAAAGCAGCAGAGCTGTTCCCATCTGCCACAGCCAGGCTGCATGTGGGCTGGGCTCAGCTGGGGACAGGGAAAGCAGCAGTGGGAATGGGCAGGGGGCACCCCCCTTACCCATGCATGCTCCCAGGAGATGGGGCAGAAAGGGGGGAACTACTGTCCTGCCCTGCTGTTGCTGCTGTCCCCGTTCCCAGATGAGCCTGACACAACCTGGCTGGGGTGGGTAGTAGCAGCTCTGGTGCTTTCCCTGCCTTGAGAACAGTGGCATGCAGGAGAAAGGAAGGAGAAGGAGGATTTTAGGGACCTTTAAAAAGTCCCTGAAGGCTCCTGAGCGTGCAGGCAGAGGAGACTGGGAGTCAGGGGTGCAATAACCTTTGGGGAAATCCTGGATCCACCCCTGGCATGAGGTAATTCCTTGAATCAAAACTACAGGGAAGTTCTTCATAGACATTGAATATCCATGGTGAAAAGTAAATACTCTAAAAAGTTATTTTCACATAAGTAACCAAAGGCAGGATTTGGTAACCTATCAAAGGGAATTTTCAAGGTTCATTGGGGGATTTATCTCCACACCTTCCACTAACGCTAATCAAAATTAGGGTGAAACTTGGTAGTTGGAGCTCAACCAAGCTTTTTTCTTGTTGCTTCTGTTCCTAACAAACCTACCTGGCTTTGTCTTTAGCACCAAGCATTCAACCTCAGTGACTTCTCTGTGACCAGTCTGCAGATCCAGCTCCACATCTTTTAAGATCCAGACAAAATCTGGGAAGAAGGCAGCAATGTGGGACTCTGCCTGTGGAATAACTAAGAGACAGGCACTGCCCCAAATTGCTTAGCGTAGCAACAAAAAGCTATGCAAGCCAGGACAAACAAACAGACTGTCAGGAGAATAAGGTAACAATGAAACTCTCATGTTGTAAGCAGCAGTTGCATGTCATTCATATCCCTCCCAATGTAAGCATAGACTCAGCCAGTCACTGACGCTCATTTGGGGGAGTTTGTTTCTGGTTTGTATTCTTGCTCACCAATTCGAGGTCCAAACAGCAACGCTTATAATGAGCGGTGAGAGCCCCCGTTCTCCAAAAGGCCTGTGGTAGACAGCAAAGGCACAATTAGTAGGAACTGCTGTGAGCCAGCAGAGAATAGCAGCTTATTTTCCTTATAAATAAATTAATAATGTCCTAGCTTAAATTAACCTGATCAGGTCCAAATCCATTCAAATCATTGAGGAACCATATGTGCCCTGCTACCAGCAAGTATCTTCCACCCCTGCCTGGGGCTTCAGATGCTTCCAAATCCTTTGGCAGCCATCCTACGTGCAGGCCCAAGCCTGGAGGTTTGGGGTTCAGATGCCCCCCAAGTTTTGTTTGCCCCCCAAGTTTTGTTTGCCTTTAGCTTGCTCCTGCAACCATATGGCTAGGGAGGAGTCTTCTATTTCCATAAAGTTGGCATGTAGCTGAGATTCTCCTACTGGCTTGCAGGTTAAGTATATGGGGAAGAAAGGGGCATAGTAGGGTGGGGAATGCAGACTGAGGCCTGCATGGTGAGGAGGGAGGGTATGAGGCTAGGGGCGCAGCCAGGGGTGGTACATGAGGCCTGCAGCCAGGGTGGGATTGTATGGCTGTGGGCCCCAGCTGGGGGAGTGGGACAGAGCTGCAGGTGGCTCATTTAGGGAGTGGCTCCCCGCTTCTGCACGCATTCCTGGGCAGGGAGGCATGAGGTGTGCAAATTTGTGCACAGGGTAGGGGGCAGATGCAGGCTGCCCACTGCAGGCTCGGAGCTCCCTGCCCTGCTGTCCCTCCCAGGGGCTCCATAGCCTAGTGGATGGGACCCAGTGCAGGAGGGCAGGGAGACTTGGTGCTGCTACCACTGCTGCTGAGACCTGTATACTAGCCACACCGACATGGCAAGGCACAGCTCTGTGGCAGCAGGGGCAGCAGTGGTGATGCAGAATTGTGGCCTTCAACCAAATTATGTTAAATAATAATGCATCAATGGATGATCTGTTTAGAAGAATCCCTTCTCCATGTCATGGATTGAGGGTAGGGGGAAGACAACATGCAGGAAGGAAGCTGCAGGAGACTCCAGCTAGCAGGAGCTACTGAAGCAGCCATGGTAGGGACCTCAGACTCAGTGGGCACTCAGGGAGCAAAACAAAGAGGGACCCTTTGTTAATCTAAATCTCAGAGGTCCTCAAGCAGTTCAACAGAGAGAAGGAGCCAGAGTTGCACCTGATTTGGTCAGCTGACAAGCTGCTGTCAAAATTATCTGGTGTTTTTGGAGGTATCACCAGGGCACATTTGGGTGGTAGTGATGTTTTTCAGGGCTGTTTCTTCCTGGGGACTCTTTCCTACAACTTGTCCATCAGAAGACCTATGGAAGCACGGTTAAAATCCTAGCATCATAGGGTTGGAAGGGTTATTTAGTCCAAAAAGATGTGCTGTTCCTATACTATCTCATCCTACCCAGGCTCTTTTTGACCTCCACTGAAGGAGGTTCCATTATTTCCCCAGAAAACTTTTCCACTGTCCAAGTGTTCTGTCAGTCAAGGAGTTTCACTTGGTCCCTACATCTTCATGCAGAATGGGTAAAGCACTAAAAACTTCTTATTATAGAGAATAATTCTGCATGGGCTGGGGATACACTGTTGGACTGGATTTTGGACCCAGAAGCTATACCTTTGTTCCGGGTTGGCACAACCCTCAGACCGACCACAACACCTGCCCAGTTGATAATAGGTGAATTTATTGATACAGAGTAAAAAACAAAAAAAACCAATCAAACAATTCTATATCTACCAATCCTAGGGCTGTCATCAGAGTCAAAATACATCTGGTTAAGATGCATGCTCCACTATGAGGCTCTCGCTCTTAGGTATCAGCAGTCTGGAGACAGGATGCCAAGGCCCACAGCCCCCCTCCAGTGGGGTGTATGATATGGGCTATCAGTATGCCCTTGGTCCATGGTGGCTTTGGGGACCCTTCCTGGGAGAACAGAGATAGGGACCCCTCTCAGGGAGGAAAACAAAGAGGGACCCTTTGTTAATCTCAAGTCTCTGCTTTTGTATTTTCCTTCCCCCTTGATGACTCCTGATGACTCTTTATCTGTGGCTCTCTTTGGTTGGTTGCATCTCTGTGGTCACATGTCCATGCAGCCTTCTGGGACTTCTACTTTTGTCTGTTCCCCCAAAACTGGGATTTAGCCCCCCGCCCTTCCCCCCTGTTTTCATGGGCATTGTTGCTGGTGGCACTTAATCTTGTGTTATGGGACAGTATGGTACATACTTCCTTTGCTTCCCAGGCTGTTTCCTAGGCTGTGTCCTTGTTGTGTTAGACAACCCATCTCCCTTGAACGCTGTAATCTTGCATTATAGCATGTCCCCCTTTATTCTCAGGTTGTGTCCATCCATTGGCCCTGTTGTGCTAGGCAGCCCAGCTACTTCTAGGGCCATGAGAAGCTGTGTGTGTGTGTCCCAAGCTCTTTAGAAATCAAATTAACCCCTGCTGCCCATCTTGACCCTTTATAATACATATAACTATACCTATAAGCCAATTCCTAAAAAAACATAAATACCATTTCTAAGCCAACAACACTAGACCTCTAAATTACTACTTTGATCAGTGTTCTTTAATGAAAAAAGCAGTATTGGCAGCCCTTTTTCATATTTAAATTTATCTGTCTGCAGAATGGATAGAGGATGGGTGGTGGAAATGAAGGATTTCCACAGGCACCTTATGCCAATCTGGGGAGACCAACTCTACAAGTCTGAGAGGGGGTTCAGAATCCTAGCTTTTCTTCCTGTGGTTGCCAAAAGGGGAGACAGTCATTACCAATTGTGGCAATACCTGTGAATATGAGTTTCATTTTGGTAAAATAGGCAGTTGTCTTGCTGGAAGCTGGTGTGAAAACACCGATTTTATTGTCACATACAATCAAGGAGCTGTTAGGTGGTAACAACACAGAGTCACTACAGCCCAGGGCTGCTTTTTAAGCAAGGTATCTAGTTAGAATAGGCTCCATATCTCATTCTTTTGATCTAACTATGCTTCTTGATACAGGACCGTGCTGGAGCTGGTGCCTTATAATCAAACGCTTCTTACTTTGTCCTCAGTTCTCATTGGAAAAATTGATTCACCTTAGTTCCTAACAGGTCTCATTTGCTCTGCAACATTTTCCATGGTCTTTTCTCAAAGTGGACTTAAGCCAAGGTGACCATCTGCTGCATTTGGCTTTACTCATAAAGAGCAGCATGGTGTCCTTAACGGAGGATAGAGAAGAACGAAAAAGAATATGTGAGAAAAAGCAAGGTGATCTTGAGGAGCTGTGGAAGACAGAAGCCCAACTGTGAGGGTTGGAAAAAGAGAGGTAGGGACAGTTATGAAATGACAGTCTGTCCTGACTTCTCAGGTAGAGTTGGTCTGGTCATTCAGTGGGGCCCTGGGATGCTGGTGTGGATATGAATCCTCTATCTGGCATCTCTGTAATAACGATAAGTATTGAAATCTCATGTGGAAGCAATTTTGTGCTCCAGGAGGGGATGAGAAGCAGTAGTGGGGATTATAAGAATTATTTCTACAGAAATGTTTCTTTTGTGCCAGTGACTAGCATTCTGGTGCGTGTGTCAGTCTGCCCAGCTAGAGTGCAATAGTGTTTGCAGATGGGAATCCACAGCTGAGGACAGTGGAGATGAGTCCAGTCTCATCCACACAACAGATATTGGGCAATAAACCTCCAGGCAGACTCCTCACTTTTCTCTTTTCTCCAGCAAAGCTGTGTCTCAGACCTGGCCTTGCTGTAACCCCTTGCCCTGCCCTGCTTACTAGCAGAGCTGGACACAGGCATGGGCAAACCAAGTGGCCGCCTGAGGCCCAGACAGAAAGGGGGTCCGAAAATGGTAATTTTTTTTCTGTTGTCCAATTGTTATCATCATTATCTCTGGTGAAGTGGGGCCCGATCCTTTCCACGGGGCCGCCAGGAGCCTAGATATGGTGCTGCTTATTAGTCAACATGGAAGAGCTGGTAAACAAGGAAACTGTCTGCAGTTCATTCTTTAACATATTCAGACCTGAAGAACTGTATGCCGTGGCAATGTATGGCCCATCAACTGGATCTAGCCGGTGGACCCCTGGATCTGGACTCCCTCACCTTGTCACGAGATAGCCTTATCGCATATTTTATCCTCTTTATTTGAAAAGCAACAGAATCCTCATATGCATGTTTTATTTCCTGTATTCCAGTAGCATCTAAATGTAAGGTGTCACTCTAGCTGTACAACATAATGATGATGATGATAATGCTGCTGCTGATAATAGGTATCCAGGTTGTAGTCATATTGGTCTAGAGGAAAAGGCAACCAGGACTTGTAGTAGAGATGATATCTTTTATTAAACCAACAAGATTTTTGTAAAAAAAAGTCTTTAATTGCAGGCTTTCGGGCACAAACACTTCATCAGGCATTGGAGAAAAGATTGTAACAGTTTGCCTGGGTAGAAATGAAATTTCATATTTCATAGGATTTCACAGAGGAGTCAATAGATGGAAAACTCCCCTGGGCTGATAATAGACAGTTATACAGCTGTGCAACAGAAGTCTTTGTTTCCTATTTTCTTCCTGCCATATTTTCCCAGGCTAACTGTACCTTTAACTCCTCCCAGTTTCTTTCAGTGCTCTCTTCTTCAGTCTTAGGTCTGCAGGTATCTTCTCTCCCTCTGGTGGAGTCATGTAACTCGTGTGTCCTAAGGTTGGGTCCTGAAAATACAGTCCTCAGTCCTTCGACTACAGTTACCTCAATAGGCTGGACTTCCCATCAGTGCCTGAAATGCTGTTCTTCTGGAAAGAATGGCAGTACTGGTCACCCTAGAATTAGCTGAATGTTTAGCACATGGCTTTAATGCTCTACCTCTAACAGAAGTGATGCATTTGGTCTCAAAAAGTTGGTTCTGTGTCAGCATTATCTCCATGTCAGTCACTTTGGTCTGATTTTTTTGGTTGCTCTTGGTGTGCGGCCTGGGGCTGGCAGATTTATTTCTCTGTCTTCATGGGTCCTTTGTTTTCTTGCAAGATTGTGAAGACCAGACTGATTCTTATTATTTTGGCCAAAGTCTTCAGAAGTGGCTTATGACTTTCCCCTGGTTTGGGGTGCTCATGGCTGGTTGAGATAAATCCAGGCCTTTGATGTCTTTTCAGAAAGCAGTTGGAGTCTGGAAAACCCTGATCTCAAGCTGAGCCATCAAGCCCTGAGGCATTCAAAGTCACTAGTTCCTTTAGAAAACTGCCCTGTTCTTGTCAGTGTTAATAGCTGGCTTTACTTTTAAGTTCAATGTAAAAAAATGAGCCAGTAAATGAAAATGGATTTGGTTAAACAGTTTATGCAACTCATTCCAAGATTCCGGAAAATCGGGTTACTCACGGTGCTTGTAGTTAGAATCTAGAGATGCTCTCTTAACATAGGAGACTGAGAAAGGTGGGAATTGGGAGATGGTCCTGGAGTTAAGGTGGAGCTAGTTAGAGACAAAAGGTCTGCAGCGACTTGCTTACTGTTCCATAGTAAAAATAGTTTCATTCTTCTCATTCATGCCTGGTTGAACATTAAAGCTATCCCCAACCTAAGTTCTGCATCTGTCTCAACAAGTTGGTTACATATCAGCATTCTGTCCATCACTGCAACCAGTGATCACTACAGTGCTACCACAGGTGACAGTTGATGGTATCTGCTTCAGGTGATAGGGGCTGCAATCTTTACCATGCAAGAAAGTCCTATCTTCCACAGCTCTTTGCCAATCTAGTAAGCAGCAGATCTAAGACTGGCTATGTGGAAATGTTGCAAGAAACCTCTGATTTAATGTATGTTAATTGTGTTAATCAAGTTGCTGGAAAAATGATGGGGGAAATTATAATATTGGTTCGTTAAGCTGACACCTTCCAGGCTTTTCCGAACTTTGTTCCAGCTGTGCATGCTTAATAGAACAGCAGGACGTAACAGAAACCTGGGGTATAGCGAAGGAAGCCTGTTTCCCTTTTACAGAAGCCACTCCCCACATAGATTTGTATCATCATGTCAGAGGAGAGGCTAGAGAGAAACAGGAACCAGGCTTCCTACCAGGAAAAGGGGGTGGGTGTTGGAAAGGAGAAGAGTAGAGAAGGACAGATGAATAAAAAGAGAGAGAGAGAAAGCAATGGAAAGGGAATGAGTCGAAGAAAGTGAGATAACAGAGGGGAGGCGGACAAGCAAAGGAGAAAGCAGCAAAGAGTACAACTTGAGGAGAAAGGAAAGAGATCATGGAGCACCTTTTCCAGTTTTGGTCCCAGCTTGCATCTTGCTGGAACAGTTTACCCATACTGGGCTTCTCCCTCACAGCCTTTGCTTTGTTATTTGTTTTTATAAAGCGCCGTAGAAGCTGGAGTCGCTACCCACCTGGGCCACCCTCTTTGCCTTTCCTTGGGAACATGCTGCAGATTGATTTCTACAACCCTCACCTCTCCTTCAACCAGGTAAATGCTAGTGGGGCTGCTGCCTTTCCCAGAGTGAAGCTGGTCCTGGTTTGGGAATCCTAGAAAGGTTATTTCCCATGCACAAATCTTTGTCAACACAGTAATGATCCCTGTAGGGGGTTGGGTTGAACATTACCCCATTAGTCCTGAAACCTTATATGGGGCTGCAGTTGCCTCAGAGTCCAGAGGGCAATGTTCTACTCCAAAGTCCAGAATAATTTTTAACTAAGATCTGTGTGCACAGGAGCAGAGACTGTGTTTGTGTGTATGTGGACATGCATACCCCTACTTGCAGCCTCTTTGAATGCTGTGTGTAGTTTTTTGGGGAGATGCAATATAAACCAAGCCTGACTTTTTTTTTATACCCCCCATGCAAAAGTCAGGATAGAAGTGCATCTCCTAGACTAACTGAATCAGAGGTGCATAAGTGCTTATGAGCCAAGAGCTCACTTTGGTTGATCTCTTGTATTATCCTGCAGCATTTTGACAGTATTCTACCCCTAAGGTGGCTGGTGAAGAAGTACCATCTCTGTAGCACTTTGAGATCCCTTGGGATGAAATGGGCTACAGCCCTGATTCTCAACCAGGATGCCACCACGGGGTCCTTTGAGATCCTTTCAGGTGTGCTAGGGGGTGCAATATTGCTAGGTGTGCCAACATAATTCACAAGATAAACCCAGAAATTTCAGAGGAATCCATAGTCTTAAAAACATTCTGACCTGTTGTGGTCTTGCTGAGTTTTTTGCAACAGAAAAAAATCCTGTATTATTTTTCCATAGTCAAAAAAATAATGAAAACTAAGTGCTGGCATTTTCCAAGGAGCTCCTTGAGTTTAAGGCTGGGTGCCTTGAGCCTCAAAAAGTTGAGAATTCAGAGCTAAAGAAAGCTTATTGTATAGGAAAACTTTTTTCCCAGGACAGATGTCTCTGATTCTGAGATTTGGCTGTTGAATAGCGTAATCTGTAAGCTAGCCCTATAGTACTGGAAGCATTTGAAAGTCTCAGCAAAGGTGAAACAGTTGGGGTCTCCAGCTATACAGCTTTAAATATCTTGCCTGCTGTAGCCAGAATATCCACAACTCTAGCGACATTAATTATTCAGCAAGTGTACACTTCCATTTTTCTTTTAAGGAAAATATGTTGCATCTTAAAGGAAATACATCTTGCTTTGTCTTCTGGTTGAACCTGCAAACTCTATAGGCCCTGTTCTAGTTTGGCACCACTGCACTTGTGTTTCTAAGTGGAGAAATTGACCTTGGATCATGGGTTTTTTGCCAGGGAGTAGGAAAGGCCATTTGTTTCAGGATCAAATCAGATTATAACAATCCTTGTCACTGAAGTGTTGACTAGAGACTGCTTTTAAGAGCACTTTTTTAGTTGAACCATCCTACTCTCTTTTTTGGCCCCATTTCTGTGTCACAAGCAGAAATGAAAACAGCTCCTATTACTTGGAGAAAAGCAGGAAGTAGAAATAGAAATGGCATTTTATCCTGTCACCCTGCCACCTCTTTTTAAGTATATGCCTGAGGGCTTTATCCACTGGTAGTGACTGGCAGTGTGGTTTTTACCAGTTCACCTGTGGGCTGGCTCCCCTGTCTATAAGCTTGGCTATGGGAGGAGGTCAATGTCCAGTAAGGCAGGGTGGCAATTTGCAGTGCTGGCTACCCTGAATTAACTCCCTGTGTGGACCAAGTTGGTTCCTTGATGTTCAGAGACTACATTTCCTATTTTTAGACCCATTTCCTTACTCCAGCACCCATAAAATGATTCCCTTTATCACCTTTCAAATGTGTGCAGGCAGTGATTCTGTTTCCATAGCTTGGATATTCAGTCAGTTGACACAGCTCATTTAATCTTTCATCATTCCTTGACCTGTCTATTTTTTTTTTAAGTCTTTGATTACTCTTTGAATTCAATCCTAGTTAAACAATACTTATCTGCTATGGAGGTGAGCACTCGGCATTACCACAGAAGTAGCTGTGTCACTGCCTTCCAGAGGTGGGTCATCATCCCCTTGTTCAGAGATACCACTCTGGTGAGGCAGGAGTGCTGTTCCTTAACAGCTAGGCCACTATGGGAGTAGATGACATAAAAAATAGGAAGTGGTAAATTATGAGTTTGTATTTTCCATGCTCGTACCCAGAGAATGGATTTGTTCTCCCTGCCCGTGATACTTTGGTCCCAGAGGAGTGTACTTCTTTTACACTTGTATTTACAACTCTCAATTTCCTGGATAAGACCTGAGAAATTCTGGCACCATTGGAATGGGACAAAGTAGTCAAAAGCTGGTGTAGCGAAACCCAGAAAATTCATTCAATATGTGGGTGGCGGAACCCTCTTCCCATCTGATGATGGACAGCTACATAGTAAGGGCTATACCACCCCTTTCTAACACCTGGAAGTCATGAACAGGGTTTCCCTGTTCCCTGCTTCCTCCAGTTGCTGTGATGACCCTTGGGGGCCATTGGTATATGCTGCAATTTTGAACAGCTGCCAGGGTAATCTCACTTCTTCTAGGTCAAGGGTACTCAACCCCTGGGCCATAGAGCCATGACATCCATGCCACAGGATTCCCTGTGGATCAGGAAATTTGGTTGTGGGAGCAATTCATACTGCCATCCCTCCCCCACTGTCTTAAGTCCCAAGCCCCCCACGGCCATATCAGGGCCCATATTGGGGCTGGACCACACCCCTTCACCCCATGCAAATGGATCAAGGTTCGGCCATGCCCTCCTGCCCCCTTCACATGGCTGAATCAGGCCCTGCCTTGCCCCAGATTAGGCCCATTGGCTAGATCTAGCCTGCAGATGTGGGTGCTGCCCATCTGGCCCACAAGGCAAAAATGTTGAGCACCCCTGTTCTAGGGAAATGGAACTGGATTGGCGTACAGCCGAGCCAGGATCAGGGTAGCTGGTGGGTTAAAGGACTTTGCAACTCAGCAGGTAATATGCACCAAACAATCTTTGGGTGCATCCAACTCCACAGAGCCATTCAGGTCCTGGCCTGAAATTCTGGACTTAAGGTGACCTTCTTGCGTCCTTTCTAGCTATAGGATCCTCCTTTTTACAATGATGTTCTGGTTTAAGAAACCTAATCAACACATTAACCCTTGGAATCACAACTGGTAATAGTTTGTCTTGGTCTAAAGATCATTGCCCTCTGCTCTGGTGTTTGTAGGAGAACTGTATCACATTTTAAATTCCTTCTTATATGTAAAAGTGAGCCATCTCACTGTATATTTAGCAACCACATCAGTGAAGGTAGAAAAGAAACTGCTCCCCTCCTACTCCCCCGATCCATGCTGTGATAGGATTATGAACGTTGTGCAAGCAATTTCTCAGAATGGCAACACATGAACAACTCCAGGTTAACTAGCTACTCAGGTCAACTGTGTCTGAGTTGTTCCATGGGCTATCTTTGAAGATGCCATAGGAGTCCTAACTTCTTGTAGTCATTCAAAATTGCAAGGGTGTTTTTTATGATATTGCTGGCAAAATTTTACCTTGGGCGTAATTGTGTTCTATTAACTTAAATTCTCCTAAATTACACTTTCAGCTAATAATGGTGGGTTTTTTCCATTGCCTGTGAAAGGTGCTGTGGTAAGTTGCCATGAGTTGTTGCTCTGCAGAAATATTTGTATCATTAATTGATTGCTAAAGTTCTTTGTGATAATTTTACAGATTCACAGAAGTTTAGGGCTGGAAGGGACCTCATCAGATCATTCAAGATCCTCCAAAACACTTAGATATATTTTAGCATCACAGTCTGAAAAAAACAAAGCATGACCTGGTTTTCAGCCATAGAAATCAACAGCTTTTCTTTCTTCTTTCTCTCTTGACAGCTGAATAAGAAGTTTGGGAATGTTTTTAGTCTTCAGTACTTCTGGAGTAACATGGTGGTGGTGAATGGGTACAAGGCAGTGAAGGATGCACTGGTCCAGAAAGCAGAGGACTTTGCTGACCGACCTTATTTTCCTAAATATGCCCATCTAGGTTATAACAAACGCTCTCAAGGCAAGTGCCATGAAAACTAACATCGGTTTCTGACCGTAGTTCTGAGATGACTGGCTTGTAAATTGGAGGGGAATTGGCCAGTGTGCTGCCTCTTTTCTTGTCCCTTTGCTTATGCTTCTTGTGCTGGAACCTGACTCTACCAGTGCCTCTGATAGTTTCCTCCCCTTCTCTTGGCTGTAGTGAGCAGATTGAAGTGTTACTGGGTACAATGGAAGTGGCTGTTCTGTAATGTTAAGTAAGATTTTCAGGGTTACTTGTACCCCTTGTCACCCATAATCAGAACTGGTGGATTTCTATTTCATTCATGTTTCTCATGTTCTGTATGTTGCTTTGTCAGGTCGTAAAGAAATATATTTTTACAAGGAATCTCCTGGAACTGACAGTGAATATGTGGGAGAGTAGAAAGAAATACAGTTTGAAAGGGAGGCTTGTTAGTCTGGGTACTATCTTGAATTATCACAAATCCCTTCCATAACATCCTTCCGCAACATAAAATTGGAGCTCAGAAACCTTTAGTCACAGCTTGTCATAGAAACAGAGACAAGAAGGTTTGGAGGGTACCTCCAGATGTCATCTAGTCCAAACTTTTAACTGAGAGAAACCATACTTTCCCTCTCCCACACTCTAGCCAAGGCAAAAGTGTTGCCTACAGTACCATCTCCAGCAGTTCTATCCAACAGTTTAATCCTTAGGAAATGCTTTCTGACCTGAGGCCCATACCCTCAACTCTGGTATACTGGCAAAACACCATTGATCACATCAATTTATATAAGTTGAGGAAATGACCCCAATTTTTTTCCAAGTTGTATTACATATCATTGCTTCCAGGTACACTTTGCACCTTTCAAATTAATTCCTCCTCTTAACCAGCTACACAGGGGAAGGTTGAAACCATAAGTCCCTTTCATTTGTCAAGCTATACATATTCTTCTGCTTTCATCTTTCCTTGCAAGTCAGTTCTCTAAGTCCAATTTTGTTACTCTTCAGTGAATTTTGTCTGATATAGTTCACAGAGCTCTTTATATATCCTGTTAAATAATTGTCTTTCAGGGTTAATAATCTCAAGGTATGGTCCTGCCTGGAGACAACAAAGGAGATTTGCACTCTGCACCTTGAAGAACTTTGGGATGGGAAAGAAATCCTTGGAGAACCAGATTTCTCAAGAAGCTGGATATCTGTGCTCTGCTTTCAGCTCTAAAGAAGGTTCGTCTCATCCAGGGAGACGGGGAATTGGATTTAAATAAGTCATGTATAAGGAAATAATTTCTGAAGAAAGACATACTAATTTCTGTATGTTGCCTTCTATCCATAAAGATATTAAAATGCTCTGGGGACCAAAAAGATAATGATCACGCACCTAGCACTATCATGTAGCCCAGGAGCGATGCATAGGGGGTGCACATTCACCCCGACTGGCTCCTGTGGGGAGTCACTGCTCACCACCCCACCACCAACACTGCTGGTGGCATCTGTGGGTGGTCTGCAATCCCTGCTGGCTGCTGCTGCTGCCAGCAGCAGCTGTGGATGGTTGCTGACCCTTGGTCAGTGCTTGCCACCCTCCCCACCCCAGCCGCTGCCAGCGGCATCTGTGGGAGCTCCCCCACTTAGTATCACCATGCTCCCACCACCACCGTGCCCCCCAACCCCTGAGGGCACGTGTCATTCATGATGTAGCCAGCTCTGGTCTACGTCCTGTCATTATTTTCACAGAATATCCATTTGGGATTGAAAATGATGTCATAATTTATTTTTTTTCAGGTCACCCTTTTGATCCACTTTTTCTTGTAAAGAAGGCAGTTTCCAATGTGATCTACTCTCTTACCTTTGGTGAGCGCTTTGACTATGATGATGAGAAATTTCAGAGGCTTGTGGAAATCTTTCAACAGAGCATGAAGGAAGAGAGTGGATTCTTGCCCCAGGTAAACCAGCAAGGATAATTTACTCAGGGAGAAGCTGCTAATGATTGAGCAACCAGATGGTGTTCTATTAACCCTTTGTCTTGCTCACTTTGATATTCTAGCTCCTTAACGAAGTGCCTTTTTTGCTTCGCATCCCTCGAGTGCCACAAAAGGTGTTTCAATACCAAAGGGCCTCCATGAGCTTAATAGATGCGATTCTGAAGAAGCACAAAGAGACCTGGGATTCTACCCACATCAGAGACTTTACTGATGCATTTCTGCAAGAGATGGAGAAGGTAGGAAACCAACAGGACCTCTTTGAATGTATAGTTTTGTGCTTGGTGAATACACTAGTAAAGGAACAATCTCTGTTGGTTCCTTTCATATATAAAGCAACCCATATGCTCTTGTATATGAAGCAATCTGCAAATGCTACAAGCAACGTTGTACAGTGAATAGCTCATTTCTCTCTTTCAACGTTCTCTTATCACTAGTACATGGATCAAGTGGCCCAAGTCTGAATAACAAAATAATATGGTAGGAAGCCAACCTACTCTTTTCTTTAATATGTTCTGCAAGTTCATATGGTTCAGAGGTTCTGGTACACAGCCTGGATTCCATCTGGAGCACCTCTGTGATTGCAGCAACGCTAAGAAGGAAGTGATTGTTGTGTATCTGAGACTCTTAGCTTAGTGAGTTCATGCTCAGAAATCACTTGGAGGATGAGCTGGTACTAGGAGATTCCATTTTGTACTGAAGATTTCAAACAGTATCCAGTGAAGTTGGTGAAAAGAACACCCATTAATTCCAGTGGATGCTGTATCTCATCTTTAGCTCTCTCACTTGTAGAACAGGTTGGACTATTGATGTAAACCAGCTAGGTACATAATAGTTTTTATCTTTTTCTTTTTTTATACAAGTCCCAGGAGAAATGCTAACTACAGGTTGCCGACTATACCTAGTTGGAAAAACACTTCATGCCAAAAATCCAATCAATTCATTTTTATATCTTTTTAGCTTTAGCTCTGAAACCTCAATACTTCCAAAGCAGGTGAGGGTAGAAAATGGGAGGAAACATCAAGGAGAGCTAAGGTATGGCAAGAAGTATTAGAGCCCTTGAGGTAGCAAAACCCCCATTTGTGGATCTGTACAGAACAGGCACAGGTGTTGATGTAGGCTATGGATGTACATGTCTAGCAGTGGCCTTGGGGACCTGTGGCTTATATTATTGCAGCCCATTTGGGGTGTGGTCTCTAGCCACTTAGAAGCTAAACAGCCCTGTCTTATTAACACTTTCTGAAGATCATTGAAAAACTGTTTTTCAGAGGCTTCTGGTTCAAAGGCCTCTTCCATTTCCAGCCTTTTCCCTAAATTAGAAATTTATGTACTTTGGGGAAAAAACATTAAAATAGATGGACTGCTGCTACAGCTATATTCTGTTTCCCTCTGTGAGCCTAGAAGGAAAGTAGGACGAGAGTAAGAAAACGTATTCCTTGGGCTTTCTTATGCTTCTTTCCTTTTGTGTAGGTGCCGAATTATTAGCCTTGTGCTGATAAAGTCCAGTTTGGGTTGCCTAAATAATCCAATGCTGGAGGCACCTGTGCATTTTAGGCCCAACAGTGTGGATGAGGTGAGAGATCTCCTAGGTACAAGACTGTTCCCTGGGTTTAATTAATAGAGGATGAATATATAAGTTACCCCGAGTAATTGAAGATGAGCATGATTTCCTTCAGCTCCTATTCTCACCCACCGCTTCTGATCCCTCTTCTACCACTGTCTACAGAAGGTATTTAGGACTCCTCTCTCTCAACCTGTACCAGCATCCCCCTGCATCTCTGGATAAAATCCACCTCCTTAGCAGCCCCCCTGCCCAAAGTTGTTGTCATCTACACCTCTTGCAGCTCACACAAGACCTGACTGTCAGATCAAATTATTCATTAGTATTAGTAGCAGCAGTATATGTTTACATAAGAATTGTTCCCAAAGGTTTCGGTTCAGTCTTGTTCCCCATACATGCTAGGTGCTGCATAAAGAGAGAGACAGTTACTGCCCCAGAAAATATCAAGTCAAGAGGAAGTCCATACCCCCCTTTTCCTCCAGGGCTGATGCTCACCATTAGATACCTTATATCTTGCCCACATAAAATGTCCTTTTCCAGGAAAAGTTCATGAGGAAATTGATAAGGTGATTGGCAGGGATCGGTCACCCAACATGCTGGACCAAGCAAATATGCCTTACGCCAATGCTGTGATCCATGAAATACAGTGTTATGGGGATATTGTTCCCACTGGACTGCCTCACATGACATACCGGGACACTGAGCTTCAAGGATTCTTCATTCCTAAGGTTTGTGTAGCACAGGTTGCCTGGACTAGGCTGCAGAAACTCCAGGTCACCAGTTGAAATCCAGGATGGCAATAGCTATTTAGAGACCACTGGATATCTCAGTTCTGGTCTAAGTGGCAACATCTGGCACTAATTGTGCTTCTTCGCTGACAGCCTTGCTAGAGATGCTGAGATTGTGAAATACTACCTTCCCAGTTTGGCCTTACAGTTAGTTCCTTTAGCTCAGGCCTATAGCCTGAGACTGGGGAAAGATCACAATTTTCCCCACAGTCAAATGAGAATCAGCATTGTTGGAGCTGGTGAATTAGGACTGTTTCTCTAGTGCTAAAATTAATCTCACAGCAAGCTTTGGAGGTGCTGGGGAACGCAGATAGTTTTCACAATGTGCCTCTCAGTAGTCCACGGTACAAATGCCCGCCATATGACGATGTTAGTTAGGACTCGAACCAAAAGGGTTTTAAGTTTAATAGCAAACATCAGGGCCTAATTTCCCTGCACTATTAGGGGCATCAGAAGTGTTCTCTGTCTCCTGAAGACTGAACAGTGGCCGCTACTGGAGATGGGATACTGAATATCCTAAATGAAATGTGGGAGAGCTCCTGGCTCTGTGGCTGCTGTTTCAGAAGCTCTGGCCTCCCACTGTTGTTCCAAAGGTGAAAGGAGCTCAGGCTGTGTCCTTTGGCTGCTCAGAGAGACCGGCACATTTTCTTCTTCCAGCTCTTGTGCTGGGCTCACATGGACTCTGGGAAGTGGTTAACAGTGGCCCTATCCTGTAATGAATGCACTGCTCTTCCTTGTTACAGCAGAATGATGTTTTGGGGGCTCCTGTCCCATGGAACCGCAGGGGAGGTGGTTGGTTGAGAACCTCTAGTAATTGAGAATCAGGGGCAGGAGGTGGGCTACTGAATACAGAGGGACGTCATTCTGCTCTGGGATGGCATATCTTGTGTCCTTACATATCTCTTCTGTTTGTGGGCTGCCTAGGATACGGTCATCATCACCAACTTGTCCTCCGTGTTGAAGGATGAAACCTTTTGGGAGAAGCCGCACCAATTTTACCCAAAGCACTTCCTGGATGCAGATGGGCAGTTTGTGAAGCGAGAGGCCTTTCTGCCTTTCTCTGCAGGTAAGTCCAGCTGCAGCTGGGACAGCTGGGAGAGACCATCCCTGCAGAGGTGTGTCACTGGGCCAGAGGAATAATCTGCCTCTTCCTCTTCCAGTGCCAGCAAGTGAGCATCTTATCTGTCCATCTGCCTTGGTTCCCTCCCAAAATATGGTCAACTTGCCTGGAGCAGGTCTTGGCAACCTTTTGGCCACTGTGGGCTGCTGCTGCTTATGACCCAGCCCCTGCCATGGGCTGTGCCATGCAGCCAGCTCTTCCTGCTGCAGAGAGGGATAAGGGGTCCTGTCAAAGGTAAAGGCCTGACACATGTCTGATTTGGCAGATTCTCACCTGTGGCCATGTTACAGGAGAGCTTACACTGTCTGGGTACGAGGGTGACATAAGTGTTATCCTTTAAGTTACAAGCCAAATATATTTGTTCTATTTGATGGGTTTTATTTTAGTCCTTGAATAACTAATTGAGCACACAGACTCATCTCCCTTGTGCTTTCTATTGGTGCCTGCCTCTCACTGCCAGGTTCCTAGCTTTGCCTTCTCTGGTTGCTCACACAAGAAAATGAGCTCTTTGGTGGTTGACTTCAAAGAAATTAATTCAAGGATGTAACTGCATTTTATTTGAAGATGGCCTACTTCTCTGAGTCTTTTTTAGAGCAGCCTCACCAAAAAAACCTCCCCTGACAAAGTCCTGTGTTCATGCTTTCCTCTGCATCTTCTGGTACCAAAGGAAAGGGAATGTTAAGCAATCCACAGAGACATTTCACCCAAATCCCTCTGTACATAGTCTGGGAATAGAAAGTGTGTGTGTGTGGACAGATTCTCCACTTCACTCCAATCTGTGGTCATGCCATGAGGAAGCTCCCCTTCCAGTGTCTCATAACTTACAGTTGCTTTGCCATGCTCTTTCACCAACACCACCTTCCTCTTCTCCTTCTCCTCACTCCCTCTCTCTTAGGTCGCCGTATCTGTCTGGGAGAGCAGCTGGCCAGGATGGAGCTCTTCCTCTTCTTCACCAGCCTCCTGCAGTGTTTCACTTTCCAGGTCCCTGAGGACCAACCCAGTCCTCAAGAGGATGGGTGTTTTGCCATCATACATTTCCCATATCCCTACCAGATCCAGGCTATCTTAAGATGAATGCAGATGTCTGCCGAGTTCTCCTCGGATGTTTCAAGAGTGTTTAGTATATGCCTTATTCTTTGAGAACATCTCTTTAGAGCTTATTGACTGCATTTGAATCCAGGGCTGAAACAGTTTTAGTGATGGGCTATGGGATATGATTCTGTAAACACACGCTATTTGTCTATTAGCACCATGTACATTCCTGCCACATTTAAGTGCATAAAACCAGGGTGATTTCCCCCCTGAGACGAGGTTGGCTGTTATGTTTGCTAGTGCACTTTGCCTCTGCTTGTATGTGCAGCAGATCAGG
Organism: Crocodylus porosus; assembly: GCF_001723895.1. NCBI lineage: Eukaryota > Metazoa > Chordata > Crocodylia > Crocodylidae > Crocodylus > Crocodylus porosus. The sequence continues at coordinate 61,947,740 of NW_017728931.1, forward strand.
ACATTTGGTAAATAAAAACAGACTGTCTTCTGCTGATGCAAACTGACCCTGAGGTAGCTGTGCCCATGCTTGCCACCAGTATGGAATTAAAAGATGAGTATGTCTTTGATTCTTTCTCACATGAAGAGATCATGCTTGCATGATTTAGTCCCAACATCAACCATGTTTCCTGAATATATGCAACATGCAGGGCCTTGCTGCTGTTCTGATTAGGTTCTGGCACTTTCAGAAACATAGGGTACAGGGTAGCCTATAGTAGACCCTAAGCTACTTAGCAGTATGTTATAACATTTGCTTGAGCAGACTTTGGGTAAGGGAGGAAGAGGCAAAGGACATAAAGACTAGGGACAGACGTTCAAAAAGCCTGAGCCTGACTTGATTCAATCTTCGCAGGTTAGTCTAACCTGGCTAGGCTAAATCAGTTTATAACCATACAGATATCCCATACATGCAGGCACATGCCTGCAGTGGCTTAGGCTAGAAGCTGGGGGGGGCGGCGGGGGGCACTAGAGAAGCCCTTCTTTCCCCTTCACAGCACTGAGCTATGGGAGAGGCATAGCCAGGCCCCAGCAGGATGCTCTGATTAGCCCAGCAGGGAATTGATAACAGTGTTTATCACCCATAACTCTGTGTTTATTACCCCATTAAGAAAACAACAGGGGGACATTACTAGCTATCTGTTGATTCTGCCTTTGTTCCATCTACCACAAGCCGGCATGAGGGGTGGGGGAAATTCAAGGTTAGCAGGGAGTGCGGGGGGCGGGGGGCAAGCAGCCTGCAGTCTCTGCCAGAGCTGCAGCCAGGGAGCAGAGGGAAGGAGCCAGTTCTGCTGTGGAGCAGACAGCCCCATCCAGCCCAGAGTATGCTGGGACGCTGGGGAAGGCTGGTTTATCTTAAACCAGAAAGGGGTCTGGGACAGACATTGCATAAACTAGTTTGAGCCAAATCAGTTATGTCTGATACTACATTCAGCCAGGTTTATCTCAAACTGGTTTCAGCCATTTTCAAACTGATTTATGTTCCCTGAGCATCTGTTCTGTTACAGGTTTAAACCAGTTTCTGATCACTTAAATTTGCTTATGTGTAATGTCTGTTCCTAGCTGAACAGGCAAGAAAATGTTATATATGACAAGAGTTCAGAAGGCAAGAGGAAAGACAAGGTAAGATGGTTATCTTTTGGTCACAAGTCATTTAGTGTTTTTATAACAGGTGGATCTGGTGTAGTGCAGATGCAGCTTATATAGATGATTAAACATAGGTATTTCTTCTTGAAAATAAGCAAGATATGCTCAATAATCACATTTGATAGAGTTCGTATTAATATTAATGATGAGAGAACCTGCGAGGTACATTTCTATATTTTTTTAACTTTTATTAAATAAGCTTTTGAAGTTGGCCCAGGTAATTGAGGATCAAAATCCAGCTTCACCTTAGAATCTTTGCTTGTCAGCTTTGATGCATGGTTCTTGCTGAATGGCCCATCTGCAGATGAACCAAGATAAGCATATCTCTGACATTTTTAGTGTCTAAATCTAGGTAAGAAAATCTTTACAGAAGACACCACTAAAAGGAAAAATGTGATGGTGAATGTGATGAAGGTGCAACAAAGTTATCTGAGACTGTGAAGAAAAATGTTACCATATTTTCTTGCATACCATGTACCCCCAGATAAGACATGCACCTTATTTTTGGGGAGGCAAAATGGAGAAAGAGATTTTTCCAGCATTATGGCTGCATAGAGCAGGGACAGATAAATCTTCATCTCGCCTTCAATTTCCTGCTTTACCAAAAGCTGTTCAACCCAAGACTGGCTCTCTTCCAAGACAGCATTGTTCCCCCTGAAGTCAGAGCAAGGCTGATTCTGACTTGTGGCACCTTGCTATACTCACCACACCTCATTACACCCTAACTGCTGCTAAGATTGGTCCCCACTATGGATCTATGATTTTGAAAAGAGTTAAAATATTCTGCAAAGCTGTGAAATAGGTGGAGAGAGAGCAGGATTAGCTAAAAGACAGGACAATTGTCAAAAGAAAGGTTAGGAGCAAGCTATCCCAATGCAATGGAAGAATGGGAAGTTTAACCCTTTTGGTATGATGAAGGTAACCTTAGTTACAGATATTGCAAAGAAGCCTAAAGTAATGTGTTGGGTTGTTTTTTTTTACTTCAGGCTTCACAAATAGGGTCAGCTACCAGTGACGAGCACTTTTGGTGGCAAAGATAGGAAAGAAGACAAACAGCCTGGAGTGTGGAAGAACAGGTTAGGAATTACTTAGGGAAGCTAGATGTTTTCAAGGTGGCAGGGGTGGATGGGGTGCACCTTAGGGTACTAAAGGAACTTACTGAGGTAATTTTGAAGCCATTTGCTACTCTTGGAGGTTGCCTGAGTCCTGGATAATTGGAAAAGGGCAACTGTAGTTCCCATCTTTAAGGAAGAGAAAAAGGAAGTTCTGGGAAATTACAGACAAGCCTGACCTGATCTCAACAACTAGAAAAATCATGGAACAGGTCCTCAAGGAATATATTTCAAAGCATCTAGAGGAGACCAAGCTGATCAAGAGCATCTATCGTGGATTCATCAAGAGCAAGTCGTGCCTGTTCAGTTTGATTTCCTTCTATGATAATGTGACAAATTTGCAGATGACACCAAGTTGGGTGGAGCTGCAGACACTCTGGAGGGTAGGGCTAGGATCCAGAATTACCTGGATAGACTGGAAAAATGGTTTGCAATTAACTAAATTAAATTCAACAAAAACAAGTGTGAAGTTCTACACATTGGATAGAACAATTGCGTAATTAAAGGCCGGGGAACACCTGGCTAGGCTGTGATACTGAAGAGAAGGATTTATTGGGTTGCAGTACAGTATAAGCTCAGTATGAGCCAGCAGTGTGCCAAGAGCATACTGAGTAGTGTTAACAAGAGGATCGCTTGCAGATCAAAGGAAGTGACTCGTGCTGTACAATGAAAGTGCTGGTGAGGCCTCATTTGGAGTACTGTGTCCAATTTTGGCCCCACACTTCAAGAAGGATGTGGAGAGTTTGGAAAGAGTCTAGCATACAGCAACAAAGATGATTAGAGGCCTGGGAAGCAGGCTAGGACAGGCTGAAAGAACTAGTGTTGTTTAGTTTGGAGAAGAGAAGGCTGAAGAGGGGTTTGATAACAGTCTTCAAATAGCTGAAGGGTGATTATAGAGAGCAAGGAGATAGACTGTTCTCTGTGGCAAACTGCAGCAGAGGAAATGTAGATTCAAGACCAGGAAGAACTTTCTGACTATGAGGGTGATTAAGCATTGGAACAGGCTATTCAGAGAAGCTGTGGAATATCCATCTCTAGAAATGTTCATAAGTAGGTTGTACAGACCCTGGGCTGAGATGATTAACCAGGGATGATCCTGCCTTGAGCAAGGGGCTGGATGTGAGGACCCTTCCAGCTCTACTTTCCTATCATCTCCCAGGCTATAGAGAGGACCAAAGCTCTGTTAACGCCCTTCAGGTAGTGAGGAACAGGTGGAATATATTTGGTGTGCTGAACATCAGGGTAGGTCTAGTTTAAAAGGAAAAAGCTATTCCGAATGTGAAGATGATCTAGAGGGTGCGGGAACCAAACAATAAGGTCAGGTAGAGCCAAACATCTTCCTTCACCACCCTTGCAACATTCAAATGTGCGTTAGTGTAATGAAGTGTAGGTTACCTAATTGTTTTAGGTGTTCATGCATACTGTGCAGGCTGTCTATTTAATCCTCATTTCTTCATAAACAATATGTTCAGTCACAAGATCTGCTTCTGCTCCTTCGGCAACTTTTTCCAGCCTTTCCTATTCGTAAATTGTTGGTGGTAGTACTGGGTGGAGGCCCCTTTAAGGCAGTGGGCCTGCTCACTCCTGGCTCTGCCCTTTTTGGGCTGTATAAGAAGGGAGTCAGGAAAAAACCTGGTAGTTGTAGCCTGGCCACCAAAGAAGTTAGAGCTCCTGAGTGAGTTAGAGCAACCTGAGGCTGCAGAGCATGGAGAGAGGCCCGAGAGCAGATCAGCCAGAAAACCAGGGGCTGCAGAGTGTGGTGGAGGCACAGTCATGCAGCTGGCAAGCAAAATCACAAAGGTAATATTGGTAAGAGTCCTACTTCTACTATTGCTACTGTTTTGCAGCCAGTGATTGCTCATGACTTGCAGTGCTAGCACCTGGGGTTAGATCCCAAGACTGCCTGTCCACTAATGGCAGTGCTGTAATCATTAGTCGTTCACAGTCAGGCTGGCTTCCTTGGTCTTCTCTTGGCCCCATGACTGCTGCATTCAATCTGGTTTCAGGAGGTGGAGAGTGCCATCCCTCTGCCAGGCTCTATAACTTGGTAGTTAGGGCCCTCTCCTGGGAAGTGGGAGATGTGGATTATTCTAAAAAATCAACCAAATGCAATGAATGCATAAGTTGAATGGACTGTGCATGTATCATTGCTATCCAAAGGGACTGAAAATGCCCTTGTCAGATTCTGCATCCAGGATGTGGGTAGTCAGAGCTTGACCCAGAGGGTCACAACCCTGGGGATTAGCGGGAGAGAAGGTCAGGAAGCAAAGGTCCCAGCTAGAGCCATGGCATCAGGAGGAGGTGGGGCAGGAGGCCAAGGTCCATAAGCCCCCAGGACACAGGTGGTCACCCTGAGTAGAATCATGAGCTGGGGCTATGTCAGGGCCAGGAACAGAATCCAGGGTTACAGCATGGTGTCACTATCCAGGAGGTAAGGAGCAGCTATAGATGCACAGGACTGGGATGTGGGCAATTGCCCAACAAAGCCAGCACCTGGGGGCTGACTGACAGAAGTCTGGGATGGAGTCAGGAGAACAAGAGTGTGGGTTGGGGGTCAAGAAGCCAGCATCTGGAGCATAAGGGGTTAGGAAATGGAAAAGCAGTCCGGAGCACAGGGGTCCAGGCTGAAGTCTGGAACAAGGAGTCAGCAGGCAGGAACAAAGATGAAGCCAGGGAGCTAGCAAGCAGAACCCAGGGAACAAGGAGTCAACAACCCAGAGGTAGGCATGCCCAGGGATGGATTCAGATGGTACCTCAGTGTGGTCCCCCCTCCTTTCAGACCCTGCCATGGGAGCAACACCTGACAACACTTACTGAAGCTCTGAAGCAGGTAAGAATCCCATCACCTCTCCTCTCAGCACCCCCTCCCTTCCCCTTTGTGCTCAGTGGTTATGTACCCTTCCTTCCCATTCCTCCCTCCCCCTCTGCTCACTGCTGCTGCTGTCTCCAACTAACCCAGGGGGTGGTGGGGTTCACATCTTCTCCTGCCCTGCTCCAGATGGGCTGGGCTCAACTTGGGATAGCAGCAGTGACAGTATTCCCTGACAGCTTGGGAGCAGGCACAGGAACAGGGGAACCCATCTTTTGCTGTCCCCAGCCAAGCCTGGCTCCCCATGCAGTTACTTCCTGCAGACCCTGCTGGAGTGGGGCAGGGGTGGCCTGGGCAGTGGCAGCAGACAGGGTCTCCATGTACCTAGATGCGTAAGTAGGGAGGGTGAAAGGAGAAGTGGGAGGGCAGGGGAGGAGAGATGCTGCTGCACATGGAGGGGAAGGGAGAGGATGCTGAGTTTGAGGACGGTGAGATTCTTACCTGGTTCAGGGCTTTAAAATAAGTCCCTGGCTGCTGCTCCTGGGGCATGATATGGCTACTTCGGGTGTGGAGAGTGGTTGGGAGAAGGGTCCAACCACCCTTACAGCCCTGGTCACTGTTCCCACACTTTCTTTTAAAAACCATGAATCCACTTACAGCCACATGCATACAGGCAAGTTGGGGCAGCAGGAAGCAGTTTGGCAACTAGCAGCCAAGACCACTAGCTGGTGGCAATTTAGCTTGCCCAGGTTTCTGACACCCTCCATCTTGGCATAAAGGGGCTGTGCAGCACTTTTTTTTAAATAACCCCGTGGGACTGCAGCCAGGTACTGCCCATGGAAGCTGCTGATGCTCCCCGTCACCTCTAGCAGCAAGAGGCGGCAGCTGTCTGACTCGGATGTAGCTGTGAGGAGGAGGCAGAGGGAAGAGATGCAAAGCATGGAGCAGAGCCAAAATCTGCTGTGATGCAGGAGCAGGTGGAGAGGTAATGTGAGCAGGAGGCCAGATCAACTGGTAGAAGGTTGCTGTGGATCTAAAGACACAAACCCTGCTTATAACTTATTGTCCAGCACTTCCCCATACCTAGTTGTCTGTCATATGAAAGAGCCATCTGACTGGCAGACCTCTCAGCAGGGTGATGGTTTGGACTTGGAAGGTTTGTCTGGAAGCTTGCAATAACCTCCCCAGCATTGTAGCACTTACCTCTGCAGTAAGGCTAGCTGGTAGTAGAAAGTAGAAGCTCTTATCACAGAAGGGTGAAGGAACCTCTGAATAAACATGCAGGATCTCCAGGATGAGGAAGAGGGTGAGTTCAGCTTGGCCTCTCCCTCCCATGCACAACTTCATAGTCAGAGCTAGGGGAGCTTATGCCTCCTGTGGTGACCCTAGAAGAAGAGGAAGGAGAGCCACTAGGTCCAGGGAGGATGGAGGGAGGCAGGCCTGCTTTGCTTTGCTGCTTCTCTTCCTTTCATGAACACTAACATGGATACTCCAACTCAGGCATATGCTGGACCCAGAGAAGTGGAGAGGTGGTATTTCCTTGCCTGAGTGTCTCTTTTCTCCTTAATCCATCACATGTCCTCACTGGTTCCCAGTGAACCTGCTGGTGGTGCTGCTCTGGCCCAGGACCTCTCCCTTAGATCACTGGGATGAGTTGCCCAAACCACCAGCCAGATGGCAGAGACAGTCGGATCGTATCTCAACAACAGCTGCTGCAGCTTCATGAGGGATGAAACAAAAAGGCTTTCCCTGGGCTGAACAGAAGGCCCACTGCCAGCTGCACAGAGAAGAGCTTCTTAGAGCATAATCCTCAAATCTCCTTTAGGAAGCATGAGGCAGCAAAAATAAAGGTGTTGCTATCAGCTGCTGCCTCTTCTGTAGGTAATGGATTGCAGGCATGTGGCTAAAACCTCCCAGGAAACACCCAGCTGGACTTCAAAGGCCTGAATTGCTGCTGATTTGCCTTTCATGTAGCCTTGGCCCCTAGTTCTGTGAGTGTAAACTCACGGTTGAGGCTTAACCACCTCATCTGGCAGCACCTCACAGCTGCGTGGCGCAGATGTGAATAATGGTGTGAGGTATAAAATAAGGAGAGCTGTAATTTCTATTGCCTTAGCAACAACAAGGTATCAGGGAGGTTGGTGAGCTCCCACGCTAATGTTAACGGAGATGTCTTACCCCTGCGTATCCCCTGATGTGTTCTGCTGCAATCCTGCAGGGAGACATGAACATCAGCAGAACCCCACCCCGTGAGATAATGGGGCAGTAACAGTGGATCCTCTGCTGTAAGATCACAGCCTGTTCTCAGAAAGTGATTTCCAGAGCTCAGCCTGCAGAGGGACCTGCTGAGTAGGGCTGAAAGGAGTATTCTCCCAATAGAAACATTACTGGAAGTGGTATCTATATCCCAAGGCCTGGTTCATCCCTGACTGGTTTTACAGCAAGAACCAATTTGGCTCCTGAGGTCTCTGCATGGCTGAAAGCATCTGCCTTCTCCAAAAGCATCCAAATTGGTTACCTTTGGGACCACTGCAGAAGAGACAGCAGAACTAGGCAGTTCCCAATCTGAGCTACCTCACATAGTCTCACATAGCTACTAGTGGGGCTTAGACTTAACAGAAGTCAACACCAGTGTTGTGTTGAGACACTGAAGGGTAATTACTGAAATGGAGGTGAGTGGAGCCTATTTGAGGCTTGATGCTTTCCACTCCAAACACTGAGACACCAGCAACACTGCTTTGCAGCAAAGGAAGGTCTGAAATGCCAAGTGTGGTTATGAACATGTCCCCAGAGGAAACCTGAAGCACCAGCCCCAAATGCCAGCTATACCAGGATTAGTGCCTGCTCTGTTACTCCAGCCTGGCTTGCTTTCCAACGAACCAAATTTCTAAGGCGCAGATCACAGGAATGTTAGAAATGGAGTATTGTTAGAATATTGTTAGAAATGGAGTGTTGTTAGAAATGCAGAGTTTGCATCTCGTACCTGATAAGAAAAAACACTGCCAAGGACTTTTCTTTCTTAGCTAGCTTTGCTACAGTTTTTCTTATGCTAAATCACTCCCTCCCCCACACTCCCCCTGGTTCTTCTCATGCAGATTACAGAAGCTGGAATTCAACTGACTGTGTCCTTGAAAGGGGGAGGGATTTCAACTCTTGGTGACCTACAGAACTTTCTGAGCATGCGCAATTAGCTGATGCATATTTGCCTATCCGCCCCGCATACTTAAGTAGTTAATTATAATATACATGCGATGGATGAAGTGACGTAGTCACATACATGTTTGTATGAAACGGAAATGAGCTGTAAGAGTTCCTGTTTCTGCACACGTGCCCAGGAGGGAAGGGATAAAACCCAGCTGAGAAGTTCCTCAGGGGTTCGGAGTAATCCGAGTCCTTTGGCTCTGCTCCGACCCTATTTGCAAATACACCTTTTGTGCTGCTAATAAGTGTGTGTCTGAGATTCTTTTCGCGTGCCTCCCGAGAAACGAACCGCAAATTTTTGCAACAGGAAAACAGGCCACCAATTGACTGGCGTCTCTCAAGCCTTCTAAAGGTCCTGCTGACAAGAGTGGGTCATGGCTGGAGGGAGCGGAGGGCAATCTCACTCTCTAGTTTGAGGAACTTTAGGGAAGAAATCCTTAGAGCCACAATTGATCCCAGAAGCAGAATGCCTGTGCTTGGACTTCAGCTCTAAGGAAAGTGCATCTCACCCCAGAGGAACTGGGAGAAGGGGACAGGTTTAGTGAAAGCAGCCCTGGCTTCTCCTGGCTCTGCCAAGGCCTTGCCTTGATCTCCTGGGAAGTTACTTAGACTTGGCTGAATCATTAGGGTGCAGCCTGCACCACTGCCTCAGGAGTGTCTTCAGCAGGCTGTGTGCCTGGGGGAAGCACGGTTCCTTCTGGGGTCTTCTGTCCCAAAAGGAGAGCATCCCTGTGTCCTCACCTTTTTCTTTGTCCCTCTTAGATTTATCACACAGCTCCCATGACCTACTTATGCAGGCTACCCCTCACATGTTCTGGCTCAGTAGATGTTGTGCACTCAGCTGCAGGAGTGGCCCGCAAGTTTGGTCATGGTCGCCAGGGGGGCTGACCAGCTTTCAGCCAAGGGACTTGCCTTATTGTTTCCCTGCTACATGAGAGCAGCCAGGAGGCAGAGCAAAGTAGTGGTGGTGGGAGGGGCCCATTTCTGGCTCCAGGCACCCCACCTGGAAATTGTATAGCAACCCACTATGCCAGCAAAGCGTTCAAGCTGCTTCGTTGTTTCATGCTCAGGCAGGATATGGAGGGGTAGCTGCACTGAAACTGCTGGAAACAAGGGAGTAAGGACTTTTAAGGTACTACCCCACACAACCTCAGCTCTGCTTCCCTAAAGCCAAACCTGTTCTCACGTGCCATGCCCTATCTTGCATTATGTTCACCTCCATCCCATGTCCTTATGTTTTCAAGCACACTTGCTGGCCCTCACTGTGAACAGTGGAGCTTTGTTGGTGCAAGGCATAAATGCAGCAATTGGCAGAGCACACACTGCTTTCTGCATAGAGGTTTGGCTACAGTGAGGGGAATTTAGGATGAGATATGCTAGGTAGATCAGAGTGGATGATCTCAATGGCTTCCAGCTCAGAACATCGGATGATTTTAAACACATCTACAGTGTAGAGATTGAAGATGACTGCAACTTCAGAGCCAGTGCTCCCCTAATTACACATGGAAACAGGTCTATGAGAGCTTTCCTCATTCTTGTGCTTGCTGAAACTGACCTTTATCCTAGTCAAGACAGGGCCTAAGCTTTCCCCTTTGACTCCTATGCAGAGGTTATGCCCTGCAACATAGGCCATGCTTTCTTTCCTGTCCAAAAGGGGGACTCTGCTTGCAAGCAAGAGGCAGAAGCAGTGCTACTTTGTGACTTGGAAGGACAAGTACTGACAGTGCCATAGCAATGAAGTTTGTTGCTTGCAGCAAAGCCTGCAGCAGCAGCCCATCTTCGCCCTGTGCACAGATCCAGGGGGCAGACTCCACCCCCCCACCATGCTTGCCTGGGAGTGCATGCAGCGGTGGGAGCCACCCTTTCCCTGTCCCCACATCCCCCCAAATGAGCCACTCACAGCTCCATCCCACACCCCATCCTGGCTGGGTAGCAGCTGTTGGTGCCCCTTCACTTTGACATCTGGGGCCGTTGCCCCTCTTGCCCCACCGTGCTATGGCACTGAGTACTGACGCTGCTAGATGTGTGCAGAAAGCTTTTTAAAATGCTGAGAATTTTATCTTTCAGAGTCTCTGCCCTCAGCACAGAGGAATATCTCAAGAAATCCTGAGTAAAATTACCACAAATTTGCTCCCCAAACAACATCCTTCCCTTTCTGAGGTGTACTAGTGCTGGAGGCCATTCGCTACAGCAGCAGTCCTCAAACTTTTTAACTCAACCCCTCCTGTCCCCTTCCCCCCCCCCCCATCAGAAATGCCAGCCCATGGTTTTTGACTATGGAAAATAGGATAGAGTAATTTTCTGTTGCAGAGAACTTGGAATGACTACAACAGGGCAAAATGTGTTTTAAAGTTATGGCTTCCTATTTACTGGCTCTGGATTTGTCCTGTGAACCATGTTTGCACATCTGACAGTGCTAACATTGTATAGCACCCTGCAGCACTCTTGAAAGGATCTTGTAGCACCCTGATTGAGAATCACTGCACTACACACATCTATTTAACAGTTCATTGAAGAAATTGGCTCTTACACAGAACATTCTGCTTATGCTTTGCTACCACTCTTCCATGAGAGATAATTCAGAATAATATATAATTCTACAGCAAGCTGTACTGGAAGCAAAACTTAGAGAAAGAGTAGTCGTGTGCATTACAGATATTTTGAAATTGGCCAAGGGGCAGCATTCAGGCATCATACAATAAAAGGCGGGACTGTAGACAGGTTTCCTTCCTCTTTTATCAGTAGCCAATTAACCAATATACTTGCACTCCAGGTAATGCATTCCACATTTTTCCCCTAACCAAACCATAGTCACTCTTCTACTCAAGGGAGCAAAAATTTAAGAAGGAATTGCTTAACTGCTAAATTGGACTTAAGCGCAGCCATGGAGAAGGGGATACAAACTCCTTTACAAGACAAGAGATGTATATTAATATCTTACCAGTGTCTCCAACATAAAATTTGGCATGTCTTCTCTGAATTCCCTCCTGTTTGGTTATATCTTTCCAGCACTGGGAACTGGTTCTGGGTCCAGAACTACCTACCATGTTTTGAGGCACTATTTCATCTGAGTGGTACAGAGGTGGAGTGTCACCCCTCCTCTGTGCTGATGTAGCTACCACATCACCCTGGTAATTAAAAACATCCTCCAAAAGGAGATAGAGAGACTCTGTTTCATAACTCCTAGGAGCTTCCTTTCCCTGCCCTTGCCCTTTGATTTACCTGCAGAGAAAGATAAAAAAGACAAACTGCCCATCTGCATCCAGGAAGTACTTTGTGTAAAACTGGTGCAACTTCTCCCAAATTGTCTTGCAGCACAGAGGACAAATTGGTAATGGCAAAGATGTCCTAAATCCCCACAAAAAAGTACACAGGTTAATTCAAGATGCTACCAGCTCTGTAAACTTCACTTTGCCTCCTCTGACCTCCCTTTTCATTAACAGTAGACCATCAGAGAGAAACCATGTAAGGCTAAGTGAAGGGAAGCCAAGAGGCAGGTAGGTCTATGATTGAAAAAAGCCTTTTAATACCATGAGGCTTGTGAATGCAAATGGGATTATAATTTCAGAGGATGAAATACTCCAGTTATGCCCCTGCACATTTAACGAGTAAAAATGGATGCTGGCTCTGACAGGACTCCTTTGATCTGTGATGACTGCAAGTCCCGGTGGGGTGCTTTGTCCACAGGCCACTTTTGCTCCTCGCATGTCTGAAGTGAATTCTTGCTAGTGAAAAGAGCCTAAGGACAGCCGTGGGGGGGCAGAGCTCACCAAGGCTCACCACAGTGGAGGTGCACCCAGGGAATGGAGGCTTCTTTTGCAAATGCCACCAACATAAAGGAAGGTCCAGGGTTAAACAGGCTATGGAAGTGAACTATGCAAGTCACAGGTAAGTCAAGTTGACTCAAGGAAACTGGACTGCTGCTGGCAGCATTGGTAAATGAGGGGTTTCCCGGTATGAATGGGGCAAGGCCATTTTCAATAGCACCATCGCAGATTGTGCCTAAGTCTCTGCTCTGGTAAGCCTTGTTGAATCCTGTACTCCTGGCTGTTTGACTCCTGACCTTGCTTAGCTCTGTTTCTGGACCTCGGCTTTTGGGATATTTACTCTTGCATCTGCTAGCTTGGTTTGTGACTCCTGAATCATGACCCAGCCTATGGTTTGAGCTGTGCCCTTGCATTTCCCGCTTTGGGATTAGTAATTTGGTTCCAGACTCTAGAACCATAACTTGGCTTGTACGTTGGACCTTGCCTCTGAATTTCCCCCTTTGATTTGGTCATTAGGATTCTATCTTTTTTTCCTTCCCTAGTGGCCTAACCACTAAGCAAGACTGCCTGTGACCCAGGCCCTTACACTGGAGTGGGAACCTGGCAATACTGCCTCATCTCCTTTTTCCCTGTAGAAAGTATTTGGATCCTGCTTGTTCTGTCTTCACTCGCTGTCTTTTAGGGTCTCCCAACTAAAATCAACTACCCAATAAATTTGTTTTTTTTTCTCCAGTCAGTCTCCATTCCATGTACCTACTTCTGCTGTGCACATGCCAAACCCTGAAACAAGGTGGGGAGGCTGCTCTGAAGGCCCCCCATACTGCCCATCTTGTGCATCTGCAGTGCTGCAGAAGTGCTATAATAGTATATCCACTAAGTCACAGGCTACCTATTCATCTTCCCCCACTCATTGGTATCTACCTGCCTTGTAAATACAGGCAAGCCAGTACCCCACCACTTTTCTCCCAACTTTTCCTTGCCCCGGTGTTATTCCAACAGGATCTGTCTGGCTGTGTTGCCATTTCCTGGGGTTTTATGGTATCATAGTAGCTAGGGTCGGAAGAGACCTAAACAGATCATCAAGTCCAACCCCAGTCATCAAGTCTGACCCTGATTTTTGTGAGGCTTTTCAGTGTATTTGGTGGATTTTGGTGGAAAGTCCCAGTTTCCTGAGTTATGCAACTACATGAGAAAAAAAGTCCCTTCCTGGGCCCACCACTTGCTCTGGATATTGGGGCAGAGAACCACATACAGCAGAGCACAGAACAGAGCCATAGAGGAGGTCTCCGTGCCAGCAAAGAACACGTCCTGAGTTGTTAGGGTAAGGTTTGTCTCATTGAAACTTGTCTCTGGATTGTTTTTAGCCTGAAGAAAGTAAACGAGACTACAGGTTTCCCTCGCTTTGTTGCAGGTTCTGTATGTGCGAATTTGCTCTTATGCGATGATTCTTTTTATACCAAACATTCATTATATGCAAGGTAAATTCACTCTTATGTGATTTTGGTGTGGTGGAAGCCCACAGTCAACTGGTTTGTGCAGTGCATCGTGAGAGTGATGCACACCAAAATATCTGTTCTCCTCACTTGTTGTCTGTGATGTTTCTCTAGTTGCCATCCCCCTTATGATAGTGCCCTGTGCTTGTGTGCACTGTCTGCTGTTGGTGAGTACCAAAATACTCTTGTAAAAGTGGTATAAATGGGTCTGGGGGGCAGTACAGTTGAAGTCTTGGAATGTATCCCTATTTGTAACATGGTAAAATGCATTCCCTTCATGCAAATTTGAGTTATGCATTGTTGTCTAGGAATGCATATACAGCATAAAGCAAGGGAAACCTGTATAATGCAAGCCAGGCTTCTCCCCCTGCTGGTTTTTTTTGGCTCTCTTGAGTGTATTGTAACAAACTGTTTCTGACCTTGCAGTGGCAGGATTTTGACAGTGCTTTCTTTCCTCTGCTTTTCCCTGTGGCAGGAAAGGGTGTTCTTGATGCTTTTTGGACATTAGACTGGCAGTTGTGCAGCGGGGTTGTTCATGCAGTTTTGTTTGGAATAGGCTAGACAGCCTTAGACAGGAATGATCTTGCCATGAAGAGGGAGTTGGACTAGATGTGACCTCCTAAGATCCCTTCCAGCTCTAGTCTTCCATGGTTCACAACTGCAGACAAAGGATCAAAGAACAGCTTTATGGAGGGTCAGAACCCAGAATATGTTTGCAAGGTATTGCCAGACCAAGTCCCATTTTCTTGAAGTCTGCTTATGGTTGTGACCAGAGCTGCAATCACTCTGAACTCCAGGGATGCCAACCCTGTAGTCCAAAGGTGTGACTGTAGCTTGTGTAGACATAACTAAGCCAGCTTTAAATCAATTGGCTCTGTTACTGACAGTTGTGGAGCATGAAGCTTAGCAAGGGCTAATTGCTCGAGTATTTATGCAGGGTTTACCCAGTATTTACCTGCTAGGGTTTTGCAGCCCACACTGAACCCCTGTCACCATGGCTGCAGTCATACTTACAGACTCAGTAGCATAATGAAAGAGGGGATGACCAGGGCCCTAGTCTTGGGTACCGATCCTGGCTTGGGCACAAAAATAGCAGCAGCTGCACTGCAAGACCAGTTACCATTGCCACTGTTGACAGCACAGCCACTCAAGCTGCCCTGCTTGCTGCTTGTGCCTTGGGCGCTCAAATGTCCAGTTATGCCTGTATCTGGACTGTGGTATAGGCATCTTCTCTGTTCAGGATTTAAGTTGGAAATATTTTGGCATTGCCTTCAAGGTTTAGGACATTTAATCTCATGTCTTCAAGGGGACTGGTGCATCTGGAACTGGATATCAGTATGATGGATGACTCTATATCTTTGTCAGCTGCTGCTCAAGGATTTGCATATGTTGGTCGTTAGGAAAGCCCAGTAGAGACTCCTTGATTGTCAAGCCCACCCTCAGAATGGGATGAGAATGTGGTGAATACCCTGGAAGGATTGAGAGGTGTCAATTCTCAAGTAGTTAAGAATTGATGTATTTAAAGTTTTGTTAGAAAATGTTAAAAATCATGTTTTTTTACATGGCTTTGTAGAGTTACAATATAATTTAGGGCCCCATGCATGGTAGCTACAGAGATACACAGCTGGTGTACGCTAACACAGTCTGAGACTTGCAGTTAGTCACGCAGCCTACGTTAGCTCAGGGTTTAGGGAGTTAAGCAATTCCAATGCCATGCTATGATGACAAGAAAGCTAGGACCTTGTGTGTGATAACTGCATTGATAGAGTTGTTAAGGTGGCAAGGCATTCTTAGTCAATGGTTTTAGCATGCGGTGTATAATTGCTGGGGTGGAGAATATAAATATTCTCACCCCAATCAAGGGGCAGCTTCCTGAATGATTTGGACGTCAGATACACAGCTGAGAAATGTGGAAAGTGATTAAAATGATAACATGCTGATAGGCAAGAGAAAGGCCAGCTGTGTGCATCCATGTGTTAGCTTGTTATGGGATGGTTATGTGTGTCAAGATGCATTTCCTGGGGAGCTTTGGTTTTGCATGAACCCTGGCAAACTTCTCTGCCAGTTGGACTAACCAACTGACAATGAATAAGGGCTATTTGATTTCTATTTGGTTTCTTTTACTGACTAGCAGACCTGGAGAAGTGGGACTGGAAGAAGTGTCCCTGGAAGTTGAAACAAACATAATCAAGGCCTCAGTATAACTGGCAGGGATCCTTCCTTCTGTTACTAATACAGTAGTGCCAACCTTGCAATACCAGTCCCAAAGGATCTGTGTGTCTTTCTTTTTCTATCTCCACCAGGAAAGAATTGATCTAGTCCTGTGTGAAAGCTGGATCCCAGGTTGCCATGTGTTCCTTCACAGTCTTCCTGAGGAAGTCAAGGATAGAATTGTGGGCTTGGAAGAGTTTTTGATGATGCTTAGGAAGATGCATCAACCAAGGCATCACGTTCAGAATCCAGGAAGTTAGAGAAGGGAAAGTGTTAAGGCAGGAGAGGTATCCACAACCAATGCCTTGATAAGGAGATGGAACTGGGATAGAAGGTTCTCAGCAGACCAGCATGACCGCCAGGGCTTGGGGAGTGCCAGGGGGCTGTGTGTATGTGCGTGTGCGCGCGTGCGTGTTTGGAAGGGATGTGCAGGTGTGGGCCAGGTGCCTGCCAGGACTGGGGGAAGGTGTCTGGGTGCCAGGGCTGCAGCGGGGCAGGAGGTCTAAGGCAACACTTGGTGCTGCTGGCAAACCCAGCTCCACGCTGTTGCCAGTGGGCCCTACCCGTAGGTGCCTGCCTCTCCAGCAGCAGGAGGGGGAGGTCCTTCAAGGGTAGTGGGGAGCTGTGTGGACAGGCCAGCAGTGCCAGGGGCCGATGCCTGTGTCTTGGGGGCAGGGCATCTGTGTGATGTTGCCTGGAGGGGTAGGTGGACTGTGGCAAAGCTGTCTGGCTTGGCATGAGAGCCCCAGCCCTGGGGAGGAGGGAGGGCCACTGGCATCCCTTCCTCCTCCCTCCAGCCTGCGCTGAGGCCAGACTTGCTTTGCCACTGCCCACATGAGCTACACCTACTGCAACTGTAGCACTCCAGCCCGGGCAGGATGGAGACTGCCTGGAGCCTCTCGCCCTCCTCCTCCTCCTGCCCACAGCATAGCTAGAGCCTGCACTCAGCTTCATGCTGCAGCTGTGGAGTGCAGCATTGGTCTTCCACATCACGCCCCAGCCCCAGCCAGCAGTGCGGGGCAGTGTGTGGTGCCCCAGCCTCTGCCTGTGTTTCCTCATGAGGTACATTGCATGCACCTCATGCTGGAGGCTGCTCTGCCACATCCCCACAGACTACCATCCTCTGAGTCTGCATGGGCCAGGTGGCAGCTGGGGGCCCCCTCTTGCAGGGGTAGGGGGGCAGGGGGCTGCAGGTCGGGAGTGAGTGGCACCACCATGGGTGGGGGGGCTGTGGGCTGGGAGTGAGGGGCACTGGCAGGGCCAGGGAGCTGTGGGTTGAAAATGAGGGGCACCAGAGGGAACAGGGGGCTATGGGTTGGGAGTGAGGGGCAACAGCTTGCCAGGGCTGCTCAGTGCCGCAAAGCAGCAGCAGGGACAGCCAGAGCTGGACCTGCTTCCTGGTGAGAAAAGGGGGAGCTCTGATTTTCCATGATAAACCCACAAAAACAACAAAATCAAATGCCAAAATACATAGGTATTTAGAATTAATTTTATTTTAATGATGAAGGCACTGGTAGGCTTCCAAATTGCTTTAAAATTGTAAATATATCAATAAAACATTATGTTCAGCTGATACTTGTATTTAGAGTACTGTTTCATTTTAGTTGCACAAAAATGTGGATTTTTCAGTTTTATTGCAGAAAAACATGCCGGGGAGGGTAGGAATTAATGAAATATCCCAAATTCTTTGAACAGAGAACCAGGATTCCTGAATTATGCAGGTATCTGCCAATACCTCTAATATCATCCCAGCTAAAGCTTTGTCTAGCCAGGTCTTGAAACCCTCCAAGGGTGCACCTTCCACCACCTCTCTGGGTAACCTGTGTCAGTATTTTACTACCCTTCTGGTGAGAATTGTTCCTAACATCTAACCTAAACTTCCCTTGCTGCAACTTGAGGCCATTGCTCCTTGTTCTGTCACTGGCCACCACTGAGAACGGTCCAGCTCCATCCTCTTTCGAACCCCACTTCAGGTAGTTGAAAGCAGCTATTAAGTCCCCTCTCAGTCTTTTCTTCTCTAGACTAAATAAGCCCAGCTCCCTCAGCCTCTCCTCAGAAGTTGTATCCCCCACAGGCCCCTCACCATTTTCACTGCCCTCTGCTAGACTCTCCAACGTGTCCACATCCTTTCTGTATTGGGGGACTTAAAACTGAACACAGTACTCCAGATATGGCCTCACCAGTTCTAAGTAGTGGGGAATAATCACTGCCCTTGATCTGCTAGCAACACTCTTATCAGTGCAGTCCAGTATGCCATTAGCCTTCTTGACCACAAGGGCACACTGTTGATTCATATTCAGATTATTGTCCACTATAACCCCCAGGCCCTTTTCTGCAGAGCTGTTTCCTAGCCAGTCAGCCCCAGCCTGTACTGGTGCGTGGGATTGTTCCGTCCTAAGTGCAAGACTTTGCACTAGTCCTTGTTGAACCTCAGGAGATTCCTTTTGGCTCAGTCCTCCAGTTTGTCTAGGTCACTCTGAATCCCAGTGCTACCCTCCATCATATCTACTACTCCCCTCAGTTAGTGTCACTTGCAGACTTGCTGAGGATGTACTCTTTGCCATCTTCCAGGTTGTTGATGAAGACACTAAACAAAACTGGCCCCAGGACTGACCCCTGGGCCACTTCACTTGATACTGGTTGTCAGCTAGACCTCAAGCCACTGATTGCTATGCTCTAACCCTGACGCTCCAGCCAGTTTTCCATCCACCTTACAGTCCATTCATCCAGCCCATACTTCCTTAGCTTGCCTGCGAGAATGCTGTGGGAGACTGTATCAAAAGCCTTGCTAAAATCAAGGTACGCCACATCCACAGAGTCAGTCATCTTATCATAGAAGACGGTCAGTTGGTCAGGGATGTCTTGCCCCTGGTGAACCCATGCAGACTGTTTCTAATCAACTTTTTCTCCTCCAAGTGCTTAGAAATTGATTTCTTGAGGATCTGCTCCACGATTTTTCCAGGGACTGAGGTGAGGCTGATTCGTCTGTAGTTCCCTGGATCCTCCTTTTTTCCCTTTCTGCCTCTGCAATCACATCAGCTAGCTCTCAGCATCTTCAGGTGCATCCCATTTGGCCCCATGGACTTGTACATGTCCAGCTTTTCTAAGTAGTCCCTAACTTGTCCTTTCACCACAGAGGGCTATTTACCTCCTCCCCAAACTGCTGCCAGGTGCAGTAGTCTGGGAGCTGACAATATCTGTGAAGACTGGGGCAAAAAAAGACATTGAGCACTTCAGCCTTTTCTGCCTCCTCTGTCACAAGGCTGCCTCCCCCATTCAGCAAGGGACTCACACTTTCCCTGTTCCTCCTCTTGCTACCAACATACTAGTAGAAAAACCCTTCTTGTTACCCTTCACATCCTTTGCTAGCTGTAACTCCAATTGCACTTTGGCCCTCCTGACTTCATCCCTGCATGCCTGAGCAATGCTCCTATATTCTTCCATAGTTATTTGTCTACATTTCCACTTCTTATAA
This sequence comes from Crocodylus porosus, assembly GCF_001723895.1. Taxonomy (NCBI): domain Eukaryota; kingdom Metazoa; phylum Chordata; order Crocodylia; family Crocodylidae; genus Crocodylus; species Crocodylus porosus. The sequence goes on from NW_017728931.1 coordinate 61,966,992, forward strand.
GCTTTCTTTCTATTTAGTTTACTAAAGAGTATCCTGTTATGCCAAGCTGGTCGTCTCCCATACTTGCTAGTCTTCCTGCACATTGGGATGGCTTCCTTAAAGTACAGCTAGCTCTCCGGGACTCCTCTCCCCCTCAGTCTGGCTTCTCGGGGGATCCTGCCCATCAGTTCCCTGAGTAAGTCAGTCTGCTTTTCTGAAGTCCAGGGCCCTTATTCTGCTGCTGTCCATCCTTCCTTCCCTCAGGATCCTGAACTCAATCATCTCATGGTCACTGCTGCCCAAGTTGCCATCCATTACTACATTCCCCCCCAATACTTCCCTGTTTGTGAGCATGGATTGCCTGTGCACTACTGTATGCTAGGGTGATTGAAGTCCCCCATGAGAACCAGGGCCTGTGACTGGGGAAACTTCTGCTAGCTGTTTGAAGAAAGCCTTACCTACCACTTCCCCCATTCTGGTGGTCTATAGCAGACCCCCATCACGACATCATCCTTGTTGCTTTCCCCTCTGACCCTAACCCAGAGGCTTTGAACAGGCCTAATTCCAGCTTCATACTGGAGCTTGGAGCAATCACATGGCTCTTGCACATAAAGTGCAACTCCTCCTCCTCTTCTGCCCTGCCTGTCCTTCCTGAACAGTTTGTATTCATCTATGACAGTGAACCAGTCACACAAGCTATCCCACAGAGTGTCAGTTAGTCCAATCACCTCATAGGTGCTTGACTGTGCAAGGACTTCCAATTCTTCCTGCTGGTTTCCCAGGGTCCATGCATTTGTGTACAGACACGAGGTAACTAGTTGATTACCCTGATTTCTCAGGAAGTATCCCTGTGACAGGAGTATCAATATTGGAGCCTTTCTGGGAGTGGCTCCGCCCTCCTGTAATGGGCCAACCGCCTGCTTACTCGTCTGCCATGCCTTGATCTTACT
>NW_017728931.1:61968020-61969857 GCF_001723895.1 Crocodylus porosus
GGGGCTTCTCGCCGCCCCCTAAAAAAGCTGCGCCCTCTCCAGCGCCAGGAGGCCCCACGCTACCGTGGAGCTCCTATGAGGCCTCCTCCAACCCCTTATAGCCTCACCCAGTCCTCCGATCAAAACAGTAAACATAAAACATAAAGCCCCTGTGCTACAACATAAAAACTAGACCGTCTGGTCAAACAAAAATCTACTCCCTACTAGAGAGCGAGGGAGCAAGGGAAGAAGGGCTCCACCAATCTCAGCAGTGACCAAGGGATGCTCTCATGGCCAGAGTCCTCCCCTCTGTCTGTCGAAGCTGAGTCTCTACTCTCACGGCTGCTGGAGAGGGACTGCCCTCCTGGCCTCCTACCTGGGCTTAAGAAGGGATAAGCCCTGCCCCTTCCTGGTCAGCTGGTTTTACCAGTTGGCCCAGCAACCAGCACCTGTGCAGCCCTGGTGACTGGCAACTGAGCTTCCCCCTTTCTGCCACTGGGGTCTCCCCAGAGCAGTCTCCGCTCTCAGGCGCAGGGCACCTGAGTGCACTGCGACAATCCCCTGTTGCCCCCTCCTGCTTGCTCTTCCTCCAGGTCTCCTGCTTCCCCACTTCTCAGGGCTTTGGTCTCCATCCCCTGGTGAACCTAGTTCAAAGCCCTCCTCACTACGTTAGCGAGCATGTCTGCAAACATGCAAAGGATGCTTTTCCTTCTCTTTGTCAGGTGGATCCCATCTTTTCCCAGCAATCCTTCTTGGAAGAACATCCCATGGTTGAAGGAAGCCAAAGCCCTGCTGGCAACACCACCCGCACATCCAGGTGTTGATCTGCTGGATGCACCTGCTCCCACCCAGGCCCCTTCCCTTGACTGGAAGGACTGATGAGAACACAACCTGAGCCCCAGACCCCATCACCCTGGCACCCAGAGCTCTGTAGCTACTTTTGATATGCTCAGGGTCTCCCCTGACAGTATCATTGGTGGCCACATGGATAAGCAGCATGGGATAGTAGTTAGAGGGCCAAATGAGCTTCAGTAGTCCCTCCGTGACATCTGAGATTTGGGCTCTGGGCAAGCAGCAGACCTCCCGAGACAACAGGTCAGGTCAGCAGATATGTCTCTCCATTCCCCACAGCAGGCAGTCTCCAACCACCACCACCTATCGCTTCTTCTTGGTGGCAGTTGTCTAGATCCTTCCCACTTTGGTGAGGCCTGGCCTGTCTTCCTCCACCCTTTGAATGTGCTTCTCTCTCTGCTGTTAGGGTTGCATATCTGTTCTCCAGACAGATCACTGCAGGTGGAAGTGAAGATCTCTGCTTGCTGCCAGAAGTCACAAGCCTCCAGCTTCTACCCTTTTGCATGTATTAATGTCCTCTCTCTTCTCTAGCTCTGCATCTGGCATTTGTTCCTCCATAGTCCTGGGGGTTTGCTCTAGCATCAAATCAATAAACTGTTCATGCCGGAGGATGCTTCCCCCTCCTCCTGTTGTTTTCTTGCCTGTTTCCTAAGACATACTGCTCAGGCACTCCCTGACTTGGTCATCACTAGAAGGAATCTGCAAGCTGCTGTCCCTACAGTTGCAAACCTGGACCTGGGTGGAAGCATCAATGGTGAGTGGTCCTGCCTGGACAGACACCTCACAGGTGCAAGCAGTGGCAGTGTCTCTGGCATTGCAACGTCCTCCAGTCATTTCCCTGTGGGTCTCTTAATCTGCCTTTTCTCTCTTACTGCTCTTCTTCCAAATAGACCTTCCTTAGTAAACTCACCTGGAAGGTGGCCTGTTTATTGCTTGTTGGCCCCAAAAGTTTTGTTATATCTTGCTTCACACCAAGCTGAAAGGTTTGCCCCTCAAAAAAAAAAAA
>NW_017728931.1:61969957-61982674 GCF_001723895.1 Crocodylus porosus
CGGGAAGCATGAACTGGCCTGTGAACTGCCTGCAAACTGCTTACCCTGTCTGCAGCCCCTGTTCACTGGCTCTCTGGTCACCTGGGGAGTCTCTTTTTATACCCTGATGGGCCTGGACTAGCTCTGCCCCCTGGTTAGGGCTTCTGTCAGGCCTAGGCAGCAATCACTCAGCAATCAGCAACCACTCCCAGCTTCTCAGAGCACATACCCCAAACACACTCAGCAGACCAAAGGCACAGGCAGCTGGATCATGGGCAGGATCTGGTGCCTGGTTCCTGGCTTCTCCCCTACTTCCTCTTCCTGTCCCCAGCAATTGGTGCACATCAATGCTTTCGCACTCCAGGGAACCTATTTTTGTAATCAATGCCTTGTAAAGCATCTTTGGGGCTTTGGCTATGACAGTGGTTAAAGCTGTATGCCTGTGGACTGGCCATAAAGAGTATGTGGGCATGGATTGCACAGGTTGACAGATAATTGGGAGTTGTGTCTGCAACAGGTGCTTAACTGAATCTTCCTTTGAAAACCTGGTTAAATTTCAGGTCTGGAGTTGCAGAGGGTAGCTATAGAGCTGGAGTCATCAGGTGGCTGTGCCTTCAGATTCAATGGGATGAGTGGAGAGATTACCACACAGCTACAGTAAGACAGGGTGGCACTAGGCAAGAGCTAGGTATCCATTCACTAAAGCGAGATTAGACTCCCCCTGGGATTGGAGATAGACATGTCCAAGTGCATTCCTGGGCTATGGGACTTCCCGTAACACTGACAGTAAACCATGAGTGTGGGTGCATTGGAGGAGGAAAGAGCGGCGTATGACATTTCGAAGTGACATTTGTCCACTGGACAGTCTCCCTAGTGGGTGAGGAAGCTGAGGCAGAGGACTATGGTCCAAGACATTGTTGGGATGGGTGAATTATTTACTCTTGGTATACTATTTTCCCAAATGAATGCTGGGTTCCCTCTTCCTTTAGTGAAAGTTTTCTGGGATGAAGTTACACATTACACTTAGGCCATACTAAATCTGTGGAATATTAAGTAGTGTTAATGTTGGAATGTGCTGCAAGTAGTCACACATTAAAGATGAATACTATTTCTTGCCTGAACAACTCTGACTTATCACTAGAGGGCTGGCAAGCAGAGGCATGGCTATAAGTCAGGACACCTGGCCTCTATCCCTGCTCTGGGTTGCAAGGGGAGGGGAGGGCTGGGACAGAAGCACAGCCTGGTACCTTTTCACATGAACATATGCACGGCCTGGTACTGACTTGTTGTCTTTAAGGCAAGAGAAATTACAGTTCTCCATTGTTTACATCTGATGCCATTATTCATGTCTAGGCCTCGTGGCTGAGGTGCTGCCAGATGAGGTAGCCATGCTTCTACATTGCATTTGCAGTCATGGAATACAGGGGCCAAGGCTACACAAAAGACAAATCAGCAGCAATTTAGGCCTTTGAAGTCCAGCTGGGTGTTTCCTGAGAGGTTTTAGCCACATGCCTGCAATTCTTTACCTACAGAAGAGGCAGCAGCTGATAGCAACACCTTTATTTTTGCTGCCTCATGCTTCCTAAAGGAGATTTGAGGGTTCTGCTCTAAGAAGCTCTTCTCTGTGCAGCTGGCAGTGGGCCTTCTGTTCAGTCCAGGGAAAGCCTTTTTGTTTCATCCCTCATGAAGCTGCAGCAGCTGTTGTTGAGATATGATCTGACTGTCACTGCCATCTGGCTGGTGGTTTGGGCAACTCATCCCAGTGATCTAAGAGAGAGGTCCTGGGCCAGAGCAGCACCAGTAGGTGCACTGGGAACCAGTGAGGACATGTGATGGATTAAGGAGAGAAAAGAAACTCGGGCAAGGCAGTCCCATCTCTCCACTTCTCTGGGTCCAGCATATGCCCAAGTTGGAGTATCCATGTTAGTGTTCATGAAAGGAAGAGAAGAGAGAAAGCAGAGCAAAACAGGCCTGGCTCTTTCTATCCTCTCTGGACCTTGTAGCCCCCTTTCCTCTGTCCTCTAAGGCCACCACATGAGGCCCGAGCTCCCCTTACTCTGACCATGAAGTTGCCAGGGGAGGGGGAGAGGGAGAGTTACAAGCCAAGCTGAGCTCACCCTCTTCCTCATTTTGGTGATTCTGCATGTTTTATTTAGAGGTTCTTCCCCCTTCAGTGATAAGAGTCTCCTGCTTTCTTCTAATGGCTTGTCCTATTGCCTAGGTAGCAGTAGCCTGTGCTACAATGCTGGGACGGTTATTGCAGTTGTGCAGATATGTTAAACAAATGTAGCTTAGGTCTGAATAATAGGAAATCCCTGGTTTAGTTACCTGTGCAAACTAAATTCTTCCCCTTATGTATGTACATCATGGTGCTTTCAATTCAATGTTCCCATTTTCTTCACAATATGCCTTCCGCAAAAGTGTACCAGCGTATTGTGAGAAGGCAGAATTTAGGTTCATGTTGAAACTTAGGCAACATTCCTGGAATATAGTTATATAGTGTACACTAGAAATCAGTATACTTCCATATACAAAGTGCTTCCAAACTTCACTTACACACATTTCCATCATGATTATTAACAAATTAAACTCACAAAATCAGTCTTTTAAATCCAAGTAAATCACAAATCCACTTGGACTGTGAACGTGCAAGTGTGGTAGAAGACCCCTATCCCTATTACATATAAAGATCTGTACCTTCAAGGATACCAGCCCAGGGTAAAGTTCTCTCCCCCACAACCCCGCCGAGCATATAAAGGCCGATCACAGGGGCTAGGCAATGAGGGAGGAGGCAGCCTAGAGGTAGGAGCTCTGCTAGTGGAAATACTGGCCAGTATGTGTGGAGCCACAGGCAGGTAAGCCCTGTAGGCAAGGCAAGCCCCAGTGACCCCTGGCCAGAGAGCAAATATGAGACATCCCTCTCCCCAACAGTGCTGAGGGCCTGTAACCATTGGAAGAACAAGGCATGGCAGGAAAGATCACAGGCTATCAGATGGTTGAAAGAGCAAGCCAAGTCCCTCTTCACAAGAGGGCAGTAGTACCCTAAGGGCTAGAGATCATGGGCAGTCACAGAAAGGTGTTTATTCTAGTATTGTAAATAGAGAACCAGATAAATAAGCGTTGCTGCAATGTGGCACCAACTGCACATGCACATGCATAGGCACTGGTCTGAATATTCACTAATGGACCATGTTCTGACCAGTACCACATTTCTGTTTTCCCCAGTCTACTCAAGAAGTTTATAGCTTGATCTATTCCTCCTGCCTGTCCTCGTGATATCAATTTTTGGCTAGAAAACTTATAAAATTCTTTTACAACATGTGTGTTAAAATAAATAAATAATTAAAAAAATCCACCCTCTTTCCAAGACTTTTTTGTCATCTTCCAGCTTCTACTGCCATATACCAATACTGGGTTTATGTTGCTGTTGAATAGTTTAATTTTCATTTAAGTGTTTTACTTGTTTGACTTCCACCTGTTGTTCAGTTGCATAAATTATATCCTTGCCTTTGTATGTGATTTTTGGATACTGCCGTCTTCTCCTGTAGTTTTGCTGATTTTTGTTGCTGCTGCTTCTAATAGTGTTGTTTACTAGTGATTCATTCTGGTGAGTCTTGTTAATTTTCACTGTTTTTGTATTATTGGCATCGATTACTAGCGCTGGTGTTGATTGCTAATCCTGCACCTGTGCTCAATCTGTTCGTTTTCATTTGCATGTATACTCTGTTGTTGAATAGAAAGCAGATACTGTCAGAAAAAGCTGGTTCTTTCAGTTTAGTCAACATCCATTTTATGCCTGTGCTTTGCTACTCTTGAACAGTTTCTCATTACCCAGTTTATTGGTAGGAGCAACAGCAGAGGTGAGAGCATGCCCCCTTGGTCCCCTGTTAATACAAAGAAAGATAATGACAGTCCATTGACTATGACATTACAGATAAAGCCATCATGCAAAGCTTTAATAATGTTAAGCATTCTGATGGAATTTTCATAGCTATACTATATTACAGGATTTTCTGGTGTATAGCATCTAAGGTCTCTTCACAGTCCACAAAGTTGAAAAATAAAGTGTAGGTCTGTTCTATTTGACTTTCTGTTATGTTTTTCAATGTAATAATTTGATATCTGCAACCTTGCACCATCTAAATCCAGTTTGTTCTTTTCTATCAGTGTTGTACATTCTGTGCAGTAGAATTCTGCATACTGGGCATATCTACATGTGCTATGAGGAGAGGCTGAGGGACCTGAATCTCTTCAGTCTTCGCAAGAGGAGACTGATTTTGTGGCTGCCTACAACTTTATTAGGGGCCACCAGCAGGGACTTGGGGAAAGTCTGTTCACCAGGGCCCCCCTTGGAGTCACCAGGAACAATGGCCACAAGCTGAGGGAGGACAGGTTTAGGTTAGATATTAGGAAGAACTACTTCACAGTAAGGGTGGCCAGAGCCTGGAATAGGCTTCCCAGAGAGGTGGTGTTCTCACCTTCCCTGGAAATCTTCAAGAGGAGACTGGATGGGCACCTGGCTGGGGTCTTATGACCCCTCCCACACCCAGTGCTCCTTCTTGCCCATGGCAGGGGGTCGGACTAGATGATCTGTCTAGGTCCCTTCCGACTCATGGATTCTATGATTCTATTAGGCCACTTGAATAAACTGCAGAGCTTATTGCTTCTGGGTGCCATGTCTGCACATGCACCTGGGAGCACAGGACATTGAGCTGAGAGGGAGCAGTCCCCAGCTGGCAGAAGGCCTGTAGGGGGGCACTCAGCCTGCCAGCCCAGAGCTGCTCCCCCTGGCTCAATGCACTATGGAGGGGCTGGCTGGGGCATGATGGTGCTTCAGCATGGGACTGGCCAACAGGCAGCCTCCATACTGAAGCATGGAGTTTTTTACTCTGCTGCAGGAAAGTACTTGTAGTTGCTCACTATTTGCGTGAGTACTTACAATTACTATCCTATAGTAGAGTAAAAATCTTGTTTATTTACAAGTACTATCCTGCAGTGGAATAAATTAATCTATTCCATCCTAATAGGGGCACACATGTAGGTGTATGACATTTACTATGAAGCTAGCCAATTGTACAGTAAACGTCTTGTATAGATGCGCTCACTGGGTGTGTCCTACACATGCAATTGATGTGAAGCAATAAACTCCAGAGCAGTTTGAGCAAAAGTAAACTACTTCAGGGTGCAGTGTCTACATGTGTGCCTGGTACAGCAGCGATTTGAACCAGGGAGGAGCAGGTCTGGGCTGGCACAGAGCATGGGGGGGGGTGGTCAGCCCCAGGCTCCTGGTGGTGGCGTTGGGCGGTAGAGGGGCTGGCTGGGGTACAAGGGTGCTGAAGTGCACAGCTGTGTGGCTAGGCAGCAGGCAGAAGTCTGGCCCCCGGCTGGCTGGGCTGACCAAGTGCAATTTATGCCCACAGTCACCATCTACAGATGTGTTTAATCCCAGTAAATTACCCCAATGTAAAATAGTGCTGTCCCTGACAGTACAATCTTAGTGTGGAATTAAATAGTTTGTTTACTGCAGCCTAATACCACCACATGTGTAAACAGTGACACTTTACTCCACAGCTAATTTGTTTACTCTGCTTTTAAGCGTATGTGTGGACACAGCCACTGTTAGTTTTGTGTGTGTGTGTTGTTTTTTTGCAAGCTCCTTTTCTTTTCTTTTTTTTGGGTATTGGATTAGTTTGTTTTGGAGTTCAGTATTGTCTTGAAAGTTTTTATCCACATTTTTTTCAATAGCTGTAACTCTGTTTTTAATTTCTGCTACTTCTGCTATAATTTGTCACACTTTACAGCTGTAAAAGTTTTACCAAACCTGAACTCTGACATAAATTCACCAAAGTTGTCTGTGCCAACAAGAGCCGCTTTGGCTTTCTGCTCCTCTGCCCTGCCTGCTTTGTTTCTAGTTCCAGCAGCCATCTTTTGGTTCCTCCAACTCTGCATCCTGCTTTGTGGCTTCTTCTTCTTGTAAGTTCCTTTGAGGAAGATTGCCCACCTCTTAGAGAAAGCTAAGTATGACTTGCAGGCTGGATCTGGCCTGCCAACTGATTGTATCCAGCCCATGGGCAGGTGGCCACCAACTCATGGGATCCAGCCCATGGTTGGCCAGCAGCTCTGGCTGCCATGTGGTGCCAACCGGGCAGGATGGCTTCTGCTGTGCAGGGTGGGCAAGTGGAATTGCTTCTGCCTGGAACTGACATGGCAGCATCAGCTGTGGCTCCAGGCAGATGCCCCAATCCCCACTTGAAACCTGCCAGACCTGACCACAGCTGATGCTGGTGCCCACTCAGGGCTGCTTCCACCATGTCAGGTAGGTGGTGGGGTAAATTGCAGATGGGGCTGGCAGGTTCTGGGTGGGGATTGGAATTGGGGCATGCTACAGCTCTGGGTAGGGGAGGGAGGAAGAGAAATAGAGGATCAGAGCACACTACAGCTTTGGGGAAGGGGAGAGAAGAAGAAGAAAAGGATTGAGGCATGCTACAGTTCGGGTGGGGGGGGGCAGGATGGGGATTGGGGTATGCTACAGCTCTGGGGAAGGACAGGCAGGGAGCAAGAGAGATGTGGCCCTTGAGAGGACACCAAAACGGATTAAGTGGCCCTCCAGCCAAAATAATTGACATCCCCTGCTCTTGTTTGAGAGACAGAGAGTAGTGTGTCTTCTTATGAGATATGGTCTCTTAAGGACTACAAGTCCCAGCATTCCTTAGTTCATGCTAGCGTTTTCTGTGCATTTGCAGAAGTCAACAGGGCAGCCAGTTGGCTGCAGGAGAGGGAATAAGCATAAGCAAGCAGCGACACTGATCCCAGTAAGAGTGGGAGCAAGTAGTGAGGGTGAAGCAGATGGTGACTTTTTCAATTTTAATGAACCACCAGCCCAGAGCCTAAGAAGTTGAGCATTACTTCTCATCTGTGAGAAACTTATCTGAGATGTCACCTACTGTGAAAAAACAATTCATCCATTATAACACAAGCATTCCCTTATCTGTCTACATAGAGCGATTGTTCAGTAGTGGGGGCTTAGTTTTGCAAGACAGAAGAGGAAAATTGTCAAATGTAAATTTTGAAATGCAGTTTTTGCTGAAATTCAATAAGCATGTTTAAACAGTTTCTGCTATGCACCTGAAGTTCTTGTTCTCATTTAAACTGATTTTCTTATTTCAGTCTCATTTTGATTTTCAGACACTTCCATTATTTCTAATTCAGATGCATTTCATACCCTTTTGTTACCTCTTGAGCAATAAAAATTGTAACAACAGAGGTTTTCTGTGGAAACAGCTTTCATTTGTCACCTGGCTGTGAATATCTCCTTTCTGTTATCCTGGTATACCTATATGATGCATTGACTTTTACAAAGTACTTCACATGGAGAGGGTGTGAAGGATCTAACATGACATAGTAGGGGTGTGCGAAGCAGGCCTTATTCAATTCAGATTTTGATTCAGCCTGAATCAGGGACAGTGATTTGATTTGGCTCACTGTCCCTGATTCAATTTGGCCAAATCTGAAGGTTCGATGCTGATTCAGAGAGTTGGTGATTTGGCCGTTGACACAGCTTTAAACGTTTTTTCTACATACTTTGAGGTACCAGCACGGCTTGTGAACGCTGCGAATCTGGGACATGTGAAGTGTCCCACAAGAGTGCAGGGGCCCTCCATGTGCTTGGCAGCAAACCCAGAAGTGGACCGGAAGTACTTCTGGTCCACTCCCGGGTCTGCAAGGGTACCCCGTCACACCTCCCTGGCTCAGCGATTGGCCGCAGGAGGACCCTGGGTGCCCCCTCAGACCCAGGAAGCACCAGTTGCCTAGCCAGAGGGACACTGTGGGGGGGACCCTGCGTGCTCCCTGGTGGACACGGAAGTGGACCGGAAGTGCTTTTGGTTCACTTCTAGGTCTGCTACCGAGCGTGCTGGGACCCTTCCCCCTCCGTGTTTCTGTGGGACACTCGAAGCGCCCCAGCATCACAGTGTTCATGAACTGTCTGCTACCTAAAGGTATGTAGAAAAACATTTAAAGCTGCGTCTATGTCCGATTCGCCAATTCTTTATGAATCTCTCCGAATAGACTCAGAGGGTTCTGATTCAATTTGGAGAGATTATAGGGTTCTCTGATTCAATTCGGATTCAGAGATTCGGCCACCGAATCGGGTCGAATCTCTGCCAAATCGAATCAGGAACTGAAACTTTGCACAGCCCTATTACATATGTATTGGTAAATTGTTATTCTGAAAACTGTATAACATTGTTTTTAGGTAAAGCACAGTGAGTTCTGAGTAAATTAGTGTGCTTCTGTGGGCTTCTGGAAAAAAAAGCCACTCATTGCATTTGAAAATGCAAAATGGTGCTAAGAGGCAATTCACAGTATTTCACACTTCTCATGAATCAATTTAACTTTAACTAGTTACTCTTTTTTTACTTACCTTTTAAGTGGTTGAAAGTGGAAACATTTAACTTTTAACTTAAGTTAATTTTAAAGGCTGCTAACTTTTAACTTTAAGTAGTTACATTTTTCATAAATGTTGCAGGGACCTAAGGTGCCTGCTTCTTTAAGAGTAGAAACGGCCTAAGGAGAGGGCCCTAAGAGCTAGACAGAAACCCCACGGGTGCAGGTTACTATGGCAGCAAGCTAACAAGGGAAGTAGCGTGCACCTGCATGCGGTCAGCTGACTGGAAGAAGGCAGGGCCCTGCAGCAGGAGTTGGTTCTCTGGCAGCAGCCAGGGGAAGGAGCCTCCAGGGAAGAATTGCCCAGAGACACTGTGGCTACCTGATATGCTGCATATAGGGCTAATGCAGGGGTGGGAAAATGTGGCCTGGGGGCCAGATGCGGCCCGCCACACCATTCTATCTGGCCTGTGGGGCCCCTAAAAATTTTAGAAAATTAATATTTATCTGCCCCTGGCTGCCTGTCATGCGGCCCTCGATGGCTTGCCAAAACTCAGTAAGCAGCCCTCTGCCCAAAATAATTGCCCACCCCTGGGCCAATGGGACTCCAGTGAGCTCACCAGGTACCCTAGCCTACAAGGCACTTAGTGCTGGGGGGAAAGTTTGACTCTTTTAAAGGGACAGAGCACACCCTGAACTACTTGCATTATGTTATAGCCCAGGGGCTCGTATTTTGGTTGGTGTTTATAAACTGGTGGACCAGCCTGAGGCTACTGGGGAAGGAGGAGGCCTCATTAGGGGCCCACTACAGTGTGGAGACCCCAGTGCCAGGGGATGCAGTGACAAAGGCGCTGGGCAGACCCCAGCACCAGGGGGTGTGGTGACAAAGGGGGTGAGCAGACCACGGCGCCAGTATGGGCACAGAGACAGGGCTGCGTAGAGCCCCGTGGCAACAGGAGGCCAAGCTATAGCAAGGCTCTGGAGAGGCAACATTTAAATACCATCTGCGAGGCGTGGGGCGTGGTGAAGGGGCAGTTTTAGAGCCACGCATCTAGCCCAAAAGACTGAGAGTGTCTCGTGTGGCATCCATTTTGAGCAGGACCCAAAAAAGGGTCCAAGAACCCACAGGGTTCAGCGTGGTCCATCAGAACCACATCCAAACACAAACTCGAGGGCAGCTTCCCTATATTATAATTACCAGCAAGACATGGCAGGTGAGGAAATGGGTGCCCGTTTGGCAAAACTGGCACAGTCACAGAGCCTTAGGGGCATCATGGCCATCCCTGGGGACCCCATCCTGTGACAATAAACTTTTCCCATGACTGGATTTTCATTTTTCACTTGGTATTGCTGTTCCCAGATCATCAGTGACTAGTTGATGTAACATTTTGGGTGACAAGGGTGTCTGCTTTAAATAGTTCTCCATCTAAGTTGGATATTCCTGAGGCCTTTCTGTTGTTGATGGCTGTTAGTGTCTTTGCACTCTCTCCTGTATTGATTGGGTCTGTTCTTTATATGGTGTTTTTTATATGGCTGTTTGATTTCTCTCATACTTCTGAGTTTTGTTTGGTTGCCACATGGGGCTGAGTCCCAACCTAGAGGGTCTTGCTAGTCCGCTCGATGTCAGATTGATCGTCACATTTGGATCAGGAAGGGTTTTTATGCCACTGTAGGTGCATCTCCACATGCACTTTCATGTACGGTGGCCTATTTAACTGTGCATTAAAGCATCACATAAAAAAGTGACATTATGCTAATGTCTAAAATAGCCTACTGCACATTTTAAGCATCACAAAGCTAGGTTAAGCAGCCTAATGTGCATGAATTTAGTATCTCACATTACAGGTACTAAATTTAATGCACGTTAGTGTTGCAAAAATGTTGCGGTTCGTTTCTCGGGAGGCAAAGAACTCTCAGACACACACTATTAGCAACACAAAAGGTATATTTGCAAATAGGGTTGGAGTGGAAACAAAGGACCACTCTGCCCGCCGAGGAAAACTCTCAGCTGGCTTTTATCCCTCTTCTCCTGGGCACGTGTGCAGAAACAGGAACTCTTACAACTTATTTCCGGTTCATACAAACATATATGTAAACATGTCGCTTCATACGTCCCATGTGCATTATAATTAACTACTTAAGTATGCGGGGCGGATAGGCATATATGCATTAGCTAATTACGCACGCTCAGAAAAGCCCCTAGGTCATCAAAAGTTGAAACCCTCCCCCTCTTCCAAGGAGACTGTTGAACTATAGCTCCTGTAATCTGCGTGACAAAAAGCAGATGGAAACTGAAGGAATGTGAGGGTTGAGAGTGATTTAGTACAACAAAGAGATAGTAAGTTGAAAGAGAAGGAGGGAAATGTCCTTGGTGGTGTTTCTCCTTATCAGGTACGAGATACAAACTGTGTAGTTCTAACAACACTCTATTCATTATGCGTTTCTAATAATATTTCTAACATTAGAAAAGGTGCATTAATGCGTGTGTATATGTGCCCAGTCAGATTTCCATTGACTGTAGCTGTATTGTTTTCCTCTGTAACAGGGAACGTGGTCCTCTTCCATGGATCTCTCAAGCATATTTTAACAAACTACTGCTTCTCCTTGTAGTGGCAGGACACTGTTAGTGTCCTTTTCTCCTGCTTTAGCTGTGGCAATTTAGGTTGTTCTTGAAATGTTCAGGTACTCTGTCTACTAGTGTCAGTATGAGACATGTGGCCAGACCTGGGGACTAATCATGGATCAAGGACAGGGACTTGGTCGTAACTGGAGTTGGGAGAGTTAAAGCAGAATCCAGGGATGGGGATCAGGTCAGGAAACCCAGAAGGTCAAGAGGTGAGTAAAGTTCGGGTAAGTCTGTCACACTTACAGTTAGAGGATCTGGAAAAATGCACTCGTATAGGTAGTAGGGTCATAAGAAAGGCTGGAAAGGACCTCACAAGGTCCAGCCCCCTGCTCAAGACAGAATTATCCCTGACCACACCTTTCCAGCTTTGTGTCCATATAACCTGCTCTTCAAAACTTCAATGGATAGAGATTTCACAATGTCTGTTGTGGGTTTGTGTTCCAGTGTTTGACCACTCTCATAGAAAGTTCTTCCTAATCTTCAACCTAAATTTCCCCTGCTGCAGCTTGAGGACAAGAGGAAGAGATCAGCCTACTCAGGCTGTATTCAGCAAGAGAAAAGAGACTGAAATCAAGAAATAAAAGAGCTGGCTGAGCAGCTCACCTGTCAACAGACCAGTGACATGAAACCTCAAGGCCTGAGCACCACAGCCACCAGCAGCTCAGTCCCTTGAGGCTGCCTAAGCAAACCCCCACAGCAGTTAAATAGCAAACACTGATGGATTTATAGGAGTATGGGTCTCTTCCTTCAGGTTAGGGATTGTAGCAATTGGACAAAAATACCTCAGGACAGCACCAATTAAGTTTCAAAGGCCTGAATTGCTGCTGCCTTTCCCTTCAGGAAGCCTTGCCCCCTGCACTGCATGATTGTACGCCTAGTGTGAAAACATTACAACCTCATTTGGAAGCATCTTGCAGCCACTTTGCACTGACATAAATAATGGCATGAGGTGTAAAACAAGAGAGAACTGTAATTTCTGTTCTCCTGTAAGGGGCGCCAGGGACTGCAAGTGCACTGATGAAGGAGGCACCAGGTAGGTTATGCTTCTGTCCATGTAAGGGTCTCTCATCTATTTGGTCTTAAAGCTTAACCTCTTTCTGGGTGACTTCACAATCTGCACAGGCTTTTTTAGTTCACTTGTGGCAGCAGCAGGGTTGGGATCTTTCACAGAATGAAGTGAGTGCAGCTCGCTTATCTGTTTCATTGGAGCGCCCTGCCTGAATCTCCCATGCCGGCAGTGCTTCTCCTTAGCCTACTCTTCCCATCCTTTCGTTGTGAGTTGTTCTAAAGCCTTTGGGAGAGTTGAGTTTTTGGAGGCAGGGGGGTTGGCTGCTTCTGACAAAGACAAAGCATACTTATATCAGAATGTTCGGGGACAAAATATTGTCTTGGAGAAATGCTGTAGTTGGGGCTCTATTGATCCAGATCAGCAGGGAAGAAAGGCGCTGTGTGATGGACGAGGTGACATGTGTGCACCCCTGCCCTGTGGCAGCAGGACTATGCCAGATCCATCAGAGCCCTCTACTGGCTGAGATCAGGGAGTCATTTCTCTGGGAACAGAACTGATCTTGCAGCAAAGAATAGAGTTATAGGCCCAACACAGTTTCATAGTTTCTAGGCTCGGAAGGGACCTGAACAGATCATCTAGTCCGACCCCCTGCCATAGCAGGAAAGAATACTGAGGTCAAACGACCCCAGCAAGGTGTTCATCTAGCCTCCTCTTAAAC
>NW_017728931.1:61982774-62043969 GCF_001723895.1 Crocodylus porosus
GCCACTGCCTTACTGCTTGCCTTTGCCACCTTGCGCTGGATGGTGAATTCCAGCAGGCGATGATCGCTGTCGCCCAGGTGGTCGAGCACCCGCAGCCCTCTCACCAGGTCATCACCCGTAGCCAGCACTAGGTCCAACAAGGCATCCCCCTCTGGTGGGGCTGTGCACCTCCTGGGTTAGATGGAGGTCCTGCACTCTGTCTAAGAACCTACGTGAACGATCTGACCTGGCTGACTGCTCTTCCTAGCAGATGTCCAGGAAGTTCAGGTCCCCCATGACTACCACATCCTTAGCCTTCAATGGGTTGTTCTGTGGCTGTTCGTGACTTGGCAGCAGCCAAAAACAGTAGGAGATAAACAGGGAGGAGACATCCAGGCAATGCCCTTAGAACTAGTATGAGAGGTCCCCACCATTCTGACCCCTGAATAGGGTAGAGACCATGCCAGCCCATTCCAAATTGGAAAAAGGTAGCGTGGGTAAACTCAAGATTTGTAGTGCAGTGGGCCTGTATAATCCCAGTACAGGGATACAGAGAATGCAGCAAGCCTGAGTGGGGGGACTGCATTACATCCTAAATGTTTTATGCTTTACTGCGAGCACCACGGCTGGGAGGTTGACAGAGGAACAGTCTACCAATAGAAACATTGCTGGAGGCAGTGTCTGGTTCATCCCTGGCATCAACTCCCTTCCTGGTGGTGGTTTTGCAGCAGGAAACAGTTTGGCCCCAAGGTCCCTCCATGGCTGAAAGCATCTGCTATTTCTGGAAAGCATCCACATTTATTACAATAAACCTTTGGGAGCACTGCAGATGAGATGACATGGCCAGGCAGTTCCCAGCCTGACCTACCTCACCTAGTCTCACGTAGAACAGAAGGGCTTAGATGGACTTGACAGAAGTCAACAGTAATGTTGTGTTGGGACGTGGAAATGTAAGTGCTGTAATGACAGAGGTGAGTTGAGCCTCTGTGCCTTGATGCTGAGGCTCTCTTTCTACTCCCATGCTGTCTGAGACACCAGCAACACTGCTTTGCTGCAAGGAAGCTCAGAAATGCCAGATGAGGTTGTAAATATGTTTCCCAGAGGCAGCCTAAAGCACCAGCAACGAAAGCTGGGCAAGTAGCTGCCCTGGCATTTTAGCCTGTTTGCTTTCCACACAAGCCCATTCCTAGGTGGGGGATCACAGGAAAACAGGCAACTAATTGATTGGCATCTTTCAGACCTTCCAGCGATCCTGCTGGCAAGAAATGGCTGTGGTTAGAGAGAGCAGAGGAGATTCACACTCTGATTTGAGAAACTTCAGGCTGGGGAAGAAATCCTCAGAGCTGTGTGTGGTATATGGACTGTACCTTTAAGGGGCTAGCAGTGGGATGGCCCAGTCTCTCTTCTTCCTTTTGTAAATGCTCTCACTCTTCCTCTTCATGGTGCCTTCATTCTTTCTCTTCTCTCCTTTTTCTTTCTTGCTCTTCTTTCTTGATCTTATGGGAGGGTGACGTATGTTGAAAACAGATGACAACATCTGTTTAAGAGCTTCACAAACTCTGCCATGGCTTCTTGTTTTGACGTATTTCTAAGGGCAGCCCCTTCTTTCCTTCTATCATTTTCCAGCACATCAAAGAGCCCAACTTCAGGGCAAGTATCAGGAATGTAAGGTCCCAACAGAACTTGCTTGTGCAGGGTCACAAGTCTGAGTTTTTCTTCGTATGTCAGATGAAAGGCTTTGCCTTTTTGAAGAAGCACAGCGCCAGCCTATACAGCTCATCCAGGCCAAAGCCCCAGCACTACTCCAGGCTCAGCACGGCCTCATCCCCTTGGGTTTCTCCACTGTCCCAGGCGCCTCATGGCCGTGCAGCCTCCTCCAAGTCGGGTCTCAGCATCAGCCCATCAACAGATACCTGCGAGTGACCAGGAAGGAGAATACCTGTGCTCAGACTTCAGCCCTAAGGAAGGTATGTCTCATTCCAGCTGGAGGAAGCAGAAACCTAAGTGGCCAATAGCTTGGGCAGATGGAGGGTCCTACGTGGAAAAGAAACTGGGATAGAGAAGCAGAGTCCATCCAAACTAAGGAATCTAGAAAAACAATTGTGAGGTTTGGCTATTGGGCAGAAAGCCCAAGTTGAGTTGGTGGTGTTCATACAGGGTGATGCAGCCCCTCCTTTGCTGATTAAAAATCAGTGTGATGTTGGCCAGACTGATCACACTGCTTAGGCCCACACCACCTAACTTGCACTCCAGGTATCTGCATCAAATTTGCAGTCTCAAAAACCCATTCAGCTGGTGCCTGACTCTGGAGGGGCTCATGTTTTTTACATTACATTTCCCCAGGTGCTCAGAGTCTTGCTTCTGTCCACACCCTAGTCCTGGCAGTGCAGAGCAGCTTGGTACCTGCTTTATATCTAAACCCCCTTTGGATCCTTAAATAAAGCTGTTCTCTGCCTGTTTCACCTTGGGGCTTGTTGTGGTAGGTGTTCTCTAATCTATCAGGCTCTGCTAATAAGCAGGGATCTTGGTTTTCCCTGATTAAAAAAAAAAAAAAAAAATTGCAAGTTCTCTGATAAAAATCTGTGATTTAAAAGCCCCTCACTCCCCCACACAGCCCCCTGGCCCTGCTGGTGTACCTCACTCCAGCCCTCCCAACCCTGCTGGTGCTCCTTGCCCCCCACCCACAGCCCTCTGCCCCCAGCTGCTAGGGGTACAGGACCAGGGACCCAGGTCCACAGCCCCCTGCCCCTGGCAGGAAGGGGTGGCTGCTGCAGCACAGCAGAACCCAGCTCTCCCCATGCTGCCTACCTGCTGCAGAGTTGGGCAGGGGATGGGGATGGGGATGGATCCTTGTCACTGTGTGCACTGCCAGGGAGGGGAGCAGAGGGGACCTGTGTCTCCCAGATTTGTGCACAGGGCAGGGGTGGGCACAGGCTGGCTGCTGTGGGCTCAGGCTCCCCTGGGGCATCTGCAGCCCAGTGCATGCAACCTGGCACTGCAGGGAAGAGTGAGGCCACGCAAGGGTCACCTTGCTGCTGCTACAAGCTCTGTGCTGCCCTGGTGCCTTTTGTGTGTGCAGCAGCAGTGCGGGGCAGAACCCCACAGCACTGCCCCTGCTGCTACTACATGCTCAGGGGATGCAGACCAGAGCTTGCAGCAGCAAGCAGCTTCCCTGCATGACCCTACTGTTTTCTGCAGTGCTGGATTGTACCCACTGGGCTGCAGGGGCCCCAGAGGAGGGCAGCAGGGTGGGGAGACTGAGCTCGCAGCCTGCGTCCTCCCCGCGCACAGATCTGGGGGCATGAGTTCCTCCAGCTCTCCCAGGATTGAGCACAGTGACAGGGAGCTGGCCTCAACTCCCCATCCACCAGATGAGCTGTCCATGGCCCTGTCTCGCTCCCCACTGGGGCTCTGTTGCCATGCATTGCAGGCCCAGACCCTAAGCCCCAGGCATCAGCTGCCTGGGCAGCAGCCACAGCCCTGCCCAACTCTCTCCCAATGTGGGCCTCAATCCCCTCCCCCCCTCCCTCCCCCCAAAAAATTTACCTGCAAGAGATGCTCTCCAGGCTGCCTGGTGGCCATATGTATATACATGCACATGGCACCCCCTACAGATCTACAAATTTGACAAGAGCTAAAAACAGTTTGTTAGGGCTGTGAAAAAGGAGAGGAGAGAGCAGGAGCAGCTAACAGCAAAACTGTCAGAAGAAAGGCTATTTTCATTAGTAGAATATTAAGACCATTAAAAAGGAGACTGTCATTAACATCCATGGAGTAAAGAGCAATGGGCTAGTACAACGATTGACTTTTCATCTGCCTGAATAAAAATGCCACTGCTGCTGCCAACTGGTTTGTTTTAAATTTTTAGTGGAGAAGGAATCAAAGTGTACAGCAAATCTGCTTCTAGTCTGGGGAGAAAATTGGCTTCCTCAAGACATGCACCACAATTTCAGAAGGCTAATTTTTGAGGAAAATGATGCATGATATGCAAGTAAGTACAGTAGTCACAAGAAAGGTGAAGCCCACCACCTTAAGGGAATGTCCCACCCTGTGATAACTTCCCAATTTAAGATCAGAAAGCCCTTTGGTCTGGTAGCCACCTGAAGGAAAGTCTCTGGCAGCAGCAGCTTTCTTCATGTATGCCTGTATGGACAGTCTATGATGTGGCATGAGAGCCTTAGGATAGAAATATTTGCTAAACAGGATGCAGTCACCGGAGACCTTCCTGGCTTCAAATATTCCTAGGCAAGCTCCTGGCCATTCCACAGGCCTCAGCGGTCTTGCCATCTCTAGTCAGCCAGACACTGAAGGAGATGCATCCTGTCAGCCAAGGGCAGATGGAACAGACCAAGGGACAAGATGGGCAGCAGATGTTCTGCTGGAAAATTGTCCACTGCCTTCCAGCTGGCATGACTATGATTTCTTCCAGCTTCATTTGCTTGCTTTGCAGGCTCAAGGAGCTTGCAGCAACGTGAGCCAGCACTACACTGAGAAACAAGTATTTATACCCATCAGCCGGAGTTGCTCCATATAATTCACTGCAGATGCACACGTAAACCTCTGCCAGGCATATTGGCAGCAATGGCTGGCTTCAGTATTTAGAGCTTATTGGTAAAATTACAAATAATTGGCTTGAGCCCTGACCCAGAATTTAGGGGATCACCCCACCTGCCCTGGGCACTTACAGGCAGAAGTTTCTACTCACAAGGTGTGTGTGTGTGTGTGTGTGTGTGTGTGTGTGTGTGTAAGTGTGTGTAAGTGTGTAACAAAGATAACTCTTAGTAAAGGATGAGGGAACCTGGCATTCATTTGGGAAAACACAGTATGCCAGGAGTAATTCGCCCACTCCAACAGTATGTTGGGCAGCAGTCATCCTTTCCCTCACTTTTCCCACCTCCACAAAGATTGTCCAATGGAAACATGTCCTGTTAGCACCTTTTTCATCATCTTTCCTCCCCCTCTGCCCCACAATGCACCCTGGTGATGCTGTATTGTCAATTGTCATATGTCACTGGTGATCTGAGCAGTATAAAGAGAATTCTTTGTTATATAAAGGAATGTTTTATCAAGATCTGTTTGTAGCAAGAAGGTGAATGGCTTTATTGCTACTTTTTATAGATATGGCTTGTGACTGTTTCTAATTGTGTTTTGCTGAGCTAGCAAAATATCACAGTCAAACTCTAGACTGGGTCTAGTGCACACAGGAAGTGTGACATCTCTACGTTTTCAGGAGGACTTGTTTGCTGCAGCTTCCCCTGTTATCTATTTGTAAATTGCCTAACTACACTAATGCTAGTTAAAACTATAACAAATTCAAACTAATTAACATGCTTTCCTTTGATTAATACAATCCTAACCTATCTTAAGCAATATCTTTGATTGTTTCAGCAAACTTCCCTCTGCACCCTTTTCCCATGCTCTTTTCTGTATCAGAGTGTTTGGTCTTATGATGATCACTAGCTAGGTCAAATGGTGCATCTATTCTCTCTTCATTTGTATTGGCCAAGTTGTCAAGTATCTTGGACAGATGCTTGCAATTCCTTCTTAAAATCTGGCCTTCATCTACGATCACAGAATGTAAGCAAAATGACTCTTCCTTGAATAATCATCCAAATTGTTCAGTATCCCTTTTGATAAATTTCTACTGCTTTTTTTTTTTTTTTTTTAAACTGTGCAGGCTGCCTTGGTTTTTTATTGTGACATTGCATCTGATAGTATTTTTGGTTTTTCCTGCACTACCTCAAGCTCCTTTCTCACCCTCTGTTTCTGTTCCCCTCTGGCAATTTAAATGTCTATATTATTTTTGTAGAGGATCCCAGCAGGCTACATTCCACACCAAAGTGGGGTAGCGCTCTGCCGCCACGTACAGAATTTCTCACCTCTCCACTGCTTTTAGATTAGACTCTTCAGCACACACTCCACATTCTACTACCCCACTGGCTTGAGGGTATTTAAGATGGGTAGTTTACAAAGAAGTCACACATTTTAGCAAGGTCTAGAAATCCCCTATTCTTGAACTGTGGTCTGTTGTCAGTTATTACCATTCTTGGAATTCCATGACATGCAAATACGGGGTTAATGTGCCTGGTAGCTGCTGCTGCTGCTGTAGTATCTTCAAGCGCCAGTACCTCTTAAAATAGTATAATAGTAAATAATAACTACATCTTGCCAAAATGAATGTGTCCTTTCTACCTTGACCCACAGAATTGTGAATTGTTCTTGCAATACCCTTAGTTCTTTCTTATGGGCATCCAACTACTGATGCATTCCATGCCTGTTTGCTATTTTTTCCACATTCCTATTTGTCTGTCACCAGAGAACAATTTCTTTAGCTCTGCTATTTGATTTTGTTGTTCCCAGGTGCCCTGCATCAATTCATTCTGATATTTTTTTTCTCATTATTCCTGTGAGAACCACCAGCTGTGCCCTTCAAGAGAACCCTCCAAGATCACTGAAAGCACATTTTTATAGTGGGGGTAACCAGGGGCAGGATGCTGGGGTTTGTTTTTTCTCTTTCTCTTTTGCTTATTGTTGGTATCATGGCTTGCAGCATTACATCCTTTAGTTCTTTCTATCCCCATTCATCCCATAAGCATGAAAACAAGCCTTTATCGTATTCAAATATTCCATGTTAATTGCTTGTTCCAGATGATCAGTCTATGGATTTTCATACATATTTTGTCTGTCTTGGTTAGGTATCATCCCAGTTGGAACCCAAGAATCCTATCGTATTTCAGTATTTTCAGGAATAGTTATTTCATCCTAGGTGATGCTTCTCCCTGCCATTTTCTGTATATAGCAATCAGTGGATTGTTATCAGATTCTGCTGTGAAGCTACAGTAATCTAGAAAGTCATGGAAACTTGTACATCCACATACCAGACCTAGCAACTCATTTTCTATTTCTGCTTGCATGTCTTCTGCCACCCTCATAGCCCCAGATGTGTGTGAGACTGGCAACCAGTCAATCTGTAATAGTGCTGCTTCCAAGCCCTCCTGAATAGTTCAGAAAACTGTAGCACTGGGACCAGTGTTAAAATGTGCTTTAAGTCATTGAACTCAATTTCATGCCCTGAAATCCAAGCCCACTCTGTGCTCTTGTAGAAGGGATGCCTTAGGTGCATTGTGCAGGTTGTATTAGCAAAGTATGAACTTTCTGACATAATTCAGTATGACTAGCAATCTTTGCATTTCTATTTTTATCTTCAGGTTCAGGCATGTTCTGTATTGCTTGAAAATCCCGAACTGTTGCAGAAAAGGACAATTTTCTTGCCATTTTCCAGTTGGTTTAATAAAAGGTATCATTTTGGAACCAAGAGTTCTAGTTTTTTTGTATGTTTTTTTTTTTTTTTTTGTCTCAGACCAACACAGCTACCAAGTACACCCCCGAAGCATGGAAGATGCCAAATTTTAGCGGATTTTGGATTTTAAACTTCATTGCAGAACAACAAGGAAGGTTTTTTTTACCTCCCTGCCTGCCATCTGACACCTCCAGGGAAGGAATTCTACCTGATCAACACATCAAAGAGCTACTCAACACAGCTCACAAAGACATTCTCATGGACCCAGACAAACAGCCTTCCATCTTCAGCTCCCTCTGCACAAAAATTAAGTTTATTTCCTACCTATGGGGACTTTTTTTACCATCTTGTACCATCTACACTTTTCCCAGAGCCTGATGAAGGGACTTTGATCCCGAAAGCTTGCAGAAAAGGACAGTTTTCTTGCCATTTTCCAGTTGGTCTAATAAAAAGTATCATTTTGGAACCAAGAGGTCTAGTTTTTTGTACATCTTAACTGAGAACGAGTCTCTTGAAGATCAGGGTCTCTCACATTCGTTATTTCCATTATTTGTTGTTTTTCCTTACTTAATTTTTAGTTACTGGCATTTGCAGTTTCCAATATTCTTCTTAATTGTTCATGATGCTCAGTAGCATCATTGCCTCAAATGGTTGTCACCAATGTGCATACCTGCTAGGTCTTCTGGCATCTGGCTCACTGTATGATGAAATATATCTGGAACTTAGGAAAGCAGGCAGTCTTAGGATACAGTGGGTGTGTCCACATGTGTATTTATGTATGCCTAAACTTAATAAGCCTTTACTTAAGGCCCATTAAGGTGATTTATGTGCGCAGCTACACATGGAAGCGTGATGTGCATTAAGGTGCATTAAATTTAGGAGCAAATAGCTAAGTTGCATTAGTGAATGTGCAGATGTGCTAATGCATTAATGCTGGGTCTATCCCTTGACACACTGTGATAATGCCATTAGCTCATCTGCGGATGAGCTAATGCAATTAACTATTTGTGCCTAAATTTGGTACCTGTAGTATCTCCCAAATGGGTGTTGAAAGTGCAGATGCTGGAGCTCTCAGTGTCTGAGAACATCTGCCAAAATCTGGTCAATGCAGGGCCAGATTCAGAAGGAGTCTGGTGGCACAGTCATACCTCCTTTTTGATTCCTGCTCTACCCAAACTTTAAAACCAACTGCCTGGCAGCAGCAGTGGCATTTCTATGCGGGCAGCACTGAGGGAATCAACTGGCTTCATGGCTCATTATAATGTATATATAATTCCTGTTAACCTTTCTTCACTGCACAGGTACCTCTCCTTTTTAATGATACAGAGACACTTCCCTATTCCTAAATATCATGTATTATTCTGCTTACTATTTGTACTGGTACCAGCATCCAAATCAAACCCAGAAGTACATCCTCTGTAGAGGAATATAAGAACAGCCAGCAAGGCCAGTGATACTGCAAATTTTATGACGAGACATTTTCTTCCCAGGCTGATGACAGTTCCAGAGGTGAACACCGTCATGGGGGAGCAGGCAAAGACCACAGAGTATTATTGTCCATATGGGAGGTGTAGAGAGAGAGAAAGTCGCACAGGAAAACATCTGGCAGAAGGAGGAACACTGAAGAGAAGAGACCAAAAGGAAAAGCCTAAAATCTCAATATTCTTCCCAGTTTCTACCGAGAGATGCAGCTCTCCTCTGGTGACAGTCTTTGACACAGTCTGAGTATCTGCCTAAGGAAATGGATTACCAGAAAGTTTGCAAGTTCACAGTGTGGAAAATGTAATTTTATCCCCTGCTCTCCCCAGAGCTCCCTGGATGACCCTGAGCAAGTGTCCCATGGCCAGAGGCTAGGTATATAAGAGTGAGAAGAGGTGTTCAATGGGCTTTGCAAAACCCTCTCTGTTTCTAAGTGTGGTTGATTTTTTGAAGGGAATGTGGTGCTTCATGAATTAAAAATGTACTGTGCACCTACCCATTTCTTTTGATGCCTGAAACCCTCACATTCTGACCTGGAATGAGTCAAGAGTCTAAAACCTGATTTCTGGAAGACATTTAGTTAGATGCACTGTGTGCAAGATCTTTCCAGTGGAATTTGCAATATATTAAACTGTTAAGTTGTGACTGAATGTGTACGTGGTATCACAGCAACAATGCTCAGACCAGCACAACCAACAACTACAAGAAATAAACCTGCTGTGTGCACTGACCCCTCCTTGCACAGAATGTGGACTGTGTGCAAGTCTTCCCCTGGGAATGTACTTGGCCTTAAACTGCAGCCTTAGACCCGCTGCTGGACTAGCAGTGGATGGAGGTGGTCTGGAATGGTGACCAATGTGCACCCTCAGGAAATCACTTTCCCAAGCACATCATCAGTAAACTGTCTAGCTTGTTGAGATGGTTTGGCAGCAGTGACACCCACGGTAGCTAATGAATAAAGAGCAAAAGAGCAGATAATGGAGGACAGCATTAATGGTAGAACTGCTTCTTTTATTTTAATAAAACAACGAGGCATTCCATCCCTATGTTCCGGTTCTCCATAGGACCTCTCTAAATTTGTAAGCAGTACATTTTTTTTTTTTACATATTAAAAAAACCTGGTCAATCAGCTACCAGTTCTAAGGACCAGAAGAGAATAATTCTCCTCTGCTTAGACCTCCAACCCACTGAAAAACAGAAAAAGGCTGTTCAGCTACTACTGCAACAGCCTCATGTTTTAGTGTTGATCTGGAACATAGTATGTTGAGGCGTATTGGATCAGATAAGATAGGATGGGATAGAACAGGGTAGGATCATACTGTATCCTATCCTAGGATAGGATGATAGGATGTAGATTGGATCGGGTGATCCACAGCATCATAGGTTGTGTTTTAGTGTTGATGTGGAGCATCATATGCATTACAGGCATAGGCTGCTTTTTGACCTAAACTGCTTCTAAATGATGGATGTATTGATTTTTTTTTCCATCCTCCATTCTCTCTCCACAAGGTGGTACTCCTGTCCTACCTAATACAATATCACATTCACTATGAGTCTTAACATACCAAAGACTGGAACAACTTAGATTTGATAGAAAGGCCCTCTAGTTATTAGTTTCATAAGATGCATTGGAAAGACAAGTAAGGATCCCAGAAGGGAAGGTATTTCACATTGATAAACTGAGAAATATTTTAATAAAACAAAGATGAGGAAAATTTGTTACAATTTACAGGTGAGCTCCTGGATGAACCGGGCTATATACTGAGGCAGCTAGATCCTCTGCCACTGGGCAGAACTGCTCTGTGTTGTGTTTTTGCACTTGGGTGAGAAATGGGCTTGCTTGGACTGAATTTGTGAAAAAGGTCATAAGAGCTCTAAAGTTGTTATGCTCAGGGTGTGGGGTGCTCAAAGAAGTGAGGAGATGGGGAAGGGGGAGAGCAGCTGATTTCTGAGTGGTCCCCTACAGCAGGGAATAATAAAAGTCAAAGCTCTGAACCAGAAGCACAAACATCTCTCTACAATTCTGTACAGAACAGCATTTGTCCTACTGTCAGGCAATGCTTTTTCTAGAAAGAAAACCTGTCTCTCAAGTAATTGTTCTTAGAACTCCAAAATCTTCCATATGAAAAGAAGCAAGAAATTCAGGAGGACAGAAAGAGAGAGAGAGAGACGTATTTAATGACTTTTAATGTCCTTCCCTTACTAGATCTGATTCAGAGTGATTCCATGTTCCAGTCCTGTCTAGAGGTGACCATCTCAGAGGAACATGCAGTAACTGTAACGTGCTGTTTCACCACGATTTCCCCTGCTCTGTCCCTTGGCTGGTACCACCAGTACTAATTTGTACTGGCAGCAGACAAATGTGCTGAAACGAGGAGCAGGTTCCATGGTGGGGAATTCTTCTTGTTTTTAATACTGGACGATAAGACCTAAACAAGTGCAGATACATCTCTCCAGGGTGGCACTGTGTGTCATTTGTGTTGAGACCTGTTTTGGGTACTATGGTAGTCTTGCTAACACCGAACCTAAGTAAGGCTCTTCCATAGAGCTACCACTGAGAGAGGCTGCATTTACTTACCTAACCAATGCTACTTCTGTACCTAGTTGAGCCCTTCCTGCTCTTCTAGATGCACCTTCCATCCTCTATATCTGTCCAGAATGATACACAATCCACTTTTCCACCTGAGCACAACACCCTGCCCCCTCTTTTCATGTATGTAAGTTGCCACATACATGAACATGTAACCCTTAAACAAAGCTGTGTGAGATGAGTAAAACAGACACCTAAAAAAAGACAGCAACTAAAAAAACAAATCTTATGACTTTGTTATCAGGGTCTTTGCAATTGAAAATGAGTGTTAGAGACAGGGCTAAGATTCAATATGTCACCTCAAAAATAAGTTCCTGGATCCAGGTTTTCTAGTAGTGTAAATGGTCATGGTGTGCTCTGACCTCCCTCTGTCTGTATCTCTGCACTTTCTTCTTCTTCTCTCTACCACTCTCCCTGTCTGTCTGCCTCATCCCTGGATCCATCACAAGAAAGTCAAGATACCTAACAAGACTATTTGATGCTCGCAAATTGTTCCTTCACAAATAAATTAGAATGTATCTAACACCTATACAAGGTCTCTCCCGGGTCTATGGACTATGGAAGGAAAGGCAATTCCACAGTAAGCTCAGGGGTGAGCTCTGCTTCCCTGCCCTTCCCATGGATGGGGGTGGTGGGTTCAGATCTAAACCCCTCCTCACCAGACAGCCTGGATCAAAGTACAAAAATCACTACAGCTATTGCTGCCTGTGCTGGGGTTCCTCTGGGAATGCAGGGGCAGGATCCATTTTGCTTCAACAATGGAGATGTGTTTGTTTATAAACTTTCACATTGTTACTTTGTGCCCAGGTAATAGAGCTTTTAGCTTGGTCTAGAATGGCCCATGTGATTGTTAAGAGCCTCTCTCTCCCTCAAAAAGAATGCAGGTCTAAGAAAAGCTTAACTTTTCTTCCACCACTGTCTCTCTATTGCTCTTTCCTGATCACCATCTGCCTGTCCACAATCTCTCTCTGCACATCCAGGGTCCCAAGCTTTGGCACACATGGGCTAGGTACAGACATTCAAATGCCCAAGGTAGAATTGATCTAAGTTGCACAGTTTTCTGTGAGCAGCATAGTCTAAATCGGAAACAAACACAACACACATTCACTCTTTGGTGAGGCGGGGGGTGGGCCCAAATCATAGACCGGGTTCAGTCATTTTTAAGCCAGGCTATGCATGCTGAAATTCTGTTATGTTACAGGTATAGACTGTTTTGTATTTAGGAGTGTGGTGGCACAGTTGTAACTCCCTTTTGATTCCTACTGTACCCAAACTTTAAAACCAGCTGCCTGACAGCAGCAGTGGCATTTCTATTCAGGCAGCACGAAGGAAGTCAACTGACTTCAGGGCTCATTATCATCTTTATATGATTCTTGTTAATCTTTCTTCACTCTACAGGTGTTAACAATTTCCTCTCCTTTTTAACGATATAGAGACATTCCCCTATTCCTAAATACCATGTATTATTCTGCTTATTACCTCTACTGGTACCACCAGCATCCAAATCAAACCCTGAAGTACATCCTTTGTAGAGGAATATAAGGACAGCTAGCTAGGCTAGTTGGTAATGCAAAGTTTGTCCAGAGACATTTTGTTACATTTTGTTATGGGTATAGACTGGTTTCTGATCACTTATACCAGTACAAATGTAATGTCTGCACCTGGCCACTTGGTGTATCTCTGGTGTTATTGACTGACTGATAGGAGCAGTGCTGGGAGCTTTGGGAGCTACAACTTTGTACCCTGGTGCAGTGTCACTGGTCACCAGTGACCACTGGTCACCTGCTCAGATGTAAGGCAGCAAGGCCACCAAGGAGCAGAGTAGGCACATCTAGCCAACACGAAGGGGATGTGGACATACCCTTGACCTCATGTTCTTTTCACTGCCACCTGAAAAGCCCTGCCCCAAGCTACTGAGCACCAGAGCTGCACATTTTTCTATCTTAGATGGCTTATGTGGTACAGACTAAGGGCATGCAGCTACTGCAATAAATAAATAAATAAAAGTGTGAGAAGTAGAGATGGCTCTGCCCAGCAAAAAGGGATGTGGGGCCTTTGAACTCCTGGTTTTTCCTGTCCCAACCACTGCACGCAGAATCTGGGCTACATAGCACTAAAGAAGACCTCTTTCTTTCTCTGATAATGATGTGGCCCTATTCCTAGGGCTTACAGCTACCCCAAAATTAAAAAAAGAAACACTACCTGCAGAGGGGACCTGGCCACAGCAGCTGAGGGTTTTGAACCTAGGATTATGGGCTAGGGAAGCCAGCAAGCTGAACACCAGAGTACAGCTGCAGCTTTGGCTTGCATTCACACTGCAGTGAAATAGGCCAAACCTTGAGTGCCACTCCATGTCCCAGTCAGCTTTTGCCCAGACTCAGCCATCTGTACAGAGACACCTAACTGCTCAAATGAAAGCAAGGCCCAGAACTGGGGGCTTGGTTCACCATCCTGAGCTCCTGCAGGTGTCCATAAGGAATACAGATTTATGTAAAGCATTGTGCATTACAGTGTGATTGTGAGGAACCGAATGTATCCACTGTGGATGGTTTTATGCTGGGATTCAAGATAATGTCTGTTAAACAGTTTTGGGCTGTTGCTACACATTTGGATATTATACTTTTTTGGGGAAAAGCACGTGAATTGAAGTGGTTGTATGGCGTACGTCAGCCAAAAGACTGATATTCCTGAACTCTTAGATAAGGTTAATCATCCAAGTTTTCAAGTTAGTCCAGTGTAGGGTGGGGGAACTAATAAGCACAGTCTCATTCTTATCAGAACATACTAACTGGGCACTGGGACCACCAAATTACCAGGCTTCAAGGCTGTATTCATACCAGCTCCCATAATAAATTATGAAAGCTTATTTTTTAGTTTATCCTGCAAAGCTTAGGTGCTCCACAGAACTGGACTCCAATTCTAATGGAGCAGCTAAGAAATGACACGGTAATGAGTTACAAAAGAGCTCTAAGCTCGTCTTACGTGCACATTCTTGTGCAGCTAATTCATCTTGGAATTTCATAAGGGACTATACAGGACAACCAGGTGTTCCTATTAATCAGGGTACAGTTAACTAAAATATTCTTGTACAGCTGTTTCTGTAGGTATTGCTTCTTATACTGCAATTAATGGGGTTTGCTTACTAGAAAGCGCAGGATAAGTGAAAGTAATGAGGCAGAGTTCTGTTTTGTACAGAGTCCTAAAATATTTCCAAACTACATGGTATATGGTTTAAAAATACAAATGGTAATTTAATTCTTTGTTTTTTAAATGTTTTTAATCTGCACACCAACTTTCCTAACTTTCAAGCTTTTTTCTTTGTTTATAGCACCAGCATTGTAATTGCTTCAACTGAATTACTATACAAAAACCAAAACAAATCTAAATGCTGTTTTTGGCAGGGAAACTTACTATTTCATCATTCTTACTGCCCAGCAAGGATATTGTTGGGTTTTAATTTGTGTGTGAAATGCACTGAAATTATAGCAACTTGTATCTGAAGAATGTTGTTTAACGTTAAAAGCTTTGAGTTCTTGTCATGAGTACATTATAATTTGTGTTATAGGTCAAACATTACAGCACAGTTCTGTGAAAAAAGATTTGAAAATGTAATGGAAAAGTGATATGCTTTGATTTTAAATTTGCTAACTACTTCAGAAGCACATTATATCTCTGTTACAGTACTGAATTCCCTTGCCCAATTATTTTTGAGTTTCATTTGCTGAAATGGTTTCTCTTTGCCAAAAAAACAAGAGAGGACAAGATTTTTAAACACAATTTTGTCAATTGTTTTGAAACATTGATATAGATATAAAAGGTCACTTGTAAATTATTTATACAGAGTATTCCTTCTGTAGTGCACAAGCCTCAGATATAGGTTATTACGAGTATCTCAAGGATTTTGGTTTTTTGTAGAAATTTTCTTAGGATTTGCCTTTTTTTTTTAACTTTTGCCACTGAAGTAATTTTTATCCTTTTAAAATGGGTGAAGCCAAGTGACAAGGGCCAGGTACAGATGTTACACTTACTGCATGGTAGGTGCACAGGAAGCACTTCACAGCCATAACCGAACAGATGGTCAGGACAAAAAGAACACTTTAAAAATGGTGGATCCTGCTCCAAGAGAACCCTTGATGGATGTGGTATCAAACTTCAGTGCCACAGGTTAGAGTGCCATAATGAACATCTGTACATAGGCACCAAGTACATGCGGCCTGAGGGCCCTGGCCACCCCTTTGGAAGAGGTCAAGGTGACCACCCATTTCTAACTGAAGACTGACAAACCCAGGTTGCTGTGGACCCCTGCAAAGGGCTGTGGAGACTGGGATGCAGGCATGAATGCCGCATACCCCGGAAGGCTGGGGGGCACAGCAAGGTCCTGCAGGCAGCTGCGGCGCTGTCAGGAGTGGGGGGGGGCACCGACTAGCAGTTGGTCACCACCTGCAAATGCTGCCAGCAGCACTGGTAGCAGCCAGTGGTGATCACGGACAGCCCACAAGTGCCGCCAGTGGTGTCAGCGGTGAGTGGGGGGAGGAGTGGCAAGCAGAGACCGCCCACAGGTGCTGCTGGCAGTGTCAGCGGCACCTTTACGCAGGGGGTACACCACCAAGCTTGGGGTGCACATGCACCCGTGTGCACCCCCTACGCATCGCCAATAGATGTAGGGGCACCACGTGCGTGTATGCTTGTGCACACATGCACATGACTAGGAATACAGCTCCATGCAGCAGTGAAGAACAGCTCCCCCAGCTGCCTGCAGGTCAGTCTATGGGGGGAGAGCAGATTGAGGCCCCCATAGTGAGGGAGGGAGTGGGGCAGGGGCTGGGCCTGGGGGCTTGGGACCAGGGTTGGGAGTGGGATAGACCTACAGGCAGCTCATCCGGGGGGAAGGGAGGAGAGGGGCAGATCTTCCTGGGGAAGAGGCTTGGGGGGGCACGTGCTCCCCCATATTTTTGCACAGGGTTGGGGGGATGTGGGCTGCAGGCTCAGGGCTCCCCACCCTACTGCCCTCCCTCCAGAAGCCCCATGCTGCCATGGTAAGGCACCCTCTGCATGTCCAGCAGCAGCAGCAGTGGTGTTATGGTGTTGTGTCCCCTGCTGCTGCTGGATGGGCAGGGGATGCCTTGTCATGGTGGTGTGGGTCTCCTGGGGAGAGGGCAGCAGCGCAGGAATCCCTGAGCCTGCAGCAGGCAGCAAGCATCCATCCATCCCTGCCCCCCACCCCCCAACAGGCTCCTCTTGGCTCTGCTCCACCTGTGCTGCTGGGGTGGGGGAGGGAAAGGAACAGATGAGGCAGCCATTAGCTTAGGCCCTCCCTTGGCAGAAATAAAACTAGGCACCTATGATCTGTAGCATGTCCCATCCCAACTTACAGTAGGCTGCATTCTGTCGATGACCCATGAAGCATTGTGGCACCCTGCTCACTCCGCATCACAGGGAGGTGCTCTAGTCTTGCTCCTGGCTGTCACTGACAAGAGTAGGCAAAGCCCCTGTTTCCAACTCCCCCTCGCCTGCCTTGTTTCCTCTGGCCAGCTATGAGCCGCTATTTGGTATTATTGCTCAGTGTGCCAATTCCACCTACCCTGCCTGTTCTGTGCTGGTTGTGGATACCGCATTCATACGAGGGGCTGTCCAAGATGTTCATCTTTTGAAGTGTTGTTTTGACACAGCTGTATCCAGATCTTGGTACATTCAACTT
This sequence comes from Crocodylus porosus, assembly GCF_001723895.1. Taxonomy (NCBI): domain Eukaryota; kingdom Metazoa; phylum Chordata; order Crocodylia; family Crocodylidae; genus Crocodylus; species Crocodylus porosus. Next base: position 61,999,821 of record NW_017728931.1, read on the forward strand.
GACCCACATTTCTCTGTCAAGGTCATGCCCAATGGGGCACTCATTTGGTGTTGGTATAAAATGCTGTAAGAACAGTTTTTAGAATTACTCTAACAATCATTTAATTTCTATTCACCCCATTCCTTATCTAAATTTAGCATAACACACAAGGCCCCAATACCCAGCCTGCTGGGTTCTCCACGGGCTCAGAAATCTGGCAGCAGGGGAGTGATTAATGTCTGTCTAAGGCCCTAGAGCAGGGGTGGGCAAAATGCAGCCCATGGGCCAGATGCAGCCTGTCAGCCCATTCTATCTGGCCCACGGGGCCCCTAAAAATGTTAGAAAATTAATATTTATCTGCCCCTGGCTGCCTGTCATGCGGCCCTCAATCGCTTGCCAAAACTTGGCAAGCGGCCCTCCGCCCAAAATAATTGCCTGCCCCTGCCCTAGAGTATAGGGAATACATCTGCATGTGTGAAAGTGTACAGCCTGTTATGAGTCTCTGCACACTGTTATACAGTGTCAAGCTCTTTAGTGTGACAACTTCTGGGCCATACAGGAGCATGGTAATCTACTAAGGTGTATACCATTGCAAGTGCAGTGGTTCTGAACACTTTGAAGTTAGCATCCCATGTTGTGATGACCAAACACCTTAAGGCAGCTACCTATGCAAAGACTTAACTGTTTATCTTCTGAATGTAATGTTCATAGGTGCAGAAATAGTCTAATGTGGCGCCTTGGTAAGTTGGGGGATGCTTATGGAGAAGACTATGGTTGCCTACTCTGATATTCAAGTGGTCTTGGCTCAATGATTGTTCATGTGGAAGACTCACGATACTGATTTATTGATGCTCTCCACTGACTTCATGCCTCTCAAATCGTTCCCTACAACCCTTGTGTCACTGGCCTGAACCAAAACAGAGGCACCAGGGCTGGGACCCGTACTGTTGTTGGGGGCTTATCTGTCTGTGTTAGATTGACTGGGGCCATAAATCTGGGGAAATGTCAATAGACCTACCCATCCATCAAGGTTGTGTTACCTTTACCCAGTTCCACCTGACACAAACCCTAACCCAAACAGACCCCAATATACACTGAAAGCTTAAAATGCCAAAGCATCATATGTATTCAGTGTGCTGCATTTCAGAATGGTGACTGGGGTGCTTTAAGTCAAGCTTATTTGGCAAGTTTTAGTTAAAGTGCCTCCACTGCCATTTTGAGATGTGAGACACTGAATACACATGATGCTGAGTGTTGTAATTAAAAGGCTCCAGCAGACTTGATTAATCAAGAACACTTTGGAGCACATGTAGAAGCACCCTCAGATTGTTCAGTATTTGTCACCTATCCTCTCTTATTTACCACTCCCCCAATCTCTGGGTCATGTACAAACCATGACAGTTTTGCTTTTTCAGTGTAATTGGTGGAAGTTATTAACTAGCACAGTGCACATAGATCCCTGTGGGATCTCACCACTGCATCTCCCACTCCTTCATGGCTTCCACAAAAGCGTTCTTCTCAGATCTCAGGCCTCTAGTTGTCACCACTTATCCTGCCAGAACGTGACTTAAGAATTGCATTTCCCTTGCAATTCACCATGACTGTTTCAGTTCTGGGCTTAATCCAACCCCTACAATCTGCTCTCTCTCAATAGCAGAATTAACAACTAACCAATCCCATTTCACAAAGTACAGTATTATTTAGCCTAAAAGCATTACCAAGAACAGTGATGCTCAACCTCTCTGGCACTGTGGAGTGGATGAGGGGCAGGGGGCTGGTCCAAGGGCCAAATCCTGTGCACAAGGTCCATCTGCTGACCTAATCTAACCTAAGGTTGGCATACGGGGTCAGTTTGTGGGTGCAGTCTGCAGCACAACCCTGCATGCTGGGTTTGGCTGAGGTACAACTATGCACCAGCGCAAGCTGGCTCATGGGATCATGTCATCTAGTCTGGGGGCTTCCCACAGATCTGGAAATTTGGTGGCATGAAACAGTGTCAACATTAATTGCTGTAGCTTTCTGAGTAATTCATGATGCTACAGCTCCTCTGACACTAAATTTCTGGCTCTCTGAGGAGTCTCTTGGGCTGGATGATACAGGTCCGTATAGGCCAGCTCCAGCTCATGTGCTGAAGGTTGAGCACCACTGACAAAAAAATCACAAACAAATCGTGAAACAATCACCAGTGTACATGCATGCTAAGCTTACCATATAAACTACATGGGGATGTCAGGTACAGTACATGAGTTTGTTAACTTTTTTTCATCAAGACTTCATTTATGCCATTCTCTTTGACTTTTGAATGGGAACAAACCACAGGTAAATCATCAACTGAATTTTTAGCATGTCACGTTGCAATACAAGTGTTTGAAATCCCAGTGCTTTTAAAACATCACTCCTGTCACAGATGCTGTCCAAGAATGCCATTTGTTCAAATAAAAATAAAATAAGATACGAGCATGAAATGCAATAAACTTTACAAAAAAGGAATGTATGGAGCTGTGGTGGGACTTGAAAGACTATGAATTGATGACACTTAAACTGTGGTCCCATTGGAAATCTAGCTTGAAACATTTAACTAGAAAGAGAACTAGGACAAGGACAACACTAAATAAGGATTTAAAGCAGCTACTAGACCTGCCTGTGACTGAGCCAAAGTAATGAGACCCCTCCCTTGGCAGGGATCCTAGTTTGGGTCTTAGAGTAGGAACAAGAATCTGAAGCAGTTGCTCATTTCCCCTCGTGTGTTTAAAATGGACGATGCAGGCGTACGGCCCAACTCCGGTCTGTGAGGGACATTCAGCACGGGTGACTGGTGCCTCCTGAGCTGGGGTGGGGTGCACAATTTGAGGTCAGGCCCGGGGACAGGCCAAAAGCCCCATATCCACTCCTATACTTCTGTGCTGTGGCTTAGTGACTCCCCCCCTCAACATGCTGCCAGCCCGCATAGCAAAAGAACCTGCCCTGTCCTGAGCAGTACCAAGTCAGAGGCCAATCTCAGGGTAGGCACCTGCTCCCCCTACATGCCCTCTCTACCAGTTGCCCATGTTTCAGCCTGTCCTCAAATGTTGAATGATGCAAATGAAACCGCACACATCAGGACCCCTGACTTGTCTGAGCTGAGGAAGACCCACATCCAGGCACTGGGATTTGGGAACTAAAGGGAGACCTGATGCTAGGAAGTCCACTTGGGTCCCAGTCAGTGGTGGATCCCGCTATGGTGCACTAGTGTGCTTGCACTCCCCTTTGATTCCTGGTCCACCTGTATTTTAAAACCAACTGCCTAGCAACGGCAGCAGCATTTCTAGTCAGGTAGTGCTGAGGGCGTCAGTTGACATCATAGCTCATTATTGTCTACCTGATCCCTTCTAAACTCTTCATACTACAGGTGTTTGACTTTTAAATAGTCTTGCTGTTCCATCAATCAAGCTATCCTCTCTTCTGTGATTCTGCTGCCTGTTGGTGGCTCCTGGTAACAAACAGCCCGGCAGGTTCCTAACTCATTCCAGTGAAGTCATATTTGTTTTTTCCCTTCAACTGAAAAATGCAGTGTTTCATATGTTATGATGCACCTCCCCATCAGCACCCTTTTCAAAATCCAAGATCTGCCTGCAGTCCTGGCCCCTGGTGTCTGAGGGCCCAGCGTGGCCTCGAAACGCAGCTTCATTTGCCAGCTGTCAGATCTGGCCACTTGTCTTCTTATGCATCGATGTGTTTACATGACGAATGTGTACGATCTCACCCGCTATCACATCACCTCTCTTATTAAAATAGCAACCGTGTATTGCTACTTATTGTGAGGATCTCATTCACGTCACAGAACACCCCCAGGACGATGTACTGGCGGTCACCAGCAGCATACGAAGCGATACGGGGAGATGGGGACGTTACTACCGTGTGAAAGCAGCCATGCAACTTAAGGAACAAGTACGCCCTCTGTGACGCAGTAAAGTACACTTACGTCACACACGCGCGCACGCTCATTGCCTCGGGAAGCAGCGCTTCCCTGTGGAGGGTGCTGGGCGAGTACCGGGCTCCTGGAGGCAGCGTGGGGGCGGAGCGGTTGGACTCTCTGGAGGAGGGGGCGGGGCGCCGGGAGGGCGGGGCGCAGCGGCGAGGGGAAGGGGCGGGACTTCCGCCGTGGTCTCGCCCCGCTCGGGGATAGTAGCGGAAGTGGGGCGGAAGTAACCGTGCGTGGGGCCGAGTCGGGCCGGGCGGCCATGGCCGAGTACTTGCGGGTGCTGCGGAACGCACTGCGGCAAGTCAGCGGGCACGGCGGCCTCCGCGGCTTCGTATGGAAGGTGTTAAGGTACCGGCCGGCCGGGGACGCTCAAGGCGTGGGGAAGCCGGGCCGGGCCGGGTCGCGCTGGGACCTTGCGCTGTGACCTTGTGTCCGGGCTGGGTCAGGCGGCGGCAGCGCGGTCTGGAGGGGCTGGTGCTGCAGCCGCGGCCGCAGGTGGCGCCGGTGTCTCCGCGGGAGAGCGACCCGCCGGGATTCGTCTCCCTTGTCGGGGCAGGCGCGTCCCCTGAGCGGCCGCCCTTGCTTGCCCTTGGGGTCAGAAGCCGAGAGAGCTCGGGATGCGGGGCCTCGTCCGGCCCCAGCTCGGAGCAGCACCGGCCCCCCCGGCATTGGCTGTGTGGAGCTGGGTCTTAGACACCTCCAAGGATGGAGAGTGCACAGCCTCTCTGGGTGACTCGTTCCCTTGCTGCACTCCCTCTGCCCCCCCTCCTCTGAGAGTTTTTCCTGATACCCAACCTAAAACTTCCCCTGCTGCAACCTGAGACTATAGCTCCTTGTCCTGTCATCTGTCACTGCTGAGAACAGTCTCACTCCATCCTCTCTCAAGCTGCCCTTCAGGTAGCTGAAGGCTGCTGTCAGATCCACCTCAGTCTTCTCTTCTGCAGACTAAATAAACCCAGTTCCCTTGGCCTCTCAGAAAGCTTGTGCCCCGATCTTACACCATTTGTGTTGTCTTCCACTGGACTCTCTCCAATTTGTCCACATCCGTTCTGTAGCGGGTAAGCCAGGTAAAGAGACCGTGTATGTGCATGGGTGTGTAAGCAAACCAGCGCATGCACAGAATAGGAGCTGCTTAGGTAACAGGGCTGAGGGGACAGGGGGCTGTGGGTTGGGTGTGAGGGGCACTGTAGAGCTGGGGGGCGGAGAGCAGGGGCTGGCAGGGTTGGAGGGGCAGGGGCTGATGAGTTGAGGGGCAGAGGCAGGGCAAGAGCATATCGCTGCCCCCTACAATCATATGCCCCTTCCCCTGTCTCCTCCCCTTTGGTGTGTGTAGTGTGTATGTACTTGAATTGGTGATAGGTATGCATGTGCCTAGGCTGGGCACAGTACTCCAGATGTGGCCTCACCAGTGCTAAATAGAGGGGCAGATCAAGGCCCTTGCAGTGAGGGAGGGAGTAGGGCAGGAATTCCCCATAGCCCCCCCTGGCAGTGCTGTTGCCACCTGCCCCACCCCTGCCTGCCCTGAACACCGCCCTGGCCCAGCCCCCTGCCAGGAAGAGGCCGGCACAGCCCCTGGCCCCAAACCTGCTGTGGGCAGCCTGCCCTTGCTCTGCACACACATCTGATAGGCATGTACCCCCCCCATGCCACCTCCCCTGGGGGTATGCACAGCAGCAGGAGCTGCCCCCCTCCCCATTCTCCTGCACCCTCCAGATGAGCTGCTACAGCTCCGTCCTGTGCCCCGCCCCACTTGGGCAGCACCTGCCCCAGCCCCACTCCTTCAGCGTGGGGGTCTTGATTATCCTTCCTATGTCCTTCCCCTCCCCCCCTACTCCCCCAGATTTACTGGCTGGATGCTGCTCTCCAGGCTGCTGGGCTGTATTCCTGGCCACCTGTATGCTGTGACATGCAGCATTTATTGATGATGTTATTCGCTACACTAGACAAACAAAGCCAATATATCGGTGCACCTCTAATTACAGTTACAGGTATAATAACCTAGTGTCAGTGTAACAAGCTGCATTGTGGGGGTTCTATTCATGCCTTCATGAATTGCAAGGTGGGAGCAAGAGGAGGTGCTGGAGAAGTGCGGTGCTTCAGTTGCTGCCCACCTCATTGGGCCTATTGGGTCAGATGGCTGGTAGCTGGTCTTCTGCAGCCTTGGGTTGATTTGAAGACAGTGCTGTGAAGGAGAAAATAGGCTATTTGACCTCACTGAGCTAGGCCACTGGTGCCAGCCTTTTTGCCCAGAGGGCTGGATGGGCAGTGCCCTGGCCAGATCCAGCTGATAATCCCGATCCATTATGGGACAGTCACAGCAAGGGCCCCATCTTGGTGCATAGAAGGGGATGGGGCAGCTTGGCTCAACCCTGGCCCCTGTGGTGGATGGGGGAGGTAGCCTGACCCTATTCACGTGCAAGATTGGGGGTAGGGTGCATTACTGAACCCCAATTTGCTGCATGGGGCTTGGGTTTGGAAACTTGGCAATGGACAAGGGAGGCTGTATTTACTGCCACCGCTTCCCTGCCACAAATTTCCCCATCTATGGGGAGTCCCATGGGCTGGATACCTCTGGCTCCATGGGCTTTATTTGGCTCGTGGGCCCGAAGTTGAGCATCTCTGAGCTAGACTGACACTTCCACATTTCTGTTTTGAGCCTTCCTCTGAACAGCTTCCAGTGCTGGAGAGGAGCTAACCCAATTACTGCCTACTGCTGCTTTACAAAGGCTCCAGGAACAAGTGGATTGGGCCTTCAGCTGTGTGATGTGAGGTACTCAGAAGAGAGTAGTTATTGTTGGTGATTTCTCCATCTGATTCTTGAAGAGGTCTGTAATAAAAGAAATATTGTAGATCTTCAGCCCCAAAGGCTATATTCTGTGAATGCTGGAATATAAGCTTTGACAGTTGCAGCATACCTCCCAAACACTCAAGAGTGTTGCTGTGTAACAGAGTTGCTGAACTTAGCTATGCAGTACTCAGTAATCCTGCAGACTTCAGTAGAGGAAGTCTAAGCCATTAAAACCCAGGGGCAAAAGATGGATCTGTGTATTCTGGTTTTGTTTCCCCATGCCTGGTTGAGTGTCTTTTTGAGAAGCTCGCAGGGTCAGGTAGGCAGAGAGAGCAATTTCTCATGATTATTCTGGGCAGGGTTACCGCTTTCTTCTTGGCAGAAGAGGAGATAGGTAGGTGTAAGAGCACAAAGGTTTTAAATTGTTCAAGAGATTGCTTTCTGCACCCTAAAAATATCAATAAAATGTATTCTTTGTGCTGATACAGTCTATAGTTGTATTACTGTATTAAATCAATGAAATGTAGTCTTGAGTTCCCCTAGTATTAGACTCCTACAATAAAGTTTTCCTATCTAAACAAGGAAAAAAGTGACCTTTTGGCAATACACGTTCTCCATATGCTCATTGGAAGGAGTGTTGACCAAATCCTCATTAAATATTTCCTCGGGGTATCAATTTATTCCAACCCTGCAAGGCTATAGAACATGACCTTGAAATCATTCTGTTCCTTATAGCATTGTCTGAGGAGAAACCCTACAAGTGATGTTTTCACATTTCCTTTCCCTCTGCATAGGTCTGCAGTGACTACCATCTCTAATCAGACAGTGCTTGTTAGTTGAAGCTGGAAGGCCTAGAATTAAATTTTGAATTCAGACCAGTAGTCCTCCCAGTTTTCATAGCATCGAGAACTATTCCTGCTTTGGTCCAGTCATTAGGACCATTGATAGTCTTAGGACTAGTAATATCTTTTTTTTTAGATTTGTTGGATGGCCAGATCACTGTTGCTGCATACTAGCTATTCCTTTGTTTTTAGCCAATGTGTTTTCTTTCTTTTGTCAGGGAGTCTTCATACCTTAGTTCCCATGATAAGGAAAAGGATATGCATTTTTCTAACCCATTTTGGATATCTAGATTTTAAAAAGACCCTGCTTCTCACACTGGAGACACCCTGTCCCAGAAATCCCATTGTAAAGAATCTGTAGAGCTTCCTATGAAGATCAAGAATGTTTAGTAGTACTTCCTTGAAAATTCTTCCTTTTTTTGCGTAATAAGGGCCACAGATTGTCAGCCCTGCAGACAAAAAGATTATTCAGGATAAGGGTGTAAAATGTCATCCAGAGATGAGTTTTTATTGTTAAGTGACATTTACTAGTACCTGTAGTTGGGGAAATATTTGCATGGGGTGTTTTTTTCCCCCTCAAAGTGTATTCAACATAACCTGTAGTTTAGGAAAGTAGGTTTGGCTTTATCTTGGCTGCTGTGGAAGTTATTTCTACTGAAATTTCAGTAGGGTGAACATTCTCTTGGTGACAGTGACTGATGGGGCTGATTCTGCCTCCCAAGTGCAAATAGACTGAAATAGTCATTGTAATAGATCTGTGGACTTGAGCAAAATAAAATAGAAAATTTTTGGTAATTGCAGATACCTTTTCCTATTTTGTGCATCTGCGAACAGAATGATTTAGAGAGTCTTTCAACCTAAGGCTGGAGCCTCCATTAGTTATGTAATATTGAACTCAAGTAGAAGTTGGTACAGGTAAGCTTTTGTGTATGAAGTTAAGATGGTATGAAATGATTGTCTCATTAAACTTGTGCATGGATGTTCTTGTGAATGTGGATGGTTTACTTGGAAAAGAAATAGGAAAATGTAATTATCATTACTGAGTCCAAACAACCCTTTCCAGGTTGTTTCTGCAGTGCAAACTGTATGATGAAAAATCCATTTTAGTTTTAAATCCTTTCTGATATTCTTCTTAGAACCTACCCTTATTTATCTGGTCCAAATATTGGATGCTAAATTGAGGGAGTAAATATGGATAAATGTAGTAAGTACAAGCCAAATGCCTGTCATGAATGACAGATTTCAAATGAGTGTTTACATGACTGGCCCTGAAGGGTGGCCCTACCCCTGTCTGTTCTGTTGCCCCTCACTGCCAAACCACAGCCCCGCCAAGCCCTGCTGCTGCTCCTCACTCCTAACCCAGTGACCCCAGCCCTGCCAGTGCCCCTCACTCACCAAACTGCAGTGCCCTGCTGGTGCCCCTCACTCCTGGCCCACAGCCCCTTGGTGCTGCCAGTGCCCCTTGCACTTCCAACCCACAGTCCCCTACCTCAGTGTCCCACACTCCCAACCTGCAGCCCCCTGCACTCCCAGCCCTGCTGGAGGGGCCCCAGCTGTCCCTATCCTGATGAGGCCGGAGTGCAGTGGCTCCGATTTATACAGGTGGCAGCGGAGCATGTTCAGGCCCAGCATGGGCTGAGGAAAGAGGGGAGGCTGCTGCATCACAACAGGCAGCCTGGCCATGGCCCCCTCCCCCCACCTTCCCCACTATCTCCTAGCTGCTCAGCGCCCGGAGCACATGCACCAGCCCCTGTGCTTCCAGCCAGCCACGGAGTTCCCCGCTGCCCCCCCTGCCCCTTTCCCCACTGGGGAGCAAGCAGTCCTCCCTCCACCCCCCTGCAGTCCTGTCATAGCTGCAGCCTCTGCTCCCCTTGCCCTGACCAAATGTCTGCGTTTCTTCTTTGCTTGGATGGTGGGAGTAGGGGAAAGGCAATCGCAGGCAGCAGGGAGCACCGCATGGGTCTGCGCCCCTCTGCAGCTGTAGGCAGGTCCATGTATACTTTCTGCTGCTTGCACGTGCCCTGCCCCTGCTCCCACCAGTGGAGCAAAGGGAAATCCCAGACAACCCACCCGGACTGAAATCAAAAGGCTTAAAAAGAGCAAGGACACATCCGGGGAAATCCAGACTTATGGTAAGCCTGTCTCAACGGCAGTGCATGTACACTTGATCGAAAGCATTATGGACAGACAGACAGACAAAACCCTTTATTATATTAGAATATATTACAAAATTATTTTTAAAACAATATAATGAAATGCTACCTCCTTCTGTAAACAAAAATTTTGAGCTGTGTTAGGTTATTTCTGAAAAGTAGGGTACAAGAGTATTTTGGATTGAGGCAATTTTAAACAGCAATTAAAGGAGTGAAATTGCTTCTGCATGTTTGATATTCTGGATGACAGTTCATTAGTGGAGTGTGCTTTACAGTCTATAAACATGAAAGCTTACAGTTGCAGCTTTATCTAGCAGTCTAGAAAGGCAGCAGGGAATTAAACGTTCAGTTTCAGGTGAGTGTTATGTAGCTGCACCTAGGGAAACACCAAGAATGCAGACATCTGTTTACACACGGAATTCGGGTCTGGTGTTGGTTATGCTCAGCTGTCTGTTCTACTAAAAATTCTTCTTTTGAATATTGTCAGTGACCGTTCTGGTTCATTGGTAATGGATATGTAGGTAGATGCTACTTTGACCATCTTAGAATCACAGAAAATGAGGGTTGGAAAGGACCTCAAGAGGTCATCTAGTCCAACCCCCTGCTTAAAGCAGGACCATCCCCAAGTAAATCATCCCAGCCAAAGCTTTGTCTGCATGGGTCTTAAACACCTCCAAGGATGGAGGTTCCACTATCTTTCTGTGTAACCTGTTCCAGTGTTTTACTACCCTCCTAGTGAGACGCTTTTATTACAGAATTTACTACTTTTATACTGAGCATGTAAGTTTATATTTCAGTAGCCTACCTGGTGATTAAAAAAACCCCACACTTTCCGTACTCCTTAAAAATAAAAGATGGATACAGCTTCCTTAAAGGACAGTCAGGTTTTAAGAAATTGCACTTCTTCCTGTTTTTTTTTTTTCTTGTTAAACATCTTAGTGTGAAAAACCCACTAATAGAATACTTTGAAAGTAAACTCTCTCAGGTAGCCCTATTCTCCACACAGAGTTCCTTCAAACATGGTAGTTAACTTCCTTCAATGTCAGCCTTACAACAGCAAGCAGAAACAGGGAATATGATGATTACTACATTCAACTTTTATAAGAAACTTTTTTTTTTTGCCTTGAAGGAATCCTGTTTTAATGCACAGTTTTTTACAAGTAAAAGGTAAAACTGTACCTTACTTTTATCCCTCAGTGGTATTATTTCCCATACTTTCAAGACCATTCCCAAAATGAACTGTGGAATTTGGCCAGTAGTTTGCCAGTTTAAGTGGGTTATTCAAGTTTGCAAGATACTTCAGTGTATAATGACCTGGTTTTTAAAATGTCAGTTTCAGTTTTGCTGACATTAAAACAGTACTTTCTTGAGAGAGATAAGGAGACAAGGTTCTTTGGGTGAATCTGATATCTTTTATTAGACAAACTTAAATAGTTGGAAAAAGTTTTCTTAGCAAGCTTTTGAGTTTAAAAACCCTTTTTCAGGCTGAGGAAACATCTGCAGTTGATGTGTATGCCCTTAGACCAGTATGGCTACAACCTACACCCTTGATAGACAGAATGCATTCTAACAATGTCAATTGAAATTTCTTTTAGTTGAAATTGTCTTGGGAATTTGCAGGGTCGGTGATTTGAAGATTGGTACGCTAATCGGTGTTGACAAATACGGAAACAAATACTTTGAAGACAAAAGATATTTTTTTGGTAAGTATACTATGCAAAGAATTAATTAAACTGACTGCCCCCTTGCCCCCCCTCCCTTTCCCCCTTTTTAATAGGTTATCTAGATTCTACAGGTGACATGGAAATGATACAGCTCCCTTGCAGTCGTTTGTGCGCATTTTAGCAATGGACACTAACAACCACCATATTCAAAGAAATTGAACCTAGTGTTGTAGTGGGGCAAATACTCCACAAAGCTTACTTGAGTGCATCTGTACCTGCTAAGTTATAAGGGGCTTGTGGAGGGATAAACAAACCAGCCTCTTCTAAAGCACCAGTCTTTAACTAGGGACCTTCTTAAATTGCAGTTTTGTGATTTTTTTTTTTTTGGTGAAAACTGTAAAAAAAAAACAAAAACAAAACAAAAAAAAACAACCAGTGGTCTACGTGATCACTGCAAAAATAGCATTTCCCATGATTTTGCACAGAATTGCCCAGGGGAAAAAAAAAACCGCTTATTGGAATACAAGGAGAGCACAGCAATTCCTGCAGCCATAGGGCATGTGGTTTGAGTGCTACTGGGAGGCTGAGCTAGTGATGTACAGTAGTGACATAGACAGGCCAGTTAGGAGAGCAAAAGGGTTTTGGTGCTATCTTTTAAGAAGCCAGATGCATTGCTGCTGTCTGCAGATGAGTGATTGGCCCCTCAGATAATCAGCAGTGAGTGGCAGGACTGCCGAGGCCAATCAGCAGTGGGGAGGGACTCCCTGCAAAAAGACTGTGAAATTGGTGCTGTGAGCAAGCTGTGCAAACCCCTTCATCTTGCTGCAATTTAGGTAGGTCTTTATCTTTATAATGCCTTTCAGGGTCCTTGGAGATTCATGGAGCTCTCTTGAACTCTGGAAACCTGATTGTACTCCCATGCATACAGCCTTCTTAAGCTGTCTGGGCCCCCCAAAATTCAAATATTATTTTTTAGGACTAAATGCATGCTTGGGTTTCTGGGAATTCAGTGGCTCTTTAAGGCTTGCTAAGGGGGCTGTGACTTACTGGCCTCAGAAGGAATGCCCTTTTTGGCCTGTGCACCAACCACAAGGTAAGCTGCTCCCTCTCCCCGAGTACCACCCCAGACTCCTTCCCTAGCCTGATTCATTGCTCTGCTTGATTGTCCATGCCCTGTCTGCTGCTGTTCTCCCTGCTTCTTGCTGGATCTGCCATGTGCCAAACAAAGCAGCTGTATGTGCCGTGGGTTGGCCACCTCTGCTCTCCCTGTTGCTAAACTCCAAAAAATTAAGTTCGGTATTAATGGAAAATATTAGCCTTTACATACAGAAGACGTTGCAAAATAAAGGCTGATTTATATTTATCCGAAAATGCATGTCTGTCATGGTAAACAATACATTTGTTAGCCAAAGTACTGCCTAATATACTTTCTGTTTACTACAGTTTTTATCTTTTACTGTGGGAGTAGTTATTTTTACCTAATACAGTGTTGCTCCTTTATCAAATTCAAGGTCGACACAGATGGGTTGAATATGCTACTGAAATGAATGGCAAAAATACATACTGGGATGTGGATGCAAGCATGGTGCCACCAGAATGGTAAACAAATTAATGTATTTATGAATTGTGTAACCTATGGATTCTTCAATAAAAAGTCTTTGTTATAAAGCATATGGAATTAAACAAGGCGGCATTCTTTTATGACCCCAGCTTTCCTAGATAGTGAAAAGAATCTGGTATGAAGGATGTTCTTCCTTTTTATTCAGAAAATGTCTTAATATGTTGGTTTAGGAGCACAGAGACAACACAGATGAGAGAGCTTCTCAGGAACTATTTCTGTTGAGTAAGGATATCTTTTGACACATGCAGCCACATTCTGAGTCTCTTTCATGCTTTCCAAACCATAGAATCTCAAAAATAAAAGGTTGTGGTATCCACATGAGTTTGCAGCATTGGGAGAGCTGACCATCCAGGGCTCTGACAGTGCAGGAAGTAGTCCCCTGTGCTCCAATGAAAGTGGTACAGGTTGTAAGATCAGGGCCCAACTCCCAAATCCAAATGTCTCCTGCTACAAATAGCAGTATCTGAAAATCAGAGTGGGCAGAAATTACGCTCTTGGCACAAGAAGGACCTAATTGGGATCGAAAGAGAACTTACAATATTAATCTTTCACAGCTCCAATTTTCAACCACTTTTATCCCGTTGACAAATGTATGGGCAGTAGGGGTGCACCAATAAAGATTTTTTTGGCAAATACCGATGGCTGATTATTAACCAGCCATATTGGCCAATACTGATCCAATAAATAATATGCAGCCTGGCAGCTTGGAGGGCAGCGTCCGGCTGATAAGTGTGCGGGAGGCAGAGCTCCAATAGCGTATATTAAAGTTGCTGCAGTTAAAAAGCTCGTAGTTGGCTCCCACAGTGAAAGGAGTGGGGCTGGGCCAGGGGCAGGTGCTGCCCAGCAGGGGCGGAGCAGAGCTGCAGGCAGCTCATCTGATGGGGAGGGGGGGCATCTCCCAGCCACTGTGCACACCCCTGGAGGAAGTGTGGGGGGCATGTGCCCCCCTGGATTTTCAGGTGGGGTGAGAGCAGGCTGCCCACTGCAGGCTTAGAGCCAGGGGTTGTGCCAGCCTCTACTTGGCAGAGGGGCTGGACCAGGGCTGCACTCTGTGGCGAGCAGTGCTGGAAGTAGGGGCTACTGAGTAATTCCTGCCCCAGCCCAACTCCCTCCCTCACTGTGGGGCCTCAATCTGCCCCCTCCCCGGCATGGCTAGAGGCATAGGGGTGGGAAGATGCCAGTGCAGCCCCTGGCTTCGAGCCTGCAGCAGGCAGCCTGTCCTCACCCCACACACAAATCCAAGGGGAGGCACTTTTTCCCCCAGGAGTGCTTGCAGTGCCTGGGAGCTGCCCCCCACCCCCTCTGCGCTGCCCAGAAGAGCCGCCTGTGGCTCCACCCTGTGCCCCACCGCACCCCAGCTGTGCAGCACCTACCCCAGCCCAATTTCCTCCTAACTGTAGCGACCTTGATCCTCCCCCCTGTGCTCCATTTTTCCCACAGACTTAGTGGCCAGACGCTGCTCTCCAAGATGCTGGGCTGCATTCCTGGCTGCGTGCATGGCAGCTGCACACGTGCACGTAGCATTTATCAGTGACGCTGGCTACACTGGCCAAAAATGCTGATTGCCAATAATGACTATTTTCCTTTTATCTGTACCAGTTCAATATGAACCAATATATTGGTGCACCTCTAATAGGCAGTGATCTGACTTTGAACAGCTGCTTTTGTTCATGCATAGTGAAAACTTACTTTTACATTTTAGTTATGTGACTGAATTTTGTGTATCTATCTAGTAGTGTACCTTAAAACCTCCATGAATAGTGGAAAATATTATGCACCTAAACTCAATAGGTAGTTGCTATATTTTTATTTAAAACTCTGGGGAGTTAAATAGAAGAATTCCCACTGTAATACAAAGTTTGCAAGTTTGAACTCCAAAAGTCAGGAAGTGCAAATATTAAGGTTTGAAATAACACTATTTATTCAGCCATACTGTGTGAGGATGAAATATTTTACTAAGCGTATAGAGAAAGGCATGTTGTGCACTTCTGAGTTGAAATTTCTATTGGAATCTTACCTTCTAAATTCAAATTGGCAGTTCAGATTTGTACCAGAACATTGCATTAATATTAGGCTTTAAAGTTAATTAAAACTCAAACCACCGCTAGATCAGGACTGAGCATTTGTATATAATCAGCAGCACTTCAGGTCCACCAGAGGGGAAGTGCAATATTTGTGCAACTTTGAGGGCATGTTCCAGTAAATGGAAGTATTCTTTTTCTGTTTCTATTTCAATGGTTAGTTTTGAAAAACGGTCAAAGATCTTGAAGCCAGTGTGTAATTAATGTGGCATTAACTCATTACTGCCCACAGAATTTTGGGAATTTTTTTACTTTAGTTTTTTAGAAGTAAAACTCTACAGGCTATCTAATGTCTCATGTCTGATGATATCCAGTACTGTGTACATTACAGTATGCGGGGAATAGAGATTTGGCTACATGGGTGGCTTAGCTGGTGACCTTTATTTTCCAGCCACCTGCTTCCTCCTAAAAAGGGTTTTGCATCTGTCTCCTGGCTGGTAATGCTCTGTACCATGTACCATCTTTTCACCACTCCTCACTGGCTGTTTACAGATGTAAAAAAATCCCCCCCCAAAATGGCACTTTAAACTCCACATGCCCCTATGCCGAGCCCAGTACATGCCCAGAAGAGGCATCATGTTAGTTGGGCCCGGCTCACACAAGGTATGTATAGATCAGGTGCTTTAGCTGGGCCTTTTGGCACTTTTATCCAGCTGATTGAATCAGCTTTAGATAAAAGTACCAAAACGCCCTGCTGAAATGCCCAGTCTATACAGATGCTGTGGAGCTGGATCAAACTAATGAGTTGCTGCTTCTGATAAAGCACGAGTTACTTTGTTGTATCCCCCACCCCTGCCCAATCTGTCAACACCCATTGACTATAAATGCCTGCCCCTGCTGATCTCACTAAATGCAGCATTCTGATGCATATGAAACTGGTAGTTCGTCCATGTGGATTACAATACAGCCCAAGGCTTTTCTCACTTCTTTGCTACAGGGAAGCAATATTCCCCCTTGGGCATTTACTTTTTGAAGTATTGTATTTAGGCCAAATTTGAGCATCTTGGCAACCAACCCCAGCAGTCCTGAAGTCTATACCAGCATTAGACTGAGTAAGCCAGCATTTTACTGCCTAGTCTGAACCTGGCCTTCATGAAGACTTTTATCTTTTTGTTTGTCACTTTATAGATTACACAGAGCACCTATTCAAGATAGGTGAAAAATGAGCTAAGTTAACTTGCTTAACAGGGAACCAGATAATGCTCCTGCATCCTATTGTGATAGAGATGAGAGCAGGACTAAGGATTGGCAGGGAATAAGGCACTGAGTTTTCTGGAACTGTTGTAAGATTAAGTTTACCACTGAGCAGTACTGTCTCATTTGCAGCACAGCAAAATAGATATCTTCATGGGCAGGAAGTAATAAAAACTAAATCTTTTTAAATAAAATAATCTAGCATGCAGTTTTTTCCTGCTCTCTAGCAATTGTCATTGTCCCATCTCTTTTCCCCTGTACAGGTATCATTAATTTTAGACTGATCTGTTTCTTCTCAAGTACTCAGCTTCTCAGTCTATTTAATTCATTGTATTCTCTGCCTGAGAAGGGACATCTTTATGTCTGTCTTTGTTTGGGAGGGGTGAGGGAAGGTTTCCCCTTACCACATCAGTACCATTTATTCAGTGTTGAAATAAATAACTTGAAGCTGGAATTACATACCCACTTAAGGCTACAGAGAACCAATTTTTGTAGTGCAGCCTAAAATTAAATCTGGTTTGAAGAGCAACTCTGATGTCTTCATCAGTCCTTGCCAGTTGCAACTTCATATAATAGGAAGAACTGAACATGTTCTCCTTGGGGAATGCTGTTAAACAAACTGAAAACTAATATATTCTGGCAGCTGTTTCTAATGTTACCTTTTTGTTTATGCCTGTGATAGCTGCACTGAAAGTCCTTATCGCGGAGAACTTGCATTAGTAAAGCTGATATAAAATTTTAGCTTGTATTAATTCCATCTTGAAATAAAAATCTTTGATTTTCAGGGTGCAGGATTGCACGATGGTGTAAGTGGCAGGCCATGAGAAAATGAGTTTGGTTTTGTCTCTCCCCCCCCCTTGGTATGCGTCTCAAAACCTACTGCACAAATCATTAGAGGCAAGTTGTCAGTCTTTGCTCAGAGACGCCTGTGACTTTTATAACAGAACAATTGCAGATCAAGATTAAAGCTTTGTAGCAGAGCTGTGGAGGGATACTTGTGGAGTACCTGTTCATACAGAGTCAGTGCCATCTGTTGCTCTTTTTCATCAGCTCTGATTTTGCTCTTTCTTGCTTTTGAATAAGCTTTCATTATTATTTGATATATTTTGAGATGCTAAACTGGATGAAATGGGGCCATGTAGGTTTATGGATAAAAGTATAGTATGGGAAATACTTTTCATACTCTTCCAAGAACAGATTTTTTTTTCATTTAATTGCACACAGTTGTGGATGCTTCCTTATTCACCATCCTGATCTGTATGTGTAATAGTTTTTGGAGTAAGGAAAACATCTCACTTAGTTTTAAGCTTTCTTAGTTCTAGGCTTTCCCTGTTTCTTCAGCCCAGGTCAGTACTTTTCTTTCTTACGGTTTTGTTTTTCATTAGCTGTGATTGTATCTGCTGTAGAGAAGTGTATATTAAAGAAGTAGTGCACAGCTACATGATACAGTGTTCAAAATACCAGCAGAGCAGTTTCAAGAATTCTTGTGGTATCTTTAGAATTTCGACAGAGTAGTAGGGAAACCTTTTTTCTGAATTCTGCCATTATCAGCATATTTTCATGCCTTGCTTTTCAGGTATTTAATACATCATTCCTGTGTGTGTGCACGCGCGCATGTGTGTGTGTGTGTATGTATATTCCATTTGCATTTCTGTTGTATGAAAAAAATACTTTTCTGCTCATGTACTTCAGTGTGCACAAACTATGATTGTACTAAATCTGGGATTCTTATGCTAAAAAGAATGATCACTTTGCTAATACCTGACCATATAGCTGTTAACAGGTACAGTGATCATTGCAAATATGCCAGCAGAATAAGGTATTGGGAACTAATTAAAAACATTAAATATATTTAAGAAATGGTTAGCTTAAACAAAAATAGGTTTGCCTTTATACTACATGAATATGACTCTCTTAAATATGATTTATATCACACATAAATCTTCTCTGTTGTATGAGAACCGTGTAACTTAAATATACATATCTTGTGTGCCTGAATATCACTTAATATATCTGGTTTATTAAAAATTGCATCTCTAAATGTTAGTTAACTTTGATTTCTTCATTGAATTATGGATTTTCCATAAAGCTTTTCTGTTTTTTAACTACTGAAAGAGTGCTTCCTTTTTGATCCGAGATTGTTGGCATCAATTTTCTCCTCTCTTCTCCTACCAGATTGGGAAAGAACACC
Organism: Crocodylus porosus; assembly: GCF_001723895.1. Classification (NCBI taxonomy): domain Eukaryota; kingdom Metazoa; phylum Chordata; order Crocodylia; family Crocodylidae; genus Crocodylus; species Crocodylus porosus. The sequence goes on from NW_017728931.1 coordinate 62,018,295, forward strand.
CCTCTATTGAGTTGCTCAGTGGATTTCAGTTTATTTTTTGGCATTGAAGAACTACAGAATGTTGACCTTTGCAGGTGATCTGAAGATTGGAAGTGGCAGGATGAGCTAAAAATGGTATCTTTCCAAATAGTAACTCCCTATTACTAGTGGAAGGACTGTGAAAAGGCAAATTACAGCCTCAGAGAGCTAGTTGTCATCTTGGCAGTTTTGTTCTCCAGCTGGTGGAGAATAATCTCTGTCGGAAGTCTGAGGGAGAAAGCAAATGCTAGTTCAGACAAAAAGAATTAAAAGTTGTCTTAACTTTGTAGTTTTGGGATAGATTAAACATTGTTTGAATTTTTTTACTTCTAATATCTCTTGGATTGACTTTTAAATAATTGAGACTGAAACGAATTATGGCTTCTTATTATGTACTTCTAAGTAATGCTTATTATAGGAACATTTAAAAGAAGGCTTGGTCAGTGCCTGTATTTTAAACCACCATCTTCTTAGAGTCATGGTACACTCCCAGTATGGTTACCTTTCTTTGAGAACATATATCTGCTACTTTTTTCTCCAGCTGTTACAGCTCTACTACTCTTAGAAGTGTGAGATCTGAGACTAGTGAGGCTCCCTGCTGTTTCCTATTATGTATGTAATATGATTATTGTATAGGTTCCAGATACTCTATTGGTGTCCATCTGTTTCAAGATAATCTTTTTCTGGAAGCCTTTTGGATTTTTGTGTACTATTTTTTTTCACAGCAAATTACTAGTTGTATCCTTACAATCCTTGGGAGACAAGTCCTAACTTCTTGGTGATAGCTCTGTAGATTAGAGTTGCACTTTTAGGATTATGTGGTATGTTTGTGTCATGAGAGATACTGTAGGGTTCTTTATCTTTGTGTGTCTTCTGATCGACACATCTAAATTAATTTCAGATGCTGTAAGAGATGGAAGACCTCTTATTCTCTCTCACTGTTTCCATAATCTAATACTCATTCTAATGAGTACTAATCCTCATGCTAAATTTTCAACGTTTTAACAATTAAATATTAGTGTGGTTTCATATCTGAGGCTGTGAACTCATTGGTAAGATGCTCTTTGTCAGCATAGCATACTTTGCTGTTTAGGCCAGAGGTGCTCAACCTCTGGCTCATGGTCCTCTGCACGGGTCTAGAAATTTGGCAGCGGGTGAGTGATGGCCGTTAGTACAGCCACACATCCTCCTGCCAAATCCCCGCAGCCCACTGGAACCAAGCTACGTCCCCTTCCCCCATGGGGCTGGGTCAGGGGTGGGCAAAATGCGGCCCCGGGGGCTGGATGTGGCCCACCAGGCCATTCTATCCAGCCTGTGGAGCCCATAAATTTAGAAAATTAATATTAATCTGCCCTGGGCTGCCTGTCGTGCAGTCCGTGATGGTTTGCTGAAACTTGGTAAGAAGCCCTGTGCCCAAAATAATTGCCTGCCCCTGAGCTGGGCCATTCCCCCTTCCTTTCCCGCAGGGCTGGGTTAGGCCAGGCTAGTCCCCTATCCCATCCCACTGAGCCGGGTTGGGGCCTGGCCATGCTGACTTCCCTTCCTACGGGACCATGCCCCATTCCCTTTTCATGGGGCTGGGTTGGGACCTGGTTATGCCCCCTTCCCTTTTCACTGACTGGATCTAGCTCCTTTCCTCTGAAGGGCTACACTAGGGCTAGCCTGCCCTCTGAACTCCTTCCACGTGGGCAGATGGTGTTTGCCGTGCCTGCCTGGGCACCGTATGTAGAATACTGGCTGGATTCAGCCCGTGGATGGACAGAGCTCTGCTACTCTGGCTTGCTAGGCAAAAAAAAAAAAAGTTTGGCACCACTGAATTAGACTAATGAGAGTTATGTTACAAGGTAGAGCTCAAGTGGAGCAATTAGAGCTGATTTTTTTTTTTTTTTAAAGTGGTGTTTCAGTGCAATGGAAAGTTCTGTATTTTGCCATATTCATTCCTAATCAAAACATTTCATTTTGACTCAACACTGAACTGCCATTTAATTATAATGGGGTGATACCTCATATTCACATTCTTCTGCATGGGCCAGATTCACTAGGTAGAGGATATCTTCCATGTGGTGTCACATAGCTTGGTGAGAGAATGCATAATGGCATACTTAAAGATAAAAGCTAGCTAAGGAAGCCAGCCCACCAAAGAACAAGGGGACTGTAATGGTGGCTTTGTGTACCCTCAGGAGTCATTTTGATGTCAGAGGCTGCTGGCATTCCATACCAGTTCGATTCAAACCCAATACTTTGGTTTAGTTCAGGCAAAAAAAAATGGGGGAAAGCTATGTGAAACAAAATAATTCATTTTAATTTTCTTAATGGAAAATCAAAACATTTGAAGTAAAGTAAAATTTGGTGGTGATACAAATTTTACAGTTCACATTTTACAGAAACTGCCTTTTCTGTCCATCATTGTGATGGGAAATCTCTAAACAGCTAACCAATTGCTTTGAACTGCAGTTCAGCCTGATACTGATATCCATTTAATTTAGCTGTATAGTGAATTCTGTCATTAGCATAGTCTTTAAAAAAAAAAAATGTTCTCTAGAGCCTTGTATATCATAAGCATTTCTACTTCCATATATGTAAGAAGGCCCAGTGTTACTCCTAATTTCTTTTCTCCTCCTCCTAAACAAAAATATTGCAATATGATACTACCCCCAGTGTCCTTAGGGGTTCTGGTCATCCAGTGTTACACAGTATCTTTTCTGCTGCTTCATGCACCTAAACACATATATCCAACTACAAATATATTTGTATACCAGTGTACACATGCTGGGTGAGGGTGAGCTAGTAGGAGCAGTATCCCTTTTAAACTAATTTTCTAACTGATCTGTATTTTTGTGCTGTCTTTTCTTGGTTTTTGGAGGGGCGGCAGTGGGAGAAGCAAACTATTAGTATTGTCAGACTGGGCACAGGGCTTTTTTTCCTCTTCTTAGGCCTACCGTAGGCTTCTAATAGTTAAAATATGGCCAGAGCATGGATCTGCCTGGACTTGGAAGAGAGGATACGTTTAAGTTGCAGGAAATCTGAAAGTTTGGGGAGGCCAGAGTTGGTGCATAAGTTCTAGCTCTCAGGAGGGTGCCAGATGAGATCTACACCACAGGAGCCTGCCAAGAGACCCCACATATTGAGCCAGTGCCTGAATGCTTTTCAGACTCTGGAGACTTGAAACAGATGGGAGATGAGTGGCTGCAAAGCAAACTGGTGGTCATGAAGGTTTTCTCAATCTGCATTTGTAATTCTGATTGATTTGGGTTAGTGTAGGGGGACAAAGGGCAAGGGTCAGGACACTTCACTCCTCTACTGCACCCCCTACCACCTGCCCTTTTGCTACTGCTTTACCTGCTGTAGCATGGGTGGAGGGTGGAATTTGACAGCCCCTTCAATAATTAAATTCTATATGTGGAAAGTTATAACATTTATAAATGTTTTATGGATAGAATCTAATTATTGGGGGGTCATCTTAAATTCAGAGTTGTCTTGTATTTGGGTAAATACAGTAACCTTCTGTTGGCATGGCTTCTAGAGTGGGCTGAACCTCTGGTTTCTTTTGACTGAGAGGCCTGGCTTGGCCTTTTCAGTCCTTGACCCTCCCTGCTTATTGTGACCCTTCCCTAGGGAGTTACCTTCCAGTTCAGCTCCTGAAAAGTTAAGTCCCTCTCTGAGGGGAGAAGAATGCCCCCTGAAATGGCAAGAACCAAAGCACATAGCTTCTCTTCAACCAAAGTATTTATGGGGCAATTGTAGTACAGCAAGAATACTCCTTGAACTAAAACAGCCAGGCTCTGAACACCCCAAAAGTTACCTTAGCTATTTTCTCTCTGCCCATCTCTCAGGGACTTCCCAGCTTCTTGGTCTGCTCTGTCAGTTGTTTAAACCATACCTCCTAGCCTTACTTGAGTCTCTTGGGTTTCACCTTCAAAGGATGTTTTACCAAGCCCACCTTGTTGAGATATCAGCAAGGCTATTCAATTCTTTGTTATTGTAAATGCATGTCCTCCCTTGGGCAAGGCAGCTCTGGCTGCAGTATCTCCTAATCCCTTCTTTCCTGCCCTGTTCCAGTTAGTCAGGGAAACTGAGGCATGCAGCACTGTTACAACATGAATACACTTAAACCAGAAATATTACAGCAGAATTATAGGTTATCACACACATGCTGCTGTTACCATCAGGCAGATGCATTGCCCACCCCATACACAGATTTACTTTCTTTTCTTGTCTCTTAAATTCTTTGGTCTCATTTTTCTATCACTTAATAGTTGTGATTGGTTATGGCTCGATTCAATATCCATTGAAGTTTTGGGTTCAGTATCATTATTGAAATAGCTGTTGTATACAGGTATTCTCTTCTGGATTTCCTCTCCAGCATTGACATTGCCGCAGCTTAAATTAGCATTGCACTTTTTTTTTGGATATCTCTAATCTAGCACCAAATCTTTTCTCTGGTTGTCCATGAAGATGCATACCTTACACCACATGGTTTGGCTTCTTTTCTGATAGCTTTATAAATACTTAAACAGGGTGGCATGGATACCCAAAACAGTTTGGAAATGAAAAAAATCAGGCAGTGTAACCAGTAGAGCTCTGCGAAACACCATCATTTCATCTCGACATCTGTTTTTCCATTTCAAAGGGACAGTGTTTCATTTTGTCTTGAAGCACTATCCAGTTTCATTTTGTCAAAACTGTTTCACTGTTTTGACGTTTTGCTCATGGGCTATAATGTGGAATAATGAAAATGCCTAAAATGTTGTCATTTGTTGCGTGATTTAGAAGCAAATTGCAGAGATAGTACCCCCTTCTGAGGGCATGAAGCCTGCCAAATTTTAAGGAGATGGGTGGAGAGGCTTCTCGTAAACTGCACCTCAAAGTCTTGAAAGCAAAACTCATGACACTTGCTGGCAGTGGCAGCCTCCTGTCATCCAGCATGCAGAACTGGGGGTCCGAACCCCCAGGAGGGGTGTGGGTCTGTGGTGGACGCCTCCTGGCGGTGTGGGCCCCCAGATCTGTGCCAGGTGACAGGAGGCTGCCGCCTGGGACCAGTGCTGGGTGCACAGGCTGTTGCCAGCACTGGGCTCCTTAAGGTTTAGCCCAGCAGCGGGAGGTGGAGCGCAGCCCCAGCTCTCTCTGCCTCCTGCCACCGGGCCATGCTCCAAGCAGCTCCGCAGCCATATGAAGCTCAGCCCAGTGGCAGGAGGTGAAGCGCAGCCCCGGGTCTTCGCCTCCTGCCGCCAGCCTGTGCTCTGAGCAGCTCTGTAGCCCCACGGAGTGCAGCCCAGCAGCGGGAGGCAGGCAGAGCCAGGACTGCGCTCTGATCGGCTCTGCCAGCCCCACGGAGCGCAGCCTGGAAGCAGGAGGCGGGGAGAGCCAGGGCTGCCCTCCCTGCCAGGCTGAGCTCCATTGGGCTGTGGAACTGCTCGGAGCACAGCCCTGGCTCTGCATGCCTCCCACCACTGGGCTGTTTTGAAACTCGAAACATTTCAAAATTTTCAAAATGTTTCAGTGCCCTTATTTCATTTAGAAGCTTTTTGTTTCATTTTGATTTCACTGTTTTGAACTCAAAACGTGTTGAAACCAGCTTCAAAACGAAACGCTTGGCAAAATTTTGTACAGCCCTAGTAACCAACTATAGCTGCTTTTTGGTTCAGTAGCCATGCAGACATACAGGGAATCCTATTCAGCCCAACATCACAGAATGCTGTAGGGTTTTCATTCTCTACTTGTTGAAGAAGAGGTAATGACTTGGGCTCTGGAAGGAAGCGGGCATCCTGTATTTTCACATTTCCCCTCTTTGCTCTTGATTTATACCTTCATCATTCACATGTAAGATGAGTCTGTTGAATTTATTTGATCCTAGAGAATTCCTGCATACCATAAATAATTCTCATAAAGCTGAAAAAAGAACCAGAAACTTTGAATGGCAAGGAATTGTGCTATTTTGCTGTAAGGCTGTTGTTGCATAAAACTTAAAAAAAAAAAAATCTTAACCAAGGGAGAAGAAAGATCAAATTAAAGAATGAGAGAAAAATGGGAAGAGTGCCACATGTTCATGAACAGCATGATAAACTAGCATCTTTTTGTGATTGAAATTGACCCTTGTGAAGTCTTTAGCTGCCATGGTTACTACCCTGCTACTATATAATGGCATATCAGCTTGCTGCACTGCAGCAAAAGGGAAAGGAAAATGGAAATGAAAGTAGATTAAAGGGTGAGTGAGTTAGACGTTATAAATTAATACAGAATGACAGTGACCTGAGTTTCTTTTCCCTAGAAAATCTCTGGAACAGTAAACAGGGTTCATCTCTTTCCTTTCCTTTTTAGAGTGGTAAAAATAAAAGCTCTGATTTGTCCTTCATTACAGTAATTGAATGTTACGAATTTATTGAAAATGATTGGCTATCATAATCACCTAGATATGTGTCGGTATTAATTTTCAGTTTTAACTCGCTTTGAAGAAAATGAAGGTATTGGCTCAAATGCATATCTTATGTGAACCCATGCAGATGCTGGCTGAGGAAGTACTATAATTACATTACAGCATTTGTAGTCTTTAATTCCTGTTTGACCACTTGTCAAACTTGACACCAGTTTCATGTGTCTTCAGTTTAAACTATCTCTGGATTTAAATATTTGTGCGTGTTCATTTAAGATTTTAATTAAGTCCTACCTGGTCTCAGGGAAATTTTCTTTTTTTATTTTGCGCTCCTCAATTTTAACATTTCTTTCATCTAATTCATGCAAGCCAAGTCTAGTGACTTAGCACATTGAATGGTAGACAGGCTAGCTGCTTCCCTGTTTATATGTCTCAAGGAATTGTCTTAGCCCCTTCAGACTTAATTTGTAATAGGAGAGTAAAGGGAGTCAAACAAAGTTCTTACACTGATTTAACATGACCTGTCACTTCTGGACCCTCCATAGTATAAAACCAGCCTGAAAGATTTTTGTGCTAAAATTCCTGCCATGGGAGATGCCAAATAAGTCCTCTTATCCATTCTAGTGCTTAAAGAACTTACGGGAATGGAAATGCAAACCCCTGGTATAGTTTAAAGTCTATCTGAAAGAAACTTCTGAGGACTTCTTCCCAAAATAGATAGTTTTATGTTCACTTTATACAATTTAGCCTAAGAAATACTGTTACAGCAAGTGGAAGCCTTGAGACAGCAAAGTTAACCATCCAGAACCAAGAGCTTCTGAAAGGAGTTGCATTATAATACTCACTGGGCCTTTTAAAGGACAGCAGCTGTAATTAGGTATAATACCTTTAACAGCTAAATAAATACATAATGAATAAGGTGAAATGCATGTAAGCTTTCAAAACCATCTTCTAGAAATACCTGTTGGTTTCAGTACCAATAATTGGATCTGTGTTTGTATCTTAATAAGGGCCAGTGATTTACTTTCTGCTTCCCAATAGGAAGTCCATCTTGATGTGGAATTTAAAACTTGCCTGCACAAATATGAACATGGTCTCATGTGGAGCTGGCAGTGTTTCAGAATATCCTGACAGCCAATATAGTAGTAGTTAAATTAGTGCTTTAAAATGACTTTTAATGACTTACCCCTAAGAAAGCTGTAATATAGTATAGCATAAGGTAATGTTTGCAGCTTTTTTAACTTTCTGCAGAATAAGAAGCACATAAGACCTGTCATTTACTAGGTCAGACCATAGGCCATCTTGCCCAATGTCCTGCCATTCAGTGGAAGAATGGAGATGCTGAAAGGGAGAGAGTGAACAGGGTATGATCAGAGATTCTTCCACTGTTCCTCTCACACTTGCACCCTCTAGCATTTAAGTACTCAACTATATATTCACATATTTCAGGGTGTACGTGAGATGTACGTACTTGTATAGCTACCAGTCAGTTTTGCTATAACTTACCAGAGGCGGAACTACCTGCTGCTGTTATTGCCAAGTGCTGGGGGGTGGTTAAATAACCTGACAACTAGAGATGAACCAGTACATCAGCCCCATATTGGATCACCACTGATATAGGGAAAAGGGAATGTATTGGAGATTGGCTTTTTTTGCTTGATGTGGCCAATAATGTGGCTGATAAATGCCCCATGCATGTGCACAGCCACAGCATGCATGGGGCCAGGAGTGCAGTCCAGCAGCTTGGAGAGCAACATCTGGCTGCTAAGTCTGGTGTGGGGGAGGGGGTGTGGGGGGCAGATTGAGGCCTCTGGGGTGAGGGATATAGTGGGGCTGGGACAAGCACGGGACAGCCTTGAGTGGCTCATCTGGGGGTATGGGGTGGAGGGGGCAGCTCCTGCCGCTGCACGCACCCTGGAAGGGCACGAGGGTCGTGTACCCCCAGATCTGGTCATGGAGCGGGCTGCCATTGCGGGCTGGGATCAGGGTCTGCGTGAGGCTCCTCCCGGCAGGGGCTGGGCCAGGCTGTACTGTGCTGTGCTCGAGGCTTGCGGCAGCAGCACTGGAAGGGGGGTTTTGGGGGGCTATGGCAAATTTTTTGGGATGACAGCAGTCACCCTCTGTAGCCCTGCTCCCAGCGCCACCGCCACCTGCCCGGAGCACAGGGCAGCCTGGCCCAGCCCTTTGCCAGGAAGAGCCTGGTGCAGCTATGGCCCCAACCTACAATGGCATCCCTCCCCAGGCAGATCTGGGGGTACACACCCCTCATGCCCTCCTGGGATGCATACAGGGTGGGAGCTGCACACACACCCCCCCCCCGCACCCCTGGCTTGGCTGCTTGTGGCTCTGTCCTGCACCTGGCCCACTCCAGCTGGGCAGCACCTGCCCCAGCCCCACTTCCTCCCTCACTGCAGGGGCCTTGATCTGTTTCCCACCCCCCCCCATGCCCCTTCCCCCACACCAGACTTACCAGCCCCATGCTGGTCTCCATGCTGCCTGGCTGCATGTTGGAATCAGACCAGTATCATCTGATACAGCTCTTTAAAAATCGACCACGGTATTGGCTCAAAAAATCTGTCAGTGCACCTCTGCTGGTAACCTCTAGAGTGCCAATGGCTTTGCATAGAGGAGCACCTTAGACTTCATGATGGGATAGGTTGGGCTCTTTAACCCTGGTTACCAGCCAGTCTAGGAGTAGAGCAGCTTTCATAGATAAGTTTCATAGATTTCATAGACATTAGGGCTGGAAGGGACCTCGGGAGATCATCGAGTCCAGCCCCCTGCCCAAAGGGCAGGAAGTCAGCTGGGGTCATAGGATCCCAGCAAGATAAGCATCCAATTTACTCTTGAAGGTGTTCAATGTAGGTGCTTGAACCACCTCCGCTGGCAGACTGTTTCAGACCTTGGGGGCTCGGACAGTAAAGAAATTCTTCCTTATGTCCAGCCTGAAACGGTCTTGCAGGAGTTTGTGACCGTTCGAGCTGGGTCCCATTGGGAGGGAGGGAGGGAGTGGGGCTAGGGCTGCTGCCCAGCTTGGGGGCCCGGGACTACTGTGCATGGCTGCAGGGCCCCAGTGGGGAGTGGGACTGGGCCATGGGCAGCTTGTCCAGGGAGTGGGGAGGTTGGGCATGGGCCTGTTGAGGGCTCAGGCTCACACTCTGCTGCCCTTTCCCAGGGCCTCCTTGGCCCATGCAGCCCAGTGCCACAGGACATAGTGGGGCTATGCGGGGAAGCTCGTTGCTGCTGTGAGCTCCACTTTACCCTGGTGATGCATGTAGGGACTGTGTTCCTCACTGCTGCCGCACAGGCAGGGGGATGCATTGCCAGGGCAGCACAGAGCTTGCAGTGGCAACAAGCTTCTCCACACAGCCCTGCCGTGCTCTGCAGCACCGAATCACACCCGCTGGGCTGTGGAGGCCCCAGGGGAGAGCAGTAAGGCAGGAGACCAAGCCCACAGTAGGCAGCCCACCCCATGTACAGATCTGGGGGGGCACGGGTCACCCATGGACCCTGCAGGAATTTGTGCAGTGAGCCCACAGCTGCTGCCTCCTGCCAGGGGCTGGGGGCTGTGGACCCAGATTCCTGGCCCTTTAGCCCTGGTAGCTGAGGACCCCCTCCAGCAGGGCTGAGGGGTGCAGGGGGCTGTAGGGGGAGGCGAGGAGCACCAGCAGTGCCAAGGGAATTGTGGGGGAGTGAGGGGCACCAGCAGGGCTGGGGTTGGGGAGTGAGGGGCCTTTCATTTTAATAATGGATATGGGGGTTTTATCAGAGAATCTGCAGGTTTTTTTTATTGGGGAAAATCAAGGTCCCTGATTATAATTTAGTCTATAAACGGAATTTATAACTACACTCTTGTCTTGGTAGGTGAAAAAAGTTGTTTTGTACAAGACTTTCAGAAAGCAGAACAGTGACAAAATAGATATATTTTGTGGAGAATTTTTTTAAGTGCTGTTACTTGAACTTTTTAGTAGGTTAGGTCGTATATAGTTTCTGAAAAGTAAAAATACAACGTTTGTTGAAAGGTCTGAAGTCAAACCTCCTATAACTTACAAAAAGCACCACAGAAGACAAATTGTACATGCCCTTATTGAAGTAATCTGCAAATACCATATTTACTGGAATCTAAGACCACCTTGAATTTAAGATGACCCCCCAATAATTAGATTTTATATATGGGGAAAATTTAAAATGTTATAATAATGGTATAGAATCTACTTATTGGAGTTTTGTCTTGAATTTGTCCCCAAACTGCTGCTACAGTAGGGAAAAGAGTGGCTGGGGGGTCAGGTGGCCTCTGCCTTCCCAACTTCTTCACCCTGTAGCATCTTCCCTCCCCAGCACTGTCAGACCCCACTCAAGTTCTGTTCCCTCCCTGAGCACGTAGGAGTAAGGGGCTAGTATGAAATGCAAGAGACTAAAAGCACCAATTTTGAAACAAACATACCTGTAGCAATTTTCACATGGGTAAATTACCTCAAGTACCTATAGACTTAGTTCACCCAGAATTGATACATTTTACCCTTTTTGAAACTGCGGCAAGTTTTAGCACACAACATCTATAAACACACTTTTGAGCAGCACTTTGGCACCTGCTTATGTATAGTACAGACGGTGGATGCTATTAGTCCAAAAAGGTTCATGGTTTATCTTGTTCTTTCAGCTCAGATTAAGTATAGCTCATTGGGCTGGGCTCCGGCAGTCAACCACATTTCAAGCCATGGTGACCCCACAGCCCAGCACCGTATGTGTGTGTACTCCAGATAAAGTACATATTAAGCTAACCCTAACTGTAGTGTTCCAGGAGCCTAAGTTAGCCAGTTCTAGATTTTAGTTTGTGACGATACATGCTAACTTGTGTGTTTAGAAACAATCTGCACTTCTATCAATTTTATATGGCCACTTATATAAGCAAATAAATTGATGATAGAAGAGAATGGTGAAATAATAGGGGCAAAGTAATGTCACATTCACAAAAAACTCATAAAAATTGGCTTTTGTCTAACGATTGCAGTAATAATATTAGGGGTGTCTTTAACAACATACAGATTTTTTCAGGTGTGTAATTTTCAGCTGGATTGTTTCCCCTTAGGAGGCTTTCTATAAGGGATTTATTATTTACTCACTAATATTTTAATATCCCATTAAAATTAAATATATTCTCCTTCCAGTTTTGTAGTCATTACAATGGTATTTAGATAACATTAGTTTAATTTCTGTGGTATATTTATTAGAAATTTGAAACTATTCCAAAGACATTTTCAGTCAAATTCTAGACCATATTTATTCCTGTTTCAACTTTTTCTCAGTTGGACTGTTTATTTAAATGAGCATAACACTGATCTTTTAGATAGGTCTAACAGATTTTGCTAATATGAGATTTTAATAGCTTGGGTTAAACACATAACCTACGTTTTTAAAAATAATTGTCTAACAGGAATGTGACTGATAAGACGCATTGTGCTGTCTCAGAAACAGGCTCCAAAGCTAAAAAGCTCGGCAGAAAGAGGATTGTATTTATATAATTGTCCGTTTTTTATTTTCTAAATATGTCATCCTGTTTGTGTTGCTAGAGTGAAGGAAAATTGCAGTATTATGTCTTGGTTGCACTAGCGTTACTTAGGGATTTTGTTTTTAGGTCAAGCTGATTGGCCAAAACCTCATTAATTCCACCCCAGTAAAGGTGCATTTAGCCAGAGTGACTGGTAACTTCATTTTCACTTCCCATTATTGTACATAACATACATATTTTACGTAGTGCTAGCAGGTATGAAAATGTTCAGCAGTAAAATTGGCTTTGACTACTGGAATAGAATGATGCAATGAAATGGGACAGCAGAGAACAAACTAGATTTGTGTTGATAGGTTACTGTGGGAGATGCTTTACTTGTTAATATTAATGTAATTTGCACAGAGGAGACTTAGTATAATTTAGTTTTATAGGCTAGTGATAAACATTGTAATCACTTCTTAAATGCCTAATAATGACTTGTGTTAATAATTTGTAATGCAGTCTTCAAGCATTTATGTGTAAGGTTTTTATGTTTTAACTTAAATCATTATCTGTTATCTCAAAGCTACTTATTAGCATACTTTAAAAATAAATCCAAGTAACAGTAAGGAAGGTATTATAAATGTCAGGGTAAGTATTGCATTGCATGCAAATTACTGCTCTCAGTCTTTTGGTATTGAGCTCTGTAAAAGCTTCCAGTAGTAATCAACTTTTGTTCTTGTTGCTTGTAATGTCTGCCTAGAAGCTAGAGCTACATTTTTTCAGTTTCATATAAATAGGCAACAAAAATGCCCAGAAGAACTTAATCTAAATATAAAATGAGATGACTTATAAATATTGACAGATGGCTTAGGGACATGTACAGTTTCAATGTTTCTTCACTAAATAGTGGTGTAAGCAGGATTCACAGCCCCCTCTCTGTCTAACCATTGCATCTTCTGTAGGCATTGTAACTAGGTGGCTTTTAAGGAGAATGACACAATAGTGGGGCACTGTTTGTAACATTATTTGAGCCAAATTTTTAATTTTTTGCTTCTATTTAAGATGGAACCAAGTAAAATTGTCAGAAAACTCATTTGTAAATGAATTAAAACAGAATATTCACAGTGTTTTAGAAAATATGGAGGCTGTGGCCTTGCAAAGAATACTCAGTAATTCTAAAGCCATGGTTTTACATTGAATAGAATCAGTTTAATCTAATCCAGAGATAATATGAAAGTGGACCATTAAACTTGTTAAAATATTTTGTAACTAGTACTTTGGAGAGCATGGAGATTCAGAATGTGCTATATTTTCTGTTGTTCGCTAATGAGCCGCTTTCTCATTGAGTTAATTGTGCTTGATTACCAACCTTGTCCAAATACCATGTACTGCTGCTTTTTTTTTGGATGTTAAGATACATTAAAATGGTTAGATTTTTGCTCCAAAATAAATTCCCGGTATCATGTTGATTCAGAGAAGAGTCTTTGTTGTTCGTGAGGACGATTTGTTATGACATATCATATAATACCTTTTTAATAACCAGTACACTTTTCTCTGAAGGCATCGCTGGCTTCACTCCATGACCGATGACCCTCCAACAACTCATCCACCAGTTGCTCATAAATTCATCTGGGAAAACCATAAATTTAATCTGAGTGGTAGTTCTGGGCAATATGTCCCCTATTCTACAACTCGTAAGAAGATACAGGAGTGGATCCCACCTGCAACAGCTAGTAAATAAATACAAAGGTCTGATTTGTCTAGAATTAGACCCTTCATGTAAATTGTATATTAATTGAATTTAAAATAAAATGGAAAAAAACCTCTGACAAAGCTAAATGTTTATTTTACTGGAGATGGGGAACACTTTACAAACAAATGGGAAATACTGGGCACATCTATGTGTTCATTAATGTGCAGTAGTTGCTGCATGTTTAATTTAGAACTTATATAATCAAATACCAAATGCTCAGTAACCAGAATTGCTGTACAGCAGTGCCAGTGAATACTTTTAAGTGATGCTACTGCTCAGTAACCTAATAATACTGTGCAGCAGCTTATTAGCACTGTACTGTGATGCGCTACTGCACAGTATTAGGCTATTGCGCTATTAGTGCTTTGTGTAAACACACCCACTGAAAAGAAAATTAGGTCAACAGAAGACAAGTAAATAGTATTTGAGTGTTACCTATAATGAGGGTCTTTTTCCTGTCAGGTATTTCTGTGTACCTTTTCTTCTTTGTGGTTTTTAAGTAAACCGTACTTTTCTTGCACACACACTAACTTGCTATGACAATCATTGGGTTTTTTTTTCCAATTTCATAGTTTCCAAACAGGAATACAGATGAGTTGGAAACATGGCAGTGATTCTTCTGGGATAGCATGAGATGGTGCAGGAACAGCAATTCCTGCAACTGCTAGGGGTTGAAGTAGATGGTCCTTAGGGCCAGAAGCAACCCCAAATTTATGTAAAGCTAAATGTCCAAAGACTCCTAATAGGAGAGAGGAATAATGAGGTGTTTCTAAGGAGTATTCATGAGACTTAGTCTTAGGGAAGTATCTCTTTAAAATGTTATACGGACATATGAGCTATAAGGCCCATTGCTGATTTGAGGCTTTTTGTTTATAAATGACTTATACATAGATATTGCTACATAGTAGTCTGTCATGCAAGACAATAGAACAGTGTTTCCCAACCAGTGTGCCATCAGGTATGTCCAGGTGTGCTGTGGCATTTTGGGCTGGAGCCACGTCCCTCACTTGCTGCCACTGTGGACACAGATGGGGAGTGTAGCTCCAACCCAAAACGCCATCTGGCTGACTGTGTGTCCCACCCCCAACGCACCTCCACCTGCCCCATTCCATATCCAGTGTGCCACAGTGCTTTTTTAATTGATTTAGTGTGCTGTGGGGTGAAAACCTTGGGAAATACTGCAATAGAATGATGCTGAGCAAGAGCTTGCTGAATGTAATCCTTGCTCGAAAGATAAAGTGAAGCTGGAGTGGGTTCTCAAAGGCACAAAAGCCTGGGCAGTGTATATGGAGATTCTGAGCTGCCTACCTACCAATATCTGCCCCTCAGCCTTGCTGGTTTAATCCAAAGAAAAAGCATGTGCCCGTACATTTGCAGCCCACTTGGCTGCAAGAGGTGCTGAAGCAAAGAAGATCATCCATTTGTCCATCTAGCAGGGCTTTGCTACATAGAATTATAGAAATGTAGAGCTAGAAGGAACCTCGGGAAAGCATCTAATCCAGCCCTCTGCTCATGGCAAGGTTATCCCTACCTACTAAATTATTCTAGATGTGTTTTTTCTAACCTACTCTTAAAAGTTTTCAAGGGTGGAGATTCTGCAGCCTCTATAGGTAGGATTTCTTTCTGCCAGAACCCTAAAGGATTGGCACAGCAATTCATCCAATATGGTATCAAGTGAGTATGCACCCCGCTCCTTGATGCCTCGAAATACAGTGGCATCACACAGACATTGGTTGACCTCTCGCATATGACTCAAGGCATGCAGGTTGCTACCACGTCCAAGACATGGATTTTCTTGCAAGCAGGGCCCCTTGCCCTGTGTGACTTTATGGGGAGTTTCAGAGGAGAGCTTTCAACTTTTCCTCCCTCGCTCTAGCTTCAAACCCGATCAATAGCTTTTGTGTCCACCAAATGAGCACATACTGAATCTTTGATAACAGGACTCCCAGAACCAAGACCACTGCAAGGGGGTGTAAGGCTACATTAAGAATATGGGTATGGGTAGACAACCAACCAACCAGCTTTTTCCACCAATGATGTTGAGTGGGTTTTTTTATCAACCATTTTGAAGCTCCACTTGGTTGTTTGATGTATCAATGGTTGGGTATAATTTAAATCAGATCAGTAACATTTTACAAACAGAGCCAATGCATAACACAACTAAACTTGATTGTTCTTTGTACTAAGCAAATTTTTTAATGCTTCAGTGGTGGTCCACATCCTGCAAAACACAGAGACAAAAAAAGGCAGGGGCTTCAACCCCTTTAGGTTAGTTCATGTCATGGAATCACTTTTGACCCTGTGGCTGGCTTTACCCTGGCTATGCTGGAGCTTATCCAGAGTTACCCTCCTAGCTCTTTGCAGAGGCTGCTTTTTTAGCATTCTTTTCTTCCCTAAGTGACAGGTACTACAAGGTGCACCCTGCCACACACTGGGACCTTTACATTTTTTTAATGTGAAATAGTGGGATACTAATACCCGTTTTACAATTTTAACTACATTGCCATTTTAAAAAGTAGGTTTTACCTTTAGAGGCACAATTTCTCCCTTTAGAATTTTTACTTTGAAAGCCTTTTCCACATTCTTATCGCTGGGCATTATGAATTCTTTAAGATACTTGGATAAAACAATACTGTTGTTCCCCTGAATATAAATTCAAAATTATACCAGCACTATTGTGCCAAAGAAATAGGGGTTTTTTTGTTATGTTAGCCAAATTCATTATTAAAATCCATTTTACACCTGCTATAGCTGCTAGAATTTCAGGGTACTTTGCTATAACAGGAGTTACAACAGTTGTTGCATTCAAAGCTCTGAAGTCTGTTGTCAGTTTCCAGGTTTTCCCATCTGCCTTCAAAACAGACTAAATCAGAGTCTCACACACTAGGTATCTGTACTCCCTGACTTAAACTATTTTTTGTGGGTTGTAATTCTATTTCAGCCTCTAGTGAATATTTACACTATCGTTGTGGGGGAGGGTTTGGTCTGTATCTTGCCACATTTTAACTGTTTCTCTGCCTGAAACTTAGGAAAGGCCTTCATTCACTTGTCATAATTAACCCTGTCAATTACAGCAAGAGCTTTAATAGCTGACATTGAGTTTTTATAAACACCTTTTTTTTGCCTTAGCAAATCTGTTAACACTTTCCTTTCCAGGATATCTGTACTATTCTTGGAGAGCAATGGAGGGTGGGGGGAAAAGTAACAAAGACATTACCAATGAAAGTGCACACACTTATATTTCCAGCAATCTTTCTGCCTGGTAACACACGTACGTTAGTAATGAACCAAAGCAGCCAAAAGAATGAGCAGGTATTCAATAACTTATTCCCCATGTCTCCCCCTATTACACTCTACACAGGGGCACACATCGGGGCACATCCAGGTGGATGTGCATGATCTTGTCGTGGCATCTCAAAACAGTTTCACTAAGAATGAAAAAATGTTCCCTGCACTGTGTTTGCAGCATGAACTCTAAATTTGGTAGTAGGAAATCCTGGTATCAAAAAAAAGTGCAAAAAAAGCAGCATAGGCTGAGTCCTCCAGAGAGATGCTCTGGCATCTAGCCAGAGACAGTGACCCTACTGGGGCAAATAGGAGTGGGGCAAGGCTGCAGCAGTGACCCGGACCCAGGCACTGTCCCAGGTAAGTAGGGATGTGGGGGTTGAGGGGGAACGGGCGTGTGGGGGTGTGTGTGTGGAGTGGTGGGGTGGGGTTTGTGGGAGGGAGCTTGAGGTGGGGGGTACCACATGCCCAGCACCCCCCCACACACCTACTGCTGTGATGCACAGCCCCCGGTTCTGGCAGTAGCAGCAGCCAGCTGAGCCATCGGGGCCATGGCCTACTACAGGCACAACCCCCCAGTGGTGCAGCACCACCTGAGCCATGGTCTGCACATGGCAAATGGACCTGGCCTGGCCTACTCTGCTAGCACACACCTTTGAACAAAACCAGGGTGGTTCTTGTCCAAAGTCATGCTCTAGCAGGACAGTCTGGGCCAGCTCTGTTCACCATGTGCAGATCCCAGGTCCGGTGGCACTGCACCGCTGGGGGGTTATGCCTGCAGCGGGCCATGGCTCCTATGGCCCAGCTGGCTGCTCCTGCCAGTGCCAGGAGCTGTGTGCCATGGGTTGGGTTGTGGGGGTGCATGTTGTGCCCCATCAAAACCTTCCTCAGAAACCCCATACAGCCACCCACAAACCCTACATCTTCCCCAACCCCCGCACACCTCACCCCGCCACAAACTCACCCAAGAACCCAACACCCTCCCTACCACATGCTTCCCATTCCCCTTCTTCAAATCCCACATCCCCCCCATGTCTCACCTTGCATGCTCAGCTGCCAGGCAGGATGGGACCTGCTGGCAGAAACTGTGGCTGGAGGGGCAACTACCCCCACATCCTGGTTAGTGAAGGGGTCAGGGGGAGCCCAGATTTTTCTATGATAAAAAAAACAAAAGCAAATACCAAAGCATATAAATATTTAGAATTTATTTTATTATGATGATAAGAGGCACTGGTAGGCTTCCAAATTGCTTTAAAAATGTAAATATATCAATAACATATTGCGCAACTGATGTTTCTCTCTCAAGTGGTGTTTCATTTTAATCATGGAAGAATATGGATTTTGGGGTATTTTAAAGAGTGAATTTGGGATTTTTTTATCAGAGAATTTGCCATTTTTAAATAGGGA
Source organism: Crocodylus porosus (assembly GCF_001723895.1). NCBI lineage: Eukaryota > Metazoa > Chordata > Crocodylia > Crocodylidae > Crocodylus > Crocodylus porosus. The sequence goes on from NW_017728931.1 coordinate 62,036,619, forward strand.
ACACCAGGATGGTAGTGAGGCAAGTGGCAGGACCCAGGCAGAGGAGCCTGCCCAGGGCTGGCACCAGGGACCCAGCTGGAGGGCAGATAAGGTGGCTGACCTCCTGGCCATTTGGGATTAGGAGGACATGCACTGACTGCTCAAAATGGGTCACCACAATGAACGCATCTTCCAGGCAATAGCTGCCTGGACAGGGGCACGCATGGCAGCAGTGCTGCACAAAGGCCAACTGTGCAACCACAGCCCACTGGCAGCTGGCCCAGAGGTGCAGGCAGCTCTGCTGCAGCCACAGCCGAGGCAGCTGTGTGGTCCCTATCCAGGTCTGGTAGGTGTGCAGACATGGGGCTGCAGGTTCAAGGGAGAAGATGCTGTCATAAGTGGCATCAGGTCACAGGCAGCAGCCCCCAATGCCAGACTACTGCAATGGGTAGAGGGTGTAGAGGCCACTCTAGGTCAGGGCTGCTGCAGCAGTCCGGCTGGCACAGGGGGCAGTCCAGTTGGCACAGTCCCCGTATGTCAACTGCCTAGGCCTCAGACGGTCCTGAGAGCAAGTAGTCCTGAGCTGCTCACCAAGGCAGCTTTTTATACTGCTTGGGCCGGTGCAGGTGCTGGCCTCAGCCTCTAGCTCCCCCTGGCTGCAGGTCTGGGAAGAGGTGGGCAGGGTCAGTTTGTCCTAAGTGGCAGAATTTGCCCCACACCAAAGTGCATGTTCAGGCACATGAGCTGAGGCACAAATCTCCGGCACAAATTTGTGCTGCGGCTATTTGACCTGCTGCAAGTGCACGTGCTTGCATGTATGGACATGCCCAAGGTGTCTGTTTTACATTTATTGTCCCCAATCTCAAGGTGGAGCTGGAGCTTTCCTGCTCTTCCTCTTAACTGTGTTTGAGATCCTTTAAGCTGTGTTGTCTGAATAACAGTTTGGCTTCCCCATAGTAGCCTGCATCTGTAACTTCCAAGTTTCGGTTTCTGAGCAATCACACAACACTGTTCTTGACACTGTTTTGCATGAACACCTTAACAATCCTTGCAGAGCAGCCCACTCATTAAGCTCTACTTCTGTTGCAAACATTCATACAGTCTCAAGCACAGAGACCAATTTTCTCTGCTACTGGCTTCCTCTCATATCCACAATGGCTTTTTTACTTAACCCAAACACACCACAGTACATACCCTTGTCTAAACAACTGACCTTAGGCACTCTCTGAGATCAGGTTGCAACCTGTAAAGCAGTCATTCCTTTAAATTCCTTTTATTCCATTCTTACTGTCTTCTCATGGCTTATCTTTCTGTATTGCATATTTCTCCTGTAACTTTCACTGTCTTAACCAGTGAGTTCTTTAAGTGCCCAATATAGGATTGCAGTTGCAAATGATTTGGGGTTCATCATAACGCTGTCTGGAACCCACTGTTGTTGCAAAAATGCTGATCAAGGCTCCAATATCAATCAGCATTAGGGGTTTTATTTATATTTCCCTTTTCTCCCACTAAAGGTTGAATGGTTGGGCACCCCTAGTAGTTGAAACAGACTCATCCTACTAGCCCTCTGGGTGCTTAGGGAGTAGGGAAGTCCTTCCCTAGTCTGGGTTTGGAAGGTACTGAAAGCTAAGTTGACAAATTCTGCCCCTCTTGCCAACTCTTGCATCCAAATTGAACTCAATTTCTGTACTACCTTGCCCTCTAACTCTACATTCATTCCTTAACTCATTTCTCTCCTCTGCTGTCACCTTTTGTTTAACAGCTGTCTGCAAAGCTTCAACAGCCAGTGGTGATACATAGGGGGTGCAAAGGAGTGCACATGCACCCCCTGAGGGTGCTGGTGCATCCCCTGACCGTCCACACTCATGTCTTAGGCAATGGACATGGGGGACAGGTGGGAGCACTGGTGACTCCCCTACAAGCACCAGCCCCACCCCAGACAGTGGGATCAGCTGCAGGGGGACCCCCCCCACCCCCAGTTTGCTGACTGGTTGCTGGGGGGGGGCATGTGTCCCCCTGACTAAGGCGGCCCCAGTCGCCCATGTCAACAGCCATCTGACAGTCAGGATTTTTCAACTGCTTAACCTGTTTCTTTGCTTCCTTTCATTTTTCTCCCTCTTTTTTTTTCACAACTGCAACCTCCAATTCCTGGTTTTCAGCCTCTGTAGCTGAACAACCTCCTTATGCAAAACTTCATGCACTGGGAACATTTCCTACGGCAGTGTCTTTCTTTTGTCCTTTCTGCCAACCTCAGACTTAATTTTTGTGGCAAGGACTTTCCAAGACTTACAAAAATATAACCATGCATCAGGAACAAAGGGCTGCAGCACTACAGGCACCAGTTGTTGGGTGGGGGGCAGCAGCATCAGTATCAGTCATGATCAGCTTATACAACTTGCCCAGAACGAGCACTCTCAGGAACTAGTCCTCCCTAACATCCCACAGATGGGTATGAAAAGGGGGCAGTTGGGGGTACTCCTTGTTCCCCAGCCCCTAATAGTTACCCAGCCCACTTGACTTTAGTTCCCAACTTCATACCATTTCTAGCTTCTGCCTGGCTTGCCAATTATTACCAATAGGATTTCTTTTTGCCAGAGCCTTAAAGGATTGACACACAAACTCATCCAATGTAGTATCAAGTGAACTTTAACAGTAATCCCTAGGCAATATTACAGTTTTCCTTCCCATAATATGACTTGGCAAGTGGCTTCTTAGGTGTTTCAGCGACGACCTTCAGGGGTACCAGGCCATGGGTCCTCTCCTGCGTGTGTGATGTTTGTTTCTGGCTTCCCCACTGTTCGAAGTTGTGTCTGGCCTCTTAGAATCAGTGTGCTAACACACACCTTCCTTTAGTTGTTCATTACTTTTGTAACTTTCTCATCCCAAATTGTCCAATCTCCTGACACTGTGCCGGGCACATTCCTTATAAGGAAACTGTTGTGCCTTGCTCACCTAGCACAGCAATCACAGCACTCACATTTCCCAGTGCCACAGAAGGCGCTCTGTTCAATTTTACTGCTTATTTCTGGGAAGGCCTCGACTTGCTAAGAGCCTTAGCATAACTCAATTTGCCCACTACAGGTAATCTGTTAAAATGCTTAACTACCCTTGGGGTTAGAAAATTCTCCCTAATATCTAATCTTGATGCAGTTTAAGACCATTACTATTCATCCCATCCCCTGTGGCCACAGAAGATAAGCTATTTCTATCCTTTTTTGAAGAAGAAAAATCACCCTTCAGGTATTTGGATGCTTTTATCAGTCCTAACAGACTAAAAAATCCCAGTTCTTCCAAACTTTGCTTCAAAGTCATGTTTCCCAAATCTCTGCTTATTTTTTCTGCCTTCTGCTGGACTCTTTCCAATTTGGCCATGTCTTTCTTGAAGTGCAATAAGTTCTTAGTAGTAGACTACTTCAGGTGAGCTCTGAATGGACCAGAAGAATCATTTACCTTGACTTGTAGGTGACTCTCCTGTAAAAACTACCCAGTCCATTAATAATTCTTTGCAGCAAGAGCATTCTGGTGATTCATTCAATTTATGGTCCATTATAACCCCTAAGCCCTTTGGGTAGTATTTCAGCCTAGCCCACTGGGGGCCAACCTTTTTGGCAGGTGTACCACTGTCTTCTCCAAGAGCCACTCCAACCCCTTTCCTTTGCCCTGTGTGCCACTTTTCTGTTTCCTGCCCTGTAGTCTCTGCCCAATCTGTTGCTCTGCTTTCTGCTCTCTGTCCTGTCTGACAATATGCTACCTGCTCCCCACCCCCGCCGCGATCATACACCACACAGAGGTGACTCATGCTGCTTGTGGCACGTGTGCTGCAGGTAGGCAGTCTCTGGTCTAGACAGTCATTCCCCATTCTGTATTTGTGTGCGACTTGTTCCATCCTAACTGCAGGACTTTTCCTTGCCCTTATTGAATTTCATTCAATTAATTTCAATCCATTTTTCCAGTTTGCCAATATCATTCTGAAACCTAATGCTATCCAGATTGCTGTTAACTACAAATTTACTAAGTGTACCCCCAGTCCCATCCTACAAGACATTAATAAAAGTAGTGAACAGTCCTAGACCTAGGACATACCTCTTGAAAGCCCCAGTCAATATTTCTTCCCAGTTAAACATCAAAGCATTGATGACTACTCTTGAAGCATGTTAATTCAACCAGTTATGTATCTACCTTAAAGTACTTTGTTCTGTATTTCATTTAATATACACAGAGCATAGCATATGATAGATATGCTGTTATAAATTATTTGACTTCCAAGGCTCATAAAGAAGAGAAAACTAACTGTTTATAATGGGTACAAATTTTCATGCACATTCCTACTTTGACTCTTCCTTGTTTATATCTCTAACTGTATCTACAACGCTAGGTGTTTGGACTCAGCGTAACTTCCTGCATTTTTTAAATTTGGTCAGATGTGTTGATGCATGTTAGTGGTCATTACAGGTAGAAGTGTGCTATTGGATATTAGGGGCGTGTGAAGTGGGCCCTATTCGATTCAGATTCAGCCCGAATTGAGGACAGTAATTTGATTAATTGATTTGGATCACTGTCCCTGATTCGATTCAGCCGAATCCAAATCTGAAGATTCAATGCTGATCAGCGATTCAGTCACAGGCAGTTTTAAAAGTTTTTTTCTACATACCTGGAGGTAGCAGGTGCGGCTTGTAATTGCTGCAATGCTGGGGCGCGTGAAGTGTCCTACAGGAGTGTGGGAGGGCCCTCTACATGCTTGGTGGCGAACCTGGTCCACTTCCAGGTCTGCCGGGGAGTGTACTGGGGGGGGCCCCTCCAGCTTGGCAATGAGCCGCAGGGGGACCCCAGGTGTCCCCCCAGACCCAGGAGGCACCAGTTGCCGAGCCAAGAGGGCTTGGGGGGGCACTGCATACTCCCCAGTGGACCCGGAAGTGCTTCTGGTCCACTTGCAGTTCTGCTGTGAAGCATGCTGGGGAACCCCCCATGCTTCTGTGGGACACTGCGTACGCCCCAGCATCACAGCATTCATGAGCCGCCTGCTACCTAGAAGTATGTAGAAAAAACATTTAAAGCTGTGCCTATGTCCGAATCGCCAAATCTTTCCAAATCTCTCCGAATCAAGTTGCGGGGTTCTGATTTGATTCAGAGAGATTAAAGGGTCCTCTGCTTTGATTTGGATTTAGCGATTCAGCCACCCAATCAGGCCGAATCTCCACCGAATTGAATCAGAGGATATTTTGGGTTGTTGGATATTTAATACTGTAGATGATATTGTCATGTTGAATCCTTGACTGAAAATTCCTTTCTGTGAATGAGTACACATACACACACTTGTTAGTAAAAATTAATTGATGCCCTATTACTATCAGTATTTGTTTTAGTTTTAAAAGGTTGCTATAACTAATGATGTTTCATTTTTCAGGCCTAGAATCTTTTGAGCATTGTATGATTGCTTCTGGGCTTGCTGCTTAATACCACATTTCCATAAGTGCTACTTGCTTGCATACCCATTTAAAAAAAAGGATAATATGAACATACAGTAGGTAGATAAAAGCACAAACTGCAGTTGACAAGCAGTTTCTGGCAATATGTAATTAACTTAAAATTTTAGTGGAAAAAATCTTTTTATTTGCTAGATTGTTTGATTTTGTAATTATCTATATGAAAAAAACAGTTTCCACATGAACATAACCGTCATTTGAGAACTTTTACTGGCACTTATCTGTGCTGTCTTTACTTCTCCCTGAAGCCATAAACTGGATGGAGTTATTTAACTACATTGTTTTTAGCCTCTGCTTCTTTGGCTAGTAATAATTCTGTCTGCTACCACTTTCTCTTTCCTCCCCCTCACTTATTTTCTCCTTGTCTGGGACGTCATCAAATACAGTGCCAGTAAACACAGTGAGGCATAGCCCTTTGCAATCATGGTGAATGTGATGACCTATCGGATCTTTTTGTATCTCTGCCTTCTGTGATTGAGAAGGCTTTTCAAAGGTGCTTTACACTTTGCTGTCACTAGCAGCAGAAATGACAGACAGCCTTAGGGTAGAAATAGATGGTCACCAAATGAAGCAGATCAGGTGATGTCCCAGGGGATTTCTGGGGCATGTCTCTTAGAAGGAAACTCTGACTTGCCTTGCTTACTGAGAGACACCCTGGAGATTACAGGGTACATTTTGGCGAGCAAGGAAAGCCAGGCAGGCATTCCCAGGACTTGAGGGGCTTGATCCTGTGCAGGAATCCCAGGACTGTCTAGCCCATGGGTGGGCAAAATGCAGCCCACAGGCCAGATGTGGCCCACCAGGCCATTCTATCTGGCCCACGGGGCCCCTACAAATTTAGAAAATTAATATTTAGCTGCCTCTGGCTGCCTGTCATGAAGCCCTTGATGGCTTGCCAAAACTCAGTAAATGGCCCTCCACCAGAAATAATTGCTTGCCTCTGGTCTAGCCCCTGCCCACTTGCCTAGGGCAACTGAAGAGTGTGGGTAGCTCTGGATTGCCTGCACTCTCCCACTGTAAAGTAAACCCACCGCTAAATAGCAGCACAAATTGATACCACCTTCAGCATGGCTACATTTTGTAGTGCAAAAATAGGTGTGAACATCTGTTTGCTTGGCCTTTCCTGCCATAACAAATTTTGCAGCAGCACAAAGGTGACAAATGGCAATACCTGTTTCTACCCTTAGGTGGCTTTTAGTGCAGTGACACTGCAGAATAAACTACTGGAGTAGAGAAATCTTAACAAGAGGGGTTTGCCCTCCCACCATAGGTGTGATCAGTACCCAATATTTATCAATTAAGAGTTCAGAGGCTACATCTAAGTCCAACAAGTTCACTTAAAACCTTTTGATTTTAATTATCTCTACAATGGCAAAATGTCAAAGTGATGAAACATGGTATGTAACATGAAATAAACAGCCCTTGCTTCTCTGAAGGTGCTTTCTCTCATAAGATGCAATGTGAGAAACTTGCATGTACAGGAGACAGAGGTCACTCTTGGGTAAACGAGCTGGGCCAAATAGAACATTGAGCTTAATTTCTTATGACAGGTACAGAATGGCTTGCAGCCTATTACCATGAACAGCTTCCAGCATAAATGAAGAAAATAAATCAGCAGCTAACAGCAGGAGCCTCCACCAAAATCAAGTTGCTTCCACAAGAAGTAGCTCTTGCTCTGTTCCTTAGTCCCCACAGTGTTGCATAAATAGATAGCTTTTGTAGCATGCCTTCCTGTGGCTGAGCACCTAAATGAACCAGTCATGGGAGAACACTTCCTTAGAGACCTACTTAGGGGTTCATAGATTCATAGATTCATAGATGCTAGGGTTGGAAGGGACCTCAATAGATCATCGAGTCCGACCCCCTGCATAAGCAGGAAAGAGTGCTGG
>NW_017728931.1:62044119-62051759 GCF_001723895.1 Crocodylus porosus
AAGGTGGCTTTCTGCCACAGTAAGAGAATAGGATTTCATCCTGACAAACAACATGCAAATCACCTCTCACCCCTTCAGGATTATATTCTTACATTTAAAGGGGGGAAATGCAAACACAGAATAAGTATCTCATGTAGGAATTGGAAAATAATCACCTTTGCAAATTCTTAAATTTTCAAACAGCTGGAGTGGTATTCTAAAATTCCAGAACAGGGGTGGGTAATTATTTCAGCTGGAGGACCACTTAATGAGTTTTGGTGAGCTGTTGAGGGCTGCAAAGGTAGCCCCACCCCTTGACAGGTGCCCCACCTCCTGGTCACCATCTTGGGACCAGAAATCCCACCCCTAACCCCTGACCTTAGCCACTGGAAGTCCCTCCCCTTACCCCTTGGAAGTACTCCTTTTGAACGGGAGGATTGCAATCTTGGAATCAGAATAAAACCAAATCATATACTAAAAGCCAAACACCTACTATAATGTATTTTAATTTTATTACAAAAAATATTTTTGTCATGATTTGTGTACTGTATGTAGAGGTGATGGCATAATAACTCAAAAATAAAGTCTTAGTCTTGTATATTGTGGAGGGGGTGTGGTGGGGGATATATGGTGGGGTGTGGGGAGTGTGTGAGATTGTAAGGGGGTCTGGCTGTGTGTGTGAGCAGGCAATAGGGTATGTTGGTGGTGTGTGTGTGTATATGTGGGGGATTGTGTGGGCAGGGTGTGGGGGTGTGGCATTTGTGGGTTGTGAGGGATGTTGGGGGCCTGTGGGGACCCTCCATACAGTCTCCCTCATAGCACACAGCTTCTGTTGCCGGCAGCAGTGGGCAGTGGGCGCTCGTGGCCTGTGCAGGCACTGCCACCTGACAACACACAACTCTGGCCAGTGCTGCATGTGATGGTGAGGAGTGGGGCCAGGCTGACCCATTTCTATTGAATGGGGCTCCATGTAGCACATGTACAGCTCCTGGTACTTGTGCTCCACCAGAAGCCCTGGTGATGGAGCTGGCTGCCTTCCCCACCACCTCTTGTGCAGGTCCCGGGACTCCACCGAGAAGCAGGGGCCAGGGATCTCCTCCTCTCCCCAGAGAGTCCCAGGGTCTATGCAGCAGGGAGGAGCAAAGGCAGCCAGCTCCATTGCCTGGGCTTCACTCAGTGGTGCACAAGTACTGGGAGCTGTACATGTGCCACACAGAGTCCCATGCAATAAAGGCAGGCTAGCCTAGCTGTGCTCTTCACTACCACGTGCAGCACTGGCCAGGGCTGTGTGCTGCTGGGTGGCAGCGTGGGCCATGACGAACCCAAGCGTCTGCTGCTGCTGTTTCCGTAGTTCCCTGGGCAGTTTCTTCAAATAGCAAGACCATTTTTCCTGAGATTAGGAAACAAAGCAATGCAAATATTACCTAGATAACTATCCATCTAGTTTCTATAAATGTATTAACACCCCTTTCTACATTTCACTGTATTAATAATGGTTTGTTTACTTCCTCTGTCAAGCAGCCTTTGGAGTAATGAAAAGTGCATGTGAATGTTTATGGGAGCAATAAGGCAAGATAAAAAGCTGAAGTATGATGAGATTAAATGCTACCATAGGTGTTGGAGCTCTTCTTTTTTTTTTTTCTACCAACTATTGTGAATAATTGTAGGAAAAGTTTGAATCTTTTCAGATTGTCTTTACTGGGGAATACTCCCAAGTTATTCCCACTTGGGATGTGACAAGGCACTTTTCAACATAGGTTTGTGGAAGGACTTGAATGTCATGCTTGGATCCTGGGGAGGAAGGCAGTAAAGGAAATAAAGGTACGTGTCAAGTAGGGTACTTTGTGCCCCAAGAGCCCTGCTTGGAGATTTCAGTATTATTCTGAAGTACAGGCTGCGCAAACTGTAAATGTGGAGTGTTCTGACCATCTGTTTTATGAAGTGGAAGAGCGATATTGGTCCCAAATGGAAAAAAAAAAGAATTCCAGGAGAAAGAGTACTAAAATCTCAGATAACCATTTTCCATATAATCATCCAAGTCAGTTCCCTGAGGGAATACCAATAATCCTTCAATGTGACTGAAGCCCTCTCATTTTCGTTATCCATTAAATCAATTTAGGCTTTGAGGTTTTGAGGGTTTTTGACTAAAGTTTCCATTGTGGTGCTGTGATTGCCTAGTGTGAATTTCAAATGAAATAATTTCCTATGCAGGTGTGATTCATGAGTAGGCTGAAATCCAGGACACTTCCCCTTCCCCTTCCCCTTCCTCACTAAGTCAACAGCCCTGTTGCAGGAAGAGGTGGGGGTGGGGCAGCCTGGTACCCCGGGCAGGTGGGCAGGGGTGCCTGCCTGCCTGGCATGCCATGGCACTCCACCTTCCTGCCAGACTGCACCCTTTACCCTTGCCTTTCCAAGACACTCATTTTAATTCTCACCAGCTAGCCTGGACTAGGATCTGAAATCTGGGACTATCCTGGCAAACCTGGGACATATGGGTCAATTTACTGTGGAACTATTTTTACAAGGAGTCAAATCTTTGATTAAATAATTCAGGTTTTGTTGCAATCATAATGACATTTTAGGAGCTCAAATTTATGCTGGGATTTGGAGATCCATTGATGTTACAGCTTGGAATTAATGTTCAGAGTTGAATTGATATTACAGATTGTTCTGGCAAAGGTGTAAATTGAAAAGCTTGTTACTTCTATGTGAAGGGTTGGATTCATTATTGTCTTTCACTTGTGCACTAACTTGCTTCATTCTAAGCCAGGGGTGTCTTTGCTCCCTTCCCCCAGCTGAGTGCTGATAGCATTTGGCTAAAGGGTCATGTTCCCTTTCAGGCCTCCTGAATCTTATATTCTTTTCTACACATGGCATAGTTTCAACAGGAAGGGCTCAAGTAATTGTATGATCAGGTTGGTTAGACACTTTGCTTCATAGCCTCACCACTAAATGGGGCTCATAACACTGACCTATCACTTGTGAGGTATATATTGGGATAATATGGTAACAGGAGTTATATCTTCCTAGGTAGGGTAAAGTTGAGTGAGGTGTTCAATGAAGGAAGTGAGAGTGAATTGCTCTATATGTACCCACTACTACATTATAATGAGGGAAATAAATATCTCATGTACAAGACTTCAAACTTTTCCTCTGCAGATTGGGCCATCCTTTCAACTGGATTAAGTTAGGGTTCTTTTGGCAGGTAGCATTAACAAGTGTCATATTTACTTGATTTAGAAGATGAAGTTTTTTCTCCCATTTAACATAGGGGGAGCCCCTTGCCTGAGCACAAGGTAGGTGGGAGGGAGGTGACAGGCAGCTGCCTATGGCTTCAGCCTTAACCCATGACACTCTCCTGCCTTCCCCCCAGCACCACTTCTCCTTCCCCCATCCTCCTCCTTATCTTTGCTCCATGCCAACAGGCTCTGTCTGTAGGTTGCTGCTATGGGGCCAGGCTGTGCCAGCTCTATGGCACTGCCTACCAGGCCAAGCTAGAATCATGCTCTGTGCCCCAGGCTGCCACAAGTATGGAGCCTGCCCCCACAGAGCATAGGCAAAGGGAAAGGTCGGGGAGCAGATTATGTTTGGGGGGGTGCAAAACTGAGGCTATGGGGCAGAGGGTAGAAGCAGAGGAGGCAAAGGCTGACTTCAGCGAGCTCAGGAGTTTAGTCAATGATGCACTCCAGGGTAAGAGATTTGGTGAGATGGGAGCCCAGGAAGGGTGGCTGTGCCTCAAGGAAGCGATCCTTTGGGCACAGAGGGAGACAATCCCAATAAGGGGGAAAGGGGCCAAGAGGCTTCCTTGGCTAACCAGAGAAATCCAGAGCAGCCTAAAGGCAAAAAGGAGGGCATTTAAGCGGTGGAAACGGGGAAAGATTACTAAAGAGGAGTGTGCCTCCTCAGCTCTAAGTTGTAGGGAGGCAGTTAGAAAGGCCAAAGCTACCATGGAGCTGAGGATGCCATCCCAAGTTAAGGATAACAAAAAATTGTTTTTCAGATATATAGAGAATAAAAGGAAGGCCCAGGGTGGAATAGGACCACTACTGAATGGGCAAAAGCAATTGGTGACAGACAGGGGCGACAAGGCTGAACTCCTCAATGAGTTCTTTGCCTCAGTGTTCCCAAATGAGGGGCGAGACAAGTCTCACAATGGGATTGTAGAGAGACAATAGCACAGTGCCAGACCACCAAGCATTGACCCTGAGATGGTGCAGAGTCACTTGGAAGGACTGGATGCGTTTAAGGTCGGTACTGAAGGCACTGGCTGATGTCATTGCACAGCCACTGGCAAGAATATTTGAGCACTCGTGGCACACGGGCTGGGAACAGCTACAGGTAGACCTGGACAGGTTGGACAAATGGGCAGAAAACAATAGAATGCGATTTAACAAGAAGAAATGCAAAGTGCTGCACCTAGGAAGGAAAAATGTCCAGCACACCTACTGCCTAAAAAATGACCTGCTTGGCAGCACGGAAGTGGAAAGGGATCTTGGAGTCCCAGTGGACTCCAAGATGAACATGCGTTGTCAGTATGACAAAAGTCATCAGCAAAGCTAACGGCACTTTATCGTGCATCAGCAGATGCATGACAAACAGAACCAAGGAGGTGATACTTCCCCTCTATCAGGCACTGGTCAGACTGCAGTTGGAGTACTGCGTCCAGTTCTGGGCTTGCAGGCTTGCAGGCCAAGCCCTACGAGGAGAGACTAGGGCACCCAAACCTCTTCGGCCTCCGCAAGAGAAATCCAGGTGACCTTGCGGCTGCCTATAAATTCATTGTGGGGGCGGAGAAGGGAATTGGTAAGGCTCTACTCACCAAGGTGTCCCTGGGGGTTACAAGAAATAATGGAAGATTTAGACTTGACATTAGGAAGAACTTCTTCACAGTTAGAGGGGCTAAAATCTGGAATGGGCTCCCAAGGGAGGTGGTGCTCTCCCCTACCCTGGGGGTCTTCAAGAGGAGGTTAGATAGGCATCTGGCTGGGGTCATCTGAACCCAGCACACTTTCCTGCCTGTGCAGAGGCTCGGACTCAATGATCTGTTGAGGTCCCTTCTGACCTTAACATCTATGAATCTATGAACAGGGGAAGGGGGAATTTGGACAGCCTGAGGCTGCTGGTGGGGGAGAGATGGGTAGCAGGGGGGCAAGCTGCCTGCCTCTCTTACTGCCTGCCCCACCATCTCCACACTGCCACCTCCACACTGCCTGCCCCACACTGCCTGCTGTACTACTGCCCCCCACCTGCTTTACCACATACCCCCGGACTACGTCCCTCACTGCCTGTCCCCCACTCTTTGCCCCATTACTGCCCCCCTCATCACCTCTCCCCCTACCACCTATAATAGTGGGGGGATGAATTTAAGATGATTCTCGAATAATTAGATTCCATACACGGACAATTATAATATATTTATACATTTTCTGCTTGTAGAATCTAATTACTAGGGTCTTACATTCAGGGTCATCTTGATTTTGGGTGAATCCAGTAAAAGTGTCTTAGGATACCCTGGATAGCTGATATTTCAAGAGAGAAGTGGGAACACACTAAATGGTACTTCAGTAACTCAGACAGACAACATAGGAGATGTAGCTGGATGCCTCGGGGAGCCCCCTAAGTGGGAGATATCAAAGCAACACATTAGTAGCAACTGCTCAACACCCTGAAGAACTGTCCTCTCAGATGCTGGTTGTCCAGTTCTGGAAGGATACCAAAGAATAGCAATTTTCCTACACTTAAGCACTTGGAACAGCTCACAATTCCAGGCACACTTCAGAGCAGACTCTTGGAAGCCGAAGAAAGGGTCTCTGCTGGGTCTTTTTGCAAGGGCTCTTAAAACAAGTTAGTTTAATTTGACAGCTGTCAAGGATTTCTTGTCCAATACAAAGCATAGCAACAGGAATGACCATGAAAAGATTCATTAAATTAAAGAAAGCAACACCTGATAATTTCTTTAATTATGGTTTGCATTAGTTTAAACCTAAATACATCTACACACTGTATTTAAAGTTTCATAAGCACAGACTCCCTCAAGAGTCAGTTAATAGTCCTTATTTGGCTTCACTGACAATGCACTGAAGCAAGACCAACAGCAATTCAATTATTTCAAAAGTCTTTTAAAGGATTTCTGTTTAAAAATGAATTTGACAAATATGTTTCTTAAAAGTAAGCTGAGTTACATTTGCCATTGGCAACCTAATGTCAAGACCTAAACTTATTATGCTACATTAACATCACTTAAATATTTAAAAAGTGTAATGCAGATCACATTTGCTGCTGAAGCCTTAAACTGCTCATAATCATTGGTTAAACATCTGGGACCAGAGCTTGTTTGAAGTGATAAAACAAGTTTTTGACAGCAGTTGGCTTTTCTGCAAGACCATTGATATTTTTTTATGTACTGTATTCAGCTAGTTAAAAAAACTAGCTCATTCAAAGTTGAGATAGTGCCTAGGAGCTAAAAAAAAAGACAAAAAAAGTTTTGCTCTTCCAAACTATGAATATAAGCTAATTTAAGAGAATGAGCTCTGTAAGTTCTGAAATCTTGTAGGACACAACGACCAAAACCAATTCCCTCATTACAATAATTTTCTTTAATAAATCAGTTATAAATAGCAAATATGTAGTGATAACTTTTCTTGCATATCCAGCACATTTAAATGCATTAAAAATGCTGTTTTGTGCATTTTAATTGATTTAGAATTTTCTTCAAAGTCAATACAAATAATAAAAAGGTAATATAAACAGAAAAACCTCACGTAAATCACCATTTTCTAACATAATAAAATTATTTTAATAAATTGATGTTAAGATATATAATTGATTTGATAAATACATATTATATGGCATATCCTCCTGATTAGCAAAAAGAAGCTCTAGATTTTGTATAAAAGCTGTATTTAGTTGTAAACAAATCAGCAAGAATAAGTTCTCTAGGAAAATAAGGAGGAATGCAAAATAATATAAAAAATATTTTTTACATAGCAATTTCCTGCTTACTGATAGAAATCATGATTGAAATAGCTGATTTAAATCACTGCTTCTCTCCATTCCTGATCAGATAAACAGGACAGGGAGATACTTCGTGATTACAGCCTCAAAATTATTATTTTCTGCTGGAAGAGACCAAGTAAATGTTATCTGAAGCATTTATTAGCTGGAAAAGAAGGCATAAGCCTTATGAGGATATAAAAATCAAGTATTCAGAGCAGGAACAATCCTTCAAGGGATAGCTTAACAAATTGTTTTGTGCTTCTGGAATGTTTTAACAGTGGGTATGCCTAGGAAGAATATACAAAATATTTTTATATTTTAAAATATTAAAATAAAATATGCAGACTTTATAAGGTATCTTCCTACATTATTAAACTATGTCAACAGCCATTAAGAACATATACTGAATTTTAAAGTGCATTCAGCAGGGGGTTCATCTCAGGAATAATTGTTTTATCACAAAATGTGATCTTAAGTTTAATATTTATACTAGTTTAACTGTATTTGGACAAATCACAGTTAAAGGGACTTCTGTTTTCTATAAATCCATACACTTTGACCAAGGAGTCTGGTTTTTTATTCTACCTCTGCTGTGCCATAACTTTTTTTTTAATGCACATTTTTTTATTCCCCTTCTTTGTTTCATAGATTTCATAGATTTCATA
>NW_017728931.1:62051770-62065473 GCF_001723895.1 Crocodylus porosus
GTCATTGGTGCCCACATGAATCAGGAGCATGGGGTAGTGGTCTGTAGGCCGGAGGAGCTGCGGGATCCTCTCCGCAATGTCTTGGATGCGGGCCCCCGGGAAGCAGCAGACTTCCCGGGCTAAGGGGTAAGGGTTTTGTATTTTCAGATTAGCTTCAGGGTAAGTGACTGTTACATCTTCCGTAACAAAGGATTTTCAGATGCATCAAAATATATCTTGTGCATAACAGCTGAGATTTCATGCACAGGCCTATTAATACAGCATGGCTTTTCCAAGGATGGTAACTGTTCTCACAAAGTCAATGAGGCAAAAACAAATTGAGCATTAACTCTACCCATGTGGTGCTTCCCTTGTGCCCCACAGCAAACTGATGGTTGAAGAATGCAATAACGTCTTAGCAGTTTTTAATTAGAGATAATCCTTCTGTACAAACCATTGGTTTCTTTAGGCTGGAAGTCTGTCTTTGAAGCTCACTGAACTGCTTAGTCTTTTAATTCTTTCTCCGTTTTTGGAATAGTATGCCATTCCTTTGAGTGTGGATACTCTTTGCATCTCAGGTGTTTACCAGAGGGATCTGTTCTATTATTCTGGCATTTCTTCATTTGGAGCTTGGAGCTTTACCATTATAATCCAGCTCTTGTTCTCTTTGGCATTACCTTGACTATGCCGTCATACCTGCCTACAGCCACTGAGCAACGTGCATAGGGTCAGGAGGTACAGGGTACATAATTCAATTGCTTTTGTGATGCTCTTGGCCCCTATGAGTTTAAGGAGCTAGAGTTCAGAATTTGTTTCTGAATCTGGAATAACAGAGAGCTAGAGCTTTGTGGCATAGACTTTAATTACTGGAACAAGACAACTTATCTTCTTGTATCTCCTTGGAGAGCCACTGTATATGAGCATGCATTTTTTTTCCCCTTCCACCACAGTTTTCTCAGCCAGGGAACTCAGGATTGGATGTCAAGCTAGTAGGACTCTTGGATTTATTTTACACTTTCCATTCCAAATACTCAACTTGGATGTTAAACAAACATTACAGTAATATTTGAAGGCACACAGAAAGAAAGCTGCATGAAAAAGCAATTCTAAAAATAGCATAATTTCACCTTTGTGTGTGTCTTTAAGTTCACAGGTAAAAGCAGGGTTCCTACTGTGAGTGTCTAGTTCCACAAACATTGGAATCTCAAAGTGAAGAGTTTTTTTAGGTCTCCAGTATATCATATATAGTGTCGCATCCCATTAGAAATAAATTAAGTGGTTGTGACATAGATTACAACACGATCAGGCGGGTGGAGAATTGGCTTACAGGGCGCACACAGAGGGGGGTGATGGACAGGTTGTTTTTGACCTGGAAAAATGTGGGCAGTGGAGTTCCCCAGGGTTCAGTCCTTGGATCAGTGTTGTTCAATGTCTTCATCAGGGACTTGGATGAGGGCGTGGAAAGCACTCTCTCCAAATCTGCAGACAACACCAAATTATGGGGCAAAACAAACACACTGGAGGGCAGGGAGCAGATTTGGATGGATTTGGACAGGTTGGGAATGTGGGCAAAACAGAATAGGATGCAGTTTAACAAGGGTAAGTGCAAAGTGTTGCACCTAGGGAGAAAGAATCATCAACACACCTACAGGCTGGGATGTAACTTTCTAAGGAGCACAGCAGCAGAAAGGGATTTCGGAGTCATAGCTCCAAAATGAACATGAGTTGTCAAAGTGACAAAGTGATAAGTAAAGCCAACCACACTCTTTCATGCATCAGAAGGTGCATCACGAGCAGGTCTAAGGAGGTGATACTTCCCTTTTATGTGGCATTGGTAAGACCACAGTTGGAGTACTGTGTCCAGTTGTGGGCACCGCACTTCAAGAGGGATGTGGATAACCTTGAAAGGGTCCAGAGATGGGCTATTCGTATGGTTTTGGGCCTACAGGTAAGATTCTATGAGGAGAGCTTGTTGCCATCTACAAGTTCATCAGGAGGGCAGCAAGGAATAGGGGATACTCTGTTTACCAGGGCACCTCTTGGTGTTACTAGGAACAACGGCCATAAACTGATGGAGAGCCGATTTAGATTAGACATTAGGAAAAATTTCTTTACAGTGAGAGTAGTCAAAATCTGGAATGGGCTTCCAAGAGAGGTGGTGCTCTCCCCTACCCTGAAAGTCTTTAAGAGGAGACTAGACAAGCACCTAGCTAGGGTCATTTGACCCCAGCACTCTTTCCTGCCCAGGGCAGGGGGTTGGACTTGATGATCTACTGAGGTCCCTTCCAACCCTAATAATCTATTAAATCTATCTATATATATTTGTGATTCCCAACCAGGGTGCTGGGAAACCCTCGGTGCTGCAGCAAGGTGTGAGGAGATAAACAGATAAGTAGATAAATTGAGGCTCAGGCTTGTCCCTGCCTGAATAATCCTCCACCCCCAATGCCCAGCCCCTCTGAAAGCAGATAAGCACTGGACACTTGTTTTTTTTAAATTAGATGCTACTCAATTCACAAAAGTTATGGGGGCAGGAGGATGGCTTAATTCCAAAAAGGTTGAGAACCACTGAGAGAGACAGATTCTGCTAATGGTTCAGGGATGAAAAAAGAATCTGATTCTCCCTCTATCCCAGAATTTGCTATATACAGCTATTTAGATTAAAAAGAATTAAAAACTTTAGTATTTAGTCAGTACAGCTAGCAGATATAGTAAATATTCTCCCTGTGTTTTTTAGCAGAAAGATGCTATTTATATACCTAATGGAGCTAGCTAGATATCATGTCATAAAAAAGATTAAATCAATAGGAAAAAGGAGTGCTAACTTTTTAAAGCTTTTTACTCGCTTTTGGGGAGGGAATTGAAAAGGCTTGTCCCTGTCTCTGCTTGGCCTGCTACAAGCATCAGAACCCTAGGGAGCTTCATGTCAAATAGTTAATGCCTCCATCTGTATCCCAGACTGTCGTCAGGTTAGAGACAATATTAAGTCAAAAAGGACAGACCATTGGGGTTGCAAGACGGCAGAATTTGAGATGGGAATTTAAAAAATGGACAGGATGAGTACATATATTCCTTCCATCATGCCAGATGAATGTCTAAACTATAGCTGACTTCTTCCTATTTCTGATGTTTGCATTTTGCATTTCCCTCAAGCAGATTAAAATTTAATTTTTTCACATTTATTTGTCAGATTTATATCTGGTTAAGTTGCATTTCAGGTTCTCCATCTTGTAGTGTCTTCCTGTGTAATGTTTATTTGTGTACTTTCTTTGAAATGATTTCCAGTGGGAAATACTTCTATCAGTTTTTAGGTTTTGTTTATGACTTTTTTCACTTTGAAGAGAGCCTAACTTTCCATAGACCCAAATTTGATATATTAGCATCTCTTTAAACTGTGCAGTGCATACGTTCTTTAAAGGCGTTGCAAAAAAAATACAACCTGACATACACAGATAGATTAATTCTGCTTATGGTAAATAACAAGAACATGGTAAATAACATGGTCTGAGCAACTGAATGAAGGGTTAAGCAAGAAGTGGTTTCTGCATAGGTCTGATGAAGTCAATCACAAGACTTCCATAGATTTCAATGGGCTTTTATAGTCAGAGTTCTTGTTTTTAGTGGTTGTATAGATAGAAGTTAAATATAACTGTATTCTTGAGGTCCGGTGCAAATATGAGTGCCCTTGTTGTCTTGAATGTTGTCTCAAAGATGGATTCTAATGATGAACTGTGTATTTTAGGTACCTCTACTCGTATCCATAGAGTAAATGTACTGTCCTAGCAGAGCTATCCTCAAACAAACTTGGCTGCTCAGGACAGACTGTCTCCTAAACCAGAAGCAACTGTTTCTGTACAGGCTAATTAGAGCTGATAATTAGGGGTGGTGCCAATTAACTCCTCCTTGAGGTAATTATCCCAGGTGTATGAAGCTACACACTGGTGGCACGTTGCTTGTGGTTTTCGAGGCAGCCTGCCCATGGTGTGCTTTGGAGGTGTCTCTGCTGTCAGGCATTGTTAGTTTACTGTTTACTATGGCCCTCATCACCCTAGTGTCTGAGCACCATACAGTACTACACCCAGGTAGGATTATTCCTATTTTACAGGTGAGAAACTGATATACAGAGAGACAAAGGCCCAGATACTCAAAGGCTATGCTCAAATGACTGTCGCAGGGCACTTCAGTGCCCTGCTCCTATAAAGGGGTACAGGTGCTGGTTGCGGGGCAACCACAGTGGGTCAGCTGACCAGAATGGGGCAGGGCCTGACCTATATAAATTCAATCCAGGCTGAGGCCAGGGAGGCAGTTCCCCGCTAGCAGCCGTGGAAGAGGGAGCTCTGCTGGAGTCAGCAGAGTAGAGAAGCCTGATGGCCTGAGCAGCTTCTGCTTGAGGATACCGGGTGGAAGAAGCCCTGGTAGGGATTTGAATGATGGTTAGCCAGTTGACTTAGAGTTTACATTGTAGCCCAGTTTGAGTTTTCTGTTTGTAGTTTTATAAGACCGGAGGACCAAGTGAGGCTATTAGGGGTTGGAGGAGGCCTCATAGGGGCTCCACGGTAGTGTGGGGACCCCAGTGCCAGAGAGGGCACAACATTCAGGGGTGCACTGACCCCAGCCCTGAGAAGGGGCGCAGAGGATTGGGGGCCAGGTAAGGCTGAGGCTGCCTGAGCCCCACAGGAACTTTAGGCCCAAGGAGGGGATCTGGGGGCCAGGCCTGGCTACGGCCACCTGAGCCCCAATTGTGAGCAGGCCCCAGAGTGGGCACAGTCGCAAGAGCAGGCCCCAAGCGAGAGTGGGCACAGGCGAGAAGTCCCCAGAGTGGGCACAGTCACAGATAAGGCCCCAGTGTGTATCCATGAGAGCACGGATCATTGTGAGACAAGCCCAGGGAACCCGTGGGGGTGCAGGCAATTGCAAGATGAGCCAAGGGGTGCCTGTGAGGGTGCTGAGGGGAGAATTGACCGGACAACGTCCAGTATATCTGCGAGGCTTGGGGCATGGTACAGGGGCTGTTCGAGCCACGCGTAGCCCCTAAGGCTTTAGTGCACCAAGTCACCTAAGACAGGGCACAGACTGGGATACATCAGGGCACCGTGTCAAAGAAGACAAAAAGGCAGCCTCCCTTAAACACTAATAACACCAAAGACGTGGCAGGAGAGATGGTGAGGGTGCGTTGACACCAATTTGACATGGTAGGGGGTGCTAGGGGAGTTCACGGCACCCTTAGGGCACGCTCCTGTCACAGACTGCATAAAAGTAATAATACAACCTGTGTGGTCTGGATACAAAATCATTGTGCCTGGCATGTTTATATGCGTCTACATGGACAAAGTACAACCCATGGGTTGGATTTGACCCACAGAGCTGAGTCATCTGGCCAGTGCAGCCACAGGTCTGGAAATTTGGCCATGGGGGAATGGTAGCAATGTTAATTGCTTGTGGCAGTATTAATTGCCATGGTTCTGGGAGCTCCACAGCAATTAGCACTGCCACTGCTCCCCTATTGCTACATTTTTGGATCAATAGGGAGCCCCACAGGCCAGATGACATGACACCATGTGCTGGATCTAGCCAGCCTGCTGGGACAGTCCATGGCTGTCACTATTCTTGATAATTAATAATTTATAATTTTTCTGTTTGGCATTGCACAGTCTAGATAGACTGCATTTTCAAGGCTGAGAAATTATAATAAACATGTCACTTGATTATCTCTGCTGTAATTAGTTGCCACCATGGCTACAGGGAAAAAGGACAAGAAGTAATTATGATATAATTCAGCTGTATGAAACAGAGACCAGAGCAATGGTATGATACCTTTGTTAGCATGTACTTCAGATATATTTCTTACAGGCTACTGTGAACTGTCCCTATCTAAATTACCAGGTGCCATATATGTCATGTTACATGTATTTGATTCTGGGGAATGAAGGTGAATGCAGTCTGGCATTCAAAAATTCTACAAAGAACCATGTCTCCATTATGCCAGACAATTAGCTGGCTTCTCTATTCCGTGTGTGTGTGTGTGTGTGTGTGTGTGTGTTTGCGTGTTTGCACGTGCACACGCATGCATGCGTGCTTATAGGGAGAAAGAAATCATTTATATATCTTTTGTTCTTCATTTTATGTTACGGAGTAATTTAAAAGGTCCGAATAAATTGAGTAATTCAATTACTAATGAGGATCATTTGATTGATAACAAGCAAAATGGATTGTCTATACTCTTATACCTCTTTTGGTTTAGATTTTTAGTTTCAGCAACAGTAACATGTATCAGTAGAATGTTGTAAGAAACAAATACAAGTAAATGGCAAAATATCAACACAAGCCTTATTGCCATGACAGCCTTTTGCCTGTCTAACACCACACTGGGCAAAAATGAATGCACCATTATTCATGCCCTCTTGTCACACTGCTTAATTATACAGTATAATTAACTTCATACTGTGTGTAATTAACAGAAGAATGATTTTATAGAGAAATGTATCAAAGAAACATCTTTTTACCATCCACCATATGCTGTCTAGGTCAGACACTGAAAAGATGTAGTAGATTCGGAGGGGGTTGTATTCTAATTGAAACTGGACCATTTGTATGAATGGAGCTATACAGGTTTATAGGGCTTGGTCTCTTTCCTAAGGAGCTGACTGCCATGAACAAATAATTCATAATGAGGTGCTGTCTCCCCTGTCCAATAATGTTGCAACAACATGAGGGAAGCCTTAGGTTTCTACACCTACCTGTCACGGAGGCACTGGGGTGCTCCGTGCCTGAGAATGAGATAAGGTGAGCTGCCAATCACTGGGGATGAGAAAACCCTGAAAGGAGGTATGGTGCAAGCCCTAGAGGGGCTTGGAGTTTGCCTTACAAGCAGGGAGGCTCTATGGTGTCTGTGTTATAGCCAGTTGGCTCAGGTTTCGGTTATAGTTACACCGGAGGACCGGGTGAGGCTGTAGGGGTGTGAGGAGGCCTCACGGGGGGCTCCCCAGCACCTTGGGGGTTCCCAGTGCCCAGTAGGGGCACAGTGCCAGTGGGGCACAACTGTTTGCGCCGGAGTGGCGCAGTGCATGGGGGTTTGGACCCCAGCCCAGGAGGGCGGCAGTTTGCCCAGTGGGGCAAACGACCCAAGAAAGGGTCAAGGGACCAGGCATGGCTACGGCCACCTGAGCCCCAAGCGTGGGAAACGCGCGGCGCGAGAGGCGCGGTATAGGCCCCAGAGTGGGTGAGGCCCCAGAGGGGGCGAAGCGCGAGGAGCACGGTATAGGTCCCAGATTGGGCGGCAGGCGCAGTGAAAGCAGCCAAGACCCCGAGAGGGGCAGCAAGCGCGGTGAGCGCGGTCAGAGACCCTGAGAGGGGTGAGAGAGGCCCCAGAGCGGGCGAGGCCCCAGAGCGGGCAGCAAGCGCGGTGAGTGCGGCAAAGGACCCCGAGAGGGCCGAGAGGCGCTAGAGGCACGGCAGAGACCCCGAGAGGGGCGAGAAAGCCCAGAGGTGGGTGAAAGGCCCTGAGGGGGCGAAGTGTTGAAAGAGTACCTGGGTGAGGCAAGCCCAGGGGCGCCAGGCTAGGGGCGCTGGTGGGGAGACAGGCCCAGAGGCGCCAGACAGGGCATAGGAACACAAGGACCAGATATTGTCCACAAACAGCTGCGAGGCTTGGGGCGTGCTAAAGGGGAGGTTTGGAGGCACACATAGCCCTTAAGGCAGGGGTGCATAGAGGTACCCCATATGGAGTAGGGGCAGGAACATATGTACGGTTCACCAGGGGGATAAAGGCAGCCTCCCATCTAAACTTATTTACTATCAAAGTTGTGGCGGGCGAGAATCAGAGGGTGCTGAATTACCTGAAGTGATGGTAGGGGGCGCTAGGGAGTACACGGCTAGGGAGTACACGGCCGCTCCTAGGCCCCGCTCCCTCACAGTACCAAATAGTATTGAAAAGACCATCCACGCTGGATAGCTATGTCACAGAGGGACTGTTTGTCCAAGCACAGTATGTACTGCTTCTTGTTTGAGTGTCTGATTTGTTTAAGCATGTGATCATCTTTCATTGCTGTAGCCTACAGAGGACATGCATTCCTCAATAAGAGCCCTGTTCTCATCTGGATATGCACAGATCTCTCACTAATGTTGTTACATTCCACAAAGCTTTGCCCTTGGATCACTAGATAGGGAGTCCAAGTGAATTTTGGTTTTACATTTGACAGTTTTCTTTGGCTTAGTCACAGTGTCTCATATCACTTTGCTTGCTGTCCTGCACCTTTCAGTTCTAATCCACTCTGAGTGGATGGGAGAAGTTGAAGCCCCGCAGTGGATCTGAAAGAGTGGGCAGACAATGAAGATAATCTGCATTACAATACAGTTTCCCTATGCCAGCCAGATCCTGGGGAGTCTGGAGGAGAACTTACAACATAGTACCAACTGTTTCAGCAGTGAAAAGTGAGCAGACAATGGGCAGAAGAATGCCATTAAATTGCAAACAGTGGCGTTAGGTTTATTACTTATTTTTACTTACTGCCTCACTGAAGGGCAAAATGTTTTTGCTATTCCCCTTTCCCTCCTCCCCCCCTTTTTGCTCTTCATTCTTTGCTTCTTTTGCTGCCTGAATATATTGTACACCTCAGGGACTCCATTGTACCCCTTTGTCACTCTTCCTGCACAAGCTCCCTGTATGATACCTTCTTTCCTCCTCTGTTTCATGGACTCATGACAGTCAGAGGACTCTGTACTACAGTCCACTCTTGCTGTTAAGATGTCAGTCCTGCCCTCACACTTTTGTTCTGTGGATATCAATAACAAAAATGAGGTAGTGCTGATGACCTTGGGCACCCCGCCGGTGTGCTTCAAGACCTGGGTTTCTTATGTGCTCAGGAGCAATAGGATGGCTATAGGTAAAGCAGGGGGATGAATGAGCACACTTTCGATTCCTGCCACTGCACATTCAAGAATTCATTTTGAAATATTCTCAAGAGATCTAGGTCTCATGCCAAATTGATTAACTGAACAGTAAGAAGTCGCTAGGGCTAGATGGTAATCACCCAGGAGTTCTGAATGAACTCATCTCTGAAACTGCAGAATTTAGCAAAAATGTGAGAACTATTGTGTCTTGGTGCCAAAGGACTGGAGAGTGGCCAGTGCAACAATGTAAAAGATATCACATCTACCCAAAGAACCTTGTCTGCTAATGTAACAATGATTTTTAAAAAGGGCTGCAGAGGTAATCTAGGAAACTGGACCAGTAAGTCTGTTTCTGTTCCCAGCAACTTGGTAGAATCTATAATAAAAAAAATTAGAATGAATGGTCACATAGCTGGATATGATATGCTAGGCAAGAATCAACATGGCTTTTCTAAAGGGAAGTCATGTCTTATCAACTTGCTGGAGTTCTTTGAGGCAGTCAAGCATTTGGATAAGGGGGATCTAGTCAGTATACTTGGATTTTCAAAAAGCTTTCAACAAAGGCTTGAGGTTCTTTGAAGAAACTAAGCTGTCATGGGATCAGAGGGAAGTTCCTTTCACAGATTGAAAACTAGTTAAAAGATATGAAAGAAAGAGTAAGATTAAATGGTTGGATTTCACAATGGAAGACGGTAAACAGTAGGATCCTTCAATTGATATGTGCAGTATTGTTCAATATGTTCATAAATCATTTATTAAAAGGAGTAAATAGTGAAGTTGTAAATTTTGCAGTTGGCACAAAATTGTTCCAGGAAGCCAAATCCAAAACTGCTGCTAAAGAGTTACAGAAAAGTTTAACAAAATTGAATGAATGAGCAACAAAATGGCAGATAAAATTTAATATCCTTAGCAAATAGGGTGCAATTGAAAACAATTCAACATGCCCAGTGATGGTTTCTGAATTAG
The DNA here is from genome assembly GCF_001723895.1 of Crocodylus porosus. NCBI lineage: Eukaryota > Metazoa > Chordata > Crocodylia > Crocodylidae > Crocodylus > Crocodylus porosus. Next base: position 62,061,605 of record NW_017728931.1, read on the forward strand.
CTGTTACCACTCAAGAACAAAATCTTGACTAGTGAACTGGTGACAAAGGCAAAAAACCAAACAAACAGGTTAGGAGTCATTAGAAATGAAACTGAAAACAAAACATAAAACAACATTATGCCGTTATATAAGTCCATGGTACATCCACATCTTTGAGTACTGTGTGCAGTTCTGATCATCCCATCTCAAAAAGGAGTTCGAAAAAATTGGCCTAAGTATATTGTCTAGAAAAGATTCCAGATGGACAATCTACTACCAAGCATTTCCTTTGGTAGTTTGTTTCAGTGCTTATCAACATCATTATTCGGAAAAAAATACCTTAATTAAATTTGCTTGGCTTTAATTTCCAGTATTTGCTTCTTGTGCCCTTTCCCATTAGATTAAAGGGCATTAGTATTTCATGTTTTCTCCCTGTGAAGGTATTTATTTACACGGTAATTGAGTCATCTCCTTTTTCTTTCTGACAAGCTGAACATATTGAGGTTTTTTAAGTCTCTCACTGAAAGGCATTTTCTCTAGTCTTCACGTAATTTTTACCTGTGTTTTCTCCCCTCTCATTTTTCAACATCTTTTTAGAATGTGGACACCAGAACTGTACATAGTTCGAACTGTACATAGTTCATACCAGCACTGTCTATAGAGGTAAAACCAACTCCCTCCTCCTACTCTCATCTCTGCTTTCCTCTCTGTACAATCAACATTAGATTAGCTGGTTTTTGTCACAGCAACACTGGGCATGCTTTTTGGGTTGCCTGTCCACTATGACCCCTAAACTTTTTCTTCCAGGATAGTACCCCATTCTGTCAGTTTTGTGTGAATTCCTTCTTCCTTGATATTTAACTTATATTTGCATGTATTAAAATACTTTTTGTTTGAATTGGCCTATCTGACCAGGCACTCTGGATCATCATCGGGAGTCCAGGTTTTCTCTGTTTAAAAATGGCAAATTCTCTGATAAAAATCCCAAATTCTCTAATTAACCCCCCCAAAATCCATGTTTTTCTATGATTAAAATTAAACACCACTATGTATATAGGTGTCAGTTGAACACCATATTTTATTGATGTATTTACAATTTTAAAGCAATTTGGAAGCCTATCAGTGCCTCAATCACTATAATATAATAAATACCTATACATTTTGGCATTTGATTTGGGGTATTTTATCATGGAAAATCAGAGCTCCCCCTGCCCCCTTTTTTCCCCAGGCTGTGGGTCCACCTGTGGCTGCCCTCCACCACCACTGCTTTGCGGTGCTAAGCGGCCCTGATACGCCATGGCCCTGCCCATGCCATTGCCCCTCACTCCCAACCCACACTCCCCCAGCCCTGCTGGTCCCCCTTACTCCCCACCCACAGCCCCCTGGCCCTGCTGGTGCTCCTCACTCCCCAACCACAGCCTCCCTACTCCTGCCCTAGCCCTGCTGGAGGGGAGCCCCAGCTGCCAGGGCTACAGGACCACGGATCTGGGTCCACAGCTCCCTGCCATCCCAGCAGTGCTTGAGCCCTGGCTGCTGTCCATGGGAGGCATCAGCTACTGTAATGGAGCAGAGTCGGGCTCCAGCTTCCCCTCCCACGTGTGCAGCATGGCTGGGGTGGAGCCCATTGGTGGGGTGCAGGCTGACAGTTGTGGGCTTGGCTCCCCACCCTGCTGCTTTCCCCTGGGGACTCTGCAGCCCAGAAGGTGGGACCAGAGGGTGAGGCAGAGAAGAGCAAGGTCAGGTGGGGAAGCTTGTTGCCACTACTGAGAGCCCCAAGCTGCCATGGCGAGGCCCCCCCTGCCCATCCAGTATCAGTGAGGGGCACAACTCTGTGCTACAACCCTGCTGCTGCCGGGTGGACAGGGGGCACCTAGCCAGGGTGGCATTGGGCTTGCAGCAGTGTCAAGGAGCTTCCCTGCCCCCATTCTGCCTTGTTATGCTGGGTCCCGCCTGCTGGGCTACAGAGGCCCCAAGGGGAGGGCAGCAGGGCTGGGAGCCCAAGCCCACAGTGGGCAGCCCACCTCTGCTCCCACATGTGCCCCCTATATCCCCCCCTGGGAGTGCATGCAGTGGTGAGGACCAGACAAGTTGCACACAGCCCCATCCCACTCCCCACCAGGCCCCTGTGTGGGAGAGGAATGGGGCCAGGCCCAGGTGGGGGGGGGGCACAGAGCAGGCTTATTCCCCCCTCTATTCCTAGGGGACCACAGCAGGGCCTGCCTGCCTGCCCCAACCACCACTGCCATCACTCTCTCTGTGCCTGGGGCAAGCAGCAAAATAACCCTGCTCCATGCTCCCTGCCAGGGGGGCAGTGGGGATAAAAGGAGGAATAACTCCCTTCTCTGTCCCTTCTGTCTCAGGGGCCATGCCAGCCAGCATCTGGCTGTACCTGACTTGGCCCAGCCACTGCTACAATGAAGGGGGAGCACCTGGCAGACCTGGCTCAGGTCCTTGCCAGTGGGACAGGGAGAGGGGAAGTAAACCTCTCCTTGGCAAGTTCAGCCAAGGCTACTGCCTGCGGTGGCCATGCCCTCCCATGTGCCTGCATTTCCTCAGTCCAGGGGAATGTCTGTACAGTTACAAATTGGTTTAATTTAGTCAGGTTAGATTAAGCTGCAAAGTTTGAATCAATTCAGACTCCAGCTTTTTCAATGTCTGTCTCTAGCCTTAGTAAAAAACAAGAAAAAAAGTCAATTTCACAACATTTAGACTTTGGAGTATCCCTTGAATAAAATACCTACTTGCTTTATTACCATCCTGAATGTTTTATTGTTATCCCAACAGATTTATAAGAGATTTAGTTCAGGTTGCTCTTGTGACTGTTTGCAGGAGGAAAATGTAAACTATGTCATGAAAATGCACACTCAAAATCCATCCTCAATCAACCCCCACCCCATAAAGACCTTATTAAGGGCAAAGGGAACCAAAAATAAAATGTAATGAAATTACAAGGAATACAATTTTAAAGAAAGAGCTCACAGCTTTAGGCATTAGCTGTAGCTTTTCTATGTGCTAGAGTATTCAATAACTGCTCAGTTTTCATATGCAAGAGAGAAATCTGAGCTTCTGATTCTCTACTCATCTGGGTTTTACTTCATGTATATCAGTAGAATGATCAGAATAAGTTGCAGGAGATTCAAGCCTTGGTTTTTCAAGGTTTACTGTTGTGAATATGCAGCAAAGTAAATCTTCATGAAGCTGCACAAAAACTAAAGTTACATCTCATGATATATTAGGCAAAGAATCATCAAGTCAGTTCCAAAGAAATATAGTTGTATTTTATTATCTTTTAGGGCTACACGGGTAGTAACTTATAGCTTGAAATCACAGTGGTCTTTTTCTAGGCAGCCCTAAGAGGAAATGACCTGTGACTAGTTTCTTTTTAAAAAGGCATAATTATTTTTCACTGGTTAAAAATATGCTCCTAATGTAGTTTTCGGTAGTTTCATAGATACTTCAGAGCTGCCTGTCAAGATTTCTGATAATGACATTTAAACTGTTCTTTTATACTTTATGTGAACTTCTAGGGCCTGCATCTTCAGTTACACCAGCTTCATACTGATTTTGATCAAATAATTTGTGATTTTCACCATTTTGTAGAAACTTCCAAACAAACTGAATAATAGAGTGCACCGTTTTTTGGATGTTATACATGGTCAGTACTATTATGTATTGTCCCCAGCAGTGTTTTGCATGCCATTGGCTTCCCAAGCTCTAAGTTTTATGTATAATCTAATACCACATTTTCTAGTTTGAAAATTTGATATCCACTAAAGTTTTCAATTAACTCTTCTGTATATTTCATAGATTTCATAGACATTAGGGCTGGAAGGGACCTCGGGAGATCATCGAGTCCAGCCCCCTGCCCAAAGGGCAGGAAGTCAGCTGGG
>NW_017728931.1:62065484-62069820 GCF_001723895.1 Crocodylus porosus
AAGGACTTTTTATTGTCCTTGATGCTCAAAGCTAGTTGGAGTTCAGTTGCAGCCTAGGCTTTCCTGGTTTGCTTCCTGCAGGACTGGACCAGTGCAGAATAATCCTCCTTGGAGGTGAATCCCATCCTCCATCCTTTGTAGGCCTTTCTTTTTAGCCTCATGAGGTCTGCTAGATCCCTGGAGAGCCAGGGGGGCTGCTGTGCCATCTTGCTGCCTTTCCTCCAAGATGGAATAGAATTAGCTTGTGCATTGAGGATTGCTCCCTTGAGGAGCAACCACTCTTCTTGAACTCCCCTCCCCCTGGGGTCATGGTCCCTTAGGGCCTCAATGATGAGCCTCCTGAGCTTGTCAAAGTCAGCTTTCCTGAAGTCAAGGACTTCCGTGTTGCTGACTGACCTGCCAGCTTTACGGCAGATGGTGAAGGTGATCAGCTCGTGGTCGCTGTCACCCAGCTTCCCATCAATCACTAGGTCACCGATTAGGTCACCCCAGTAGCCAGTACCAGCTCAAGCAGCGCTTTGCCTCTCGTTGGCCCATAGACTTCTTGAGTCAGGTACAGGTCATCCACGCACAATAGGATGTGTCATCCACGCACAACTGCTCAGATTTTGCTGAGTGATCCTCCCACGAGATGTCCGGGTAATTGAAGTCACCCACGACAACCATGGTCCTGGAGGATGCAGCCTCAGCCACTTCCCGAGCAAACTCGTGGTCAAGCTCTTGACTTTGGGTGGGAGGTCTGTAGTAGACTCCCACCATTGTGTCCCCTGTGCTGTGTTCCCCACGGATTTTAACCCAGAGGGTCTCCAGTCATCCACCCTGGTCACCAACATCAGCTTGAAGGGACGTGTAGCTTTCTGTTCCAGGGAAAATACAAGAGATGAACCCCGAAGGGTCAAGGAGGACCCCTGGGAGCACCCCAGGGGAGACACAACGAAGGGAAAAACAAACAAAAACTCCTTACCTGCAGCAGGAACCGCGGCGGGACTGGAAGCGGCAGCGGGACCCATGCGGCTTGTTAGCCACGTCTTTTTAAAAGTGCGGCCACCTGGAGAGAGGAGGGAGGAGAGCCGGCACGGGGAAATAAGAAGGGTGGCCAGTGAGGCAGAAGGAGAGAGGAGGCTGAGAAGGAGCACGGGGGAAGTATCCCCAGGACGCCTCTCGGAGGAGGGAGCAGGCAAGAACACCTCCCACAGGGTAGGAGGTTGCCCCAGAGACCTGCAAGAGAAAGACGCCGTTGCCAGATCAGAGGAAAAGGAGGTGGCCAGGCTGCATGTCAAAATAGGACCCCAGGAGGAGGATCCAGAGACCGGATGGGTGAGTAAGGTACTCTGGTGAGGAGAACCCTGGAGAAAAGAGAGGTCCAAGGGACACACGGCACCAGGTTAAGTGGGATCCTCACAGGCATAGCCCGGCCCCTGGGATCTTCCCAAGAGGGAGGCGAACAGCCACGACAACAGCCGAGGCTGCTTAGAAGAGAACTGAAGACTCGAGATAGCCCTTCAGAGGAAAATCAATAGTCCGTGCTGGGAGGGATGTCAAGGGTCTATTTAATGGATTTTGCACGAGAAGAGAAGAAAAAGGGGAAGAAGGTGGCACCGAGGGAATAGCTTGTGGTGGGGCCGCATGATTTTGGGCATGCTATTACTAAGCTGCCTGATGGTAGTAATTAGATGATCACAGGAATTGTAAATAGCTTTTGTTGGTTGTTTCCTTTTTTTTTTTGTTGCTGTTGCCACTTTTGGGAAGAGCAGGACATAGGACAACCGAAAGCCAAGGGTTCTCCCAGCAATAAGGAAGGTTCTGCCAGAGAGAGAACCTAGATGGGCATGTAGACCCATAACGGGTAGCTTAGGACTCGAGCGAGACCTGGGATAGGATTCTGTAAAGGGAGGACAGGCCGTAAAAGAACATCGGCACTCTGTCGTGGCTGGGTTCAGGGCGAGGTACAGGGGAGGTTGGAGCCTCATGGAAGACCACTGCCCTCAGGCCTTGGATAGACGAACCTCGGTGGCCAGACCCCTCCACTGAAAGAGTCATCAAAGTCATGGCAGGCGGGATTGGGAGGTGAGACTGCCCAGGGAGAGACATCGACACCTTGAGACTGTAGGGATGGAGTGAAGAATCGCCCTACATATTCACAGCCGAGCGGCACGGGACCGAATGATCAAGGCCCGATGGGTGCACTTTCCTTAACATAGAGACCTATGCCCCTGCCCCTTTTATCTACATGATCCCTCCTGTATAGGGTATAGCCATCTATACCTGTGGTCCAGTCATGGGTGAAGTCCCACCAGGTCTCCGTTATCCCTATGATGTCATAATTATTTGCATTAAGCAGGAGGACAAGCTCCTCCTGCATATTCCCCAAGCTTGTGGCATTTGTGTACAGGCAGGCAAATGTCCCCTTGGGGGCTCTTGCCTTGCCCACAGATTGTACCAGGGCTGGGTGGGCTCCCTTAAGTGCCAAAGGTACATGCTACCTTTGGGGGGGGGGTTGTGTTTACAGAAGGTCTCATGAGTTATCACTGGAGCTTGTATTCCTTTGCTTATCAAGAATATAGGTACACCAAAGGCAGCAACACTGCAAATCAGGCTTCCTTCTCTTTAAACCTTAAACTCTTTAAACTCCTGCCTTCTCTTTAAACTTTGGGTTCTCCAGGGTGAACTAACTGACAAAGGGCCAGTTAGCCTCATGTAGGCACTTGTTCAGTAGGAACTGGACTGAGATCCCCAGCTTATTTTACTAAAACTACTGAGCAGTTGTCAGAAGGTAGAAACTCTCCACCAGTGCTGACTGAGTACAGAACTGAACCAGTAGGGTGAAAGTTTGCCTCCCAAACCTCCACAGCACTATAAACCACCACATCAGGAGGATGAGTTAGACCTGGAATTCTCCAGACAGCTCTCAGAGGCCATACAGAGATATGGTTGTCATATGTGACCTAAACTACCCTGACATCTTCTGGGAGGAGCAGTCAGCCAAATCTAACTGCTCACATAGGTTCTTAACCTGCATACAGGACCTCCACCTAACACAGGAGGTATATGATCCCACTAGGGGAAATGCCTTGCTGGACTTGGTGTTAGCTACAGGGGATGACCTGGTGGGGAATCTGTAGGTACAAGGTAACCTAGGGGATAGTGACCATCAATTGATTGAATTCACTATCTGGTAAAGGGTGGGTAAATTAACCAGCAGGGCTGAAGTGCTTGACTTCAGAAAGGATAACTTCAGTATGCTCAGGAGATTAGTTAGTGAGGCATTAAAGCTCAAGAGCATTGGCGAAATGGGGGTCCAGGAAGGGTGATCATTCCTCAAGGGAGCAATTCTACGGGCACAGGAGGAGACAATCCCATTGCACATAAGAGGGGGCAAAGGGACCAAGAAGCCCTCTTGGCTGAACAGGGAAGTCCAGGAAAGCCTAAGGGCAAAGAAAGAGGAATACAGGCTGTGGAAACAGCAGGGTGCTACCAAGAAGGAGTATACCTCCCTGGCTTGCACTTTCAGGGAATCAGTAAGGAAGGCCAAAGCAGGATTAGAACTGAGGCTGGTGACAAAAAATAAGGACAACAAAAAGGCCTTCTTCAGGGATATAGGGAGCAAAAGGAAGGTGCAGGTAGCATAGGACCCCTAAAGGACAAACTAGGGCAATTAGTGACAGAGGTGCGGAGGGGGACGGGACAAAGCTGAGTTCTTCAATGAGTTTTTTGCATCTGTATTCCTAGACACAGACCAGGACAAATCTCCCAATTGGTTCATAGACAGACACAGGAGGGAGACCAGACCACTGACTGTTAGCACAGACTTAGTGAAGGGGCACTTGGAGGGGCTAGATATGTTCAAATTAGCAGGCCTAAGATGAACTTCAGCCAAGGGTGCTAAAGGTATTGGCCAGGGTCATAGCAGAGCCACTGGCACAGCTATTCGAGCACTCATGGTGCTCCAGTCAGTCCCAGAGGACTGGAAAAGGGCCAATGTGGTCCCTGTTTTTAAGAAGGGAAGGAGGGAGTAATTGGGAAACTATAGGCCAGTTAATCTTGCCTTTAGTCTTGGGAAAACTCTGGAAAAAATCATTAAGGATCACATTTATGGGAGCCTAGCAGGGGAAATAATGCTGAAATGGATTCATTGCAGGTAGATCTTGCCTGACTAACCTTAGTTTTTTTTTATGACGGGGTCACAAAATGCTTAGACGTAGGAGTCGAGGTAGACAGAGACGATCCGAGCAGGGTGCGGGGGCCCGTGGCAAATCAGCACGTGTAGGGCCCTGCCCCCAGACACAAGGAAGCTGGTGGCAAATTTGGCAGTGGGGGGTGGGTGGGGGTGGCGGGG
>NW_017728931.1:62070124-62084901 GCF_001723895.1 Crocodylus porosus
ATTGACCTGGAAAGATGTGGGCAGTGGAGTCCCGCAAGGCTTCGTCCTTGGACGGGTCCTTTCCAACGTCTTCATCAGTGACTTGGACAAGGGTGTGGAGAGCACCCTGTCCAAATTTGCAGATGATACCCAATTATGGGGCAAAGTTAACATACCAGAGGATAGGGAATAGATCCAGGTGGATCTAGACAGTTTGGAAAAATGGCAGAATGAAATAGGCTGCAGTTCAGCAAAGACAAGTACAAAGTGCTGCACCTTGACAAAAAGAACCACCAACAGACTTACAGACTGGGGGATGCTCTTCTCAGCAGCACAGCAGCGGAAAGGGATCTTGGAGTCACAGTTGACTTCAAGATGAACATGAGTCGTCAATGTGACACATTCCTAACTGCACTTTATTATGCACTAGCAGATGCATGATGAACGGGTCCAGGAAGGAGAAGCTTCCCCTCTATGCAGCACTGGTCAGGCTGCAGCTGGAGCACTGCATCCAGTTTTGGGTGCTGCACTTTGAGAGGGATGCGGAGAATCTTGAGAGGGTTCAGAGGAGGGCCACCCATATGGTCAATGGCCTCCAGGCAAGGCCCTATAAGGAGAGACTGAGGCACCTAGATCTCTTCAGTCTTCACAAGAGAAGGCTGAGAAGTGATCTTGTGGTTGCCTATAAATTAATCAGGGGAAGGCAGCAGGGAACAGGAGATGCTCTTTTTGCTAACTAGGACACCCCCTGGAGTAACTAGGAACAACGGCCACAAACTGACAGAGAGCAGATTTAGGTTGGACATCACAAAAAACTTCTTCACAGTAAGTGTTGCCAGAATCTGGAATGGGCTTCCAAGGGAGGTGGTGCTCTCCACTATGGGGGTCTTCAAAAGGAGACTGGACAAGCATCTAGGTGGGGTCATCTAACCCCAGCCCTCTTTCCTGCCCAGGGCAGTGGCTTGGACTCGATGGTCCCTTCCGACCTTAACGTCTATGAATGTATGAATCTATGAACCCCAGAACCTCCTTTCTGGTTAAAACAATGATCCTCTGTGGCTTCACTGACATCCTATTATAATATTAACCATTTTCTTTTTCTTTCCTTTCCTCTCCTCTCCTTTATCCATAATTTCATAAAAATCTATATCATACTAATATAGGAAGTTTGAAAAGTTTTATATCAGTTTGCTAAAGCCAAGAAAATAAAGAGCAATGCAAACAGTAATTATTAAAAGAAAAATATTAAAATGCATGTAGCAGGACCCATTGTGTTTCACTTAATGGCCTATGGCTTGTGCTATTCTGTAGGGCCTAAAAGCATGAATATAAACTTCTGGCAAAATTGTGTGGTTTTACTTCATAATCAACTGTTTTTAATATCTAGTAAATGTAATACTAGAAAAGGAGTTAGTCATTAAAGCTATCTCCAACTTTCAAGGTTGCTCTATACCAGGGGTTTTCAACCTTTTTTAACAAGTGTGTCCCTTTGGTCTCAAAGTTTCAGCTCATGTACCCCTTTATATTAAAATTATTTAGTGGTGGGGGCAAGTGCCCCACCTCTGGCCCCCAGCAGGTAAGTCTGTGGGCAGGAAAGTCTGTGGGGGAGGGGGAAGGGCCATGGGGGGCCAGATCAAGGCCCCCATAGTGAGGGAAGGAGTGGGGCACAGACAGGGGTAGGAGCTATGGTGAATGGGACATCAGACAGGTCATGGGACAATTGGAGCCCAGGTGGCTTGTCTGATCTGTGTGCGGGGCAGAGGTGGCTGCTGGAGCATGCTCGGCTTTGCACGCCTCCACAGATGCCCTGGGACTGGTGCAACACCATGTGCATCCCACCGCCAGTGGGCACAGTGCAGCCTGGCGGTGGCAGACAGATGGCATCGCACCTCTATTGGGGTAGCTGCAGCAGCATGCAAAGCCCAGTGCACAACGGCACCCACCTCTGCCCTGCGCACAGATTGGGGCTGGGGGGCACGTGCCACCTAGGCCTCTGCCAGGTGTGCACAATGGTGAGAGCCCCCTCCCCTTCCCCTTTACAACCTTTTTAAGTACCCCTAGGGGTATGCATACCCTGGTTGACAACCACTGCTTTATATTGTCTGTGCATCATTGGTAATATACTGTGTTGAGTTAATAGACATGAAAATGCCAACTAATCTATATGTCTAGCTCTGCATCTTTTTAAAATGCTAATAGTTTTAATCCTTTTATGTGGTCACAGCTCTTGTTGCTTGAATTTAAATGGAAACAAATCATCCTGCTGAGAGACAGTTTTCAACATATGTGCCAGTTTAAAGTTTGAATTGGCTGATTGTATGCTGTTCTGAGATTTGATATATTCCTTCATTGCAATTTATGATACAACAGATCTTTTTGGTCTGGTACTGTTTTGTATTTGTAATTTCTCTTGTTCTGTTTCTTTTGGATTCCTTATAAAAACTGTTAGCTGGTGTTTGGTTATTTTGTTCTCAAAAAATAGAAATGGGATATTTGATTTGAAATTGAAAGAGTTCCAAAAAACAAGGTAAAATGGTTTTCAGCATTGCACCTGGCACCAATTTTGTTCATTATAATAGCAGTTTCACTTTCTGATGTTTAGAATGTTTTTCCCTTCCTTATCACTGTGGGAATCACAGGTTATTGGCTAACTAATTAACTATCCAAGGCAAAAAAGTGAAAATTATTATATGCAAAATGCCCTCAAATGCACAAAGGAGATAAACTGGAAAAAACAGATCTACTTTTCTTCTCAATTCTTTCACTTATCCTATGCCTTGCCATTACTTTTAACAAGAAGAAGGGGTTCCCCCACAAGCAGTGATTTTTAAGTTGAATATATCTTTAAAACAACATAATAGATTGTGCTTAAAGTAGTATGCATGTGTACCTTGTGTATTAAATCCAAATTCTATAGTAGAGACAGATCTGCTATGACAAATGACTCTATAGAGGATCTGCTTCCTGGAGTAGGGCCTGTAGTGCTCATTTATATGAGGAAGCTAGTGGAGTTACATGTGTGGAGGAAGAGAGCCAAGGAACATCTCTGGAGAATTCTGTTTCCAAAGAGGCTATTAGAAGTAGCAATAAGGTCAAAGACCATTTCTGAATAGTTTCTGAGACTTCATTCCTGAAAGCACTCAGCATGTACTTAACCTTACGTGAGTTCTGAAGAGACTTAAATGGCCTTAAGGGGTAAAATAGCCTAATTTATATAAAATGAACTTTCCCTCCCAGGAGAACTTACACCACCGTCCAGCTATCTTGTGCAACATGCAGTTTCATTCTACCTGGGAGAAATTTTACAATCTTTGCATCCTCCTTTGCCTAAGGAAGGGCACATGAACCCGAAAGCTTGCATTTTTTGCAACTGTCTAGTTGGTCTAATAAAAGATATCACTTCTACCACACTGACAACTTAAATGTGCTTAAGTGCTTTTGTGAGTCGGAGCCAATACAACAGCCCCCAAAAGTATCTGGTTTGCCTTGTTTCCTGAGAAAGACTCTATTGTAGGTCTTTCAGCAGATCAGTGGAATGAAGTTAGCATAATTAGTCATGAACTTAACGTTTCATATGTGCTTTATCTGTATCTGTTTCCTGCTAGCTTCTAGTACTAATGCCAAAATTTATGCATCATAAAAATTTCGATTCATGGACTCATTGTTCACTTTGATATGTTTATGATGGATGAATCTACACACCTAAGAGTTTTCTTATTCCTGTCTTCTCCTTCAGTTTGACCTGATATTGTTTGTGATCTTCTTAATATGCATTTCTGTTCTATTCTGGTCAGAATATTCCTATTTTTTTCTATTCCTGTGTCCAGGAAGATGTTGGTATATAGCTGAACAACAATAAAAACTAGTCAGCAAACCAGTATATTTGCATTTGTTTCCTGAAAAATGGACGTAAAATACAAATGCCATTTGAATGTAATGTTTATTCAGCAGAGCTTGAGTAGGCTCTTTCAGCTGAAATTAGCATAACCAAAAATATTTAAGTGAATGCAAAATGTGTTCTCTCTGTCTCCAACAGGCAATTGGAGAGAGAAATGAAATTAAATGAAAAGGCATCTTAAAATCCCAGCTTTCAATTCCTGATTATTAGTGTGTTTGCTAACTCATCTAAATCTTAAAAAATAGGCAAGTAAGTTATTTTAATCCAGTCTTCTTGTCTGTATGTGGAATAACTATAATGAATAGCATGCTTATAGAGCAAAAAGTACCACTGCATTATCTTCTACTCAACACCAACACTTATAGCAGTGGTTGTCAACTGGGGGTACCCCTAGTGGTACTTAAAAAGGTTGTAAAGGGTACAGCGGGGATCCCACCACTGTGCACACCCAGTGGAGGCCCAGGGGGCACATGCCCTCCTGATCTGTGTGCAAGGCAGAGGTGGCAGCCACTGCGTGCTGGGCTTTGTGCGCTGCTGCAGCTGCCCTGGTAGAGGTGCAATGCCATGTGCCTGCCACCACCAGGATGCACTGCGCCCCCAGCCCACCTGGTGATGGGTGTCGCACCACTCTCGGGGCAGCTGCAGTGGCGTGCAAAGACCAGCATGCCACATCAGCTGCCTCCACCCAGCACACAGATCAGACAAGCCACCCAGGCTCCAATTATCCCATGACCCAGCCAGGGCTCCATTCACCCCAGCCCCTGCTTCTGTGTGTACCCCACTCCCACCCTCACCATGGAGGTCTTGATCTGCTTCTTCCCCATGGCCCTTCCCCTTCCCCACAGACCTATCTGCTGGGGGGCAAGGGGCGAGACTCAGCCACCACAAATGATTTTAATATAAAGGGCTACATAAGCTGAAACTTTGAGACAGACGGGGAAAGCTTAAAGCTTGTTAAAAGTTGAAAACCCCCAGCTTACAGGTTCAAGGCCTCAAATGTAACCGGATGTCAAAAAAGCCTTGCATGCAGGACAGGGGATTTCACATAAAAAGACTTTGTGAACATAGGGCTTGAGGATAATTTACAGTGATGGAAGTTTGCTTTTTATGCTGACTCCATATGCAATTTCTATGTGACTAGCAATATTTTTTTCCTTAATACTCATGGCATTACTTTGCTTTCATTACAGTTTCTTGATGGTTGATCTAGGGGTTATGAATGAATGAACACGACCATATGTTCCTGAATGGCTGACCTGTGTTATTTTTGATGACTAAGGGCATAGCAGGGACCTCTCCTGGAGATTTTAAATGTCACCGAGCCCTTCTGTGCAGAGATTGAGAGGAATAAATTGCTGCATCTTTCTGTTCTGTGGATAGTGGGCAGAAGGAAGGTACAAAGGACTCCATTTAATGTATGGACAGTCTCAACCTGGTATTTTGGTGCTGTAGTAACTCAGCATCTTTTCACCATGAGATGATACCCTTCATATATGAAGTTTTGGATTAGCTTCAACAAGAAATTTTATCTTGATTCATGAGCCTTTAGACTGGCTTCCATGAGAAACTGTTTCATGATTCATGAAGTTTTGGACTGCTTTCAGTGAGAAGTTGTATGTACATAACGGATAACAGAATTTAGCTCCATAGTTGTAAAATGATCAGACAAAGCAGTGGCAAAAACAGTTCATCAGTTACCAGAAAGGTGAGAGAGAGAAATATGTCTCTTTATGTTCTTAAACATATGGAAGTGAATCAAAGATGAGAGAAAAAGAACTCCTTTTTCCTAGTCATATATCACCAAAACAGCAGTGATATTTTAGCTTTTTATGGATAAGAAAGAAATTTAAGCATTTACATTGGATTATAGGATTCTGGGTCATTTAGTCAAAAACAGAAATAATATTATGCGACTTGGGTGGGCACAGAGGTGGTAGCCACGTTAATCTGAAGCAGTAGTTCTCAACATTTCAGACTCAAGACACCTGTTGGGAAATGCCAGCACTTAATTTTAGCTCTTTTTTTACTCTAAAAAATAATAGAGCAATTCTTTTGCTTGAAAAACCTCAGACCACAACAGGTCAAACAGTTTTTAACACTATGAATTCCTGTTTGTAATCTTTGGGTTTATCTTGTGAATTGTGTTTGCACACCTAACAGTGCCAACATTGTGTGGCACTCCGTGGCCCCCTGAAAGGATCTTAAGGCACCTGAGGGTGCCACAGCACCTTGGTTGAGAAGCACTGATCTGAAGTTAGGCAGGTAGTAGGGCAGGGTAGTGTCATGGACCCTGGGACTGGCTTGAGCTTTTGTAGGCAACAGCCTGCTTTATCACATGCATCTGACAAAACAGGTCATTGTCTATGAAAGTTTATGCCTCTCTGAACCTATTAGGTTCTGCAGTGCCACCCTGACCTACCTTCTATTATGAGACTTGTGACCAATCACTACTAATCAACATAACCTGAATTCCAGATTTCCAGAAACATATGGCAGAATTAATTAAATGAATGAAAAATATTGTCGCAAAATGTTGAACAACAAAAAATAAATAGAATAGTGACAAAATAGAAAAGGGCTAAAGTGAGATAGCAGTGAAAGGGGCTTAAATGATTTATTGTCAATTTGCTAAGCTTTATGTGAAACTCTACATCAGTAGTGAAAAAGTTGAGAATACTGTTGGTTGGACTACTACAGGAGCAAAATATAAAGATAATTCTTTATATATGCATACTCTTTACATGGTATTGCCATTAACTAATTAATCCTCATCTCAACATTTTGAGGCAAGTGTTTATGACCATTTGCACCTTAAACATGGAGAACTGGATTGGCAGAGAAATTAACAGAACTGTTTAAAATTACACAGCAAATCAACTTCAGAGACAGGATTAAAATTCAGCTGTTCAGGGATCTTAGTCCTCTGTTCAGTCTACCAGCAGAAAAAGGACTTCATTAGCAACATTAGAAAATTAAAACAAAATCCATGTTAATCAGTATTTTGCAAACAAATTAAAATAGAGTTTATCTATATAGAGGATATGCAGTGTCAAATACAAGAGAGGTACTAAATTAAAGTTTAATAATAATATCCTGCTTTAAATGTTTTAGTTTGATTCAACTAGACATCAGTGAGAACACAATAATTCAGTATTAACAAGCCATTGAACTGTCAGTCTTCATTCCTTCTTAGTCACAATACATTGCAACATGCCCTTTTCAGTGCTAAATTCTGTATATGCCACACCTGCCTTCTCCTATCACTTCCATCTAGAATTATCATCTATAATTTTACAGACAGTTAACAGAAAAAGGGAGGAAATTCTGCGTCTTCATAAAGGTCTATAACATGCAACCAAGTTTGCTTATTTAGAAACAAAACAACAGTACGCGTTCATCTGCAGCATTTAGTTTGTGCAGGACACACAGAATGGTCTTTGTTCTGTGTGTGACATGATTTAAGCGTTTGTCTACCTCAGAAAAGTTACACTGGAATAGTGCAACTATTTAAATCAATGTGGTTACATCAGTGCAAGTGTCAAATATAAACAGACTTAAAATAACTTATACATCCTTCAAATCAGTTTAACTCAATTGGATAATCCTATTTCATTACAGTCATACAAATTTCATGCTGTAGGCCAGGCCTAAGGATCTTGGAATTTCTCATGTGAATAAGAGCATTGCAGGTTTAAGTCCCAAGTTAAACAAAGGATTAATTTTGCTCTCAACCCATCTTATACCAAAACGGAAGTCCCCTGGCAAAGGTTGCATATAAGTACCTAGATAAATAATGCAGTCCAAGGGAGACATTATAGATGACACTGTCACACACAGAACATACTAGTAGGTTGCAAGTAGGTAGAAAGCCTGACTTTTTTATTTATTTAGTAAAATTTAGTATTTCAATAAGTCATCAATGCTATGTGGGTAAGTGTTAAAATGCTTCACCAAGTAGGGCTTTGAACATGAAGACAGGTCACTTGGTCTGAAATTCACCCCAATACAGTGGGCTAGGACAAGTCTAATATACTGCTTATTTTCTTGTTGGGTCCTGAGCAGTGCCTTCTGCTACAGTGAGGTGGATCATAACTGGTGGCCAAGGAGGAAAAAAAAAAAATTTGCTGGGGAGGAACAACATGAAAGAAGGCGTTGAGTCTTGAATGACACACATTCTGTTGACTTAGTTATGTCAGGGGTGTAACTATTTGGTACTAATCCCAATATGTAAGTAGTTATACTGGCAAAGATTTATTATGAGGCCTTAAATACATATTACTTTTGTAGTACTATATGTTCCCAGAAAGTGCTACAGAAAGTGAGTGTCCATGCATTCAAACTGTTTATAGCAGCACAAAGATGGTGGATCTGTCACAAAGAAATTCCTCTTTCAAACAGGAACTTCTTTTAGCACTATATTTTGTATGGTGCGACAAGAACAATATATTCCAGACAGTATTCTTTATTTTTTCCAATGAGAGGGTATCGTTCCCTGAATCCTACTGTTAATTTGTTGTTTTTCCTTTTCTATTGATTGTGTAGATATGGTGATATTGTCATCTGTTTTTTTAAATAATTCTGGACTGTTTTGATTGGGTGGAGAGCTTTGTTCCCATGGCAACATTTTTTCATTGAGGCTTGCAGGAATTGAAGTGTTTTGAACCTGCCTTAAAGGGAGCTGTAAAATTGCGTAAGTATATGTCTTTATGTAGCATTTTGCAATTTTCTTCAATGCACAAAGGAAACACAATAAGTAAGTGTCAGTGTCATGGAACATGCTGAAACCATGAGCCAGCTGATACCGTGTAAAGTACATGGTTTCTTTTGAATATCTTCATTATAACAGATATGATTAAACATCTTCTTGGATTGAATGAGAATTGTTTGATTAGATATTGAAATTTTCATTTTAAAAAGTCTAACATTCTAACATTGCTTTAATGGGATTTATTCCCTTAGAGTTAGTGAGGTTGACTGGGTTAGTGTAAGTGGAGTGGACAGGTATGGAAGCCAGTTTGGAGGGGACTAAGGAGAGAGCTGGAGAAGAGGAAATTTGAGTCTAGAACTTTACATGCAATGAGAAGGAGAAAGGAGCTTAAAACAATCATACAATAGAGAAGCAGGTGGGCTCAGGAGAAGCTTTTTGCAGTACAAAAGGCTGTTTAAATGAAGAGAAAAAGAGAACCCTTAAGAAAGTGACAAAAGCTTTCATCATGATCTTGTGTGTAGGGCAATGAACTTGGAGACAGCAGATCCAGCTCCAGTTTCACATAAGGGCTAAATATTGTTATCCAAGGTAAGGGAAGTGGAGGGTTTAGAGAGGCATGATGAGAGATGGGGTCAAGTAGGAGGCTTAGATCAGAGATAGAAGGGGAAGGAGGTGGAGAGAAAGGGACTTCTCCTCGGGTTTGTTTCTTGTAAAGTTTCCAAGGCCCTTTGAAGAGATGGATGCAGGGAGGCTCAAAAGAATATTTAAGGTAGTCCAAAGTAGAGAGGAGGAAATATAAATCTGTTTAGAAAGAATAAGACAAAAGAGATAAGACAGATAAAATGGGTAGAAGTAGCTTTTACAGCTAAGATTTCTCTAAAGCTGAGCGGAAGCAGTAGTTGAGATGAGCATTTTGGGAGCCAAGGATTAAAGGACACAGCAGGGTGTGAAAGCTCAGGAAAGAGAAGGGGACAGAGTATTGATGCCAGACGGAAAGATAACTGAGAGCTACATAGATGTCTGAGTCTTTGACGGGTTGAACATCTTTAAAGGAGTGAGTGACAGTGAGGATGGAGTAAAGCTGGAGGGTAAATGATGCTGATGGACAGCCAAAGAAACATTAGCTCAGAGAGAAACTGGAAAGATAAGTGTTTGGTAGGGGTAAGATCCTCAGCTGGAATAGATTGTTATAGCACAATAAAATGTAACTATGTCTATTTCTACCAGCTGAGCATCTATCCCAACATGAAGCAATCCAGTTGGTCTAAAACCACCCCTAACCAACGGCAATCAGCTGTGCACAGCATCATCTACCACCCCTCAGCAGCCAGAGCCCATGTTCTATCTGCTTTGTCTACCCAAACAAGATGCTCCTGCTGTTTTTTCCCCCAAAGTACACGATTTAAGTGCTTAGCTCTTAGGGCCAGATCCAGAACTTGAGTGATTCAAGTGGAACTTGGGTACCAAAATCCACACCTGTGCTCCGTAAAATCCCACACAGTTGGGGATGCCTAAATTCTCTAGAAGCCTCACTTTTTTACCCTGAAGTCCCCAAGGATCCTGCAGTTTTCCTTTTGCACATACCCAGAAATGAACAGCTTTGAACTGCTTTCACACCAAGACTCAGTTAGCATCTAAGCCAGGGGTAGGCAACGTTTTTTGGCCAGAGTGCCGAAAACCCCCACAATGCCTACCTTGGAAGGTGCCGGAGTGCCGGCATGCCAGAAAAACAAAATGAGGGTAGCAAGTACATGGCAGGATGCCCTGCTTGTGCCCCTTGCCCCCCACCCAAAACCCCTGCCCCCCAGCCCTGCTGCCCTGTGCTCCCCACCCAAATCCCCTGCCCCCCACCCCTGCTCATGACCATTGCCTCCCACCCAAAGCCCTTGCACCCCAACCCAAGCTCTGTGGCTATCAGCAGCTACCCAGAACCTGGGCCAGCTGCAAACATCTGCTCTCTCTCCTCCCCGGCTCTGGCCCCGGCCCCGGCCCCAGCCCCAGCCGCCTCCCAGACCTGGCCCCAGGCTCCGGGGAGGCAGCACATACCAGCAATGCTCCCTGCTTGCTCCCAGCTCCCCTACAGGTGGGGGCAGTAGTGAGGGGCACAACCCTGCACTTCTGCCCACACTGCTCCTGTGCACACAGGGGGAGCATGGCAGGGCAGTGGGGAGCTGGGAGCAAGCAACTTTCTGCGCGCCCTGCTGTGCCCTGCCATGCCGGGTTCCAACACTGCTTTGCAGAAGTGGTGAGGGCAGTACAGCAGGGAGCATTGCCCATATGTGCTGCCTCCGCGGAGTCTGGGGCCGGGGCTGGGGCCAGGGCCGAGAGGCAGCAGATGTTTGCAGCTGGCCCGGGTTCTGGGTAGCTGCTGATAGCCATGGAGCTTGGGCTGCTCCCAGCAGGGCTTGCAGCGTCCCATCTGACTGCAGGGAGCAGCCTGGGTTCTCGGCTGGCAGCAACTACCCAAAGCTGAGGCTGGCTGCAGCCAGGAGGCTGCAAACAGCTGCTGCCTCCCCAGCCCCAACGCGTGCTGAACAAAATGGCCTTGCATGTCGTGCTCAGCATGCATGCCAGGGGTTGCCAACCTCTGATCTAAGCACTATGTGCTCTTTTGTCTAAAACAGGGGTGGGCAACTATTATGGGTGGAGGGTCGCTTACTGAGTTTTGGCAAGCAATTGAGGGCCGCATGAAAGGCAGCCAGGAGCAGATGAATATTAATTGTCTAAATTTTTTATGGGCCTCGTGGGCCAGATCGAATGGCTTGGCAGGCTGCATTTTGCCCACCCCTGGTCTAGACCCTTGAGGAGTCTGTCCAGCTGGTGTTTTCACAGAGCACCTCACACTTCCTGACAGCATCAGATACCTTACAGAACACAGTGGAGGGCTGATACTTTCTTTTACAGTAGGGCTGGAGGTGGACTGCGCTCCCTTAACTTTTTGTACATGTGATTAGAGCACTTGCACAGGCACTTGGGAGATGCGAGCTCAGTGGTCTCATCACCTGAAAGGTATTTGAATCTTCACCTCCTACCTTCCAAGAGACTGGTAGAGATTACACTATGCTACAGACCAGTGGGGCCCTTTGGGCAGGTGAGCCACAAATTAGACCCGCCCCCCTCCAAGTGCCACTGATTCCCTTCCTCTGGACACTTGGCTGCTCTGCTTTTGCTCCCTAATCTGTGCTCCCTGCCCAATCTCCTCCTCTGCTTTCTGCTTCCTGCCCTATGAGCTGCTGTTCTGTCTGTCCTCTTCCCCACTCCCCTTGATCTGCCACATGCCACACACAGAGGCTGCCCATGGCACTGTGGCACTTGCACCACAGCTTGGCCCCCCCTACTAAAGGTTGTTATGGGGTGTATGTGGCTTACTTTCCATCTCTCTTTGAAACTGCCTGTAGTGTCTTTTAGCAAGGGAATGGAACCTGCAGGGCAATACCGCAGCTCCCGCCTAACCATTTAAAGGACAAGGATACCACTTTACTGCTTGACACATAAGGAAGAGGGTGTAGGAAACTACCTTCAGAAGAGAATGGGACTGTGGAAGTCAAGGCATTTTACTGCATGGCTGAGTGAGTGGGCTGGAGTCACAACACACCCCTGACATCATTGTTTGCTATTGGATAGGTCTAGGGCAGTCATTCCCAATCTGTGGTACAGATTTATTATCATTACTTTATATGGCAAAAATGTGTTAGTGGTACTTAAGGTTGTATCATTTTAAATTGGCGGTCTGAAATCTGTCAGAGTTTGGGAATCGCTGGTTTAGGGTAGCCCCATAGTCAGCAGGCATCCATTCTGAGATACCTAAGCTCAAGCACTATGTGGGGGCACAGGTGCCTACTTGAGGGCTTTGGACACTGACTTTTGGGCATCTGTATTCCAGTGCAGGGCCATGCATCTAAAAGTTAGGTGTCTAACTTATAGGCAACTAAGTCCTTTTTTTTGGATCTGGTCCTTAGATTTTGTTCTGAATTTTCGTCAGAAAATGTGTGATGTAACTGATGTTGAATACACACTAGATAAGGCTCCTGTTGGTTTGATGCCTCCTAATTATTTTGCTCCAGCCTTGTACAAAATGTTAAATGAAGTAGGCTTATCTAGGCATGGATCACTGAACCTGGGAACCAAGCCCATAGTAAGAAAGGGTTCAGCAAAGAGAGAGTCTGATTGGCAATCTGTCACAAGCTGAGACACAGGGTATTTGTAGTGCTAGGAGACACTGGCTAGACAACAATGGAAATGAAAGTGAAAGTTCAGTGAACTACTTGGGGTGGGCTTCTTGAAAGCTCAGTTTGTTGTTGACTTGTGCTCCTAAGTATTTTAAGTGCTTTTGGTATTATCACTTTGCACCTATAACATTCAGAGATCTTGACACAAGGTCCTGTATTTTCATTATTGTAGAGAAAAGAATTATGCATCTCAGATGGCCAGAGAGCATGAATAAAAAATATGGGTGCAACCAGGGTCAGATTCCCATGTAGCAGAGGAGCCAAGCAGCAAGTACTTCAGAGGCTACCCTGACCAGACCCAAGGGAAACCATGTGGGTGCAAGGAGACCAATCTGGAACAGCATGAGAAGAAAGAGGATTTGATTGACAATCGATCACCCCTACCATGAGAACTGTTGTGGTGTCACCTAGTCCAGTGGTTCTCAACCTTTTTGGTACCAGGACCCATTTGTAAATATTGATGGCCAGCCCTGACCCAGTGCCCCCCACCGTGTGGGGCAGAGGGGGTTTGTATGTATGGGGAGGTATGGGGAGCTCAAGCAGCACCTTGCAGGCTAGAGCTCTGCTAGCCTGCAAAGGAAAAACCATGGTTTCCCTATGTTTTTCTCCATTAAAGGAGAATCCATTTTTAAAGTTTGTTTGCAATCCTTTTATATATCCTTGTGACCTACTTTGGGTTGCAACCTATGGGTTGAGAAACACTGACTTGGTCAGCAGGGCCGTCTACTGATCATGAAAAATGGCTGCTAAAGGAGACTAAGTAGTCTAAGGGAGAGGAGGAACCCGCCCTCCCACTTGGTGCTGAGATTCATCTGAGATGAAGCAGATCCTGATTCTTTAATACTTCTCTTAGGAGGTAAAGCACCACATTCAGCACCAACAGGGAGTTCGTGGGGCGCACAGCCCAGAATCCCCGCACAAAGGGAGACCACTCTTCAGCCCAGAGCCACACCGGAGCTGTCCCCATTGCAGTGCAGCTACAATGCTGTGTTTCCCATGGGGCGGCTCCCACCCTGTGCAAAATGGGTCACCCTCACTGCCCACTTCCTAGCACTCGGTCATTGAAACCAAGCGGCTCTTGTTAAATACAGGACTAATTTCACTTTAATGGAGATCTGCCTGGACTTCCTCATGCCTGTTAGAGTGACCTGCTAGTTGGCGGAAGATTCATGGAAGGGCCTGACCTGCAGACATCCGGAGCTTTGCAGCCTGTGACCCGGCTTCAGCCAACCAGCTGGCATGGTGGAGAACGTGGCGCCGAAACCCCTCGTTTCTAGCCTTCCAGGGCACTGCCACGTACCCACCCCGCCCCTGGCCAGGGGCCTGCTCGGGGTGGGCACGTGCTGATTTCACGGAGTCATGGGAGGTCACCCGGGGGTCATGTAGCCCAGGCAGGCAGGCTCACCCCTATGTAGACGTCCTGGCCGCTCCACTCAGCCGGCTCAGCGGCCTACCCCAGCCCGCGGGGGTGGAGCGAAGGACCCGGGTCCAAGCCGGCCAGCTCCCCGCTTAGCCCCAGCTGGGCCGGGACCCGAGCAGGCACGTACGCTGCAGGCGGTGGCACTAGGGAGCGGCTGCCTGGCGTGCCCCTGGGGGGCCGGCACGAGAGATCCACCCCGTGTGCCTGCGCGCTGCAGCGGCACCATGGCCCCCCCGCCGGGACTGCGCGGCATTACCCGGAGCCCCGAGCCGCGCAGGGGGATCCCGGAGCTGCGCCCAGCGAAGGGCGCCGGGACACGTCGCTGGAGCGAAGGGGCAGTGTGGGCCCGGCCGCCGTCACAGCCCCCTCGCCCGCCGCCGCCTGAGGCGATGCCCCCGCTCTAAGCGCCCCTCGCTCCCGCGCACAGAAAAGGACATTTCCCCTCCCCCGTAACTTTTTCCCCTTTCAAGCTCCCAGCTGCAGCCCGCGCCCCCTGTTGCCCGTGGGGGGCTTGCAAGGGGACCCTCCCCTGCTGCCCCCCCA
>NW_017728931.1:62085001-62110323 GCF_001723895.1 Crocodylus porosus
GGGCGGGCAGGGGTGGGGGCGCGGCCGCCAGGGGGCTCCGTCCACCTCGCCAGCCTGGCGTCTCCTGCCCGCCCGGCCCCGGGGCCGTTCTCCCCTGCCGCCGCTCCCCCGGGACCCTCTCACTGCGAGGGGCGGCCCCGGCCGACACTTGCAACCAGTCTTACGAGCTGTGCCTGGGCGAGGCACTGGGCTGCCCCGCTGGTGCTGGCATCCAGAAGGTAGCGCCGGGCGGGGGCAGCGCCCCTCGCAGGGCTGCCGCAGCGGCTAGTGAGAGGTGACCCTCAGCAGTCTGGGAGTGACACCCAGGCCGCTCCACATCTTGGTCCTAGATCATAGAGGAGCCCCGTTGGCAGGGACCTCCAGTGTTTCTCCACCCGTGGGTCGCCACCCAAAAGCCGGGTGCAAGAATATGTGAGAGGGTGGGGAGCAAACTTAAAAAATGGATTGGCTGTTAAAAGAGAAAGAGGTGGGGAGCTGTGGGTCTTCCCTGGCAGAGGGGCTGCCCCCATGCCGCACATGCTAGGGGCAGCAGGTTGGGAGCAAAAGGCACTGCGTGGGGACTGGCCATTCATGGTTACGAATGGGTCCTGGTACACAAAAGGTTGAGAACCATTGATCTCATGAGCCCACCCTCTGCCCAAGGCAGGACTAGCCCTTTCCAGACTGTCCCATACAAATTGGGGCAAGATGCTTTTAATTTTACCAGGCCAAAGAGGGGATTCTCAGTGGGGGATACCGTGCGCCAGACTGGCATCTCGCTGAAGCCAGGGAGAGAGAAACACAAGTCTCAGGACAGCAAAACTTCCACGTTTCTAGCTGGAGTCTCTTCATTGAGTTTCTTAGTTGCTGTGGCTGCCTGCGTTTTCAACTGATGCTACTTCAGCAGTGTCTTGAGTCAGCCTGACAGCACATGTGCTTGTTTATGGTCTTTGGGAAACCCAGCGGTTTGGAGAGGGGTCTAGCTTTAGGCCCTGCTCCTGACTGAAAGGAAGGTGTAGCGTGGTGATGTAGGTGCAGGTGTGAGCTGGTAAGAGCTACTCTGTGTGATGAGCAAGCTGCTAGCCTGAGAAGCAGCTGCCCACAGGGAATGCTGGTGTGTGGCCTTTCTGCATGGATCTGCTGTTTGTTACACAGCTGTGGATTATTTCATTGTCATAATATCTTGTCCAGGAAGAGACCTCTTCAAGTTGGACAGGGTTTGGTTGCTTAGGCTGTGCAGGAGATGCTTGCCCTGTAATGCAGGGGTGGGGAATTCTTTCAGCTGGAGGGCTGCCTAATGAGTTTTTGTGAGCTGTCCAGGGACACGCACACATACCCATTTTAACATATTATAGATAAAAACATCATATAATAAAAAAATCAAACATTTACTGTAAAATATTTTAATTTTTTAATAAAAAGCATGTTTTGTCCTGATTTATGTTTGAGTGGCGTACATAGGGGTGATTGCATAATAGCTCAAATCAAAGTCTTACTCTTGTATATCGTGACATGTATGTGGGGGGTGGAGGTGAGTGTGTGTGTTGTAGGCTGCCTATGTGCTAGGTCCTGGGAGCCAGCTGTGGGTGGGGCAGAGTAAAGAGGGACAAGGGGTGCATGCAGCAGAGCTCACCCAGGCAGTGCAGATGTGGTTCCTCCCCCCAAATATGGCCTGCAGCTGCCCCTGCAGTGCTCTTCATGAAGCCAAGCCCCATCCTGTGCCTGCCAGATAGCACCATCCCAGCCCTGGCCTGTGCACACAGCAGCTTCTTTGTGCACCTGTCCAGATACTGCTTGGATCTCCCTGTCTCCAGCAGCTCTTGCTTTTCCTCCTCCTACACCTGCTACACCATGGAAACATGTGCCAGGGACTACATGCCCAGCCAGGTGGGCGAAGCTGCAGCCAGGCAGCTCCTGCCCCAGTGCATGGGCTCCAGGTCCAGCTCTGGCCGTCTTCCATCCACTCAGCTGCTCATTAGGGTTGTGCAAAATTTTGGCAGCCATTTCATTTTGGAGGTGTTTCAGCCCTTTTTGCCACCCGAAACACCGCATCCAAAATGAAACAGAAGGCTCTGAAACATCTCCGAAATGAAACCATCCAAAATGTTTTGGAAATATTTTGGATGTTTCAGAACTGGGCTTTCAGGAAAACAGAAACTAAGAAGCCGAGCACAGCTGGGGAGCTGTGGGAGAAGCCCCCATGGCTGCCCTGCCCATCCCCATCCCCTGCCCGGCCAGGCCTCTTGGCACTTTAATTAAATAAAAAAAAAAAAGCCTCGCACCCATTGGCTGTAGCAGGGGCTGTGAGGGTTCTGGGGCATCCTGGAAGAGCCCCCCCCATGCAGCCCCCACTTCCTGATGCCCCCCCGCTCGGTCCCAGCATCCCAGCACTTTAGAAAAAAGGAAAAAAAAAAGCCCCACACTCACCAGCTGCTCGAGTGGCGATTGGTGCCTCTGGGTACTCATGGCAGAGCCCTTCTGCACAGCTCAGTGCAGTGAGGGGCAGCAGAGATCAGCCCCCCCACCTGGCACCCATGTGGCAGCTGTTGCATTGTATGGGTGCAGTGTGGCTCGGCAGGGTGCTGCATGCTGTCTGGGAGCTGGGGTGGCTCTAGCAGTCACCCGGAGCCTGGCACTGCTCACTCAGTCCCAGTGGCCCCAGCTTCCAGACATGAGGCAGCTGCTGTGCAGGTACCAGGCGATCCTCGCTGCGCCCCACTGCCCTGCGCTGTGTGGGTGGGCTTTGCCATGAGCACCCAGAGGCCCCAATCGCTGCTACTACAACCAGTGAGTGCAGGGCTTTTTTTTTTTCCTTTTTTTTTTTTTTTTTTAAGTGCAGGGACTAAGCTGGGGCTGGGGCTGGGGCTGGGCAGGGCAGCCATGGGGGCCTCTCCCCGGCTGATCCAAATCTCTGAAACAGCATTGCAACTCTGCAACAGATTCAACCAAATCAAAACAGAGCAGTGATCTGAAACACCGAAATGAATCGCTGTCCTCCAAAACAGTTGAATTCAAAATTGAAACAAGACATAGCCGTTTCGCACAGCCCTACTAATCTTGCCAGGCAGCCAAGCAGGTGGAAGGTGGACAGGAGCTGGAGCTAGAGTCCTGCATACTGGGGCAGGAACCGCCCACCTATAGCTTCCTCCGCCTGGCTGGGCCTACAGTGCCCGGCACACATCCCCACAGCTTCCCTGTACTACCTGCTGCCCAGAGCAGTGCAGCAGGGGCAGGAGGAGGAAGAAGAGCAGCCACTGGATGTGGGGGAAGCCAAACAGTAGCCTCTCTGGTAAGCTGTGCGTGCTGGCTGGGGCCAGGGCTGGTGAGGTGCTGTGTATCGGTGTGGGCAGTGGTGTAGTGCAGTCTGCACCAGGTGGGGCTTGGCCCTATGTAGAATGCAGTGGGAGCATCCACAAGCTGGATCCAGTCAATTGGCAGGCGCCCACCCGCTGGCCAGCTCCAATCAGTTGGCAGGCTGGATTTGGTCTGCAGGCCATATTTTGCTCACCCCTGCTCTAATGCCAGAAAAATGCCACTAATAAGTTATTTTATAGATACCTCCAAAGTACTCTTTGTACCATTAGGTTGTGACTTATGGGCAGATGCAGTAAGGGAAATCCAAAAGCATACTGACTAATTCTGTCCTACTGAAGTGAATGGAGGAAATAATTCATTGGATTAATGTTGCCCTTTTTCTTCTTTCCCTTAGAAAGGTATGCATGCCTGGTACCAGGGTTTGGTAAAACTAAGATTCATGCAGCACGTGGCAGGAATAGGGTTTGTTGGTGAATAAAGTGTCAATAAGTCCCTCCTGCACCTGTGATCATGGGTCTCCCTGGGGGCTGATTTGGAAGTCCAAGGGCAGTTCTAAATATCACTGGCTGGATTGTTTTGTTCAGTGGTACACTCTTGCCTCATCTTACTCTAGAAGAATTTCTAGGGAGGGCTATGGTATAGAGTTGGCTATACCACCCTGTAATTTCATGGGGCTAATAACAGGCAGGTACTAGAATGGTACAAAGGGGAAGTTAACTCAGGTTAAGGCTTTGGTTTCAAAAGTATAAAAAACAAAGTAAAAAACAAAGTGCAATTTTACGGGGAGTGACACAAACTAGTGCAGAAAGATAACTACATGAAGCCTTTTGACAGAACATCTTTTTTTAAATTCTCCCCCATAAAGAGCACTTTTTTTTCTTGTAATCGAATGTGTTGTGTTAGAGCAGTAGCCACATTTTAGAATTTAGTGCAGTAATGTTTCACTGAAGTGACTTTTGCCATGTGGATTTAGTTTAGGATTTTTGAAGGATCTTAGGGAAGTCTGTATTTGACATGCATTTAAATATGAAAAGTCATGCTTGGTCATCAATTCCAGTTCTTGTGGAACTGAAGAGAAGAAATAGTGAGTTTATTGCTAGCAGCACTCTTTGTTTTACTTCTTTCAGGTCTGGAAGGAAACTTAGTTATTGATTGTTTTTTCACATGTTCTAATACAAACAGAGGGAGCATAACACTTGAATACTGTTTGAATTTGCCTTCCCAAAATACAGTCAATACTCCACTAACTTGATTCCAAAATGAATTCAGCTAAATTGAATTAAGATCACTTTAATTTTGAATAAATGTGTCTATATAGGGGGTTAATGCACTTTAATCCACTTTAAATTCACACTGTCGGTAATTTGAATGAACTTTCCTAAATGTGCCCTTGTAGAGTTTGCCAAGGGTTCTATGGTCTTTGCATGAATAAACTCACTGAAGGGCTTGCAGGATTGGGTCCTAAGTGTTGCTTAATATTAATAGAAATAGACTCTTCTAGGTACTTTTTCTTTTAAACTCATTATGAGAGTAAGAAATCCCCAAGAGACATTCATTTCCTTTTTACTTCAGCACCTTCTCTTAGAAATACAAAGTAAGACTAAAGTTTTTCCTCTTTCTCCTGCGCTTCTGCCCCTCTAAAGGTCTGACTTTCACAGGATGGGTGCTCTGCATTACTGAAATTCAGGGTCCTCTAAAACATTTCAAACTGAAAATGACAAAAATAATTAATGATTTCTCAAATGTTAGGCCTGTAGCTATAGAACTTTCTAGTCACAGTCCTACTCTTTTCTTTGCTCCAGATGGGCCATATTAATTGAAGCTGGCATAATAAGCATTTCAAGAGGACTTCTCCACATCATCTGTCTTCCCATCTATGTATGTGTGTGTGTAATATGTCAAAACAATAAAAATTAATGCACCTGTCCTAAGCATTTCTAAGACCCTCATCACCTTGGTGGATTTTAGGTGTCCTAAATTTATGCAACTCTATCCCAATGTATACCTATTCCCATGATTCCCTTCCCAGTTTCCTGTCAATTCAAGTCCCTGATAACAAAGAAGAAAATCCCTGAAAAAGCTCTTCTTCCTTCCTCTCCCCCTCCCCTTGCCAAACTAGCAGGTCACTGTTCTCATGTAATTAATAATAATTGGTAGAAGGGAGTCACAGAATTAACAGAAATAAGTGGAGGGACTATTTTTCTAGTCAGCTAAAGGAAAATCAGCCCCCAGTTTTTGTTGCTCTTATTTCTTTGAACTTTTTTTCACTAACTTTTTCCTACCGAATGACCTACCTGTCTAATTTTACCTTATTACAGGCCAAGTAGTTCAGCTAAGGCAGCTGTCCAAACCACTGAGCTACATCCTAGATCGAAATTCTCATTGTCCACTTTGTTTTGATGTTTGCTCTGTGCATCCTCACTCATTTTCATTTGAGAACAGAAAACTGCTGCGGCAAATTCTGCTAGAGCTATTCATGGGGGCAAGATGTGTCTGTGACTCATCTGGTGTAAACTAAACACTTTTTCAAGAAATTAATATTTGGAAGGAAAAGAAATGTTTCACTGAAAAGTCAAGTTGGGTTGAATGAAAATGTATATTGCTGTGTTTATTAGATGTGATATTAGATACCATTTACTGTCCTTAGGCTTCACTTATGAATCTCTGTCCCTGATTCCTCTAAATAGTAACAGTCACTCTTGCAAATGGAAAATGGATGGGAAAGAGAACAATTAGTTGTCTCATGGTTTGTTTAATTTTTGAGGCAATCACATGCAGCAATGAGTGACAAAAAAGGTACCTAGATATATGCAGCAGGTAAGTGTTCTGTGTTGCTTTAAATATCAATAAAAGGATACATGCATGATAGCTTGTTAAAAGAAAGTTTCTTTTTCTTTCTTTTTTTTGTTGACTGATTTGATTAGTGCTTGCAATTGGTTGTTCTTCATAGCCTGTGGTTTAGAGCTGTACTTCCATTGTCACTGTATGGGATCAAATGCCATTGTAGCTGGGTTAGGGGAAAGGAGTGCCACTTTCTTGTCACTTTTGGTTACTTGTTGAATTCTCCAAATTACATGTCAGCATCACTGATGTGCTGGAATTGAAATTCACTGATCAGGTAGCAGTGCCATTTTGATCACAAGCCCTTCTCCCAGCTATTCTTAAAGGACATAATATACTACCCGTTCAATCCATGACTAGGTATAGAGATAGTAAAGCATTAGATTTAAAAGTGCTTGCATACACATAGTATAACTTTGGGAGAAACTGCTTTCCTGGGGTGTGGGAGAAGTGAGTTCAGGCCCCTTCAAACTGGGGAGTGTGAGGATTTAAAAACTGACCTTCCACCTCTCAGGTGAATACCCTAACCATTTGCCTATTAGGTAAAATGAAACATAAATGCTCTCTTACCTCCAAAAGTTTTGTTCCTGTCTGGCTTTTGTGTGAGGCTCAATCTGGAAGGCATGCTCTGAGAACATCAAACTTGATGCTTACTTACACAGTCTGGTCTGACAGATAGTCTTATTAGGGCTTAGGTACTGAGTAGCTTAACAGCTGTAAGGATTTGGGCAATATTGAGCATATTCACTGGCAGAAATTAGTTGCTTAGAGGAGTTTAGGTATCTAACAAACTTAGGTGGCAGCTGAGTGAGGATTTTGAGGATCCCTGTGGCAAGGAGCTCATGGGTCCCTCCTTATATTCAGCTTTCCTAAGAAAATAGGGTTCCCTTTCTTGTCTTTTCTGGATGTAGACTTGTTGAGGGGCCCAGCTTTTCCTGTTATTACAGCTGTTCTTTTGTTCTCTATAATTCTGTTTGCTAGTAACTAAGGATGTGTGCTCTGTGAAACACCTTCTGCCCATCCCTCTGCCAAAGATGGGTATTGGATAAATGTTAGGGATGTGGGAAGCAGGCCCTATTCGATTTGGATTTGGCCCGAACTGGGGACAATGATTTGATTCGTTCATTTGGATTACTGTCCCTGATTTGATTTGGCTGAATTCGAATCTGAAGATTTGATGCTGATTCAGAGAATCAGGGATTCGGACACAGACACAACTTTAAAAGTTTTTTCTATGTTGCTTGAGGTAGCAGGCATGGCTCCTGATCGCTGCAATCCTGGGGCACATGGAGTGTCCCCCAGAAGAGTGGGAGGGCCCTCTATGTGGTTGGTGGCGATCCTGGAAGTGGACTGGAAGTACTTCCGGTCCACTTCTGGGTCTTCCAGGAAGCGTGGTGGGGGCCCACCCCCCAGCTCGGCCATTGGCCACAGGGGGACTCTGGGTGGTCCCCCAGACCCAGGAGGCACCAGTTGCTGATCTGAGAGGGTGCGGGGGGCCCCCCATGTGCTCCCCATCAGACCCGGAAGTGCTTCTGGTCCACTTCTGGGTCTGTTGCCAAGGCGCTGGAGAGCCCCCCATACTTCTGTGGGACACTGCATGCGCCCCAGCATTGCAGTATTCATGAGCTGCCTGCTACCTAGAGGTATGTAGAAAAAACATTTAAAGCTGTGCCTATGTCTGAATTGCCGAATCTTTCCAAATCTCTCTGAATTAATTTGGAGGGTTCCGATTTGATTTGGAGAGATTTAAAGGGTCCTCTGATTTGATTTGAATTTGGAGATTCAGCCAGTGAAATGGGCCGAATCTCCGCCACCCACCCTCCCCGTGTCCCCTGAACAAACTGCTCACAGCTCCATCCCACACCCCGCCCCACTCTGGCTGAGCAGTGCCTGCCCTGGCCCCACTCCTTCCCTCACTGCGGGGCTTTGATCACCCCCTTAAAAACAAGAAAAAAATATAAAGGGGTACATGAGCTGAAACTTTGAGACAGAAGGGGTACATTTGTTAAAAAAGGTTGAAAACCCCTGGCTTTTTATGTTTCATAAATATATCTCAAAGTACTTTATAAAGGAGGTCAATGTCATTATATCCCCATCTTAAAGACAGGGAAACTGAGGCATGAAATAGTAAAATTACTTGCTTGAGGTTTCCTGGTAAGGTAGTAGGGTTGCCAAGTGTATTTGAATCTATTTCAGGAGGTTTCAGAACATGACATAATGACATTAATGACTGATCTACTACTGGACTGAGTAGACTTTACATAAGAAAGGCTAATGCAGATTACTACTACATTTAAAAAACCCACTGGACTATTGTGTAAATTGGATTCAACATTTTAATATTTATGAATGCCCTATCATTTATCTCCTGGGTGACTCTCCACTGCCTCCTGGAGATTTATATCTAATTCCTGGAGACTTCAGGGCAATTAAACCTTACAAGGTAGTGGTAGAACTGGGAATAAAACCCCAAGTCTCCTGAGTCCCATTTCAGTGTTGTAGTCATTAGGCCACGCTGCCTCTTTTACAGCTCCAGCCTTTCAAAGCACCAATTACTACAACTATGTCCTGGGGCATCTAATACAAGGTACCATGACACCGGATCCATCCCCAACCAGGCACAGGGGAATCAGGAATCTAACCATAACTCTGAAATGATGGTTTTGCCATCTGCAGACCTTGCCAAGGGTTGTGCATCTTACATGATGCTTGTGTATTGCTATAGTTTTGAAGAATGGTACACATCCAACTAGGCTATATGACTGACCTGCTGTGGTGATGTTAAGTACAAAGAAGCTGCTAGAATACTTGCTGAGGATGCAAGCATGCAGTTTATCTGCTCCTCCTGCAGGGTCTAAATGGCAGGGAAAGAGCAGCCCTGAAAACCAGTGAGTAGCAGCAGAAGTCTCGGTAAGTAATGAAGTAGTATAGGGTGGGGGTGTTCATGTATGCACCAGTACTGGTCCTGGCTGCTCAGCTTCCAGGCAGTTATATACCTTCCAAGATGGGACCCAAGCACCCCACCTTTATCACACTAGATATCCTTTGCCAACCCAGCTGCCTCAGACATAACTCCACTCACCCATTCTCCAGATACTCTTGCCAGAGCTGGCAAGACCCCTTCACACATCCTACTCAGCCTCTGCTTGAAGCAGATGATATTGCCCTGAAATTAACATTTATTGTCCTACACAGGTTATTTGGAAAACATTTTGATTAAACTGTTTTACAGATTGCAGATTTTCTTGTCATGTCACTCTTGGAGCTGCACAAACTTGGCAGCTGTGTACTGATCTTTTTTTATGAGCTTAAAACAAAGCCACAGTTTAGGTTAGGAGTGTAAAACTTGTTCAGCCCCATGGGCTGGATGAGTGTCATTTGGCTCGTCTGCAGGCCAGACCAGGACTAACCCCAGTATAGCACCTGCAGTGCAAGGTCCAGCCTGCCTGTTGCAAGTAGCATGCGTTGGTCCCCATGGTGTGCAGGATGGACCCAGTGTTGTTAGCAGTATGGGGAAGCGGGGGGTACAGAGTGCTGCATGCAACCTGCACCCCAGGCCCCCTGTGCTGTGTGCAGTGCTGGGTCCAACCTGTGAATTGTGGGCAGTGCATGACCCATGCCAGTCCTGGGGCCAGCATGTGCTGCATCTAGCATGTAGGGCTGAACTGTCTATGTGTGCGCTGCGGGCAGTACAGGGAGCTGGCACACGGCATGCGCTCTATGCAGTATCCTACCAGCCCAGCCCAATGGGGCTGGTGCATGCGGTTAGTCTAGCAGCCCATGGTCCAGATCCAGCCCATGGGCCATATGTTTGACACCCCTGGTTTAGGTTAATCATGCCACAATTCCACACTAGTGTGGGGGAAGGAGTTAATCTAGGAGCAGGCAATTTTTTCAGGCGGAGGGCTGCTTGCCCAATTTTGGCAAGCTGTCGAGGGCTGCATGGGTAGCCCTGCCCCTTGACAGGTGCCCTGCCCACTGGTCACCATCTTGGGACCAGTGTCTCAGGGTCAGTGCCGGTGGGGCCCAGAGCAGGGTGGCAGGGGTCTGTGGAGCCGGGTTGGGCTGCACCAGCAGGGAGAGTGGGGAGCTGGCCCGGTTCCATAGAGCCCCTGCTGGCCCTGTACTCCTGCTGCCCTGCTCTGGGCCCCACTGGCGCTGGCCCCAGGATACTGGTGTGGGCTCCATGCACCTGCTCACAGTGCCACCCCAGCCCTGTGGTACAGGCCGGGGGCAGCGTGCAGCCCTGACACCCTGCTCCATGGCAGGTAACGAGCTGGTGTGGAGTATGGGAAAAAGCGGCCCCTCCCCTGTCCTGTGGCCGGTGCTCCCTGCTGCAGCTGTTTGCAGCCCACACAGGGCTGTCCTGAGCAGGCACAGGTGGGTGCCAGGGTGGAGAGGCAGCAGATGTTTGCAGCTGGCCCAGGTTCTGGGTAGCTGCTTACAGCTACAGAGCCTGGGCTGGGGGGCAGGGGCTTTGGGTGGAGGGCAAGGGGCAGCAGGGCAGGGCTGCAGCAGGGAGCAGTGGCCACAGGGCAGGGGAGGGGGCCGCTTTTCCCTGGGCTCCTTGTCTGCCCTTCCCCCGCTTTACCTGAGGTTCCCGTGCCGGGGCAGCCACATGGTCCCAGGCCAGAAGCCCCTGCTGGGGTTCCAGCGGGCTGGGCAGACCTTGCTGTTGTGGGAGACTGCTGGCCTTCCCCGGGGTCCTACTGCCCCTGCTGCCTGTCATTTTTGACAGGAACCAAAGACAGAGAAGTATTAATTTTCTAAATTTTTTACGGGCCCTGCGGGCTGGATATAATGGCCTTGTGGGCTGGATCCAGCCTGCGGGCTATATTTTGCCCACCCCTGGGTTAATCTCTTGCTCCTTATATTCCTCACTGTAACAGCATTACCCCAAGGAAAAATGCAAGTCCTCAGGAGGTGTAGGCCCTTTACAAATGGTCTATAAACTCTTCTACCAAGAAGCTTTTCTTTTTAGTCACTATTTTCTGCTCTTTGTTTGTTTCTGCATAGATGAGTAAACTCTGTTTTTTACTAAATTTCAATTATCCCTCCTGTGGTATGGCTAAAATTCCCAAGTAGTACAATTAATACAATTTAATTAGTATTTAAAACAAGTGTCCCCTACTGGCAGTGCTTTCATACTAATAACATATCAGTCAATAAATGTTGGTGAATTAAATACAAAGCTGACTTGCAGTGGAATTAAATATGTTTATTTGCCCTTTTTATTGCATTACAACATATAAAGGAGGCTTAAAAGGTTTTGTTCTTGTTCTTTACCTACTTCTAAACATTAGAAATTTAGGTCTTATCAATCTTGTTTTCTCTGGAGGACTACTGATGATTGATCTGGCTTTACAGTGTCAGTTGCTCCTTGGAAGTAAACTTGGTTATACAACCTTGGATGTTTTGGTGTGTAATTTATTTATTTACTTACAAAAAGTACAAGCATTCCTGTTGACTTTGAACAAAGACAGTAAGAAGCACACTGCTGCATCCAGTTTGGTAGCAAGGACATCCTATCTCACATTCTTGGTTGTTCTCATCCTGCCAGCATGCTATTTCTATTCCTGCAGAAGCAAAGGCTGAGAGGGGATTTGATAGCACCCTTTAACTACGTGAAGGGTGGTTCCAAAGAGGATGGGGCGAGACTGCTCTCAGTGGTGACAGATGAGAGAACAAGGAGCAATGGTCTCACATTGCAGCAAGGGAGGTTTAGGTTGAATATTAGGAAAAATTTTTTCACTAGGAGTGTGGTGAAGCACTGGAACCAGGTTACCTAGTGAGATGGTGGAAGCTCCATCCTCGGAGGTGTTTAAGGTCTGGTTCAACAAAGCCCTGGCTGGAATGATCTGGTTGGGGATGGTTTGAGCAGGGGGTTGGACTTAGATGACCTCCAGAGGTCCCTTCCAATCCTAATTTTTTATGTTTCTTTACCTTGTCTCCCTTGTTTTCTGATCTGGGAAACAACTTGAACCCAGAGCCTACTCAGTGCCTATGCCATAGTGGGATTGCCTGTCAAAGCCAGTCAGGCAGGGTCCATTTTAACCAAGGTTCACTGTCCACTAGTGCCAGTTCATTTCCCATTATTCATCCAGACAAAATGGGACTAATTTTTCCAGTGAAGTAACTCTTAATTTGATTCCCATCCACACAGACCTCCATTCAATTTGGTGTTATTTTAACTCAAGCTAGCTGGCCTGTCAATGACTCAGTGCTGCAAACTGTCAAGCTACTAACGTAATCACTTGGTAGAATGGACACAGGCTGGCCCTAGCCAAGTACTGTTGTTCTTCCAATGTTTTTACCATACTTTTCCCAGTGTATCAAGAAAGGACAGATACATTCTCCCACGGTTCACTGAGGAAGAATTTGTAGAATTGCTCAGCTTACTGTAGTGCAGACAATCATGGGATATGCTCCCAGAAGTTTTTGTGCCTTGCACAGCAGCGTTAAATGCTGTATTACAGCTCTTCTCACTCAAGCTGAGCTGACTCTAGCATACATAAATTGTGTTAATGCTACAGTGAAGATATATCCCTAGAATTCTGAACACATGTATCGGACTTTTAGGAGCATTTACCCCAGGTTCTGTACACACACAGTATGGATGCTGAAAAAATTCAGGTACCTGAGCTTTTGTTTGTATAGTCCTCTACCAACAGTCTGCTGTTTCCTGTATCTGTATGTTCCATCCCTTCTATTTTATATTCCAGAAGCTACTTCCTGTTTCTTTTTAAATGTGCTTGTTTAGCATTTAATTCTTCATGTCCATGAGGCTCTCGCAGTTCAAGTCTCTGCACATCTCAGCCCAGCTTGGCCAAACAACCAAGTTGCCCATCACTTAGTGCAGTGTTAGGTGGCTGGAGGAGAGAGCACTCTGTATTTTGGCTGACTGCTGGTGCATACATACAAGGATTGTGTTTTGGGGGAGACTCAGTAAAGAACATTCAGCTCAGTAAAAAATTCAGTAAAAAACATTCAGCTCCCCAGCTACATACATGTCTGTTCTGTCAGGAATCTGGCTGGGTTGTTGCCACTGTTCCAAGGTCACAGCTCATATAATGTTTAACATGGACAGACTGGAGAAAAGAGGAAATAGCAGTAGAAGAGGGAGAGTCCTGGGAGCAGCCTGCATAGCTAGTGACCCAGATTCATATAATGGAACTGGATTGGCTCATGGGGATTTTTGGTAAATTTTCCAAGGATCTGTTTGGGGATGGGCCTGGGAAACAGTCTGAAGAGGGAATGGTGCAAGAGCTAGAGATGATTCTGTACCTGGTAAGTGCTATTTGTGATTTGTATGGAGGAAATTGTATAACTAAAAAGGGATTTCCGGGTTACAACTGTCAAAATTATTATTATGGATGATACTACATGCATTGGGATGGCTTTAGCTTTTGGTTGAGGATGCAGCTATGATGCGTTCCTGGCAGTTCTTTCATTATTTCCCTTTAATTTACCCCCTCACCGGTATACTTCAAGTGGAAAAACATACTTAACCATTCACCTTACAATTCTTTTTTTTCTAACCAGCTTTGCAATCATTTTTTAAAAATATTGTAGGTTTAAAAAAAATCTGTGTACATATATTTGCAACTACAAAAAAAAAGGTGTAGTAACCTGGTTGTGTGGGAAAGATGAGTGGTGAAGTCCTTTGTGGAGTTTTGTTCTTGTGCCCACATGCTATGGGCACTTGGAGTAGTCAAAGATGATTATTAACACTAGCTGTGTATGTGTCTGTATGGGGGTACTGGGAAACTGCAGGAACTACAAATCACT
This sequence comes from Crocodylus porosus, assembly GCF_001723895.1. Lineage (NCBI taxonomy): Eukaryota > Metazoa > Chordata > Crocodylia > Crocodylidae > Crocodylus > Crocodylus porosus. The sequence continues at coordinate 62,098,925 of NW_017728931.1, forward strand.
GATGGTAGGTAGTAATTATTTCAAATCCACAGGTGGGTAAACCTGTCTGTTCTGGGGAGGTGGAGGTGGGGATGCAGAGTGAATCAGCTTTCCTGTTGGAAAACCTTTGCCTCATATAAGTATCTTGCTAAGTTTTGTCCACATTTCCCCTTGCTCCTGGCAGACAATGCTTGGGAGCTTTTAATGCAGTAGAAACTCTAGATAACCTGTGAAATTACTGGAAAGGACAAATTTCTAGTGGCGCTGTTGGTAGATTGCCAGTCTTCTCTACCCCTTATCATGCTGTGCAGTCACTAATTGACAAAAATCTCCTGTATGTCAGAAGAGGGTATTCCATTTGAACTCTGGAGAATTTGGGGTTTCTTCTATTTTAGGACTTTCCAAGCACCTCCTCACTGATGTAATGTTGTAACCAAGGCTGGGAGCAGGTCCCTAGTCTGATTGCGCTAAACCGGTGGTGCTCAACCTTCTGGCCCTATGGCCAAGATGAGTGGCATGGGGCCAGTCCATGGGCAGTATCCAGCATTGGGTTATTGCTCAAAGTCTATCTGCAGGTGTGGTTTGGTGTGCTGGTATGATCCAGCTATGCAGGGCTGTGTCATCTAGCCCACAGTGTTCTCCATGCTTGGTGCAGGGGGCTGGACCTGATGATCTTCCAAGGTCCCTTCCAGCCTTACAATCTATGAATCTATGGTGCTGGAAATTTGGCAGTGGCAGTTTTTAGGTTGTGACTTTGTCTAGATGCAGAACACAAAATGCAATGATTCTTTCCTTTTCCTAATGGAATTAAAAGTATTATGCGCTTTCATTCTCTGAGCAGACACTGTCACATCAGCTGTACCAGTACTGCCTTCAAAGATGCTTGGGAGGTGGACCCCTGGTTGGCATGGGGACAGGAAGAAGGTGCGACATGAAAGAGTCTGTGCTGTGGAATCTGGACTTCACTTAACCTTAGATAGAGAGTAATACAGTTGAGTGTTTTGTTTTGTTTTGCTTTGCTTGCATTGCACCTGCTATCAGTCTTTCACGTTGTACATTTGTAAGCATCATATAGCTGGGGACAGAAAGCTGGTATGCCAACAGTGGCTTTATTTAGGCTTCTAATAAAATGGCATGTGAAGAAAAGGCATCAATAAGAAATTGCATCCAGACCTTTTAATCACGTACCCATCAAAATCAATATTGGATAAATAATAAATGTATTTCCTGGTGGCAGAGTTGGTGATATGTGTACCAGAGCAGCGTGCACTGTTATACATGATAGATGTAAGACCTGCATGTCATGGTTTGATCTTGTTAAAGAAACCTGCTAAAAATGAACTGAAAGTGGTGTGAAGTGACTAGCAGTGTACTATACCAGGTTGGTGTCTCTCACTTGATGCACATGAGGCTATGGCATGGTGACCCTGGAACAGATAACTGACAAACTTGTACTCTGTGTCTACTAGGACTCCCCAAAGCCCATGGGTAATACCTGCTACATATGTATGGGCTGCTTGCTACTGTCTCATACATTTCTCTATAATGTTTTTCTCATAAATAAATAGTATCAAGCTTTGTGACAATTGCATGGTTTGTGGTCTGACTGTTCCTAAAAGAGGGAGCAAAATGGTCAGCTCCTGAACTGATAGGTGAACTGATGAACTGACATCAGACTCCTGAGATTGTCTGAATGAATTGTAGCAGACTGTTCTCCTAAAATCCAATCCTGGAGGGAAAGTAATACCACAGGCAATAGCTGAGATGTGAGTAGAGTGCCCTGGCAGAGACCATGAAGGGCCATAAATTCAATCAGCTGCAAAATGGTGATATTCCACATGAAAACAATATTCCTCCATTCATCAGCTGCAGCAGTCTGCAGTGCAAGAATGTGGATGCTCACGGCATCCTTTATTTCCTTTTTCAGTCTGCCTGAGTTGAAACATACATTTTCTGCATGCATTTACTGGGCCTACTAACCCCTCTGTTTAAAAGCTCCTAACTTTTAATTTTGCAGGTATGGCCTGTTGCACCATCCCACAGTAATGACACATGGCATTGGGTATGCTGGCTCCAAAGGGTTTGTAGACAGAGCTACCTTGCCTAATGGATGCTTCACCATATTGATACTGCTAACTGTAGTTAAGCCTTCTTTTGTTAGGTCCTCTGAGGTTAGAGTACAGTTATATTATTTTTGTTTAGAGGAAGGATAACAGGGTCCCTGAAAAAAGCTGCATGGACACACAGGAGGGTCCCTCCGGATGAATGACCATTTCCTCATCAACCTGGTGTCCTGCTTTTTCCCCATACTAGTGTTCCCACACCAGTGTTCATGAATAGCTCCATGGTCAACTAAAGCAGAACGAGGTGGCTGACATTCACTTGTTTATTTTGGCAGGCAAACTATGGCAGGCCAGTGATCCCTGTGCAATTTAAGAAGCTTAATTATCTGGAAAAAGGACACAGGTTTGTCTCAACTTAGATGGCCTATTGTGTTAGTGTGGTAAGGCTCTCCAATCTCTTTAGCCATTGGCATACAAATGATGTAGCCAGCATTATATCTGGCTACCTATGACCGTATAGCCATTTACAGCTGGATTGAGCAAAGCTCTTAACTCTCTTTTGAAACATGTCAGCACACTATTCAGTATCCTGCTACAGTTTCCTCTCCATTCTTTGAAAGCTTAATATTATTTTAGGCACATCAGTTATGCCTACTATTCAGGGGCAACTTGGCTGTAGGCAGGAGTCTGCTATCCGCCCCGTCTTTGCCTCAGGACTCACCTGCCACTACTAAGGAGATGGAAAAGATAAGATGTTAATCCCTGAAGGGGGAGAAGCACCAGACCACCCAGGTGATTGATTTCACCCAGTGCCTATTTTATTGAATTAGTTAAAATGTAGAAGCCCACACTAATTATCTTATAAATGCGGGAGCAGCTGGGTTGTCACTTTGTTGATTGCAGTTTCCTTGCTGCTCCTGAGCTGGTCACGGAGGTCTCTGTGGTGTTCCAGCCATGAGCTAGTTGTCCCTGGGACTTGTTCTTTGGGGTTATGCCCCTTTTTCCGCCCCAGAACCTTGCCAGTTGGCTGCTGGCCCTTGTCTCCAAGAGGAGTCCCCTTTGCCGCTCCTTCCTGACCATGGCTGTTCCCTCACCGCTTCTCTCGTGTGCTGAGCATTCCTGGGGATTGTTCTCTGGGGGACTGAGTTCCCTACCTCTCCGAAATCCTGCCAGCTGGCCACCAGCCACTATCCCTTTGGTAAGTATTGCTTCGTCTCACCAGTCTGGGATCCGTTCCACATGTTCCCATTCGTGACGTCTTCTGTGTCTTGCTGGATTCGCAGTTACTGCTCTTCTTCTCTCCTGTGCTCTGAGAGCAACCGTTTGATCCCTAGCCCTGCCTTTTATGTATGGTGGTGGCCATTATCCTCCTAATATTCTTCTGATGTGTCAATCTCCCCCTTGCTGAGCCCCTGCTTCCCTATTCACCCATGCCTAGCGTTTCCCTCAGTAACAGGGCTTCTGCCTGAGCCCCCTGTTACATTGGCAACCAACAGCCGCAGGTACCTCACAAATACCCCCTGACATGGCAGGACCTATTACCTTTGTCACTGCAAAACTGCACTTATATCAGTCTGTGGTAGCAAGCTTCCAGAGGGCAAGAGCTATGCACTTCTGGCCTTTGTTATTTCTCTGTTAGGGCAGGCTCTTCAGACAGTTGTTTCCTTACATGGATTTGGCTAACAGGCACTGATATGCAAAAGAGCCAGGACATAGATCAGTGTAGGAACGTGCTTTGTCATCACTTCTAGGTTTACTTTTTCTGTGGAAAGTTTCATATTAAATACTTTTATACTGACTAGCAATGACATGCATTTAATTAATGCCTATGCCTGAACAATACATGTAGATAACAATTTATGTAAAAAATAAACACATTCAAAATAGAGGGTATTTAATATTTTTTTAAGCAAGTAATTCAGAATGTTCCAGCAAACTCCTGTTTTGACCACAGACTGTGCTAAATGAGTGTGTAATTCTTTCCTTCAAAATAGAATCTGTTGGCTGGCTTGTTTGGTTTACATAGTAATGCTAATATTTGCAGTATCTATTGAATGCAGATTTCCTTTACAACTGTGCTTATAATCTATGCTGTCAAGGGGAGTAATTGCCTATGAATCAGACAAGGAAATTTACAACTATGCTAACACCTTTCATTATAAATTTGCTAAAATGAAATATTAGTTATCTGTCAAAGAGCATGCAACAGATTAGGGAGCTAGAGAAAGGACTATAAACAAAAATACTGTGTGGTAGGGGAGAGATTTTCAAAGGCATGAAAGGGAGATGGGTATCAATTCCCATTGACATGCAGTGATAAACAAGTGCTGAACATCTGCTGATTCAAAATTCTCCATAGGTATTCATAGAACTTAAATGAATGTAGAGTCTTTTTTGAGGCTCTGATTAATTGGATGACAGGGAGCAGGTGCTAGACTAGTGGTTCTCAGCCTTTGTAGAGTCAGGACACCCCTCTCTAACTTTTTTGAATACAGCAGCACCCCGATTGAGAACCACTGTTTTGCTGCCTCGGTTTACCTCAGTGGTTCTCAAAAGGTACTGCCAGTGCCAGGTAAAACTGCTCCATGAGCTTCATGCACAGGCAGAATTTGAAGGACTCTAACGCATGCAAGCTGTCCTCCCTTATTAGGGTTCTTTGATAAACCTAAAGCAGGCAGGAGAGCTGGCTTGAATTACAGCCTTTTCTGATCTGACACTGCACAGTATCTCCTGAAAACAGAGGTGTTTGGGGCAGGTGGAACAGTCATGAACATGGAAATTGAGCTGCCTTTTCACTTTTTTAGATATGGTCAGATTACCCTCCTGGGTCCCATGTCCGCAGTCTCAGTTTTCCACTCTTGACTCCCCCAAGAATATAGGCACATCACCATCGTAGGCAATCCCTTGAAGTTGAAGATGGCATCTGAGGATGACCTCAATGAGGTGCTTATCCCATGTCTGCAGTCTCAGTTTCCCATTCTTGACTCCTCCAAGAATGTAGGCATATTCTTATGGATCAAGTAACATTTCCTCCTTGAGGTCTGATTTAAAAAACCACAATAGAAAGCTATAGGGGGGAAATGGTATCAAATGTCAGTGCCTGTGGCCAATATTTAAGCCAAATTTCTGACTGTGTTTGTGTTACCTCCTGAATATAATAAAATATATATGTATATTTGAAGTGTGAGATATCTATCTATCTATCTATCTATCTATCTAATCTATGATTTAACATGACCCTTTGAAAGAGAGGGTCATCTTAAATCAAAAGCAGAAAAATAACCCTTCCACAGCTTAAATTAATACCCAGTGTCAGTTCATCTGGGTGCAAGTGTAGAGTTTGATTTGGCACTGTTAAGTAGGTTAGCTTCCCTGATACTGATAATGGTTTATGCTTTCTTTGGAATATTGGTAATCATAGAATCAGTAGACCAGAAGGGACCTGGAAGATCTTCAAATCCAGTCCCTTGCCATAGGCAGGAGGTTAATGAGCTCAAACTAGCTCAATGAGGTACTTATCTAGCCTCCTCTTAAACATCTCCAAGGATGGCGACTGCACCACCTGTGCCAGAAGTGTGTTTCGAATTTTGGTTACCCTTACAGAGAAGAAGTTCTTTCTTATGTACAGTCTAAATAATAGATATTTGATCTTAAATTTTGCTGCACAGAAATCTTTCACAGCTAACCTCATTAACAGAAGATATTGCTTGATGTCTGCCCTTTTGGCTTAAATATTGATCTAGCTTGACAGTTGTCTCATTGTATGAATATAAGTTCAATAATGCCAGAAATGGATAAAAAATATGGTTTCTGCAACATTAATCATGCATATAAAATACCTTAGCACTATTATGTTGTAGAGCTTTTCATCTTCCAAATGGCTTACAAGCATTAACTAATTCTCCAAATACATCTGTTCAGCATTACAGATGAACATTATCACTGTATTTTGCAGATGAGGAGGGTGAGGCAATGGTGCCTTGGCTAAAGCCACAGACAGAACCAGTGCTGGGACTAGTAGTTCTTAGTTTCCAGCTGAGATGATTAAAGCACATCTTTGTATGGCCATGATTTAGGAAAACACCTAATCAGGTAAGCATGTTCTAAATAAGGGTGTGTTTCTGAATCAGGGCCTCTGAAACTGGTGTATCCTTGGAATAATATATTTTAAATGCAGCAAGCATGAGGTTACTGACCTTCTTATACATCAGTTTTCCCCTCTTTTGAAAAGTCATGATCTTGAAAAGTGCTGAATACAACTTACAGTAAGCATCATCAGCTCCTCATTTTTTAGGGTTATCCCCTAAAGATAGATTTATAGTTCAGAGAGCTACAAGAATGTACTCAGATAAGGTGAATGTGCTATTTAATTTCTTTTGTCTTTACCTTCCTGGTTCTGAGAAAAGACAGATCAGCAAATGGTTTTGAACAACTTCTGTTCTGACACTGTACAATGGAAACTGATTCACTGCATTACAATTTCCCAAAGATTCCTGTAAAATATTGAAATTTAGCTCTACTAAATACATTGTATTATGAGCGTCTTGCTTGTGATGCAAAGCTAAGACAAGAGAAACAGACTGTCTAGAACAATAGAAAAAAAGGTGTGGAAAGGACTGCAGGAGATCATCTTGTCCAAGCTTCTGCTCAAAGTAGGATCATCCCTGTAAAATCATCCTTGACCAACGCTTGTCTAACTTACTGTCGAAAACTTCCAAGGATGGAGATTCCACAGCCTCTCAAGGTAATCTGTACCAATGCTTATCGACCCCTCAGGTTAGAAAGTTCTCCGATATCCAACTTAAATTTCTCTTGGTGCAATTTAAGACCACTACTAATTGTCTTGTCCTCTGTATCCACAAAGTATAGTTGATCACAGAGGATGCTCAACCTCAGATCTAGCCAGCAGAGCCATGTCATTTTGCCTATAGGACTACCCCAGGGTCCAGAAATTTGGCAGCAGGGGAACACTGGAAGTGTTAATTGCCACACTCCTGTTGTCAAATTTCTGGAGCTGTGGGGAGCCCCACAGGCTGGGTAACTTGGCCCTGTGTGGCAGATCAGGGCATTGTACAGCCAGTGGGTGGGGCTGGGCTGGTGCATGGACCAACCCTGCACCGTTCATCTGGCCTGGGGGACCAGAAGGTTGGGTGCTACTAGTTAAGGTTACCATATTTCTAGTTTCAAAAAAGAGGACAGCTGTTGCAGGGGGGTTGGGGGAGTAATATGATTGTGGGGAGGGGCGGTGATATGACCGTGCCCTGCCCCTCGCTCCCAAGCTATAGCATCCTGAGCTCTGCTGCTGCCCCTCACTCCTAACCCACATTACCCCACCCCTCAGACTATGCTGGTGCCCCTCACTCCAATCTGCAGCCCCCTGGCACTCCCTGTACCCTGCACTCCCACACCACAGTCTGCTGCCCTTCCTGGTGCCCCTTACTCCCAAGCCACAGCACCCCTTCCAGCCCTGCTGGTGCCCTTCACTCTCAAGCTACAGCTCCTTGCTCCCCCCAGCTCTGCAGCATCTCCTGGCAGCCCTGCCCTTGCAAACAGAGGCACTGGCCCCAGTGCCTGTGGCTCAGCCATGCAGCTCCCTGCTACCCCTGAAGGCCCCTCTGCTCCCTTCCTCCACTGGAGGGGCAGGTGCCCCCCCCCATAGCCCCAGTGCCTGGACAGCTTCCCCCAGCACCAGCAGGCACCCACCCTTCTCACAAAGCCATCCCCTTCATTCACCCATGACGCTGCCCCCCCAACACTCCCCAAGCCCTGGCCCCCCATCTTCTGACCCCCTTAGACTTACATATATCTAGCTGGGGCTTCTCCCATCACCCTGCCTGGCTGCATGCTGGCCACATGCATGTGCAGATGTATGTGATGCTCCCTGCCTTTAGTAACTCTCCCCCTGCTCTCCCCAGGCCCAAGCAGCAAGTTGCTAGGGCAACCTGAAAAGTGACAGGAAAAGCTTTGATGCTGAGCAGAGCAAAATCATGGACATTTGTTGACATTTTAAAAAAAACACCTGGATGGAGATGGGAGGACCCAAAAAAAAGACATGTCGGGGAAAACCTGGATGTATGGTAACGCCGCTACTAGTCTATAACTACCTTTGGGTATGTTAAGACCTGTTCTCAAGTCCTTAGTCTCGTCATGTCCAAATTAAATAATCCCAGTTCTTTCTAAATTATTTCTGTTCCTTCTGAAATGTAAACATTGGAACACATTTTATTTGTTGGTAGTAGCAGCTTTTTCTACTAATGGTTGATAGAAAATTGTAAATAGTCTCTAAACTCACTATGTTGGCTACTAAGGACCAACTCTCAGAATTATCATAAATTCTAGTTTATTGTATGGGATGTGAAGTTACCAATAAAATCATAAATGCAAACTTTGAGTTATGGTCACCTTAGCACATAAACACACACACTCACCCATTCAAAGCCATGTCATTCAAACCCATGTAGTATAGTGTATAGTAGCTGCTGTAGTGATTGTGAGAGCACTGGTGTTAGTATGTCTACCTATCCAAGGCCCTGGAGTCTGCTTCTTTCAAGGCTATGTCTTCTCCAGAAGGGGGTCGCCTGCTTGTCCTTCTGTCTCGGTAGGTCAGGTGCTGGATGAGAGGGTGCCATTGAGGGTCATTCTTCACTGCCTTTTATCCCTTTCTGGCAGACTTGTGTGATCCCCCAGCATCATTTTGGCTGCCCAATCCAGAGGTTGCTGTTCCATATGGGTCTTGAGTAGTGCCTGACAGCTGTTAGTCACAGGGTCTTGGCTGCTAGTAGTGCAGTTTTGGGGAGTCAGTTTGTGATTTTGATTAATTAGCAATGGTATTGTTAAGGGTTGTTGGAATAGTCAGTAGGGTGGATGCTCAGTCCCAGAAATCAGTTCCTTGGCTTGATTAGCCTAAAATGGCTTGTAGAGTAGTTTTGTAATGGTAAGTTCCTCTGGCTAGGCTACTGTCATTTAATTACCTACTGCTCATCATACACTTGCCTTCACTCAAGGGGGACCAGCCCAACTTAGCAGATTTTATCACTTTACAGTTACAATTTCAATGCAGTTTTCAACAATTTTCAACAATGGTCCAGGGTATAATGTCATTCTTCAGGGAGTACATTCCTTAAGGGTTTAAAAGTATAAAATACAAAATGCCATGGTAAAGATGAGATAGATGAAATATAAAAATGCACTGTGGTAAATATATAAAAATGCAATGTGAGGTAGTGAGGATCAAAGGCTACTGGGGACAGTAAGGGAGTTAGATTAACACCAGGATACATTTACAGTCTTTGAAGTGGATATTTTAGTTCTTTTGTTTTCTTTAGTGACACTGAGCTGAATTGATATGTAGATGTAGTTTCTAGGTTTCTCCTATAGTAAGCCACTTCAGCTTTCTGGTTTGCTCTGAGCCTTGCCACACCCATACAATGAGTGTGCTAGGTCTTTGCCAGTATTTAGAAGGAAAAAGAAATACACAAAATGGGAGTGGAGGGGTGCAGGCAAGAAGGGGCTTCTGTTATATCAAAGTCCGGAAGGGAAATGTAGAAAGGGGGCTTTCTGCTACAACTGTATGTTGCAAATCCAGAGATTTAGCCAGAATAATATCTTTAATTCTTGTAAGAGAAATGTTTACATTTAAGGCAGGGCTAGAAATAGAGCCATCAGCTCTACTTGCTGATCAAAGTTAATAGTTTCTGAATCCTGAGGTCTCTGTGGAACTGTTAGCTTACAGTCATTATTAATGTCATTGTCCACCATTTTAACTCCACCAAAAGTTTGTCTCTCTAAAGTATGGCAGTTTGTCTCAGTTGGTCCTATTTCTGAGGTCTTGTCCTTGAAAGCAATGACTATCAAGGCAAGCAGGACTGTGAGGCCAGTGATTAAATTTGCTTGCTCACAGAAGCTAATCTTCTGAAGTTCCACCTATGAGTAAGTGCTTTCTTCATCCTCCATAGCTAAAGCATAAAGCATTTTGTGATAACCTCTTACCTTAGTGATTACAACCTGCAACCTCTCAGGCCTCCTTGTTATTTGCCTCTTGTTCCTATAAGTGGATTAATGCATGAGTCAGCAGGGCCCAGGCCCAGGGGCCCCTGCCAATCGGGGGACATGCTTGTGGCTCGCTTCTCATCGGCAGGGAAGCAAAAGCCACAGTTTTTGCTTCCTTGCTGGTGGGCAGCAAGCAGCTGCCCTGGGTACCCAGGGTCACCAGGGCCCCTCAGCCAACCCCAGCAGTGGGGAGACAAAAACAGCACAAAGTTTAAAACCATGGCTTTTGGTTCCCTGCTGAGGAGTGAGCCGCAAGCGCGGCCCCTCCACCAGTCAGCAGAGGGGGAGCCAGGGGAACCTGTGTAATTAAAGGTGCTGCCATGCATGAGACCAGGAGCACAGCCAATCAGCCAGCTCCCTGCAGGTAAGTCTGTTGGGGGGAAAGGGGCATAGTGGGGTGCAGATCAAGGTCCCCATGGTGAGGGAGGGAGTGGGGTTGGGCCAGGGACAGGTGCTGCCCAACAAGGGCGGTGAATGTAACCCTGGGAGTAGGAGTGGGATGGAGCCATGGGTGGCTTGTCCACAGGATGCCAGCAGGGTTAGGGAAAGGGGGCAGCTCCCTGCTGACACATGCAGCCCCATGGGAGGCATGGGGGACATGTTCCCCCCTGGACCTGTGCACAGGAAGAGGATGGGCTACTTGCTCTGGGCTTAAGGCCCAGGGCTGCTCCAGCCTCTTCTCAGCAGGGGCTCTGGGCCTGGTCTGGGCTCAGGCTGGGCTCATCTGCACAGGGCGGGTGGTGGTGGTGCTGAGAGGGGTGATTATATGGGGGCTATGGGGAATTTTGGGGTGGCTATAGCCCCCAAACCTCCCCTAGTGCTACCCCTGCTTGGGGCACTCCATGTGGGGCTCCTGAGGAAAATGCAGCAGAGTGGAGTACCCCTCGCATTAGCAGGGGTGGTGCTTGTGGGGCCATAGCCACCCTAAAATTCTCTGTAGCCCTCCTATAGCCACCCCTCTCAATGCTCTTGTTACTTACTGTGCTCCCGCCCAGCCCTGGCCCAGCCCCACCACCAGGAAGAGGCTGGTGCAGCTCCTGGCCCCAAGCCCAGAGAAGGCAGCCTGCCCTTACCCTGTGCACAAATCTGGCAGGGTATGTGACCCTTACGCCTCTCCTAGGTGTGTGCACAGCAGCAGGGAGCTGCCCCCCTCTCCCTATGCCTGAAGAAGGCTGCTTGTGCCCGAAAGCTTGCAAAGAACTTTTTTCCAACTACTCAGTTTGTCTAATAAAATATATCATTATTTACGGGAACTTGCTGACAGTAAATAACTAAGTCTTACTACTGCCCTTGTAGTGATTTAGGGCT
>NW_017728931.1:62111212-62125027 GCF_001723895.1 Crocodylus porosus
AACTTGGCCCTGTGTGGCAGATCAGGGCATTGTGCAGCCAGTGGGTGGGGCTGGGCTGGTGCATGGACCAACCCTGCACCGTTCATCTGGCCTGGGGGACCAGAAGGTTGGGTGCTACTAGTTAAGGTTACCATATTTCCAGTTTCAAAAAAGAGGACAGCTGTTGCAGGGGGGTTGGGGGAGTAATATGATTGTGGGGAGGGGCGGTGATATGACCGTGCCCTGCCCCTCGCTCCCAAGCTATAGCATCCTGAGCTCTGCTGCTGCCCCTCACTCCTAACCCACATTACCCCACCCCTCAGACTATGCTGGTGCCCCTCACTCCAATCTGCAGCCCCCTGGCACTCCCTGTACCCTGCACTCCCACACCACAGTCTGCTGCCCTTCCTGGTGCCCCTTACTCCCAAGCCACAGCACCCCTTCCAGCCCTGCTGGTGCCCTTCACTCTCAAGCTACAGCTCCTTGCTCCCCCCAGCTCTGCAGCATCTCCTGGCAGCCCTGCCCTTGCAAACAGAGGCACTGGCCCCAGTGCCTGTGGCTCAGCCATGCAGCTCCCTGCTACCCCTGAAGGCCCCTCTGCTCCCTTCCTCCACTGGAGGGGCAGGTGCCCCCCCCCATAGCCCCAGTGCCTGGACAGCTTCCCCCAGCACCAGCAGGCACCCACCCTTCTCACAAAGCCATCCCCTTCATTCACCCATGACGCTGCCCCCCCAACACTCCCCAAGCCCTGGCCCCCCATCTTCTGACCCCCTTAGACTTACATATATCTAGCTGGGGCTTCTCCCATCACCCTGCCTGGCTGCATGCTGGCCACATGCATGTGCAGATGTATGTGATGCTCCCTGCCTTTAGTAACTCTCCCCCTGCTCTCCCCAGGCCCAAGCAGCAAGTTGCTAGGGCAACCTGAAAAGTGACAGGAAAAGCTTTGATGCTGAGCAGAGCAAAATCATGGACATTTGTTGACATTTTAAAAAAAACACCTGGATGGAGATGGGAGGACCCAAAAAAAAGACATGTCGGGGAAAACCTGGATGTATGGTAACGCCGCTACTAGTCTATAACTACCTTTGGGTATGTTAAGACCTGTTCTCAAGTCCTTAGTCTCGTCATGTCCAAATTAAATAATCCCAGTTCTTTCTAAATTATTTCTGTTCCTTCTGAAATGTAAACATTGGAACACATTTTATTTGTTGGTAGTAGCAGCTTTTTCTACTAATGGTTGATAGAAAATTGTAAATAGTCTCTAAACTCACTATGTTGGCTACTAAGGACCAACTCTCAGAATTATCATAAATTCTAGTTTATTGTATGGGATGTGAAGTTACCAATAAAATCATAAATGCAAACTTTGAGTTATGGTCACCTTAGCACATAAACACACACACTCACCCATTCAAAGCCATGTCATTCAAACCCATGTAGTATAGTGTATAGTAGCTGCTGTAGTGATTGTGAGAGCACTGGTGTTAGTATGTCTACCTATCCAAGGCCCTGGAGTCTGCTTCTTTCAAGGCTATGTCTTCTCCAGAAGGGGGTCGCCTGCTTGTCCTTCTGTCTCGGTAGGTCAGGTGCTGGATGAGAGGGTGCCATTGAGGGTCATTCTTCACTGCCTTTTATCCCTTTCTGGCAGACTTGTGTGATCCCCCAGCATCATTTTGGCTGCCCAATCCAGAGGTTGCTGTTCCATATGGGTCTTGAGTAGTGCCTGACAGCTGTTAGTCACAGGGTCTTGGCTGCTAGTAGTGCAGTTTTGGGGAGTCAGTTTGTGATTTTGATTAATTAGCAATGGTATTGTTAAGGGTTGTTGGAATAGTCAGTAGGGTGGATGCTCAGTCCCAGAAATCAGTTCCTTGGCTTGATTAGCCTAAAATGGCTTGTAGAGTAGTTTTGTAATGGTAAGTTCCTCTGGCTAGGCTACTGTCATTTAATTACCTACTGCTCATCATACACTTGCCTTCACTCAAGGGGGACCAGCCCAACTTAGCAGATTTTATCACTTTACAGTTACAATTTCAATGCAGTTTTCAACAATTTTCAACAATGGTCCAGGGTATAATGTCATTCTTCAGGGAGTACATTCCTTAAGGGTTTAAAAGTATAAAATACAAAATGCCATGGTAAAGATGAGATAGATGAAATATAAAAATGCACTGTGGTAAATATATAAAAATGCAATGTGAGGTAGTGAGGATCAAAGGCTACTGGGGACAGTAAGGGAGTTAGATTAACACCAGGATACATTTACAGTCTTTGAAGTGGATATTTTAGTTCTTTTGTTTTCTTTAGTGACACTGAGCTGAATTGATATGTAGATGTAGTTTCTAGGTTTCTCCTATAGTAAGCCACTTCAGCTTTCTGGTTTGCTCTGAGCCTTGCCACACCCATACAATGAGTGTGCTAGGTCTTTGCCAGTATTTAGAAGGAAAAAGAAATACACAAAATGGGAGTGGAGGGGTGCAGGCAAGAAGGGGCTTCTGTTATATCAAAGTCCGGAAGGGAAATGTAGAAAGGGGGCTTTCTGCTACAACTGTATGTTGCAAATCCAGAGATTTAGCCAGAATAATATCTTTAATTCTTGTAAGAGAAATGTTTACATTTAAGGCAGGGCTAGAAATAGAGCCATCAGCTCTACTTGCTGATCAAAGTTAATAGTTTCTGAATCCTGAGGTCTCTGTGGAACTGTTAGCTTACAGTCATTATTAATGTCATTGTCCACCATTTTAACTCCACCAAAAGTTTGTCTCTCTAAAGTATGGCAGTTTGTCTCAGTTGGTCCTATTTCTGAGGTCTTGTCCTTGAAAGCAATGACTATCAAGGCAAGCAGGACTGTGAGGCCAGTGATTAAATTTGCTTGCTCACAGAAGCTAATCTTCTGAAGTTCCACCTATGAGTAAGTGCTTTCTTCATCCTCCATAGCTAAAGCATAAAGCATTTTGTGATAACCTCTTACCTTAGTGATTACAACCTGCAACCTCTCAGGCCTCCTTGTTATTTGCCTCTTGTTCCTATAAGTGGATTAATGCATGAGTCAGCAGGGCCCAGGCCCAGGGGCCCCTGCCAATCGGGGGACATGCTTGTGGCTCGCTTCTCATCGGCAGGGAAGCAAAAGCCACAGTTTTTGCTTCCTTGCTGGTGGGCAGCAAGCAGCTGCCCTGGGTACCCAGGGTCACCAGGGCCCCTCAGCCAACCCCAGCAGTGGGGAGACAAAAACAGCACAAAGTTTAAAACCATGGCTTTTGGTTCCCTGCTGAGGAGTGAGCCGCAAGCGCGGCCCCTCCACCAGTCAGCAGAGGGGGAGCCAGGGGAACCTGTGTAATTAAAGGTGCTGCCATGCATGAGACCAGGAGCACAGCCAATCAGCCAGCTCCCTGCAGGTAAGTCTGTTGGGGGGAAAGGGGCATAGTGGGGTGCAGATCAAGGTCCCCATGGTGAGGGAGGGAGTGGGGTTGGGCCAGGGACAGGTGCTGCCCAACAAGGGCGGTGAATGTAACCCTGGGAGTAGGAGTGGGATGGAGCCATGGGTGGCTTGTCCACAGGATGCCAGCAGGGTTAGGGAAAGGGGGCAGCTCCCTGCTGACACATGCAGCCCCATGGGAGGCATGGGGGACATGTTCCCCCCTGGACCTGTGCACAGGAAGAGGATGGGCTACTTGCTCTGGGCTTAAGGCCCAGGGCTGCTCCAGCCTCTTCTCAGCAGGGGCTCTGGGCCTGGTCTGGGCTCAGGCTGGGCTCATCTGCACAGGGCGGGTGGTGGTGGTGCTGAGAGGGGTGATTATATGGGGGCTATGGGGAATTTTGGGGTGGCTATAGCCCCCAAACCTCCCCTAGTGCTACCCCTGCTTGGGGCACTCCATGTGGGGCTCCTGAGGAAAATGCAGCAGAGTGGAGTACCCCTCGCATTAGCAGGGGTGGTGCTTGTGGGGCCATAGCCACCCTAAAATTCTCTGTAGCCCTCCTATAGCCACCCCTCTCAATGCTCTTGTTACTTACTGTGCTCCCGCCCAGCCCTGGCCCAGCCCCACCACCAGGAAGAGGCTGGTGCAGCTCCTGGCCCCAAGCCCAGAGAAGGCAGCCTGCCCTTACCCTGTGCACAAATCTGGCAGGGTATGTGACCCTTACGCCTCTCCTAGGTGTGTGCACAGCAGCAGGGAGCTGCCCCCCTCTCCCTATGCCTGAAGAAGGCTGCTTGTGCCCGAAAGCTTGCAAAGAACTTTTTTCCAACTACTCAGTTTGTCTAATAAAATATATCATTATTTACGGGAACTTGCTGACAGTAAATAACTAAGTCTTACTACTGCCCTTGTAGTGATTTAGGGCTAAGCCGTTGGTGCTGACCTGTCACAGCACAATGTTCCTGCTGCCTCACCTAGATTGTCTCCCAGGATCCTGTTTCCACATTTCTTGGACACTCTTATGATTCCAGGAGGACTTAGTCCAAGTCAGTGGTTTTCAACCTTTTTTCATTTGTGGGCTGCTAAAAAATTTTGAATCGCGATGTGGACCGTTTTGGAAATTCTGATTGGAGGCGCAGACGTCTTTGAATTGTAAGTGTGGTGTATTCACGTATATTTGATTGATCAGAGTAATCTTTTATATACCCGCTAGACATGGTCTGTGGATCACAGGTTGAAAACCACTGGTTTATGTCATACAGTTGGCCATATTGGATTGACATGAGCTGGCAGCTTCTCTGATTTCTACTAAAGGTGCACCGATACATCGGTCCAATATCAGATTGGCACCAATATAAAGAAAATTGTCTGTATCGGAAATTGGCCTGATATGGCCAATAATTTGGCTGATAAATGGCCCATGTATATGCTCAGCCACAGCACAGTACGTAGATGGTGAGGAGCAGCTTGAAGAGTTGTGTGGAGCTGGTAAGTCTGGTGTGGTGGAAGGGGAGGGAGGAGGGGGCAGATCAAGGATCCCACAGTGAGGGACAAATGGGGCTGGGGTTGGAGCAGGGGCAAGCGCTGCCCAGCTGGGGTGGGCGTGGGATGGAGCTGTGGCTCATCTGGAGGGAGTGGGGGGGAGGGGGCAGCTCCCACTGCTGCGCGCTGCTTGTCAAGGAGCTCCTGGTCCAGCAGTTCATTTTGTGCTCGCCCACTTGTCCGGAGGTTCCTGCTGCTGCTCCTACCACTTGTCCGAGAGGGCATGGAGAGGAGCATGTGCCCCTGACTCAGCCTTGCCCTGCCAGGAAGAGCTTGGTGCAGCCTCGGCCCTGCACAGATCTGGGGCACTGCTGGACCTGGAGCTGGAGCTACTGCAGGGAATGTGCAGTGGGGATAGGGGAGATGGCGGGGTGGGACTACCCAGGGTGCAGTACTGGCCAGTTACATCTGAGTATTTTGGAACGAAGAATTGACAGACAAAATTTGTGATGTGCGTGTACCTACTGTTTGTACATGTTTTATATTACTCTGGGCAAGTAATGGAATTCCAAGTAACGTTGCTGACTTCAGTCACAGACCTGTGAATTGTTGGCCAGATTTTTCTAGAAGTTGCTCCTTTCTTTGCTTAAGACATGTTTTTATATGGCTGATCATCCCTTTGATCATCAGCTTTAAGGTTATATATAAACTATTCAGTGTTTTTGTTATGGAATGGACATGAACTGAAAGGGACAGTTCCCTGTAGACTTTTTTCTTGGACACTTATGATTCCAGGAGGACTTAGTCCAAGTCAGTGGTTTTCAACCTTTTTTCATTTGTGGGCTGCTAAAAAATTTTAAGCAAATAAAAATGTTTCCTGTTCCCTTTGTAGGAACAGTCTTTCAACAGAATTTCCTCTCTGGAAAGTGCAACTATGCAAACTATTGAGTATTAAAATGAAGATATATCTGGAAAAGTATGTGATCAGAATTTCAGTTCCGTTTCTAATAAATTACTTCAATGAAGATTGATATGAGCTACAGGCGTTTATAATCTTGGATATTGCAGGGTTTTTACAGCATTGTACCAAGCCTGTGTCCCTTAGGTTTCATCACTGATAATGTTGCACAGCATGGTAATTTAGCAAGACTAGAGCTACAATTTCCTTACTCCAGAGGGTATCTCTTGTGAAGAAAGTGTGTCAGCAGTATAGGATACTATGACACACAATTGAACTGTTCTGATTCTGTTCAACAGAAGCCAGTAGAGAGAGAGAGAGAGAGTGTGGAGAGCAAAGCAGAGTGAGCAAGCAAGCAGTAATGTGTGCACATATGTATATATAAATGTATTCATGCATATGCAGACACACACATACACCCCTATTGCAGTATTTATTAACCAGAATGTTTTCCTCATTGCTTTACAAGCATGTGTGCTTGAGTGTATTTACATACTACTTGATCTTTGCTGAACAGAGTAAGAACAGCTATGTATTAGGTTCCTATATTAATAATGCTAATGTTAATAATGCCTTTATTTTTATGCAGTTACTGGTTTTCATTTTAATCATATTATATGAAGTCAGTAGATCAGTTTTATCAAGTATCTACCATTCACATTTACTTTATTGTTGAATTTTGAATAAACAAAGGGGATTCACCTTTTCTTAGATCTAAGTTGTCATTCTCTTTTATGCTTAGGTTTATTGTATAAATCAAAACACTCTAAATGGATCAGAAATGATCTGTGTGGATAAACTGTGTTTTGGATTGCATCTGATGACCAAATTTTAGTGGCTGTGTTACTAGAATGTTCAGGGTGAAAACTGTTTCTAGTTTTAGACTAATTCATGTGTTTTAGATATTGCCATTAGTCTGGTATTCTCTGGTAGGTTCCTCCACTGAAATTCTTTAGTTCATTTTCTTCATTAACATCAGAAAACATACTAAACTTTAAAAAAGAATTAATTGTGTTTCCAGCAGTGAAATGATGGCTTATAAGTCCTCGAGTCCACTGCTATTCATTTACGGCCAGATAAAGAGCTGTTGAGCATCTGTAGGTTCAGCTGCTATCAGCAAGAACATTCAAGGAACAGCAAGGGCTCTGCTTCTCTAAAATCAAACCCTGGATATTTACTTAGAGCAACTCCCATGAAGCATTCACCACTGCAGTTATACCTGGTCTTTCTGTTTACTTTTATATGTTACCAGCACTCACTCCTACACAGCCTTGTAGCTTTCTGGTTAGTAAATGTATTCTTGATCCATCAGAGCATTGTTACTTGTGACACCTAAACTGTGATCTGCTTCCAGGCTAATTGTACCATCAATAAACACCCACGGCTTGTTTTATATATAATTTTTTTAATGC
Organism: Crocodylus porosus; assembly: GCF_001723895.1. Lineage (NCBI taxonomy): Eukaryota > Metazoa > Chordata > Crocodylia > Crocodylidae > Crocodylus > Crocodylus porosus. Next base: position 62,118,457 of record NW_017728931.1, read on the forward strand.
ATTTGAAGTCTTTGCACTGTCCTTAAGGGAAAGATGAGACTTCCATTTTAGCAAGGCATTGCTCTTAGAAGCTTTTCTTCTCAAGGCTAAAAAAAGACTCTCTCTCTGTCTTCCCCCCACCTCTCTGGCATGTTTCGGCACAAAGACAGTAAGTATACATGGCAGAGAATGATATACTTTGTGTTTAAAGGAAATGAGACTTGGAGAATTTTGCTTATGCCCTTTTAATTCATAAGTTCTGTTTTGACAAGAAAATTAAAATGTAATCTTGTGGGTTTTTTTAAAAAGGAATTAAATTGAGAAATTAGTCCTGTGGTGTGTTACTTGGGTAATTATTATGATGGCTGCAATCTGTGGGGGGGAAAACAGGCTAGCCCAAGAGCAAAATATAATTAGCATTACAGAACTCTATGCTTGCCTGCATTCTGTTGTAGAAGAGACTTCAGTACAGCTCTGTGTGGGTGAAAAGCCTGCCCAGTAAGTGTCGGTGGCAGGACCGGGACTTAAGGGACTAGATGTGGTATCAGGCTTTGTGTTCCAGCTTACACCACTCATCAGTGCTCTAAGTGCTAGGCAGCCTGAATTCCATCTGCTAGATGAGGGGTGCTCAAGGCCTGGTCTGTGAGCCAAATCTGGCCCATGGAGCCATGACATCTGGCTCTTGAGGATGCCCATGGGTCAGGAAATTTGGTGTTGGGGGAGCAGTGGAAATTCCATGTGGCTGGAACCAGTCCTGCCCATTGCTATGTGTCCAGATCAAGGTTGGGCTGCTCCCCACCCCCATGTGTGGCCAGATTGAGCCCCCTCATGCTCAGCCCACATGCCAGATCAAGTTTACTGGCTGGATTCAGCCTGCAGATGGACCTGGCACTGCACATCTGATCTGTGGGGACAAAAAGTTTGGACATCACTGTGCTAGATTCCCAGACTATTGTAAGTCCCCAGAGTTCAGCAGGGGTGCATTAGGGGAGGATTTTGAATGTTGGGGTGGGGGAGGTGTACAAAAGAGAACTTAAGGACTGCTTTGGCAGACTGCTAGGGAGAGGCCAAACTGGAAGCTGGCCAGCCTGTGTGAACGAGGCCCAGGAGCCTTACTACTTTTCCGAGTCTCCAAATACCATCCCTGGGGACAGGATCTTGTACAGTGCTACAGGCCCCTTGAAATCTATGGAAAGATGTCCATTGACATCATTGGCCTGTGGATCAGATCCTAAGTGCGGTGATAACATTAAGCAAATGAACAGGATTAATAGTTAACATGTCTAGAGATCTGCAAAGCTGGGAAGAGGTCTGCCAGGTGAGTGAGGAATGAGGAGAGCTCTTCTAGGAAAATCCATGGTGCATTGTGACTGACTTGGAAAAAGGTTAGAACCTTAAAATTGGCAGAGCTAATACTGTTGAAAATCTAGAGAAATGTAGCTCTGTGCCTTGAGACCTCTTTCTCTTCCCCCCTGCACTGAATGTCTTCACCTCCTTTGAGAGCATCTGTTCTGATTTGATACCCAAACCTGCCAGCTGGGTCAAAACAAAGTATTCTAAACCTGCAAGAGAACCTAGGCCCAATACAAGGCCACTGAAGTCCAGGGAAGTATTTTCTCCCTATTGACTTCATTGGGCTTGAATCATGCCCATAAACCTTTTAAACCTGCTATCCTAGTTAACAAATATTCTTTTACACAATAATATCTAATAGATAGGATCTGCAAAAAGCCTACCAGGCCAACAGGGAAAGATGTGACTACTGGAAAGAAGGCAAGAGCTTTACTAAGAGGATTTTGCATGGGGGAGTGATTTACAGAATGAAGCATTGACAAATCTCTGCTAGATAGATAAACATTTCAAGGAAGCCAAGGAAATGCCCATAGGTTCTTTTTAAAGGTGAGGGCAAAGTGTCAGGCATCTCCTTATACTTAGCCCTCACCCATCCCTCCAGCCATAAGCTATACATGTATTCTAAAGGGGAAGGAAGGAGTGCTGCAGCACAGGAAGAAGTGGGGGGAGCTGAGCATCCAGTAACAGAATGACAAATGTTAATAGGCACCCAACACACTCCTTGTTTCAAAGATTAGCAGCAGTAGCACTGAATTATTTACCACCCTACAGACGCACATTGTGTAAGTAACTTATTTGGTATCTTACACTGGGTAAAAAACTAGGAATTTTAGCAAAATTTGAGATTCCTAAAGAGGAAAAGAAAACAATAATGTGTGTGTATGTGTGTGTTACTGGAAGAAATGTCTGTCTCTTTGTTTTGGTAGTTGGACAAATCAGTGTGTTCCATATTTAAAGGAGATCCAGATGGGAACTTCAGTATTTGGAGACTGATTTTAGCATCTGCATCGGCAGCGTTCGGTCCATGAAAATGCATTTTTTATTCGGTGCACAAAGGAACAGTTTACTTGTAAATCCATTACTGGATTTTGCTGTGCATTTAACTCAGCCAGGCTCACTATGTTGCTTATTATCAGAGACTGCTGGTTCTGTTTTCAGGGCTGGAAAGTGATGTCCAAGGAAAACATAAATAAGGTTTTCACTTAAAAGATTCAGTAAGGAACTGCCTAATATGTAAACTTATGCATGTTCTGTTTTTTACTAATGAATTAGAAAATAATATTTGATACAGAACAATCAGCATATGGACTTCCTCGAAAAGTAGAGGAGGGCTACATATATTGAATTTAGGAAGAGACAGAAACAATCAATATAATTAAGGATGTTGCTTTCATTCTTTTTTTCTTTCAAAGAATGTCATGTTGGCATTCATTTTTATTTTGTATATTCATTTTTACTTTGTTAGGACTCTGGTCAAATCCTACTGAAGTCAGAGGGCTTTTAGTTTCTGTTGGCATTGGCCAGATCTTTTAAAAGTACATGTAGGTAGTAATATTTAATTTAATTTTGCTCGATCACCTCTTCTGTAGCATGGCAAAAGCAATGTTTCATATGGAGAAGTACAAGACAGTCCTGTGTTGACATCAGTGGAATTTGGCTAGATTCTTATCTATGGCATTTTTGGCTTTGGGTGGAGCTGAGGTTGACTTGCCAAGTTCAGATTCAAGTCCATATATTACCGAAGATAAAGGCTTTTAGGATTTGCAGTTCAGAATCAATCATTAAGTTTAGTTTGGATTCTGAATTTTCCCCAACATTGTGGGCTGTTGGGGTGATGATTTTGGTCTGTGCTCAGGTCTATGTTATTCAGAATTGAATCAAACCTGTAATTTATTACCATCAAACCTTTCTCTTTAGTCACTGATGGATAAAAGAAAGAAATAATATGAAACTGGATATGCAGTTGCTATGAGATACCCACTAGCCTCAGGTGCACAGAGAAACATAAAGGCAAAGGCTGATTGCCTCCAGCACCCGCTGAGATGTGTGGTTAGCTCACTGGATGGTGTTTCACTGGGAACACGCACATGTCTAATGGGCCTTGTAAAGGAACAAAGAGGGATTCGCAGATACTGAATCCTCCCACGTCACTGAAACCAGCATCTTCTGCTCAGCTTGCAGTGTTTCCTTGTCTGGCCTTTGAAATAACCATTTTCAGGTGTAAAACCAGCCTTAATCACTTAAGGGAATACGAGCTATTTTGGGGAGTGGGAGGAAAAATTCTGTGAATAGCTTAGAAAAGGAATTCTCCCCACTTCCCCAAACAAACTCTTTTTATCTTGCTGCTGATAACAGCATTAGTCCAAAACAAGGCTTTTTCAGAGGCCTTGCTTAGCATATGCTGCAGCCCCTTTCAGGAAAAAAAATTGGTGTCTGACTTCAGCAGACACTGGACGATTAGGCTAAGAATTGGTATTTGCTTAGCAGGGAGCATTTTCCAAAGTGTGTGCCATTAACTAGGAAAATACATGCACAATCAGTCCTCACTCCATGAGTGAAGTGGGCTAATGAGATGCTGCTGCCTCTTTTCAAGTGGGAAAAACTAAGACCGTCTATACTATGGGGGATGCTGCCATGCTTAACTATACCAACAATACCTTAATGAGAGGTCCCCAGGTGTGGAGGCACCTCTGTTATAAGTTGGAATCCCTTGAACAACAGTAGCTGCCCTCTCCGGGCAGAACTACGTCTACACTTGGGGTTTTGCTGGTGAAGCGAGTTCCTTGATGAGGTTTGACCTCTTCACACCTCTAGCTGACATGCTATCAGAACTGTGTAGTGTCAATGAGGACTTAGAGAGATGAACTGATGTGGAAAATTTAACAGTGGCTGCAGCAGGACTAAACCATAGGTATTTCTTACTTCCTAATCTTGTACTCTGTCCTCTGGAGCACACTGCTCCTATGAGCACTGGAACCAACTTGTGTTTTTCTCATACTGAGTGAAATAAATATTCTTTTAAAACAGTTTCTTAATTTTTGTTTGCCATATCCTTATGGACCAAGGAGGGTTACTCTAACTGGCAGCCTTGACACCTATCTCCATCTATCTGATAAAGACATGGGCTAGACATTTTGTCAGTCTCAGGCCTGAACATTCATTAAAATTCCCCACTCTATATGTGGTTGGGCTTAGATTCTTAGAGAAATAGATTTTGGAGTGACCGTAGCATTTGATGGGATAGCTGTCAATCTCTAGGTTGTCTAGTTAATTGAAGACCAGGATTTGGAACTGGAACAAGCAAAGGTTGTTTTGATGGTATCTTTCATTGGACCAACTATATAGTTGGAGAGATGCTAGACAAGCTTTCAGGCACAAAAATGGTCTTTGTCTGGAAAAAAGAGCAGATACAACTTAAACTAAATACCAGATAAAACAATGGCTTGTGTTGAAACACAGTGGCATAAAGTGGTGTGATTACTTTCTTCAAGTGCTGAAGAGTCTTGTAGATGTTTGTAATTATTGTTGCCTCATTTGAAAACAGACAGCTCACCTCCAAAGTTTCTTTTGGAAATGGCTCAAAAGCTGCTATGTCATCAAATAAAACTGAGCCAAGCAAATGTTTGCATAGGATATATGTGGAGTTATATCAATTCACAGACAAGTAACTGAATTGTATATATAGCCTAAGATTATTTGTTAAGCACAGGACAGCTCCACTGGCACAGAAGCTACATTTATTTATTTATGATTTGAAAGTGTCCAGTGGTTATCATATTATGACTAGGACACTGTTGCTTCTGTAACTGTTGGTGTTGTTGTGTGAGCCAAGTGAGACAGAGGATCTTCAAGAACTGAGCCTTCTGCTTGAAGGGTGCTTGGCTGTAGAAGTGTCAGAATTGAAGGGCAGGGAGTAGGCAAAATATTCAGAGAAAGAGTGCATACCCATTTCTTTGCACACCTATGTCCACATGTCTGTAGGTGGAAGAGGGTATGAATGGCTGGTTTGTAGTTAGGGCACAGAGCAGGGACCAGGAAAGCTGTACTCTTAACGTTGCCATACACTTCCTGTGTGATCTCGGGCAATAGCTTAACCTCTCTTTTCTGCCCCAACTATACCAGGTGTGTCAAACCCACTGCCTGGCCTTTGGAACTATCCCATACAGTCCACTGGTAGGTCAGTGGGCTACCAGAAGTATGGCCGGCCACAGAATTCAGGGTCCCTGGTTCCTGATGGACTTGGTCATAAGTGGCAGCCCCCTGGATTCTGACGAGAATGAGAAAGATCCTCTTTGGGCATCCTCTGGCCAACTTAGTAAGAAGGGCTTTAAACTAGGTTCCACGGGGGATGGGGATCAAAACCCTCCAGCAACGGAGCGTACAACCCAGAGGGGAAAGGAGTTGAAGAAGCAGCTTAACTCTGGGAAAGGGCCAGAGGGCTACAGGACTGCAGCAAGTGGTGCAAAAGAGGAGAGAGTAGGTCAAAATGCAAAATATGTCTGAGTGTATACAAATGTGAGAAGTATGGGGAATAAACAAGATGAACAGGAAGATACAGCCTGTAAAAAGAACTATGATCTGACTGGCATCACAGAGACCTGGTGAGACAGCTCTTGTGACTGGAATGTCAACACTGAGGGTTAGAATCTGTTTTGGAAAGACATGGTTGGAAGAAAAGGGGGTGGTGTTGCCTTTGGTTTTAAGTCAAAAACATACAGTTGTTCCCTGGTTCAGAGGAAGAAGACAGCAAAGCAAAATGCATTTGGGTGAAGGTGAAAGATGCAGCACCAAAATAACGGTGGGAATTTATTATAGGCCACCAAATCAGGAAAAGGAGGTGGATGAAGCACTCTTCAAGCAGCTGACTATCTATCCAAAAGCTATGGGATGTTACTGAGAGGAGACTTAAATTTTTCTGGACATCTGCTGGAATACAACCAAACATAAGATGTCAAGCTTGTTTTTAACTTGTGTGGAAGACAACTTTCTGTTCCATGAGGTGGAGGACACAAGTAGAGGATCATCTATTTTGGATCTTGTCCTGACCAAGAGGGAAGAACTGCTGGAAGATGTGAAGGTGATGGGTTACTTTGAAGGAAGCAATCATAATATGATAGAATTTCAGATCCCAAGACAGGGAAAGCACAGGGTTTGAACAGCTTGCCTAGGATCGAGGTGAGACTAACCGGCCTATAGTTTCCCGGGTCCTCCTTCCTGCCTTTTTTGAAGATGGGGACCA
>NW_017728931.1:62125820-62144676 GCF_001723895.1 Crocodylus porosus
AGGTCATCACCCGTGGCCAGCACTAGGTCCAACAAGGCTCACTTCACTTCACACCTTTCTAAATTAGGAAATGGATACATTGGAAAGAGATAGATGTCTTGTTTTTATAGACAGAGTTCTCAGACTGTGTTTGCTTTGGAGGCTTCATTCCTTTTCCCAGCCCAGGGAATGTGTTGTTTGAATTGGAAGTTGTCTCAGGAGGTAGGTGTGCTTTCTTTAATGCGTTAACTTTTCAGTGTCAAGTGATAAAGATGAACCTGGCTTTTCCAGGTCAGAATACATTATTCTGGGACAAAACTAAACTCTCATTGGGTCTTCAACATATTTACAATTCCACAGACAAAGGAACATTGGAACATTGGTTTGCTGTGTTAAAAATGCTACTGATTTCATAATTTACGAACATTTACTGAAGTAGATTGATTTCTTGTTTCTTGCTTGTTAGCTCCTGTTCTTAGGTATATAGGTATCAGAGTGAACAAACTATTCCTGTTAAATCCATATGCACTTCATCCAGCAGGCTAGCAGTATCAGGGCTGAATGGAAAAAAAAATGCTTGTACGTGACACAAGCAAGAAGCATCCCAGCAATTCTTCAGGACTCTCGTGCCTTACCAGATATGCTTATCATTTATAATCTCTACTACAGTAACGTAGCAACATTTGTCTTCATGTCTGCAATTTAACTGCTTTCCAAATCAAACACCTGTTGTGAGGGAGAATAACGTGGAAGGAAATGAAAGTCGCTCACTGACATCTTTCTGAACCACAATGAAATGGCATCCTGTCTTAGAATGTTGTTGGGGTATTGGAATAGGTAGCTATCTGTCTAATTATCTCTTCATCTTGGGAGAACATTAAGGCTAGGGACAGAAGTTGCATGTAAACTGGTTTAAGTCATCAGAGACTAGTTTAAACCTGTAACAGAACAGGAGATCTGTGCACATCAGCCAGTTTCATAATGGCTGAAACTTGTTTAAGATACTGCATTCAAACTGGTTGAATGTAGTATCAGACTTAACTGATTTGGGTCAAACCAGTTTATGAAACTTCTGTCCCAGACCCCTTCCTGGTTTAAGTTAAATCAGAATCCCCTAGCATCCCAGCATGCTTTCCAGCCCTGGGTTGGGCTGTGCTCTCTGCTTCAGCAGAGAAGGGTTGGCAGGAAGGGGGGAAACAGGGTGTGACCGTTGGGCTTCTAGTATCCGCTCTTGAGCGGCCCTCGCCCAGGTGATAGATGTAGGGCGTTCTCTGGGCACACATTTTTGGCCAAGCAGATGTTTCCTCCATGACTCGCCCACCCCGATCTCACCTGCCATGACTTGTCTGTTCCTCAGTGGTTGGGGGTGGTCATCTGGTTTACTCGGTGGCCCACAGTTCACCCGACAGTCATTTCATAGGGCTCCGCCACTCCTACACCCTGGCCACACTCCCTCGCGTGCAATGTTCTCCATTGGCCTTGGCCCCTTCAGTGGAGTTGCGCCCTCCTGATGGCTGTCTGTTATGCCTGCTCACCAACGTGGGGTCGGTCCTCTCGTTTCTGACCCTTCCCCATTTTTTCTCCTTCCCTCTAGCCCCTTCTCCTGGGGAAACAAAAAAAGAAAACCTCTGAGGCTTTCCCCTCGGCCCCGATACTTGGGGTAGCTCACACGGCCATCCCCTCCTCAACCCCTTCACGCGGGGAAACAGAAAAAGGAACTGATCACCTAAGGAGCTCTAAATTCAAGCATACCCCTTGACGTAACTGCACCCCTCTCCTATCCTTATTTTTCCTACTATTTTAACTCAGAGCGCCCTCTTTACCCTCTGTCGGCCCTGGGAGTCCTTCCCACTCCGCCACTGACCCATCTGGAAACGGCAGTGATGCCCGCCTTGATTGCGACCACCCTGGAACTTCTCCCAGGGTCCTTCTTTCTGGTGTGGGTCCCTGCTTGCCCTGAGCCCTTTGACTGGCCCACCTGGGATGCTCGGGTCCGGGGTCCCTGTTGCCCAGCATCTCCCAGCCTCTGACTCCCGACGGTCTGCTGGGTTTGGTGGGACCTGTGTTGAAGGTCTTCTCCCTTCCTGGGCCTGGCTGGGGCTCTCTTTCTCCCTCTTTCTCTTTCCTCTCCTCCCCTTCTGCGGTGTTGGCCGCCATTTTTATTTTCACCAGCCAGCGTCTGGAGCTGACGTCACCAGCTGGCCATAATTGTATAAACAAGTGGCTGACGAGCTGCGTGGGCTTTTCCTTCCGCCCCAGCTGCTCTGTGCCTCCTGCTGTGGGTAAGTTTTTGGTTTTTTCCCTTGTATGTCCCTCCTTGGGACACAGGGACTACCCTGGCAAACCCCAGCTGGTGTCTCAGACCAGGGAGGGGGGTTAAATCCAACTTCCCCCAAGTACAGAACTGCCTTGCCCTGCTAAACTTACTGAATGTTACTGCCGGCTGCAACTATGGACTACAAATCCCAGAGGCACCTGGAAGCAGAAAGAGGAAGTGATGAGAAACCCTGCGTAGTCCTGTTGCTGTTATTCTGGACTGCAAATCCCAGAGACCTTGGCAGTAGGAAGAGGAAGTAAATACACAGCCATGCTGGCTATATGTCAGAGAGCCGTGCTCTAGCACCCCCCAACTTCTGGCTTGAGCCACTGCAGGTATATGGCTGCATTTCCTGAATCAAAAGTGAATGTGTGTCCAGTTGTTTCTCGGTTTAATCTCTGCAGTTTAGACTAACCAGCAAAGACTGAGTCTTTCAGCCTCAGACTTTCTGACTTTCTGTACTTAGCCTGGGCATCTATACACGTGCTCCAGGATGGAGGGAGGGGGGGGCTTTAATTAGAATGGCTCTGTGGCAGCTGCAAATTAGAAATGTCTTGCAGCTGCTTTAATTAATTTATGCTAGCTGGTGACAGCCTTCATGGAGTCATTATCCCAGCTGGGGATCAACAGACCACAGTATACTTTGGCAATCTACACCTCATCTCTGTCACACCCCTACTCTGAAAAGGGTGTCACAGGGCTGGCTAAATAGGCTTTCTAACTTCCTCATGCAGGTTGCAATCTCCACCTGCCTGGATAAAGCAACTTTATGCTTGTTGGGCTGTGTTAGGGACAAACATCTGGCCCATTGCATTCAAAAGTGAATTTATTGGCAGGTGAGGAAGATGGTAGGTATGCTATTTCCCAAGATTTGCTAATCATTTTCCTAATTCTGCCTCATTTACAGGTGGCTATTGACAAACTGGATTGAAATGGTTAATTGCAAATTGGTAGAATGTACACTTTCTTTCTGCTTGATTAAATTGTCAACCTGGCCTTCTAGAGAAGGGATTTGTAAGATTTTGTTTAGTAACAAATTGCTTTTTTTAGATATGAAGGGACAGGAGACACATCACTGGCCACTGACAGACGAGGGGAAAAAAATCCCGGTGCTTTATTTTCATCTTAGCGCACTCCTGCATCAAGCATAGTGCATTCCCAAAAGAAGAGCCGTGTCAGTTTGACCTGTCTTACCCAATGTCTGTATAGATCGCATGCTTCAACAGGGTGGGGCTTTTTGGTGCTCCTGTCTAATAGCTGATTCTATCAGCTATTAAATAAAAGCACCAAAAAGCCCACTGAAGCACATGATTTATACAGATGTTGGATGAGCCAGGTCAAACTAACGCAGCTCCTCTTCCAGGAAAGCATCGTTTTGGTTTTTTTCCCCTGTGTCTGTCAGCAGCCAATGTGTTGCAATACATACAGATATACATGTAGTAGGGTTAGAGTGTTGTAGCTGGCTGTAATGGTCCAGGAAATATATGAAAAGCAAGGTTTTTTCTGTGACATCTTTTACTGGAACAACTGTATGCTTAGGAGTGATATTAAACAAGTTTTCAGGCACAAAGCGCCCTTCTTCAGGTCTGGGAAAGAAGTAAGTCTTTCTAAAAAATCCCTTGTTTCTCAGAGATGTATTTCAATAAAGGAAAGCTTCATTTTTATTTTTTCAAAGTTACTTGGCCACAAAATACAAACACTATAGATTTAGTGTTCTAAAACTCTGAATAAGTTGCACTTTGGTGAACATCCTTAGGCAAACATCCTTATCAGCTTAACAAATTGATTCTGATTTATATTCAAGTGGAATATCTTTGCCTTTTCCCTAGGCTAAGTTCAGGCAGTCAAAAAGCTTGAGGCTGAATCGATTCAATCTTCGCAGGTTAGCTTAAACAGCATGGATTGAGCTGATAAGCAAATGAACAGACATTAACTTTTGATTCTGGAAATGCAATTGGATGTCTATGGTGGCCCAGGTCAGAAGCTGGAGGGCACTAGAGCATGACTTCCTGCTCAGCTGAAGCAGACAGCTTGGGTCAAGGGTATTTCACCCACGCTGCAAGGGGGTGGTTTGCAGGGGTGGAGGGGGTGCAAAGCATCCTGGGATGGTGGGGGACTGTGAGTTAATTTGAATCCGGAGGGAATCTGGGACAGAAGTTCAATACATTTATTTAACCTAAATCAGTTAAGCCTGATTCTGTATGCATCCAGGTTTATCTTAAACTGGTTTTGGCCAAAATGATTGTTGCTTCACATGATTCCAGTGGTATGGATTCGTAGACAGGCTGCACTCAGTTCTGGCAGTACAGTCACTCTGATTCCACTGCATCTGTGTTTGTCTGCTGACACTGAAGAGGGTTTGCCCCAAAATGAAACGGGTTCAGAGCAGTTAATATTATATGACCCATATTTTCAATAGTGTTTGTGTATTTACTTGCATGGGGGGATTTCTGGGAAATTCTTTTGTTGGAAGGACATAGATTTCAATATTACAGTGCATGCATGTTAAATCTGAATTAAAGAACTAAAGAGCTCTTATTTATATAAAAATAAGCCAGGTCAGGAGTTCTAGAAAGTGCTTTCACCATTCTGAGCTAAATTACCGGTGTATAGTTTGGTGTTGGCAGAAATGTTTTGGAAGAATTTCCCTGTATTCAAGCATATACCTGAGGACTCCTGCCATTAAAATCTCAATTAATTATTTGATTTCATAATTACCTTTCTGAAGACATACTTTGAAAGAGTCTACCTTTGTTTCCTCCCCAACTTGTTCTTGCAGAGTTAATTGTATTACTTTTATAAGTACTTTCAGTAAACCTAAGCTGAAGTGTGGCATTTTCCATTAGAGATGATGGTAGCCTAGTGTATCAGCAAACATGTAGATCTATTTCCAGCTTCCCAGGATTGATTGCTTCTGCTGCCATGTTAGTAATTTCATACATCAGATCACACCCATGCCTGACTGGCCATACTTCTATAGAATGGGAAAAGACTGTTAGGTGCTTAGTAGCCCTGTGCTAGTGCATGGTGCAACAGCATGAGTCACTCTAAATTTGCAACTTGTGTCAACAGAAAAAAGGCTGTGATGGAATCAAGCCTTCCTCATTCGCCAGTTTGTCGCCAGCCATTATATCAGAAAGATAAAAACCCCCCATTGTTTACAGCACAGAATCAATGCTGTGTTTGTGCGTGTTGTTATTAAGCTTGGAACTACTGAAATTAGAGGGACAGTTAATATAGTTTAGAAAAATGATCTGTTTCTGCTGCCACATTTTGTAGGATTATAACTGTATTTTCCTTTCCTTTTTCTTTCTAGAAATCTTTGGTGTTCTGTGTGACAATGGATTAAACAAAAGTCTGAGCGAAGTATTTCTTTTAAAGACAACTCATAGGGAGTTGGAGATTATGTATAATTATTGTCCTAAAGTTTGCATAGATTTTGCTTACCTCTTTTAGCTGCTTGCTTGCTTGTAACTCCAGCGTCTAGGCACTGCGTGCTACTGTTTTCCGACTGCAGTCCTTGGAAAATACAGTAAAATTGGCAATTACTTAGAACTAGGCTTCCCAGTGAGCCAAGGTATTTTCTTCTCATTTATCACTTTGCAGTTCAACAGTGTTGTAGAATATTATTTCATTAGCTGTGGTACTCTTAAAAAAAGACACGAGCTTTTGTCTTTGATCATCTAGGCTGTAAAAATTGGGTGTAATTAAATCACTGCTGACAAAGAAAACAATTAAAGTTATGTCACTAGTATACTTAATAGGGTTAGTTTTTGAAGTCCCAGAGGACAGCTAGACAAATTGGAATTCATTTCATGATAGACTTTTTATCTGATGAATCTTCTGGTGCCTATAGTCTTTTTAAATGTGGTAGCCTTTAGATGATGAAAGTAAAGGTGTGCAGTGTGTTGGTCTGCCATTTTGTCCAAATTCGGGAGTCAGGCCTGCATGTATCTTGGCTAAAATCACTTTTGAGAGTGCTTAGGTGGAAAAATGCAGAAATGCATAAGTATCACACTGCTGCCCCCGTTACTGCCAGGCCCTGGCTCCAGCTGGTCTGTAGCCCCATGCTCCATGTCAGTGCAGAAATCTGGGCAGGCACTTGCCCCCTTGTGTTTCCATAATGCATCACCTGTGGAAAAATGACAAGCGGTAACTTGCTGAAAGATCCGTATATTTCAACCTGGTTATCTCCTGCTGCTTCAAGGGGTACTTGAGATATAGATTTGAGCCCTCCCTAGACCTACTTACTACCTTAGATTACACTAGACCCATATAAAGTAGCCATGCACCCAGTGATGCTGGTCAGCCAGACCTCCCCATCACAGATTGGTTCACAATGTCTTTCTTGCTGAGGTTCTTTGAAGACAACTATGTAGTGAATACTTTAAGAATTTAATTACATGATCTGAAAACTGACAAAATGATGTGGCCATTAGAACAAACACTCAAAATATGACCATAAATATTTTGTTTACTAGCTGACTGCCCATTGAGAATGATGTGGGGCGGGGGCAAAGTGACGCCCGCACTGCCACCACTCTGCTTCTGGCCCTGTCCCCCTCCCCCAAACATCTGGGTCTGTGTGCCTTCCCTTTGTCCACCTGTTCTAGCCCCTCAGTCCCCCCTGTCATGGGGGGGGCAGGGACAGAGCTCTGCATCCAGGCCCACCCCGCTTCTTGTCCAGCCCCATTTCCCCCTGCTCTCTCCTTCCCCTCCCCACTGCGTTGGCGCTGGGCACATTTCCCCCACCGTCCGTCGCCCTCTACCTCCAAGGAGCAAGGCCAGGGCCAGGGCATCACTGGCCTCATCCTCTCCACTCAGGGCCCTTAGTCCCCACTGTCATGGCAGTGCTTCTGTCTGTGCAGAGTGCTCGGATTGGTTCTTTCAGTAAGCACTGTGATTGGCTGCTGAGACAACCAATCAGAGTGTGAATAAAGTGTTACTGACAGACAGACAGACTCAGGCTTTTATAATATTAGAATATTATATATCTGCCTAAAAAAGCATCATAGGGAAGATGGTTTTTTATTGCTTTACTCATGTTCCTGGTTTCCATGTGCAGGCTCAGCCCACGTTAATTTGTAAAATGATCTCACTAATATGAAATCAATAGTAAGTTTATTTCCTATACTTGATCAAAACTGTATTGGTGATAGCTATAATTTAAACACAGTGTTTATGGCTGATTAAAGGTTAAAATAATTTCCTTTGCCCATGTAATAAATTGAGTGAGAGAGATTTTTTTCCCCCAGCCCAAACATCAATAAATAGGAGTGGAAGACAGGAAAGCCTCTGTAACCACAGCTCTTCATCAAGGCTAGCATGTTCTGTTGTTTTATTGAATTATCATCTAAAGGAAGCAAAACTGTGACTAGCAGTTTCTGATATAATACGTTCCCAAAGAGCATTCATTCAAGAAGCATTATGACATCCATGTTGTGACCTATGCTCGTATAAACTCAAAGGAGAGAAGATACTTGGCTTTGAAAGAGTCATTTTCATTGCAAGGATGGTGACAAGACCATGAGCTACACAAGGAAGTGGAACTTTTGGGTGTTACATGCCTTGCTCTCAGACAGCCACATAGTGGAGCTCTTCCTTTGTATTCTGCCAACCTACCCATCTTTTTCCTTATGGTAGAGCCAACCATGGTGGCGCACATGGGAATCCCTTGTGAAAATTTCCTGGAGTGGAGTAGCTCGTGCTTCTCTAAACAGTAGTAAATAGAAACCCATTTTATGACGCAATGCTGACCCTAGGAAATGCCACATAAAAAGGATCTTATCCAGTCTTTTCCTCTGTGCATGGCCTGACTCCCATTTTGTGGCCTGTCAGCTATTGCCCGGATCCAAAATCCATTGAAGTAAGTCTTCCCATTGACTGCAGTGAGGTGTTTTTTTTCAGGCCCATGTTGCTGCGGAGAGGTGTGTTGGTGGGAGGGTAGAACTTTCTGAGGTTGCCTTCTCCATTTCGTGCCGCTCGTGGATGACTGGAGTTAGCGGTAATATACCAACATTTTGATCAGGTTTTAATTAAGATACTTGCACAACAGGAAGGTTTACAACTTTTGCTTATCCAGGGAGGCCCAGAATGGCAATAGAAGAAATTCTTTCACTTCACAGCCGCCATCCTGGGTGAGGAGCTCATCATACTTTAACTGACTGCAGGCTTTGCTTCTGAAGCAATGATTGTTTACGCGTTTCCTCCAGAGGCCAAATGTATTCATCAGAGCCCAAGGTGTCCAGTGCTTTGAACAGGCTGCAAAATAACATTCCTTAGCCAAGATATAAATCTATTTTGATTAATTAAAAGACATATCATTTTTCTAAAGAGTAGAAATGCAATTAGCTAAAAGCGCAAGTACTTCTTTGCACAGCATATAAGATAAAAAAGCCATCTTTCTGTATACTAATTTTTGTAATTTTGTGCATACTAATGGAGCACAGTAAGCAAGTCTGAGCCCCTGTGAATTCCTGTGCCACCTCAAAGGTTTCTCACTGCAGTTCTATTTGAATTTTGTATACTTGGTTAATACTAATTAACGTTTAAAAGAGAGAAAAAAAGCTTCTAAAATTTAGCTGGTGATGGTGATACTAGACTTTCCAGTAAGTCTGGATTCTGCATGACTGCAAAAGGAGCATCTAGGAACTCAGGTAGTTTTCAGACTTATAACAGCTGTTTTCCCATCCATTAGCTTATTCTCATTGTCTCTGTAAGTGTGCTGTTCGTACTCCCCCCTCTTGTGCCTCACATTTGTCTCTTGCAAATTTGCCGTGTCAGCAGACTGTCCTGTTTTTTTCATTCTTCTTGGTTTAAACCAGTGGTACCCAATCATTTGGCTCTGTAGGCTGAATGAGTGGTGTGGGGCTGGTCCATGGGCTGGATCTACCAGGTCAGCACCCAGATCCTGCCTCGTACCCTTTGGATTGGGCCCTGCACATCCAGATCCCCTTTGTGCTAGCCAGATCCTGCTTCATGCTGCCCAGATCAGGCCTTGGACACCCAGCTCCCACTTCATAACACCCAGATTGGACCATACTCGCCTGAATCCCACCATGTGCTATGCAGAGCCCACCTTGTGCTGTCTGGATTAGACTCTGGCTGCCTCAGCCCTGTGTGCCCAACCTAGCAGATGGCCACTAGGCTTCCCACAGGTCCAGAAATTTGGCAATAGGGGAGCAGCAATTAGTACTGCCACCTCTCCCTGGCTACCAAATTTTTGGACTCATGGGAAGCCCTGCAGGGCAGATGACCTGGCTGCATGGGCCAAATCTGGCCTGCATGGCAGAAGTAAACAACTCTGTTGTTGAGAGATCAGCCTAGAGTAGGGGTCAGCAACCTATGTCCCACAGGCTGGCTTCCACCAGCAAAGGTCTGGTCCAGCCTTTAGTGGCAGCACATTGTGACATGGCGATCGGTGGTATGTGGCAAGGGAGGGCACCAGCCACAGGTGCCAACTTCGAGGGGAAGCCCCCAGGTCCCCTCTGCCTTTTGGAGTGCAGCTCAACTCAGTGCATCCCCCTTCTCTGCCCTGTGCCATGCATTCCTCAGCCCCTGAACAGTTCTCCAAATCTTCCGCCTCAGTGCCCTATCCCTCCCTGTCTCGTGTGGGTGGCTGCTCTCTCATTGTCCTCCCTGCTCCCTTGCTACAACTGCTGCTTACCCTTACCACTGAATTCACCACTTCCCATTGTCACAGATGGATGGAATCAGTACCACTTAATGGCAATGACAGTTAGCGGGGAGAGTAAGTGGAGCCTGCAGTAGGCAGGGTATGAGAGTGAGAAAATAGCCCTCAGCCCAGAGTAGGGAGGGCTAAGGTGGGCTGAGTGCTGTGGAAGGGATCACTGCACTGGGGTGATCTCTATGTCATGGTAGGCAGAGGAGACGAGTAAGGGGACATGAAAGTGCCCACCAGCTTTGGGAAATGTCCCTGCACTGTGTTTAGTTATGCCTTTTCACGATGTGGGGAAATTGGCAGCCCATGGCAGTGGCCAGGTTGCAAGCACCAGCCTGCTGTTGGTAAAAAGTTGCTAATCCCTGGCTTAGGAAACCCTGGCAGTCAGGTCTCTGTGGTCTCATCATAGTTGGTTGTCTACCTGTAGTTTGCATTGAAATGAAGTGGGATTCTATATGTGTATCCTATGGGATGATCTGACCCCTGCACTCTGATTTCAGTTCCTGGCCCCTGTGGCCTGGAAAGTCCTTGACGCTCTAAGCCTCAGCTTCTCCATGTGTACAGTGGGGACAGGGATAGCTGCTTAACTCAGAAGATAATTGTTAGCAAGATAGGTTCTGATTTCATTGGCAGTAAAGTAAACCCTAAAACTGTCTCTACACTGGGGTTTAAACAGCCATCTACCTATATCTACGGAGATATACCTTGTAAATAACTACTTGCACCAATATTGTTTACCCTGGCTTGAAACGGAGGCAAAATGACCTTTCTTCATGAGTTGTCAGGATTTACTATGGTACATTATACCTACATCAGATACTGGTGTAATTCTATGAATGATCAAAACCTTAATGTAGACAAAACCTAAATAACTTCTTTGAAGATGTTGGGACAGGTCCTCAGCTGGTATAAATTTTCACAGCACCATTTACCTCATTGGAGTGTCTGGCTGAGGGCCTGCCCCATGTAAATTGCCCCAGTTTTATGTCAGTAAGAAAACTTTACCCACACAGAGTGCTGTGGGAGCATGAATTTTGATTTTCTTAAAGGGACAACATTACTGTATAGCCATCTCTAATAATTTTTGTTGAGAGTCCTGCTATTTTATTGCAAATCTTACTTTTTCCCCCTCAAGGCTTATAATCCAATGATTAAGTGAGAATCTCATTTTTTTTCATTTTCAAATAAGCAAGTTCTGCCTCTCTTGGCTGAAGAGAAAATCTTAAATCAATACATTATAAAGGCTCAAGAAGGCACAGGGTAAATGCAGAAGGCAAATCACAACTAGGAGTTTTGGTCAAATTTGATCTGAATTTCACTCTTTCAGTCTGAAAGACTGAATGTCCGTTTTGAATTATTGTTTGTAAAACATTACAAGACATTTTTATATCAGAGCCCTTGCCTCCTAGGAGTTGAAGTTGAGGTCCCTATTCTCTCTGCAGGACCTGATTCTTAGGGGTACTACATCTTCCATAATGCAATACGGGGAATTCCATCTGACCAGGCAGGCCATGATTCTTCACCTAAATCTCATGATTCTGGGGGCTTCTGAGAGATGTAGTTCAACCAAAGGATTTTAGTCCATGGTGAAGAGAGGATATTTGGCTACTGAATTATGACTTCCATAAAGCACATGTAAAAATGCAGTTTAATACAGTGTTTGGGGCTGTTTCAGCAATTTATTTTGATTTGCTAATATCAGTGTGTTGTGTAATAACATTTCCAAGTCAATTTGGGTTGGAAGGAAGGGGGCAACTTCTGCTCTGGGAAAAAAAAATCAAAATTTTACATTTTTTCTTAT
This sequence comes from Crocodylus porosus, assembly GCF_001723895.1. Taxonomy (NCBI): domain Eukaryota; kingdom Metazoa; phylum Chordata; order Crocodylia; family Crocodylidae; genus Crocodylus; species Crocodylus porosus. The sequence goes on from NW_017728931.1 coordinate 62,137,599, forward strand.
CTGGAATGAAACAAATTGTTGAAATATCCTCATTTCCTGCAGGATGGACATTCCTTATGTCACTCACCTCTAAATAAAAAGTGGAATTTATCAGCAAAATCTTATTTGAGAGCCAACAATTGTGGCATTTTTCAAAAATTGTGTTTTCTATTAAGAAATCTATTAGATGTCCTTATCTCCCTGCTATAGGTGAGGACTGCCTAGGACTGGTAGATGTAGAATTATTTGCATTATTCTGATCTACTCTCACTGTGTATCAATAAAATTCACCTATCATCGAATGGAGAGGTCGTGGTTGGTCTGAGGATTTGAGTCTGCCCATAAGACGGTATTTGGGTCATAAATCTAATGCCAATACCTGGCAGCATGCGGCTCTGGGCAGAGCTGTATGTGGTAGCAAAGAGTGAAGAAAGGCTGGCCCGCCTCTATTGTACACTTGCAGCTACCAGCACTCATGTACTGGGGGAAGCCCTGCCTGATGGAGCCAGCAGACTTCCCCACCCCACCCTGCCCTTCCCCCTGCTTCCTGGTGGAGTGCCAGGACCTGCACATGGTGCAGGGAATATGGAAGACAGCCAGCTCCACTGCATGGAGCTTTCCCCAGTGTCATGTGAGTGCCAGGAGCTGCATGTGTGCTGCAGTGAGCCCCGCGCAATAGAGGTGGCCCGGCCTGGCTGCACTCCTTGCCATCACATGCAGCTCTGGCTGGAGCTGTGTGCTGCCAGGGGGCAGCACTTGCGCAGGCCCTGAGCGCCCCAAGGGCCGCCACTGAGAGCCATGCAGGGGCGTGTGTGCTATGCAGGGGAGTGTGCTGGGGGGTTCCCGCCCGACCTCACCTTCCATCACACCCTACAAACCCCACACACCCACATCTGGCTTCCGCAAGCCCTCACATATACACACACTTCACAACATACCCTGCACTCCCTCACAGACACACATTCACCCCCCCAGCTATACCCCACATGCTACCTTACACGCAATATGGAAGACTAAGACTTTACGCAATCACCTCTATATACACTACACAAACACAAATCATGACAAAATATTTTTTGTAATAAAATTAAAATGTTATAGTTGATGCTTGACTTTTAGTGTATGATTTGGTTTTATTCTGGTTCCAAGATGGCAGCCCCCCCCCCAAAGGAGTATTTTCAGGACAAGGGGAGGGACTTTGGGTGGCAAAGGTTAGGGATGGGACTTCCAGTCCCAAGATTTTGATGGGGGGAGGGTGGGGGGTACCTGTCAAGGGGCGGACTTCCCCTTGGCAGCCTCGGCAGGTCACCAAAACACATTAAGTGGCCCTCCAGCCGAAATAGTTGCCTACCCCTGCTTTAGACACCCAAAGAAAGATCTATTACAAAATCTATTGGAAAATCATTCTGTTTTCTATCCTCTTTATTTAGATTGCATAAAATCCGCAGAGGGAGGAATATCTCTCGGTATTGTTAATTCTTGTGATGATTGATAACTCAAGTTTTGCAACATTTGGTGCCTCTTTTAAAATCCCATCTTCTAGACTCTTTAAGTGATATTCTCAGTTCTCATTTTAATATACATCTCTAGTCTTCATGCTTGTGGTAAATGCTTGAAACTGGGAGGACTAAACACTCACACCAAAGCCTCGTGTTCCTTAAACCAATCCCATGAGCATTTTGGGGCCTGATACTTTTTTGGGGGGATAAGGTAAGGGAGGGAGGGAGATTGTCAATAGTGGTTTCTTACTGTGTATTTCTTCAGCGGATAGGACAAAGGAGCTCAATCTCTAGGCTACTGTAACAAGCTACTAAAATGTTAAAGATGAATTAGTGTCAAATAAGATTTAAATTTTGTGCTTCTGTCTTAACTGAGTGTATTTGCTTGTTGCTAACATACTTGCTTCTAGTAAAAGCCTTTGCCACCAGCAATGACAATAATTTCCTGACCGCTAGGGTAGAAGTCAAAATGTTAATTTTGTTAGTGTTAAAAATAAATTGCAGCACCTTCTGTTCTTTTTCTGAGTATCCAAAATTAATTGATTACACAAGTGCTATTAAAACAACAAGCTTAAACTCTCACTATTGTGTTAGTTGCCAGTGCCAATAATAGCCTGGAGGCTTCATGAATTGTTTATGAAGATATTACATTGCTAAGCAATCTCTTAATAAAGTTAAACTTCCTAGACTGAAGAAAAATAGTTTAATTAGTTGTATAATAATAGTACAGATGCCAGAAAGACACTTCTTACTAGAGCACAGACAATAGGCATGCAGTCAAAATGTTTCCTCAATAGCAGCCACTTCGGAGAACATACTGTGTAATGGATATGGTGTTTTTAACCTGGATCTAGTCTTTTGTTTGTATGAATGTGACTTGAGATGGTATCCAACATCATTTAAGGCAGAGGTTAACTTATTGTTTTCATTCCTCTGACTAGGTATGGTGTAGGGTCACCTGAAAGCTGGGGCTCAGAACCTAAGAAATGCAATGACTGAAAGGGCCTATTCCTGTTGTTAGCAACAACACAGAGAAACAAATACCACTGGCAGGGGAAAAATTAGAGACAAACATTCCACGCCTCCAAAGTGGGCTCTTAATTAGGCTTAGAACATTTTTCCTTCAGAAGAACCTGCCTTAGATGACTTTGTCTCTGTCAACATTTTTCTTTTATGTCCTGAAGATGGTTCCTATCCTCCTTTGCTCTTAAAGCAACACTATCTTATTGCACTGTTTAGATCTGTTCTTTCTTATTCCACCAGTATTTAAAAAATAGTGCTATATGACTGAAACAATAATGTTAATTATCTGATTTTAAGACCTGTTGTTTCAGGTGTTGATTTTCACTGCTAGAAACTTAAGTGGCTTGGGATCAACTAGAGAATACTTCTCCTCCCACACTAAACTTCCATGATTTACAGCAGCAGAATCCTTTTCATCATAAGTGATAGGAGGCTGTAGTCTCTCTAGGTACTTTCATAGGCCTTCATTGTCATGGCCTTACATTGTTAATGTTGTTTTATCTTTTCAATACTTCTGCGCAGGAGAGAAGTCTTTTCTCCATTTTATATATTGGGAGCTGAGGAGGTCATAAAGGAAGCTTGTGGCTGGGCTAAGAATTATGTCTAGACCAGGGCAGATCCAAAGGGTATGGTCACACCCCCTCTTTCAGGTGACATTGTGGGAGCAGCAGTCGGGGACTTTAAGTCCCCTACGTAGGTAAGAATTCCACCTGCCACTTTTCACCTTTCCTCCCACTCCATGCCCAGCAGCACCCCACTTCCCACCTCCCCCCTCCACACTCATTCTTGCTGCTGCTGTCCCTGGCTGACCCAGGGTGGGAGAAGTTCCAGAGCTGCTCCTGCCCTGCTCCAGCTGGACTGCATGTGAAGCCAGGTTCAGACGGGAACTGGCAGCAGCAGACAGGTTGCTCACCACCAAGGGTTCCTTGCCTCCTGCTCAGGAAAGGGGAACCCACCATTGTGGCTGCAGTTCCCAGCTGAGCCTGGCTTCCAGCACAGCCCAGCAGGAGCTGGACAGGAGCACCTCTGGAGCTTTCCTCACACCCAAGTGAGTTGGAGAAAATGACAGCAACAAGCAGGGGAGAGGAATGAGAGGGGATAGGAGGTGCTGTTGAGCACCAAGGTGAAGGGTGGAGGGTGCACAGGATTCTTGCCTGATTTCTGAATTTTAAAAAGTACCAGGCTGCTCCTCCCACAGCATGATCTGCTTGCCTCAGTGGTGGAGGGGAGGCTGGGAGCCAGGAGTGGAGGGGCAGAAGCCTTAGGGGCGGGGGTGATGGGGTGTGCAGAATCCTGGATCCACCTATGGTTTCAGTCCAATGCTTTATTTATTCTAGACCAACCTTACTTGGATAGCCTCGAGGTGTTGGACCTTGTCTTTCCTCCTCACCCCTTTAACCCACATCTTATGAATCCAGCAACATTCTGGAAGTACCGCAGAGCTCCTCTTTCTCCCTCAGCAACTAAAATTGGGAGAGAATTATGAAGGTGGTTATATTGTCTTGCTTTTTGGTTCCATGGAATTATTGTGTTTTGATAACAGAGGGATATTTTTATATTGCTACTTTTAAGATACACCTGGGATGCCAACAGGAAGTGGATAGGCATTCTTATTTATTTTGTATACATCTAAATAAGCCAACTAGGATATGAAGAAATTGTTATTAGCCTAACCAGTGTATGTTTGTGCATCTAGAGGAGAGTATACTTTTTAATGCTGTTTTCCGTAAGCCTGAACCAAGTAGGGTGATGATAACCAGCCTGATAGAGAATGCTACCCTCTGCTGTTGTGGTATTAGTATAGGTTACAAACCTGATTAGTCCACCTAACAGAAACCAGTGAACAAAAAAAAATGTCTGTTGTAAATTCAACTGTAATGAATTCTAGGAAGGAAAACTAGAAGGGGTTGAAAAGGCAGATAAATCTCACTGGTACCTTTGAGATGTCACTTGGTATTTCATACTGATTTACAGCCAATAGCTTAACCAATTAGTGTGGTGCAATAGTTAATAAATGTACCTTTAAAAGTTATTTTTATAAAATGCAAAGTAGGCACAAAAATACCTGATTAATTCAATAAAAATGGCATTACTTCATCAGTAACACATCATTAGTAATAATTAGCAGTGTTTATAAATTATTAAAGTTGGGGTTGAGTAGAATGAGAGTAAAACCTGAGCAACACTATTATGGCTATAAGCAAGGAGTTGGTGGGGTGAGGGAAGAAAGGAGAGAGAAAGAAAGGGTGGTTGCCATCCTTTGGGTTTTGATTCACTAAGGTACTTACACACTTTGTGAGAATCCTCCATGACATTAATGGAGTATTTAAAATTAGGCACGCTGCTGGATAGGGACCTTGGAGCTTACTTTCTTGATGACACTTCAAGGTAAAGGAATGTGCTATATAATCATTATTTTCCTACTTAAAACGATGACTGTGGGTCAAAATAAAAGCTATATGGATAGTTTTGGGATACAGTTTTCACTATTTTTCTTGTGTCTACTAAACATACGCACTGTTTGCACCTTGCAGGCTTTAAATCCAACAAAGCAATACACCATGTATTATGCAGGTTAGTTTAAATTACAAATGTTCTCTTTTAGCTCTAAAACCTATTATATTAATGTCTATTTCTTTTTTTAAAAATAGGCATTGAAAATGTTAGCTTTCTTTTTCTGGTAGCAATTTTAAGCTTTGCTTTTTTCCCAAAAAAAGAGGAGGTTACTGAAGAAAGGGTGAATGGAAGATTTAAATATCTGTTAGTGTACCTTTAAAATTGGGCCTCTAACAAATAGGATTATATAGAAAATTATTACCTGGACATGGATAGGACTTCTGGAATATTGCTGTATCCATCTGGGTTTATTTAGATGGTAATTGTTCTGCCTTAGGGCCTTGTTAAACCTTAAGCTGTAAGCGGAACAAATGTTAATTGTTTTAGTGTTGTTTGGCTTAGCGGAGCAGTCGCACCTTAAGACGAAAACCATCTCTGATGATCCTTCACCTGCACAGCTGCCACTTGCCACTAGAGGCCTGGTGAGCAGGGGCAGGACAGGCTTAACACTCCTGCTGAGCAGGGTGAGCATTGCAGCCTCAGAGCACCCACTGGCTCCAGTGCCTCCTGCTGTCACCCAAACTGGCTTGCTGCTTGAGTTGTTAGGGGTCCAATCCTTTTTTCTCTGGAGACCGCCCCGCCTCATGCCTACCTTGCCCAGGCTGCCAGCCAGCTGGATGCCACCTAAGCTCCATAAAGGATCAGGCCCCTTGGACCTCAGGCAGCACCCAGTCAGCTGACAGCCTGGCTAGAGGTGGTGATGGGGGGTGAGCTGCTGAGGGGAAAAAAAGATCAGGGCCCCATGACCCAGACATGCCCTGGTGGGGCTGGGCAACTGGAACAAGGTGGAGCTCAGCAGCAGTAGCACAGCAGCCTGAGGCCGGTTCCAGCTAACCTCATGCTGTGCTGGCATGTGCAGGGTCCAGCTGCCAGCTCTGCCACCCGGCTCTCTCAGCAGCAGCCATGTTTGGCAGTGAAGGTCCTGAACCCCCCTTAGTAGCCAAGCAGCTCTGGGCGTGGTGCACGGAGAATGGGGCTCAGTGCTGCCTGTCCAGGGGGAGGAGAGTGGGAATGCTGACTGTCCAGGATTGAAGAGGAGAGTGAGAATGACTGCATTGGAGACCAGGATCTTGGTGTCTTTCTGAAGGTTAGATGACTAAAGATACACCAAAGCAATTTTCCAAAGGAGGCACTTGCATGCTAGGTGCTATGCTGGATCTCCTTGTCACTGTTCATTCTCTGAGAGAGGTGGCTACTGAAGTAGGGGAGGTGCTTGATTTACCTCCAGGGTCTTTCCCTCAATGGTAATTTGGGAAGTGGGGTCACATTCATGGCTTGGGGCAGGCTGATAGAACACTTCAGTCTTCTCCATACTGAGAGAGAGGCCCAAAGTTTGGTAGGTTTCTCCAAAAAGGTCCAGCATGGTCTGGAGGTTTCCCTCAGTGTGCACAAGGATGGCCAGTCATTGGTGTATTGAAGGTCAGGGATGGTCGTTTTGAGTACTTTGATCTTCAAGTGAAAATGTCCCAGATTGAAGAGCCCTCCTCCATCCATTCAGTATTCTGAAAGGCTGGTACAATCTGAAAGAACCAGGTGATGAAGCTGATAACTGCTGGATGCAGGGGCTCTCTTGCAAGTTGTTTTTAGTTAGAAAAACAATGTAAGATGGTTCTGGCAGTTTTCTTCAGTATCATATCTCCACCAAAAAAAAAAAATCTAAAAATTACCATATTTTCTTACATAGAACATGCCTAGAATAATATATGCACCTTGTGTTTTTGTAAGGCAGAATGAAGGAAAAATCTTTTCATGTACAGGCAGTTCTCGACTTACAACGTTTCGAGTTATAACGTTTTGCACTTAAGTTTATAAATTGACACCCTGTTTCAACTTTATGATGTCAGTTCTGACTTTACAACGCTCGATTCGATGCAACACCACACCAGTGAACAAATTCACTGTGTCACTCATCTCCCTGGAGAACATCTGTCCAAACTTGCTTGGACACTTTCTTTAAGAAA
>NW_017728931.1:62145123-62207608 GCF_001723895.1 Crocodylus porosus
GGGGGCGGGGGGGGGAAGAGAGAGAATGGGGATGAATAGTGAAGAGCTACCTAAGGAGTCAGATGTCAGGCAGGTTGTGTGTCATAAATCCAATGTCTATATTTAGTCCATGATTTTGCTCTTCACCTCCCCCCGCCCCGGCCTGTCTCTCATCCATTGACTCTTCAATCTACATTTTCACTGACTACCTGTCTCATGTGCATACCAGCCCAGCCTCTGGCTTCTTTACTTTTCATTCCATCCAGGAAGAGCACACTCCAACCGCTGAAACTTCCTTAGCCTGACGAAGGGTTTTTGAACCCGAAAGCTTGCTTAATAATTGTTTTCCAACTTTTTAAGTTGGTCTAATAAAAGGTATCAGATTCACCCAAAGAACCTTGTCTGCCTATGTCCTTAGACCAACACGGATACAACCTACACCTCTGTTAAGGTAGCTATATTACTCATCTATAATTGATCGAGTACAAAATTCTGGGGTATTTTTGGTGAAAATAGGGTATCGGGCCCTGGTTCAGGAACCAGTCCTCCCCCGTTTATAACATTGTTTCTTATGAGAAAATTGGTTCTGAGTTACAACGTTTCGACTCAAGACAGGGGTTTTCAGGAACAAATTGTGTCATAAGTCCGAGGTCTGCCTGTATATGTAACTGAGTAGCAGTACTGAAGGAACTGAACCTATTCATTGTTCTGCTCTGTGTGGATCACATGCACAGTGATTATGGCCGGCAGAAACTTAAGTGCTGTCACCATATTTCCTCATTCATATACAAAACCTAGTTTTCACCAGCTATTTTGGGGGGAAAAAGGTGTGTGTTTTATTTGAAAAAATAAGCTTTTCCTTGTATGATCTATCTTTCTTATGTAGTAAATCCTATTTCTGTTTTCTATACCTTTCTGATGGTCTGCGAGGAGAGTGATTCCAGTATTCCATTTCCATGGAGATGGCCAACCTTATATTTAATTTCTTTCACATAATCCTGGTGGGGGGAGGAGGGGCAAATGAATCCCTAAAATGTGGGCAGGGCTCTCCAATTTATCTGTAAGATCCAGTCAGGATGCTGGTTTAGACCAGGCAGAGGAGTCTGGTAGAGGGGTGAGGGGAACAAGATATATTTTGCACTTGAGGACAGGCAGCCAAAGTATTAGGGAGAGGGCCTGGAGCTTCTGGGGTGACCCCCCACAGTACTTGTGACTATATTCCTAAAAGCATAAGGACTGTGATGCTTCGCCAAATTTATTTCTGCTAGACATTATCAAACCTGCACAGCCTTTTCTTTTTCATGATCAACAAGCACTTCAGACACCTGCTCGCATCATTGAAATCATCCAATAGGCTGCTTATATATAGGGTGACCATACATCTCGGTTTGGCCAGGACAGTCCTGGATTTCAAAGGCCAGTCCCAGCTGGTTGGTCAAAATTAAAATGAGAGTCCTGGAATCACAGGGCTGCAGGAGACAGTCTGGTGGGGAGGCAGAGCAGCAAGGTACTCCAGACAGCTCTACCTCTCAACTGGACTGCGCCCAAGCAGCAGTGCCACCATCTTGGCCTGGGGGTGGGGGGCAGCAGCAAGGGGAGCAGTGTCCTCGATGTCCTAGATATCCCATGTTTCATTATGGTCACCCTACTTCTATATCACAAGATATGGTACAATTCCTTAGCTTTTTTAAGGCAGTAGGACATGCTTTTAAAAAGCTTTTGATATCAGGCAGCCAAGCTTTGGAAGGAAGCTTTGATCTCACTCCACTGAATTGCAGAGAGCTTATATTGCATCTAGCCGTTCAGCCATGCTGTCCCTCTAGCCTTTCAGCAACTGTCTGAGATTTTGGAAATGATTACTCAAATATTCTTCTAAAAGTATTCTTTGCAGGAGCTAATCTAGCTGGGATCAAATTATGAAAAGTAGAGTCAAAGGGAAAAAAAGGAATAAGAGTCAGCTTGTGCTGTAGAGACCTCGAGAGCCTGTCCCTCCTTATTTGTAAGTGTTCATTATTTCACCTGAGGAAGCTTAAAGCAGACTGAATATAGATCTTATCAAATGAAAGTCTGAGCCCTGTGCCGCCTCCTGACTCTATTCCATTTTTAGCTGCACAGTAATATAGTGCTTTTAGGCTTTATTGCACAAAAAGATTTTGCCAGCTGAAAGGATCAAGAGTAGGTGGGTCCTTCAGATTGCTCTTCAGCTCTTTTTGAATATTGAAGGCTATTTAAAAAAATATTTTTATTTGTGCTGTATGGTTTTGCAGTTTGCATTGGAAGAGTGATCATGTGTCTAAGCACACTGTGACTCCATTGCCCCACACAGTGGAATCATGGCGTTATTGAAATCTCACTGACTTCAGTAGGGCTAGCATTTTACCCACGCTATCCTTTTAACATGACCCCAAAGAAAGAACACCAAGCCAGTGCAAACTGCATCATTATCTAATCTCTTTTTCTTTTCTTTCTTTCTTTCTTTCTTTTTTTTTTTTTTTTGCTCCTCGCCTCTTTACCATTGTGGTGATGGTTGGGTTGCCTAAAAATTGTAGAAAAATGGCCTTTCATTGCCAGCTGTCTCACTTCCCTAATATAGCCATTCAGCTGCTTTAAATGCAGTGCTGTACTGAGACCACTAGAAGATGGTATAAATACATGGAATTGGGTTTTACAGACAATGTTCATGTTTGCTGAGCAGAAGTGTGTGAGGAATCTGTTGCTGTTAGGATTGCCTTGATTAAAAGTAGCAACTCTGCCAACTCAGCAAAAGGAGCATTCCCTTCACTGGCATTAAGCCTCTTTGCAAGCTCAAGTTACTTAATGGCAAAGCCTGTGGCTGTATCTAATAACAAGGGAACTGTAAGCCGGCCTCATTTTGCCATTGCCAATGATGTGACTGAAAACATAGGAAGGTAAAATCACCCCCAAGCAGTGTAGGGAAAATGGGTGGTGACCATCAATGCAAGAAAGTGAGCACCTACCTCACTGGGGTGTACACTTGAGTTTGGTGCATCCAGGGTCATGGGAGGATATGTGTCTGTCTCTCCTATTGGCTTAGCTGGGTAACATAGGAAGCATGTGTCTGTATCCTACACAAGCAACTCACAGAGGGCTGAATCCTATTTCACCTCTACTTGCCTCATTGGCCCTCTCAGCTTGGATTTTGCTACCATCTGTAGTTGATCAAGATTGCCTGGGTACATGTGTATTCTGCTGGCAGCAGAGGGCCACTTTTTAGCCTACTAGCCATAGCAGTTGCTCATGGAATTAGAAATCCAGGTTTTAGATCCCCAGGAGAGATCTGAACCTGAATCTTTCATTTCTGAGCAAAAGGTCCATATCCCCAGGTACTGAGCTAGGCAGTGCTCAGAGCACTCCCTAGCAGTTGTGTTGAAGCTGGCCCACTGGGCAACCAGGAAGGGAAGATATGTGGAACAAGTAGAAGACAGACAAGCTAGAAAGTGGGTGGCTCAATGAGATGGATCTTGCCCTGAAAGGGAGGGACCCTTGGATTTTGGCCCCTTGGCCCTAATGGTTTTTCTGTATCTGGCATTTCGTATTCATTGGATCAAATGAATCATTGGATTCATTGGAGCAGTGGGATAGTTTTAGTCCCATTGTTTGTCTGGCTGACTAGGTCTGCATAAGTATGGGAGGCAACACAGGAGGTGTGTGTTTTGTCTCCTGGATTAGTGCATCAGGTAGCAGTGAGTTGGTTATAAAAGGATGTCAAATATTTTGGAAAGGAAATGACAATCTAAAAATGAATGCAAGCCAGTGGCTAAATCCCTTTGCAGAGGCCTGCTCAGCTGTGTGGAAGCAATAAAAATTGCTTTTATCTTTTCTGTGATTGGGGAGGGCATTTGCTGAATTATAAATGAAAGCAAATTAGTGAACTGTGCCTTGTATGAGAGACACAGGGAGCAGATTCAGCCTGTGAAGGGGATGGTGTTCACTGTTTGTTGAAGCCAGTACCTCTAGAAATTTTTTAAAAGCAAGCAGTAGGACCCTTCTTTGGGGTTCCTTTCTCCCAGGCACTTCTGAATATTATCTTACAGCCAAAAAATGAAGCTCCTTTCTGAGGTTTTGTCTTTCCATGCATTCCTGCTTGGAACACAACCTCTTTTCCTAAGTCAGCAATCAAAAGTCAAATTAGGGTGCAATACTGGGCTGATATACACTACAATAGTCCTTTTGTCAGCAAGAGTTCGATGTCATTGGGGTTCCTGCCATAGGACTGCCCATTCCACACTCTTAGTCCTCTCTCCAAATCTACTTCATCCACCCTAAGGTGAATTAGGATAACGAGCCTCCTGCCTTACAGGACCCACCTAACCCTCTCCCAAAAGGATAATCCTCTGCAAACAAGATGGGATGTTTTAGCAAGTGCCATCAGCCTTTTATATAAAATATATCCATGTTTGGAATTTTGTTTCTATTTCTATCTGCCCTTCAAGCCAGCTGAACGTGATCTCCCATAGTTCACTCCTACATTGAGTCCAGGACACAGTGAACAAGGGGCTACAAAGATGTTCTCCAGATTAAAAAAGGAAGTGATTTAGAGGTAGGGCACTTCACTTGATCTTCTGCAGAAAGGTTCTATCAAAAGGAGAATGAAGCCATATGATGCAACAGACTAGTGGAGGATGTAGCCAGCCTGCAGAGGTGGTTGTTACGCAGGAAGGATTGAATTTTGTACGTACATAATAAGAACTCTGGTAATAGTCACCAAGAACAGATCATACAAGTGGTCTCTACATCACAAGCAAAGCCAGCATTTTCTGAAGTTATTTCTAGTTTACCTTTGAAGCAGACACAAGTTTAAAAAAAATACTGAAACCTCCTTAGAGAACTTATTTACAGTACTTCCAGTAAATTCAGCAGTTTGTGTTGCACTGACCTTAACTATTTGCCTTTCAATTTGAATAAAATGTAGGCAGATCTACATTCAGATGTTCCAAGTATGAGTGCGACCTACCCTCACTCATACATTGCCTTTGAAGCTGTCACTTTTCAGCACCAATCCAATCTACCATGTCACATATTCCAAATTAGTAATTGACACAGTGTGTTAATTTTTTATTGTGCATACTATGTCTTGGCCTGTGGGACCCAGCTTCCTGGTGCTATACAATATACAGAAGACGCTGTTTACAGGAAACTATAAGCTTATCCTAAATATGCAGACTGTACCCTCAAAGCCCACATTACAGTTAAATGAACTACGAATCTACTCAGAATAATAGAAGGTATCAACACCAATAGAGAGCTATAAACTATGGGGTTCATAAATAAATATACCGATATTTTGTTCAGTGATAAAACAGCAGACTCGCTCTTTAGACACTGGAGGTGTTAAAAGATTCCTTTATACCTATTAAAGTAATATACTTCTCTTCTTATTTTTTATATCTGCTCCAATATTCACTGTGTTCAATTGCTTTATAACTGTTTTCTTATATTGAATGCAATAAAACATAGATACAATGAAAACAAAAATACCAGAAACAAAATAATATTTCTTACCTTGGAGCTAAAGCACATTCTTAACTTTAAAGACCGTTTTAAATTGTGGCTTAGCAATAAATCAAGGTACAGTGGTAGCTGCTGATGCAATGAACTACCATTGTAGGGATAGATGTATTTGAATGAGAACTGGAGTATGTTAATTGAAAGTGGAGCAAGCTATCTCTAGTCATTCTGCTATCACTGAGTGGTTTCCCAGATGGATTATGCTTGGCAAGTTAAGGCTGAATTTTTAAGCAAATGTAAAGCAAGGACAGACAGCATGAATAATCTCTGTGGATAGTAGAGGAATCCAAATGACAGTGTGGCGTAAATAAAAGGAATAGAACCTGGGGAAGCTGAGAGATTAAAATCCATAGACTCATAGGATTGAAATATGGATTTTTCAGTGTTAGATGCTGAGACTTGGGAGATTCAAGTTCAGGCTCTACTCTGTCTTTAGCTTTTCTGCATGAATTTGGGTGAATCACACTGGGTATGCTTATGCAGCGTAATAGTGTAGGTACCAGACAAAGTATAGCTATACTATTGTGGTGCCCAGCCCAATTAATATACCATGCTCCTAATTCCCACCACCTTAACTCTTGTGTTTGAAGAGAGGCAGATGGTCTTCCATATATAAAGTGAAGATTTACGTGCTTATGTCAGTGTTGTGGTTCCAGGGCACTGAATCCCAGTATCACACAGGTGCTTAACTCAGCGCTGCAGTTAGGCACCAAAACCTAGGAGAGGACAGATCTTGGACACGTCCGTCTCTTCAGAGTTTTTATTGGCTGATTTATGCATTCTTTGCTCATTGTGCTACCTGTTGTGAAATCTGTTGTTGGGTTCCTAACTCTCCCCTTCTGCTGACTAGGGAACTTGGGTATCTCAGCTGCGTTTGTGAATTCCACTCCTGGAGCCAAGCACCTACATGTGAGGTGTGGTTATGCCAGGCCTGAATCCCTTTGAGTATCTGGGTTCTAAAACCTCAGTTTCCCATGTGTAGAATAAAGGTGATAATACTTCTTTTCCTCTCTGGGCTGTTGTGAAGATGAGCACATGAAAGACTGAGTGCTTAGGTACTATGGCAGTGGACACCATGTAAATACTCGAGTTGGGTATGTAAATGTTCACCAAACACTGCAAGTGGCATTGGTGAGTAGGAAAGGCAGTGTACATCTAGGGTGTAAAAAGGTCGGCAGAGCCCATTTTCTCCCAACACCATGCCACCTGCTGACCAAATCCAGAGCATGTTATAAATGCAGCAGTTGGCCCTTAGAAGTCCTGCTGTCAATGGGAGCCACTTTTGCTAACAGGCATCACAGGACCAAAGGAGCAGATGTCCGTAGAGGCGGGGAAAGATAGATTTGTTCTTCAAAAGGAAAGAATTAGTTTGGAAGTCCCACTTGATCTGTCCTGTAAGATAGAGTCATGGTCTGGGGGTAGCATAACAGTGCAGAGCTGATTGTATGGAGGCAAATGAGGATCATGCCTCTTGGGACTGGAGCCCTGGTGCACACATCCAGAAAAGGCATAGAGCCACCTTTTCTTTAGAATACCATCTAAATTAATGCTGCTGTTAGCTGTTCTCCTCACTCCTTGCTGCATGGAACTTTGTCATGTCACTGCACAAAGCAAATTCCCTTTAAGCAGAGCATTATCCCATCAGAAGAAATTTGGAGCAGATCAGAAGCCATGACATTTCATGCCATTAAGTATTTCCTTTTATTAAAAATTGGTACACGTGGAGTAAATATATCTTGTACCGACTGCTAATGAGGGTGACACTCTGATGCTGCAGTGTCACAGAACTGCAACTGTAAAAGTCAGCTGGAATTTTTGTATGCGGTCCACTATAATTTTGAGGGAAAAAAGGGAAACCAAAACGTATCAAAACAGAGAAGCAACTTCTCAAACTGCTGACCATTGGGACCCGGTGGTGAGCATCATTCTGGCCTCAGTTCCATTTACTTAAATGGGACTGCTTCTGCACTTGAAGTTCACCAGAAGCTTAAGAGCTTTATGACATAGGTTCCACAGTACTGGGTATTGACCTTCCAAGATCAAGTCCTTAAGCAGGCCCTGATATGCTCTAATAAGATACCTGAAGTGCTCTAATAAGGATTCTAACCTCTGTTGGAAAACAAGAAACAGACCCACTGTGCAGTTTATCCGGTGCGGAATGTTGATGCCTGGTGGTGCATCCTTCCCCAGCTGCTGTTTAAAGTATGCAGCGCAGATAGGGCACAGGACAATTATTTAGTTTTGTGGACTGTCAGTGCTATTAGCACAGCAATGACTTCCTTCAGTTTCTTGTTCATGTTTAGTTGAGGAGCTTATGATCACTGTTCATTTGATACCGTGTCTCCATTTACTATGACTTAGACCCCTCTTTCACTTCGCATGCCAGGTCTTGGCCTGTCAGCTATGGCAACTCACAGTTCTCAACAGGAACACAGCAGCACTTTCTAGTCAGTGGACTTTGCTACTTGGACCAGTGCCTGATGGACCTGGTGAACTTGGCTGAAATTGTGTGGGACAGGCATGCAGAATGTCAGGCTATATGCTCAGAATGGCCTTTTATAGCCTTAAAAATCCATAAGATATTTTTTCTTTTCTTCTACTGTGAGCCGACATGACAGACAGGACAAACAGAGTATTTCAAGAAGCAGTTCCCCTTTACACTGTTCACCTGTTTTTTTTTAGCAGGAATGGATTTAGGAAACAAGACCTTGAACCAACAGTAAGGGATGACTATTCATAATAGTTTCTGCACCATGTGCATTAAGGGTATATAGGTAAAAGTAAGTAATAAAAATCTTAGACATTATCCTGATGGTGTTGGGATACTGACATTTTTCTTTTTTTTTCTTCTTTGCCTTATCAACAAAACCACCTCATCATTTGCAAAGAGATTCCTATTCTTAATACCAAGACTGAAACAGTTACATGAGTAGCAACAATTTGTTTGTTTATTTGTTTGTTTTTAGTTAGGATTTTTCTTGGTTTTGGAGCATCAGTTTCAAAACAAGAGGTTACTTGAAACCATTCCTAAGGGGTAAGAAATGTGCTGGGTTAGTGCATGAGTTTTTTACTTCCAAAGAGTTAGAATCAAGTCACGATTTAGGTCACAAGTAGAAACATATTTAGGAGTTTCATCATCTCCTCCAGTGTTTGGATCTCAAATGGAGTTTGCTATTCACAGCAATTCTTTAAGATGGTCTTGGCAGGGGTGGGCAAAATGCGGCCCACCAGCTGGATCTAGCTCATCAAGTGATTGGATCTAGCCTGTGAATAGATATCTGCTAATTGACCCTATCTGGCCAGCGGCTGCCCCCATGGCACTCCACGTGAGGGCAAGTCCCAACCACCCCCACCCAGGGCAGCCTTTGCTCCCACCCACACCTGCTGATGGTCCCAGCCTCAGCCCTAGCTAGTATGCACAGCTTTCTAGTGGGGCTGATCCCTGTGCAGCTGCAGGTGCCCAGGTACTGCCCAGCTCCCCGTACCTCCAGTGGCTCCTGCTTCTCTTTCTCCTGCCCCTGCTGCTCCGCTTCAGGCATCCGATAACTCAAGGAAGTTGTGGGGACACATGCCAGGCAGCAGATGCCCAGCTAGGCAGGGGGAAAGCTGCAGCCAAGCAGTTCCTTCCCCAGTGTGTGGGGCTCCAGCTCCCAGTCACCTTCCACCTACTTGGCTGCTCACAGGTGGCTGCTCATATGTTGAGCTATTATGCAATTTCCTGTGTATACACTACTCAAAAATGCCTAGATTAGAAAAAAAATTATGTTTGAAATAAAATTAAAATATGTTATAGTAGATGTTTGATTTTTAGTATATGATTTGGGTTTTTTTAAGTATAACGTTAAAATGACATCTTCTGAAAGATTTTATGTGTGCAGCCCTTAACAGCTCACCAAAACTCATTAAGTGGCCCTCTAGCCAAAATAATTGCCCATCCCTTCCTTATGGGGGCATAAAAGAGGGGTCAGGCACCTTTTAAAAGAAATGAGGTTTGATTTTTCCTTTCCACTCTGGACATTTTACACTACTTTTGCAGCATAATAGAATCTTAAATTGGATGGAAGAAAAAATCTTTGTGCAAGTGAGAATTGGACCTATGATTTATTTCAAACTCTAGGTACTGGGATCAGTGCTTACTTAGAATATGAAACATTATGTCTACATTATGGAAATGACTAGGTGTATTCTTTGACCTGGGTCAGGCAGAGGATCAGATTTGATGGTTATAATGGCCTTACCATTTTTTTCATCTGTAATTTAGGAGACTGAAGATTAATAGAGTTCTGAGAAGGAAATATTCCCAGTATGCTCTACTCAAAACAGTGTTTTAGCCCCAGTATGTTGATTAGGAGCTAGCTTGAGCCCAACAAAGGATAAGATTTTAATAAGACCTTTGTTTTACTTTTACTACATTAAACAGTTAATTGGGGTCCAGGGTTTTGTGTCAGGTTATCTCTGTGTTGCACAGTGTAGTGTAAAACCACTATTAAAATATTTTTAGCCTTCTATAAGATGCATGGGAAAAGAAGGAAAGCAGTTGAAGCATATGAAGCATAAAGACTTCAGTAAGGCTTTCATTGTAATAGTTTCTATCGTTGCTTTCCTTTTTTGTCTGTATAGACTGTTTTGATAAGGAAAAATCCTCTGCCTGAGTGTTTTTCAGTTGATATTAACTTTTTCCTTAGAGAAGGATAGGTCACTTTTGATGATCTTAATCTATTGTTGGAGTATGATTTTTTTCCTTTAAGACAAAGCAGGACAGATGCACATATATGCACCCTAAAGGTAGAAAGAAAAGTATAGCAAAGAGAGTGAATGAAGCCTCTGTCTCTTCATTCAGCATGGAAACAAGCTGCTGGAAAATTATATACACAACCCATGTTCTTATCAACTACTTCCGAACCTGGTAACTTTATTGATGTTGGGCTGTTTAAGCCATACGTTTTAGCTTGACTTTCTGGGTATAGGCTCACAACAGAGTTGAAAAGTATGACAATTACATGGCCAACTAAGTCAGACATTTGTTAGAAAGCAAAAAAGAAAAAGTTGGGTAGGAAGAAAAATACGGTGGGGATGGAAAATTGCCTGCTGAAGAGAGCGCGATGGATTCATATTTTAGATTCTTAGGATTAGGAGGATATGGGACTGTTTACTCCTGTCTGTCTCAGTCTGGTTAGGTTTCACTAGCAGGGTGATGAAGACTCAGTTGTGCCCTGATCAGTCATAGAATCCTGGGAGACGCCTGCAAGAGGCAGCAGTGGCCAAGTAGATGAAACCTGAGTCTTCCAGGTCACTCACCCTGCTCTCATTAACCAGGTGGTGAAATGTGAAAGCACGCACGCAGGCAGTCGCAGCAGTGCAGCTGACATGTGGGAAAACCCTCCTTTGCCTCACATTGTTAGTATGCCTGTGCCTGCCGTGTCTCCCAGATAAACAAGTTCCTAAAAAGAGATGACAACCTCCTTCCATTAAAATTAACCAATCAAAAAACAGTTTGGTGATTTCAGTTATGTACGTTGCTAGATTTCTTTAGCTTCCTTGTTATTACTTTGCCAGTAGGCTTGAAAGATCTCTTAACAGTTTTCTAACAACTAATTCAGTTTATATTGGACAGCAAATTAGATGTGCACCAGTACATTGGTCTGATATTGGATTGGCACCGATCTAAAGAAAATTGTCTGTATTGGAAATCAACCTGATATGGCTGATAATTTGGCTGATAAATGGCCTGTGCATGCACGTAGCCACAGTGCACCACATAGGTGGTGAGGAGCACAGCCCGGCAGATTGGAGAGCAGTGTCCAGCTGGTAAGTCTGGTGTGGTGGAAGGAGACAGGAGGGAAGGAGCATGGGGTGGGGCACAGATCAAGGCCCCTGCAGTGAGGGAGGAGTGGAGCTGGGGCGAGCACAGGACGGAGCTGTGGCTCATCTGGGGGGGACAGATCCCGCCTCTATGTGCTGCTCAGCTGGGAGCTGCTCATCTGGTGGCTCCAGCTGCTGCTCCCGCCACTTGTCTGGGAGGGCATGGGTGCAGTGTGTGCCCCCAGATCTGTGCAGGGCGGGGTAGGGCAGGCTGTTCCTGATGGGGGCTGGGCTGGGTAGTGCTTGTGGCAGGCGGTGGTGGCACTGGGAGGGGGTTACGCTAACCCTCCATCCCTGTGCCCCCCAGATGAGCCATGGCTCCATCCTGCCCCAGTGGGGCAGCACTTGCCGCAGGCCCAGCCTCACTCCTCCCTCACCGCAGGGGCCTTGATCTGTCCCCCTCGCCACACACACCCCTTCCCTCCCCTTCCTCTTCCACCACACCAGCTAGCTAGACCCTGCCCTTCAAGCTGCTGGGCTGGTATCGGAAATAGAATTGGTATCAGCTGAGATGCCTCCTTAATAATCGGCTATTGGTATTGGCTCCAAAAATCTGTATTGGTGCACCCTTAGTTTTTAGTTATTGTTTTGTTTTGCTATGGAAAAACCAGGACTCCTATCATCCTGCTGTTACCACAAAAATTAGTATTCCAATGCCAATAAAACAATTCTGAGTAAAAGATGGGTGATTTTTCAGCACCAAGCATGAAGAAATCTGTTCAGATTTTGGGCAAAATATATAAGCGCTCCTAATGGATTGAAGCAAAATCTGGAGTTTACACTTTTTCAAAATGCAAAGTCTAATCTGAAGCCATGCAAATAAGGATTTTTCCATTTACTTAGGTGGGCTTTCACTCAGACTAATATATTACACACATCATTATTTTAAAACATAGATGTATTTATCTCTGAGGGACAAGAGTTTTAAATGAAGAGGTAAAGTAAAAAAAAACATGAAATCCCATAAACTGGAAATGGAGAAAACCTATTGAGTCATATTCTTCTTCTCTCCCCATTCAGGAGACTTCCCTATGATACATTCTCTGGCTCTTTTCCAGTCTAATTTTAAATAATTTAAGCAATTTAACTTCCATCAGCTGCCTTAGTAAAATATTCTACAGTATAATGAACCTGACTTCCCCCAGTAGTCATCTTCAATTTACCATTTTTTAGTTTAATCCATTACTCTCAGTTATAACCCTTTGTTTGAGGGGCAAACAATATCGTACTTGGTAAAACTTCACAGCAATATCTGAGTCTAAGGGACTGCCTCTTGGGGATGGCCCTTAGGAAAGGGATCAGTGTATTTAATTTTTAAGTATTGGCCAAATCCTGTCAGGCTCTGCCAAAGACTCAGGGCCACTTGCATATATATCATGTTTCTCTGCAGTAGTTGTGGATCACCCTGTTCTTGTTTGCTAGCTTTCTGGAAGGGCAAAATCATTACAGCTGTGACTCCATTGCAGCAGAGTTTTTTTCCACCTAATCCTGTCTTCAGAACGTGCTTTGAACAAGTGCAGGGGTTCCTCAACCTAGCGAATAGCCATGTAAAATTTAGTGTTCCTTGAAGGTTTTAATCACGGCTACCATGGCTACTGAAACAACAGTGCATGTGGCTCATCCTTGTCTTCTTCTCCCTCTAGAAACATCCTGAGACTCCAAGGGGTCATCGGCGAGGGAAATTCCAGACTGCCAAGCTGACTAGATCTTCTGCATGAAGGAGTGAATTGCTATTTTTGTGGCAACTAATTTAAATGTTAAGATGTTTGAAAACCATTACAAACAGGATGTCCAAGCATACTTCCAACTGAGTTGTTTTCATATATTAGTGTATTTTTGTTAAGCCAGCCTCTGATGGCTTCTGTGCACCTTGCATTTAATAGTCATTGGATGAGCAGTAGTGACACTGATTTTGCCCTGGAAGGGAAGGAGCCCTGCCGCAGACCCCAGTGAGGCAAAAACAGTGTCACTGAGCTGTGCTGCCTCTAGCTGGCTCTCCTTGGCATGATCCACATATGTATTTTTCTCTCCTGACTGCCCAGTGAGCCAGTTATGGTAGGAAGACCAAGGACTGCACTGAGTAATGCCTAGCCCCTTGCTGGGAGGTAGGAGATGAACGTTCAAATTCCCTTTGGGTGAGGCAGGCCCAGAAACTGGGTCCCATATTCCTTTAACTAGTGGCATAAGTGCTAGCTAAACAGTAGGAGAGTCACCTAACTTTTCTGTTCTGCTTCTAGCAGGCATATGTGTTCCTGGGTAATCCTGTTCTGCCATAGGTAGTAATTGATTCTTAACTATGCATAAGTACCAAAAATTGCAGTTATGTGACTACCTAAGTCCTACTTAGGGAGTAAAGGTGAAAAAGGAGTTAGCAAATAGTGTCTGCCATAAGTTCACATAAGAGAGAAACACAGATGCAAACAAATCAGTGTTTAGATATTTCAGAGATAGCAGAATCTGTATCAATTCATAGCAGATTGCTAAATTAAG
Organism: Crocodylus porosus; assembly: GCF_001723895.1. Classification (NCBI taxonomy): domain Eukaryota; kingdom Metazoa; phylum Chordata; order Crocodylia; family Crocodylidae; genus Crocodylus; species Crocodylus porosus. The sequence continues at coordinate 62,158,984 of NW_017728931.1, forward strand.
AATGAATCACTTAGCTGTTTGATGTGGTTTTTACCTCAGAGGGTGAGCTGGAGCTTGTCTGTGACCCTATATAGCTGATTAGAGAAGAGGTGCTCTTTGAAATGCAAGCTACATTCAATTGTTGGAACATATCAGTGGTCCAGTGCATATGTTTGCTGTGTCCCTGTGAATCTCCAGTTACCTCATCAATCTTCATTTTTGCAGGGAAGCTAGGAACTTGCCCTGCGAAGTGACTGGGTTCTACTGTACCACAAATTCAAGATGAGACTATGCAGTTGCAACAGTAATGGTAGATTTTCAGTATTATCAACTTTTACATACTTGTGATTGCTCTGCAGGACATCACCTTGGTGAAGAAATCCCTTATTATCAACATAGAAGGTTTCTTTTCATTGACCCTGGCAGCACCTGCTGAACTAGTTACATTGCCTAACTTTGGACATTTCAGAAAAAATGCCTGATAATTTTGGTGTTGACAAAGGGCAATACCCCCTGCTCCAGCTAGTGGGATGACATCTTAGTCTAAAAGAAGAGTGTAGGTGAGCTGTAGGGTCAGTATTAAATTCTAACTTATGTGAGCTAAAAGTGAATTCTATAACTTTGCTGTTGATAAGTAAACTGAATTCTTAATCTGCAAGAAGATCATAGGTAGTTTTGTGGCTAAACAAGTGGAGTGATGTTGATCAGGAAATTTAGGCTCTCTTCCAGATTCTGTTGTAGATTTCCAAGGTGATTTGGACAGATTGCATCTCTTTCTCTCTATTTTCCATTCTGTAAAACTGGAATGATAATACATACCCATCTTTCTACTACACTCTGAGATCTAAGGAAAAATAGTGTTAATTACTTTCCTCATCCCATTTTTTCCTACTAATGTCCTTTTTCTCTGCTAGTAGGAAAATATTTGTGCTTCGCTGTGGAGAAGTAATCATTGATTTCTATAGAATGTCATTTGTTCTAGCTATCTATTATCCCCTTGAACATCTGGAAGATGCAATAAATCTTGCAAGGCAAGATTCTCTTTCAAAGCATCCCCAAAAGGGCAGCAATTCCGACCTGGGTAGCTTTGTGTTTAGACATCGGTGTGTGCTTTTTGTAGGTGCTTTTTTATTTTAGCTCAAATAAGTTAGAATTTAATACTGACCCTACAGCTCACCTACACTCTCCTTTTTTTTTTGTAGATTTTTTTTGTTTTTGAACAACTTGGGAATGATTTCTCTGCTTTATAAGCAAACCAGTATTTTAACAAAGGAATGCTACTTTTCTCCCTGATACTTTCAGCCCCTGTGTATTTCTTGCATATGCTCTGTCATTGTAAATACATAAAGATGTGAAACATATATTAATTCAAGCAAATGAGCTCAATAATGCTATGGGTTACTATGTGCCTTTACAGTAAACTGGCTGTCATCCAGTAAATTAAATGCCTTGTGATTCTTTGAACTAGAAAATATGAAACAGAGGAGATTGTGCTATATGGCAATCACTTCTCATAAATTATATTTCTTATTCTGCCAGATATGACTCTGCCTACACTTTTAGGTTATTTCAGTAGGAAGTTCTGCATATGGAGCAAGGGCAGGATGTGCCCAAGAACCTTCTCCATTTAAAGGAAGCCATGCCTTTTTTTTTCTTTTGCAGATTTTCCTTCTCAGAACAAAGATGTTCATTTTGCTATTGTTTGGATAAATCTTACTGATACAAAGTTACTTTGTTGTTTTTCCAGCTTTCAACCCTACAATGTAGTGGGACACTATCTACAGTGGAATAAGGAATGTGTAATGACTTTGTGGCTGGTTCCTATCATGACATTAATTGAACATGTGGCCAAGTGCACCCCTGAAGCTGGGAGCTCCAACAGATGGGATCCCAGCCCTGGGGTTGCATGGTGCGCCCCTGCAGCTGGGAGCCCTGTCAGCTGAGGGGAGTTTCCAGCCACAGGAGCTTGCAGGGGGAGCCTAGGATTTTGATTTAAAATTGTACAGGTGTGACAAAGAAGTTGCTATTTAAACAGCTCTGTTGTAGATCTACCAGTTTTGTGAGGGAATCACTTTTTTTATCATGTGACAAATTCCTTTACTGGCTGGCATGTTACCATTTGTTGTGGGATCTTTGCATGTATCCTGCAACAAATGTCATCTGGAGAGGGCCTTAAGAGTTTTAAAAGAGTTTTAACTTATCAAGAAATCTCTTGCTATATATGAGAGCTTTAAAAATATCTTTCTAAGGCTGCCAGATATGCAAGTTAAGGCATGATGGGATCTGCAGTATCTTGGGGTGCCTTGAGAGCCTTTCAAGGGTGCTGCAGGGTACCACACAATGTTAACATTGTTAGGTCTGCAAGCATAATTCGCCAGATAATAGATTTCAAATAGGAATCCATAGTGTCAAAAACTTCCCGACCTGTTGTGGTCATCTGTGTTTTTTGCAACAGAAGAATTGCTCTAGTACAGGAGCAGGCCAAATCTGGATCTCCAAGCCATTCTATTCAGCCTGCAGGGCCCCTCTAAAATTTAGAAAATTGTTACCTGTTGGTGGCTGCCTGTCTAAAAGCTGATGAGGCACCGGCAACAGGACCCAGTGGAGGCAGCAGCAAAGCCCACTGGATCTTGCCCTTCCCTCAACCCCCAACCAGAAGTTTCTACCTAGCAGAGGCTTCTGGCCTGGCAACCATGGCCTGTTCCCCTGCCCTCCCTCTGTCCAAGAGTAGAAACTCAGATTAGAATGGAGGAGGAGCAGGGAAGGATTGGCGGTGCAGCTGGAGCCAGCCCAGCCCAGCCCAGCTGGCACCACGTGGTTCCCTGCTGCACAGCCAAGGCTGCAGGATGCAGCAGGAACCAGCCCCGCTCAGCCCCTGTGGTTCAGAGCTGGCTCCTGCTGCACTGTGCAGTCCTGGCCATGCAGCCAGGAACCACATGGTGCCAGCTGGGCTGGGCTGGCTCCTGCTGCATTCTGCAGTCCCAGCCATGCAGCTGGGAACCATGTGTTGCCAGAATGGTGGGCAGGAGGGGGGAAGGGGAAGCAGTGGTGGCAGGCGGGAAAATAGGGAAGTGGCAGGGCAATGGTGGCAGGCAGCGGGGGAAGCAGCAATGAGCAGGTAGATGGGAGCATGGGTCGTGCACTGGTGCTTTATGGAGCTGGACCAGCCCTGCCTCTCTTTCTGCTGGTGGTCCAGCCATGTGTAGTCCTGGGCTCTCAGGGACTGCTCACCACCAAGGGTCTCTGCCTCCAGCGGGCTGTGAGTGCCCAAGGCCATATTACCTACTGCTGCTGCTGGTAGCAGGGGCTATGCGCAGTGAGGGCAGGGGGTGTATGTGGGGCTGTGAGGTGGGGGCCTGTGCTCCTGCTGCCCCAACCTGGGCCTCCGCCAGCCCTGGCCCTGGGGTACTGGCATGGGCCCTGTACTACTGCCCCCTGTTTGCTGCCACTCCTCCCCTCACCACTGCTGTCCTTCCCCTGCCACTTCCCTATCTTCCCGCCCACTGCTGCTGCTCCTCTTCTTGTCTGCCTGCCCACCCACCTCTCCAGCAGCATGCAGTTTCTGGCTGCATGACTAGGGCTACAGAATGCAGCAGGACCCTCCCAGCACCACATGGTTCCCAGCTGCATGGCCAGGACCACATGGTGCAGCAGGAGCTGGGCAGGAACCACTGGGGCTGGGCCGGGTCAGGCTAGCTTCTGTTATGTCCTGCTGTCCCAGCCATGCAGCCAAGAACCGTGTGGTGCAGACTGGGCCAGGCTGGCTCCAGCTATCCTCATGATCCTCCTCCCCCTTATTTAAGTTTCCACTCTTGGACAGAGGGAGGAGGTGGAACAGCTCCATGGTCACCAGGCGGGGCTGGAGGTGGGGCAGGGCTGGGCAGGCTTTGCTATTGCTGCCACTGGGTCCTGCCATCGCCAACTCCTCCTGCTGCCAGCACCTCATCAGCTTTTAGACAGGCAGCCACTAGCTGGTAATAATTTTCTAAATTTTAGATGGGCCCTGCAGGGTGGATAGAATGGTCTGGTGGGTCGAATCTGGTCTGCAGGCTGTATTTTGCCTGCCCTGTCTTACACCCTTCTGGAGGTGCCTTAAAGGGTTGAAGAGGTTTTCTGCTAAGGTGCTTTGGTATCACTAATGATTGAAAGAGGCTCCCCTACCTTAGAAAATGAGGGTGGTGCTGTTGTCTGCATCGTGGCATTACATGGCATTTTCAAAAACCTGCCCTTAGCTGCAAGTTCTAACCCTTCAGCTTTGCAGTTGTCTGTCTGTAACTAGTACTAATATTGCAACATTATCATTGTGTTTCTCTGATCTGTTGTCTATTTCTGGGCATGACCTTGCTCAGTTTTCCACTGCATAACTCTTTAGATTTCATAAACAGGCAGACACCTCTCCTATACTTGTTTTTTGATGCTTCTTCTTGATATATTTCTATTGAATTTGTGTAACAAATTTAAGAGTCCCCCTAGCAGCAAACAGAATGCCATTCCTTTCATTATTTTGGCATTTAGATTCGGATCTAAAAATCTCAGCTTTTACACCGATAACCCTTAGAATAGTTTAGATAAAATCAAATGAACCATCGACTCTAAAATAATATATAACCTATCTCATGTGTAACTGCAATAATTTCCATAGGTTCACTGAGAATGTGAATATACGTATGTCCCTTGTACCTTGTAGCTTCCTGTTGGAACATAGTTCAGTTATTTCAGGGAGTTTAAAGAATCTTATAGCTGTTTTTCAGCATTGTCCTTTTAATGCTTAATACATTTATGAAAGAACATGTTCTGCAGAGTAATAAAATACTCTCTAGCAAAGGGTGGGCAAAATATGGCCTGCAGGCCTCATCCAGCTCGTGAGTCCATTCTACCCAGCCCATGGGGCCCCTAAAAAATTTAGAAAATTAATACTGATCTCTAGGTTCCTGTCAAAAATGACCCGCAGTAGGACCCAGGAGAAGCCCGGTGGGCTCCTGCAACAGCAGGGCCCGCCCTGCCTTGCTCCCCAAGCTGGAAGCCCCAGCAGGAGCTTCTGGCCTGGGACCATGTGGCTGCTCTGGCAAAGAAACCTCAGGTAAGGGAGCAGGGGAGGACCTGGGCAGGGAAGATGCCTGGGGAAAAGCTGAGTGTGGGGGGAAAAAGCAATCCCTCGCCTGCCCCGTGGCTGATACTCCCTGCTGCAGCTGCTTGCAGCCCACGCGGGGCTGTCCTGAGCAGGCACAGGCAGCCCCAGGCGGGCTACAAGCAGCTGCAGTGTGGGGTGCTGACCATGGGGCAGGGGAGGGGCCGCTTTTCTCCTTGTGCTCAGGACCAGCTTGTAACCCGCCCCTGTTGCCAGCCTGGGGCCCGCACCGGCTCCAGGCTCTCCCATTGGGGCTGCTCCATGAAGGTAGCAGCTGTGGCCCCCCCGCTTGCCGTTCCAGGCAGTGTTTGCTGCTGCTACCCGCCTGGAGCTTGCGCGTTGGGCAGCCCAGAGGTGGCGGTGGCAAACAATGCCCAGCACAGCAAGCGGGGAGGCCACAGCTGCTGCCATTGCGGAGCAGCCCCGACAGGCAAGCCTGGAGCCATGTGGGGCCCTGGCTGGCAGCAGGGCTGAGCACGGGGGGGAAAAGCGGCTCCTCGCCTGCCCCGTGGTGGGCGCCCTGCACTGCAGCCACTTGCAGCCCACCTGGGGCTGCCTGTGTCTGCTCAGAATAGCCCTGCATGGGCTGCGAGCGGCTGCAGCAGGGAGTGCTGGCCACGGGGCAGGCAAAGGGCCACTTTTCCCCGTGCTCAGCACTAGCTCATTCCCTGCCAGCAAGCAGGGGGTCAGAGCTTGCCCCCCCGCCTGTACCACGGGGTTGGGAGGCACTGGGAGTGAGCAGGTGTGGGAGCACAGGGCCAGCACCAGCAGGGCCCAGAGCAGTGTGGCAGGGGTACAGGGTCCCAGCCAGCAGGGGCTCTATGGAGCCAGGCCAGCTCCCACCTCTCCCTGCTGGTGCAACCCAGCTCAACTCTAGAGACCCCTGCCAGCCTGCACCCTGCTCTGAGCCCCACTGGTGCTGGCCCTGTGACATTGGTCCTAAGATATTGGGACATTGGTTCCAAGATGGTGACCAGGGGGCGGGGCACCTGTCAAGGAGCAGGGCTACTCATGCAGCCCTCGACAGCTTGCCAAAACTGGGTAAACGGCCCTCTGCCCGAAATAATTGCCCATCCCTGCTCTAGCATAAGTCCCTTCCCATGGATCCAGTGGCTCAGCACCTGGCTGAGGTCACAATTCTAGTCGATTGGCTGAGAGATATGGAAGAAATGGTAAATTAGGTGTCTTGCTGTTGTGGGGGTAGGTGTGTGAATTGCACTTTTCTAACTTCTCTGCTCTCAGTGTAGAATGCAGGTACTCAGTCTTTATACTGTACAAGTGAGGTGAATTTAATTTGCCAGTAATGAAGGTGTAAACTATTTGTTGAAAAGCGAAATACTGTTTATTTTATTTAGATGCAGCCAGGGGTGTGTTTAGCACAAAGCCACAGATAGCACAATCTGATTTCCTGAAACTTTGCATGCTTGTTAATTTGGATATGAAATAGGACGTGCACTGTGTTTGAACTCTGCGGCTTATGTTTTTTCCTCTGTTCCTTCTAGCATTAATAGCAAAATATGGTAGCCCTCTACTGGCTATAATATCTCCTAATTCCAGTTAATATTGATCAAAGACCACGCAGTAAATAAGTGGCTGTTCCATATTTTAAAGAGATTCTTTGTATCCCATTAAGGTTTTATTTATAATTAAAATTTCTCTTCATTTTTTTACCAACAGTGTCATCATACAATAATTAATCATTATTGTATTTCTAGGGCATAAATCGAAAACCAAGACAGATGTGAGATAGCAAACACATAAATAAGCAAGCCAGAGGTACAAAAGGAGCAGTTCAGTTATTAAAGTCATGGACCTTGCAAGCCTTCCTTTAGAACACTCTTTAAGACTGCTCCTTTTAAAAGTAATGAGAGCAACAGTCTGACCCATCTAAATGCACAAACTAAGCAGGACATAGGGCTAAATTAATTATTTGTCTAGTTTACAGGTATCGTATGTAGATTAGAAAATGGTGAAAGTGGGCCAACTGTGACTGGTATTTAGAATTAAGTAAAAAAAAAAAACAGTGAATAGAGCTCAAAACTAGAAAACAGGCCTTCTTAGGTTCCACATCAAACTTTGACATTGACTTTCCATGTTATCTTCAGTAAGTCACTTAATTACGAAGGAACCACAAAAACCTAGAAACGTGGTTAGAAAATAACAGGATGGGATTCAACCTGGTACCATGTGAGGTCTCAGAGAAATTTGTCTGAAACAGGTTTTGAATGGGAAAGAAGATGAATGTTGACAGAGACTGAATGGTGTAGCAGGCAATACATTAGGTATGTGTTTTCAGTTGATTATTCTTTGTAATGCATTAGCACCCAGATACATCAATAAGAATATATCAGCACTTGGGTTTTTCTACAACATACCTAATTGTGTTATTTTAAGTTATCTACCTAATCCTTGTTCAGCTCTCAGGAGTATTATGAGACATAATTCATTAATGTTTGCAAAGAGCTTTGATATCCTCTGATAAAATATGTTGTAGAAGTGGCACTAATGATAATTGGGCAATTAATTTTCAACACATACACACACTTTTCCCAGATAGTACTACCTCTGTAAAATGCTTAGGCCCTGTAACTACATTTCAGAAGGACATTTATATATTGATATTCTAAGCCTAGTTAACACTTGCATTGAGAAAAACAGTCCAGAAATGTGTTCGGCCAGAAGCAAAACTACAGCCTATCCCATGCCTACAACATGTAGGAAGGTATGAATTCAAATCCATACCCTCAAGCTCCATAATGTTGCCAACAACATTGATCATATAAAGTATCAGGATGATGCTAGAACCCGTCAGCTGTTTTATAGCATGCCAGTGACATGATGTACTTCCTGTCAGGAGAAAGTGTGCTTTATTCTACTGAATTCTGGAGGTAGGGAGATGACATGGAAAAAATAGGATAAAAGATAATCCTGAGAAAATGGAGTCAGAATACTCATGAGCGCCTTTTAAAGCTCTAGCTACTATAGTGACTGCTTGCCTTGTCTGAATGCAAATATGAATCTTATCTGAGGGCAAATATGCGCATGAATAACACTAATAAAACTGCAGTCTTTTAGATACTGTAATCATTTCGGTCCATGAAATGCTAATGCATTTGCCTGGTAGCATGAAAAGATGTTTGGCTTTTTAAAAAGAGACAGCTAAACAAGACAGAGCAGAAATGTTTCTCAAGCCAGGTTTTCTATTTTCAGTCACTTGAACAGTCGCCCTTTAAGAAAAAGCAGAAGAGAAACCTATCTCAGAAATTTGCTTACCAACTAAATCTAAGTATAGATTTCCCTTTCTGAAAAAAGCCTTTAGCAATCACCCATCTTTGGACAAAATGTTGTAAATTGCTAGTCATTTCAGGAAATGCTGCTGAAGATCTCATGAGCTTTTTAGAAGTCCACTTTTAAACATATGCCTCCTTACTTCCCAGGCCAAATATAACCCTACTTGTAAACAAGTATAATTTGTTGTCTTGCTCCACTATTTATACCTATTTCCACGGGGGATGAGTTTGACTAGTTGTTTCTAAACTTCTTTAAAGTACACGCTGCCACTAGGCATCAGGTGACTGCCAAGCTTTATGTTGTTTTAACTTTTGTCCTTCCCTCATCTGAGTAGAGTACTGGTGTCAGAAGTCTCAGCGTGATGCTGATTGACTGCAGTATAGAGACTTTTTTTTCAACTCTTAGGTTATGGCATCAGAAACAAAAGAGAAGTTCTTTTCTTCCATGACAGCACCTATAGAATCAGCAGTGTTCTTGAGTGGCTGTCAGCGTTTCCTCCTGGCTGTCTCCAGTTGGTGGTTGATTAGAAATTGTCCCACTGTGAGGAACTTGCTAGTTCTGTTACGGAGAAAATAGCTGGGATTTAATTACACTGGCTGTGCCCAGAGAGGTAGAGTATGTTTTCTGCATGGAACAAATGCTGTCTCATCTGCATGTGAATTTCAGGTAGTTCAGCCCCAGGGGACTTATAGGAACTTTGCATCAGAAAGTGTGCTCTGGACTCAGGCCTTTTTTGAATAAGAGAAGCCCATGGGGAAATGTTGGGTTCAGCATCACTAATAAAAAGAGAGCGGCCTGGCTTGCTTTACTTGATGTAACTTAGGCGTCATATTCCATCTCAACACTGACAAATGGGTCTGCCATAATTCTGTGATTAAACCTAACTTGGGATAAAACTAGTAGTAACTAAGGCATAGTGACCAGGGCAGAAACTGTGGGCATCAATGTAGCACGATGTGAAAAAAAAATACAGTGGCCACCACAGCTGTACGGCTAAATGGGCAGCCAGAAGTTGCTGCTGCCTCCATGAATTACCACTACCCTGGGTGCCCAGCGGCCCTGTTATATTTCCAACTAGTAGAGAGTTGCGGCAAAACAACTTTCACGGGTCCACATGACCTTGGCCTGAGCCAACTCTTAGGCTGCTGCTTCAAACCTAGGGCCTTGGCATGGTTAACACAGCAGCTCATTCAGGCTAGTTGCCCATGCTGATCCAGGCTGTCCTGAAGCCTCAAGCAGGGACTAACTTTCTGCTTACTCCCTGGCCAGCCAGGATTGCCAGGTGACCTTCCACTTCCGGCACAGGGGTTTATATGGGGGAACAGGAAGTGACTGAGCAACTGGGCTTGATCTGACCAAGGACTGCTTTGCTGTTCCCTGTGGCTTGCTCCTTGGTACTGCTGCCTGGTTGACCTGGCTTCTTTCCCTGGCTTGCTCTTCGACTTTGCTCTGTGTTTGATCTCCTGGTTTCTTATCTCATTTTGACCTCAGATTCTACTCCCCCATTCTGACCCTGGTCGGTGCCTTGATCCCCAGTGGTCCCAGACGTGGCTGCCCATGTCCTGGCATGACACTTACCTGCATGCCAACCTCAGTGTGATACAGGGACTGTGCTAGTGGCATTCACTGTTGAACTCCTAGCAACAGATGGAGATCAAATGCTCCTATGGATGAGGATGGGTGACAGTCAAATGTACTCTGATGGCCCTGTTGGAGTGGTGGACCAGCTGGTCAATTCCTCGTGACTAACAGAGCCAGCTCTCTGTGAGATAGTCTCATGACCTTGATGGCCACTTTGTTAATAGTGTCATCAGTTTGTAGAATAGGACCTGGCTGTAGATGCAGGGCTGCCTGTGGTGATGGCAGCATAGTTCCTTTTAGTACAGTGGTCTCCAACCTTTTTGGGTCAGAGATCACTTTGGGAATTTAAAAGGAACCAAAGAGCTACCCCCCCTCCCCCACCCAGCATGTAAGTCTGTGGGGAGGCAGGGAAAAGGGCTGTGGGGGGCAGGGCAGATTGAGGCCCCAGCCCTAGCCCCACTCTCTCCCTCACTGCTGGGGCCTCGATCTGCGCCCCTCCATAGAGGTGAAGGAGGGGCAAGCCCTGGACAGCTGGGGCAGGGCAGGGGACAGAGCTGTGAGTGACTTGTCTAAAGGGTGCGGGGAGTGGGGCATACAGCCCAGAGGGGCGCATACCCCTGGACCTGCCTGCAGGGTGGGCTGGGGCTGGGGCAGCACCAGGCAATTCCCAGCCAGGCTGCACTTAGGCCAGGCAGCTGTGGCAGTGCTGCTGGGAGCATGCCCCTGGAGGCAGGGGGCGGCTGTAGCCCCCCAACCCCTGCTCCCAGTGCTGCTGTCAAGCACAGCATAGGACAAGTCTGGTGGGAACAGCCTGGTGCAGCCTTCCAGCCCACACCTGCAGCCTGCCCCGCCTCGTTCCCACCAGCCCCCATGTCCTCTGGGGAGGGGAAGGCTGCGCTGGGCTGTTCCTGCTGGGTCAGGCTCACACTGCACTTTGTGGCAGCACTGGGAGGAGGGGTTGGGGCTGGTATGGCCCCCCCCGTGGCCCCTCTACCAGCACCACTGCTGCAACTGCCTGGGCTGAGCACAGCTTAGCTGGTAAGAACCTGGTGCTGCTCCAGCCCCAACCTGCCTCACCCCGCATGCCGATCCGGGGGCACATGCCTCTACCCCTCCTCCCCTGTGCTCCCCAGATAAACCACAAACGGCTTCATCCCCTCCCTGCCCAGTCTGTGCAGGGCCTGCCCCAGCCCCACTCTCCACTTCAGACCTGCTGCAGCTGCTGGCACTGCCCCACGTTTGAGGGGCATGTGATCCCCCAATCTGTGTGCAACTGCAGGAGGCAACTGTCACTATGGGCTGTCTTTTGCGCTCCAAGTCCCACTTGTGACCCCCGGGCCTCCACCCCTTCCCTCCCCCACCAACTGACCTGCTGGGCAGGGGAGTTGCACACACAGCCCCCACAGCCCAGGATTGACTTCAAGAGGTTCTGGGATCTACCTGTCAATCCCCCAACTGCTGAGGCAGCTGAAGTGCAGGTAACTCTCAGTCTGTACTAAAGCCGACCAACTGTAACAAAGTCCTTCTTAAAGGGCTGTGACATGGCAGTGGCAAAGCAGCTTTTCTTCTCTACTGTTGTTACATCTGCAAAATGCTGTGTTGTGGAACTGTTTCCAGTGTTGAACAGCTTGGTTAATCCAGGATGCCTCTGCCCAGAGCAGTCATCTGCAGTGTGCTGTGATGAGATTCTGGAGGACAGAGTTGGGCCATTACTCTTCCTGCCCATGGGTGCCCTCATGGGAAGTCCAAAAGGGCATCATCTCCTTGTGGAACATGTACACAGGGCTGTTTGGCTAGCAGGGAAACCTGGTTAGTTAGTGTTAATGTCTTCAGCATGCCCACAGCTTTGTTTTTACCATTTACAGCTTAGCTGGCACAGATGAGAATGGGGCAAGGGTGAGAGTGAGTGGGCAGTGTCTCAGTAAAAATAAAACAAACTTGGGAAAAGCTTATTGCACTTGTTTTATTAGATGCACTGACTGCTCATGTCTTTCCAGGTGGAGTCTGAGATGCTGATTTTTTACTCTAAACAGTTTGGGTGCTGCTTACTGGAAAAAAGACCACCCGTTTCCACATGCCACATTGCCACAGTTGAGAAGATAGAAGTACCAACTATTCAAAGTCATTAACTAGTTAAACTAAGTCCTTAGCTGTATTGAAATATTCTGCTTCTTACTGAAATAGTACAGCAGGGTCAACCCTGTTTGCTAAAATATGTTATTAACCAAGTAGATGGCTCTCCTCTCTGGCAATGAAGGCTGTTGAATGAGTAATTCACTACCAGCACAGCTGGTTTGTCTTGTGGTTTGGAGGAGCTCTTTGTGCTACATAGCAGGGGAAAGGTTTTGCCCTCATGCTTAGCCAGGTCAAGAGGCTTTTAAGAGGCGATAAGCTAACAGAATGTCTTGACAGCCTGTTATTTAACTAATAATGAATTACAGTCTAAGAGCATGGGAGCTGCTCAGAGCACATCTGTCAAGATCGAAATAATCATCCGCAGATATTTCTGCATCTTTTCTTAAAGTGGGCTGTTGTAAATGAATGAATCTCTCTAAATTATGAAGCACTGAAATTGCCATTCTGAATCAAATAAAAATCTGTCTACCTTTGTAGCCAAAACTAAATGGCTCAGAGGAAGTTGTAAGAAACCTGCAGCAAGTAATTATTTAATAACTTGTCCACAGATAAAATTACTTCCTAACCTGGCTCTGAAGCTGGAAGGCAACACTTTTTATTATTTTATAACTGGATGTTCTTATCTGTATGCATGTGTACTGCTCCAGGCCTAAATATTCTGCTGGCCTCCTTGGGTGGGGTGACGGCAGCAGGTTGGCAGGTGAAAGCAACCTTTTTAAAAGTTCATCTGTTTGCACTGGCTCTTGCTAGCATGTGGGTCCTTTGAGCTATGGTATAAGGTGGTTGAAATGTCTCCAAAGAACACAGGCAACTAGAAATGGGGAAAAAGGATCTTTCAAGAGGAAACCCCAGGAATAGTGAATTTTAAGTTTTAATTAAGTTAACAATACTTAGCTTGTCTTGGTGAAGGGAAGGAACTGCCATACAGTAATATAGTTCTCTGCGTTACTGAATGTGCTCTGAGAACAGAGTCATACAGCTGTATTAAGGAAGCTGTCAAAGGGTGAGTGACCATATCGCGGCAGTCCATTGCTCGTAAAGACATGTCTTTTACGTATGCCTGGACAGTATTATCAGTCAGAGTCAGACAGTGACTAGTGTCTCCTATCTCTAGTTGTGTCATAAGCCGACTGCTTTCAAGGAAAGGTGTTGATTAAAAATATTTTCAACAATCTAGATGAAGGGTGTTCTGGGCAATTGCTGCATCCAAGCTATTTGAATGTCTTCATCTTCCCTGTTAATTAGACTTAAGTATCAAAGGGTGTTACAACTGTAGTGGGTGTGTTCCACCACAGAGATGGTACCCATAGAAGACATGGTGCTTGCAGCATTGTACACAGTATCCATTCAAATTTAAGTCATGGGGTGCACCAATAAAGATTTTTGGGACTGATACCAATAGCCAATTTTTAAGGAGGCATATTGGCCGATACTGATCTGATTTCTGATACCAGCCTGGCAGCTTTGAAGAGCAGTATCCAGCTGGTAAGTCTGGTGTGGGGAAAGGGGAGGGCGGAAGGAAGGGGCATGGCGAGGGGCAGATCAAGGCCCCTGCAGTGAAGGAGGAGTGGGCCTTGGGCAGGGGCAGGGGCTGGGGCAGCACTGCCCAGCCGGGGTGGGGTGGGCATGGGATGGAGCTGCTGTTTGTCCGGAGAATGCATGGAGGGCAGGGGGTGGCTCCTGCACCTGTGTGCTGCTTGTTCGGGAGCTGCTCATGTAGTGGCTTGTCCAGTGTTCGCCCACTTGTCCAGTGGCTCTCGCTGCTCCAGCCACTCATCTGGGAGGGCATGGGTAGGGGGATTCTGTGCCCCCATATCTGTGCAGGGCAGGGCAGGGCAGGCTCCTCCCAGCAGGGGATGGACCAGGTTGTGCTCGGGGTGGGCGTTGGTGGTGCTGGGAGGGAGCCATGTGGGGCAGGGGCTGCAGCCACCTGAAAATTTGCCATAGCCCCCTCCAGGCCCCCCTCCTGGCACCGCTGCTGCCTGCCCCAAGCCCAGCCTGGCCCAGCCCCCACTGGGAAGAGCCTGCCTTGTCCTGTGCAGATCTGGGGCACATGTCCCCCTATGCCCTCCTGGACGAGCGGTGGGAGCAGCAGTGGGAGCCACTAGACAAGACGGCTAGTGCTGGATGAGTGGCTCCTGGACGAGCAGCACACAGTAGTGGGAGCCACCTCCTTTGCCTGCACCTCCACGGCAGCTCTGTCCTGTGCCCGCCCCAGCCCCAGCCTAACTCCTCCCTCCCCTCACTGCAGTGGCCTTGATCTGCCTATCCGTCACACATCTTCTCTCCCTTTTCCCCTTCGACCACACCAGATTTACCAGCTGGACGCTGCTCTCCAAACTGCTGGGCTGTGCTCCTTACCGCCTATGTGCCGTTCTGTGGCTGCGCCCATGGATGGGCCATTTATTGGCCAAATTATTGGCCATATCAGGCTTATTTCCAATATGGACAATTTTCTTTATATTGGTTCCAATCCAATATCGGACCGATGTATTGATGCACCTCTAATTTGCTGTCCATACCTTAATCTCAGAACAGTTGAACAACAGAAATAACAAATGTAAATTGCCAGGAACTGTCCTGCTCTGCTTTGGAGAGGCCAGGGGTCCCAACTTGCATGTGAGTCCTATCCTACCTTTGATTTGCTTGCCTGCTGTGATTAGGTAATTTTCCAGCTCAGGGTTGGGCAATTATTTCAGGTGGAGGGCTGCTTACTGAGTTTTGGCAAGCTCTTGGCTGCATGGGTAGCCCTGCCCCTTGACAGGTGCCCCATCCCCTGGTTGCTATCTTGTGACTGGAAGTCCCACCCCCTAACCTTTGCCACCAGAAGTCCCTCCCCTTACCCCCAGAAGTACTCTTTTCAGTAAGGGGTTTTGCCATCTGAGAACCAGAAAAATACCAAATTATATTCCAAAAAGCAAACATTTCAAAAAATATATTTTTGTCCTGGTTTTCATGTGTTTGTGTAGTATACATAGAGATGATTGTATATAATAGCTTAAAATGAAGTCTTATTCTAGTATATTGTGGGGGGTAGGTATAGATTTGTGGGAGGATGTGGGTATGTGAAGTGTGGGGGAGGGTGTGGGTGTGCCTGTGGGGGGTAGATAAGTGTGGGTGGTATGGGAGCATGTGTGTGTGTATGTGGATATGTGGGGCATGGGCGGGTATGGGGTTTGTGGGGAGTTGTGTGTGGGGAGAGGGTGGCTGGGGTATGTGAGGGGTGTGGGAATCTGCATGTGTGGCAGTGTGAGGGGGGTGGGTGCACGGTGTAGAGGGGTATGCATGTGGGACTTGCCCTACAAACACACACACCGGGTTACTGTCATGGGCCCTGTACTCCTGCAGTATGGCAATGCAGCTGGGAGCCACGTGGTGCTGATGCAGTGTGGGGGCAGGAAGGCAGAGAAATGGCTAGGGATGGGATATGGCTGGGCTGCTGCATCCTGCTGCTGGCTCCCCCAGGGTCCTACCGCTCCTGGCTTCTTTCATCTTTGATAGGCAGCCAGGAGCAGATAAATTTTAATTCTGTAAATTTTTTAGGGGCCCTGTGGGCCAGATAGAATGGCTGTTGGGCTGAATCCAGCCAGCGAGCTGTATTTTGCCTGTCCCTGTTCTGGCTCATTTGGCTGGGATGCTGATTAATTTACAGAATATTTCATTTAATTAATCCTCTGATATTACTAGGTATCTAGATTTTTGTGGGATTCAATTATCCAGGAGGTGAGAGGAGCACCCAGGAGAGAGGAAATCAGACCTGAAGAAGCTGAACAGTGTGAAGGTGGTAATTTTTAATGGAAGAAACATACCAGAGATTTAAGAGTATGGGGCAGCATGCACCAAAGCATGAGGGACAGGAAAAACAAAGGGCAGAAAGGATGCTGTGACTAGGAGTGAAGAGAGCAAGTGCATGGTGGAAAGTGAGATCACTGGTGTCTGGAGCTGACTTTGAAGAGTCCAGTAACAATAGCTTAACATTTAAACTTGAGGCAGAAGACAGGAGATAACCAGTGCAATGCTGAAAGGAGAGTGACCTGATGAAAGCAGCAACCAGGAAAGGTAACAGAGCCATAGAGAGGTAGGGTGGAAGAACCCTTCAGAGGTCATCTGGTCCAATCCCCTGCCTGAGACAGGATCATCCCTATCCAAACCATCCCATACAACTATAATCTAAACTCTGCATAAGACTACCATCCATCCCGACACAACATACACCTAACATCCTAACCTGCCACAGGTAAAGTAGGGGAACCAGATGATTTTAGCAGCCTGCCAGGTGAGCAGAATGGGTTTTGGTGCTGGACAAGAGACTGGACAGATAATTCAGCTCAAGATATGGCCTAAAATGGAGCTGGAGAGAGTGGCAAGAATTTTGATCCTTTAGTGCTACATGTGATGTTTCCTATTTAGGACTGTGAGAATAATTGATTATTGGTCTGGCAGCTGAACCCAATATTTAATAATAATTGGTTTCCCACTAAACAAAAACAGAATTTGTCAGGATACCTAAAGGAACCAATCAAAACAAGAGCAGTCTGTATCTGTCAAGCTTTGCCCTGCCTAACCATATGAATCATAATGGGTTTTTTTAATATTAACGTGAGTCATAATGGGGGTTTTTTCTGATGTGAATGCTTATCATGAGGCACTGGGAATCCAGAAGTATCCACATGAAGAGCAGGACAAGACACCTGCACTTCTCAGAGAAAACAGAACAGTCTGATGTTGTGCAGCAAATGAGTGGTTCTATTGAGTATGGGTTAGACATCCCTAAAACTTCAGTTCTAAATTATGTTCCTCTCCTAAATGCACAAGAAGCAATTTCCATCTCTTTGGATGCATGGAGATGATTGGTGTTACTGAAATGAGCAATATTTGGCTTTGACAAAACATCAAACACTGTTTCAATGAGTCCTGGAATGATGCTGGTTAGAGCAGACGCTTGGTAGTCAGGACACGGGTTCTATTCCTGGATGGGTCAGAGCTTTATGACCTTGAGTGAGCTACTCTGACCAATATTTTCCATTGGCTCCAGGCAGTTTTTATACAATGATCTAATATGGCATTTGCTAATAAAAAGGTCCAAGTCACATATTTAACAATTCTAATTTTGAATTATTTGCTGCTGACTTCTATGATTTATTTTCATTAAGTTTAAATGAATTTGTCCTGTCATAATTGAAGTACTGAATGCGTTTTGCTGGCTACAATATCTAGTTCCTTTTCCACCAAAAAGACTAGACAACATACTAGCGAAGTAACACAGACACTGAGAGGTGGGCATATCCCTGAAGCAGCCTTACACTAGGAAGATGAGTGAGGTTTATTAGGAGTTGAGCTGTGTAAGCAGCTAGGAGAGTTATTACACAGAGTTTGTTGATGGAGGGTGGAATGAACTTAAAACTGAGAAAATACAGCCTAGTGATAAAGATGCTGAAGGGAATTGCTTTGTGAAATTTATGCAGGCGGATTGGTGTGTTTTATCTGAAAAGTATAATTCTCTGCATTTTCCTCTTACCCCACGGGAAACAAAAATGCTGATGTCCAGCCCTGTGTAGATTTGATTAATAAGTTCTCTCTCTCTTTCTCTGCCTGGGTATTACAATCTCACTTCCTCACATACACTTTTTTGTTCCCATCAGAGAAGCTCATAATTGGCTACATATAGTTACAGGAAGACAAGTCTATTTTAGATTTGGCATTTACAGATCTTTCTGTGTGTGCTCTCTAAGCTATAGAAGCATGCTAAATCCACTGGGGACTGCGGGGTGTTTGTGAAAGTGTCGGTCTTTAGAAAGATATCTGCAGCTTGTACAGAGTGGTACTTTTTCAAAGCTAATTTCACTTTCTATCAGCATACATATAATCTATATGTATAACTCCTAATACAAAGATATGTGTTTGTTTGGTTTTAAGGGCAATTTGCCTGCTAACCATCAGATTTGATTTGGTATTTGTATAACTGCAGGGAGGAGGGAAAGGGATCAAGGAAACAGAGTACAAGACATGTCAAAGAATGCCAAGAGGGGTTTTAAGAAAGAGAAAGCTGTCTCTAGTCTGCTTCCTCACTACGCAGCAAAGATGATCAGACATCCAAGAGATGTATCATAAGGTAATGGCAGCCTTCACCCTACCACACAGCTGAACGGGACTGGCCCTGTCTGGATGATTATAGGAAAAGCCCAGGGTGGATCCAGAGTGGGTACAGTGACACAGTCACATTCCCCTTTTGCGCCACATTGTGGGATTAGAAGTCTGAGGCTTTTTCTCTGAGTCCCGGAAGCAGGTAAGAATCCCCTCCACCCCAGCTTTTCCCCTCCATGCTCAGTAGCACACCCCTGCCCCTCCTCTCCGGTCCTCTCCCCTTCCATGCCCTCCTTCCTGCATGCTGCAGCTGATGTCCCCAACTGACCCAGGGGCAGGGAAAGCACCAGAGCTCTGCTGCAGCCGGCCTGGGTGGGGAGCCAGGCTTAGCAAAGGATAAGCAGTGGCTAGGTTCTTTCTCCCTGTCCAGTCCCCTCATGTGTCCCTAACCAGCTTAGCAGCAGGCTCGTGGAGGGGGAAACCACCTGCCACCACTGTCTCCTGCTGAGTTCGGTGGCTGTCCTTGCAACCCAGCTGTAGCAGGCCAGGAGCAGGTTTAGAGCCCCCCCACCATGCCTATGTCAAGCAGGAACAGCTGCAGCAGTGGGCATGAGAGGGATGGGGAATGGGAAGGGAAGGGATATGCTACTGAGCACAGAAGAGAAGCAAAAAGTGTTCTGAGAGCAGAGTAGGGAGGGATTCTTACCTGATTTGGGGACTTAAGTCCCTGACTGCTATTTCTGCAATGTGGTCTTCCTGTTCTGGGTAGCGGGTGGAGGCAAAGGTGGTTTCTTTTCCCACACCCCATTTACAAGATCCACTCATGGCAAAGCTACATCTAGTGAAATTATCTTTGGATATAGGAGTAACTGGTCCCTGTTCTGCCCCTCCCACTGTGTCCAAAATGGGTCCTACAGCCCCCAAAAATGGGACTAAGCTCAAGCTGAACAAGATTTTTGAAAGGGAGAATAAGCCAGGGGAGGTGTGGATCTCAGAGGGGAGATGAGAAAGATCATCTAGTTGTTATTTGCAAGGCAGTGTGTGAGCAGGAGAATATTATCTTACTTTGGTCCACTCTTTTCTTGGAATTGATTTTGGAGGGGTCATACATAATTGTTGAGCTACACCATCAAGCTACAAGCAACAAATTAAAGGATGCCCAAGTTATCTTTAAAAAAATCTGTAAGTATTTGGAGTACTTGAAGTTTGGAAGAGGCTGAAAGAGAAAGGGACTTAATCATCAGGCAGATGATTTATTTAGCACTGCCCCCACCCCTGCTGCTTTGAAAGCCAAATCCATCCTGGCCTTTAAAACATATCTCAGTTCACTAGTATATTTGAGATTTGCACAGATGGATATCGCTCTGGGAATCTGGGAAGGTTTTGGCTAATGTGCTATAAATTCTTTTTATTTCCCTTTGTGCAATCATAGAGATGAAAAGATTTTATGGCTAAGATCCTAGGTAGGGAATGAAGCGATCTGGATTCTGTTCCTGACAGAATGTGATGAATTCCTTGTGTGATCTTAGCCAAATCACTTAGGCCCTGATTTTTATAAAGGGACTGACCACATGCATTTCCCATGGACTTCAGTTCAGCACCTCTGACAGTCCAGCTTCTAACTAACTGTACCTCAGCCCTCCATTTGAAACATGGGATACTGTAGATTAGTGATTCTCATACATGGTGCCATGAGATCCTTTCAAGGATGCCCCAGGGTGCCATGTTCTGTTAGGTGTGCAAACAAGATTCACAATATAAACCCAGAGAAGAGGAATTTGAGGGAGGAATCCATGGTAGTAAAAACCTGACCTGTTGTGGTCTGAACAGTTCTTTGCAACAGAAAAAACTGCTGTTATTTTTCTGTAGTCAAAAATGAGTGCAAACTGAGAGTGAAAATGAATGAAACTGAGAGTGAAAATGAATGAAACTAAGAGCTGGCATTTTCTGAGTCTCCCTTGAGTCTGCTGAGGGGTGGCTAACATCCAAATAAGTTGAGAATGACTGATTTAGATTGTCAGCTGTTTGGGACAATGCCAGCTTGTTACTAGGTGCTTGTATGGTACTTACCATAGTACAGCCCTGATCCTGGTTGAAGCTTCAGGATGCTGCAGCAATAATAATATAATAATTGCAGTCCAGCGAGCATTACTAACAGAATATGCAGAATACTTGAGGAGCTGGTGGTGCTTTATGCAGTGCAGTCACTGTTGGCTCAGAAATGACCACAGCTCCATTGCCCCTCAGTCGCACTCTGAATAATGAAGTGGAAACTAAAACAAACAGCTTTTCATGAATTAATTTATATGCCATCACTTAGATTTAAACCGTCTTGCCAACTTAAAATAAGTATATTGTGTAGCTGGGCTGAAGTGACCAAACTGGACAGATTGGGGCGGTCTGCCAGGCTGGAGGGATTCTGCATTTTGTAGCCAAGTGAGATATAGGCACCCAGACCTACAAGAGCACTTACTTCTGATAGTAAAAACAGATGTATTGGTCTGTGTGTGGGTATGTGTGTGGGTGTGGGTGTGTTTTCTATGTCACTTGTATATATATTTTAATTGAGGTGGTTAGTAAATTGTATATGGCAAGGAAGGGTGACTCTCTGATTAATGAGCTCGCACTTTAGCAGTGTTAAGTCAGCAAAGTGAGCAAAGGAGGATTTGGCCTGGGCTTTATATTTTAAATTATTCAGAATCCCAGGAATGTTCCTCATTGGGCTACTTTTTTGGCTTGCTTGGCAATTAAAGTATATTTGTATTTTCTAGCTGATTTGTTTAATTGTTATAAACTAAAAACACCTCTTCCTAATGCCGATTCCTTTTGAAATTGTTTAGCTTTGCCACAGATCTTCATAAAACTTTCTTTGGTAATCTAAGTCAAACACCAGCTCTCATATCTTTACACATATTCACTTGAAGTAGGACTTTGACAAGATTTATTACAG
Organism: Crocodylus porosus; assembly: GCF_001723895.1. Lineage (NCBI taxonomy): Eukaryota > Metazoa > Chordata > Crocodylia > Crocodylidae > Crocodylus > Crocodylus porosus. Next base: position 62,180,133 of record NW_017728931.1, read on the forward strand.
GTCAACTGTAGCATTTATACTTGGTCTTGCAGTGGGAGCTAAAACGATGTAAGAGAGAAGTTGCTGGAGAACACACACGGGGTCAAAATGTTTGAAATCCCTGAGAAAATTGGAACTGGAATAAATAGAAGATAGATCAAGTGGTTGCCAGTCACAGTCTTCAGAAGTAATAGAGGTTTGGCTGTTTCTTTCAAGTGTGGATCAGATGATATGGCTTTAATTGAGGTAACTTTCTGATTCTTCCACAGTTTTAGATCCATATTAGTATTTTGACAAAGAAAGCCATGTTGTCTGCACAGGTGGGTGTTTTAACAAATGAGGTCTCAGACTTTTGAAAACTGTCTTTGGGAAAAGGATTTTAATAAATCCTAATGGTTTTGAAGTTCTGCTAAAATATATGGTTTTATTTCTGCTGCCTTGTCTGCTCTGTGAGAGGAGGTTTGAGCACCAGGAGTAGGGAAGCACAGACTTGTATGTAACTTTGCGAGTGATTTACCATATAGCATTGGACAAACTGCCTATGAGTGAATGATACTGGGTATCTAAAATTGGACGCCACTTTTGAAAACATGGGCGGGCGTCTCTACATCTTCAATATAAGGCTAATAATACTTGGTCATTATATGGGTGTGTTTATTCTGTGTCATATCTACCATGTTTAATTGAATACAGGACAAGGTTTTTTTCCTCAGTCAAATGGGGGAGTGGGGGAAATCTAACTTTAGATTCGAGTGCTGGCAGGCAGTGGCTTAAATTTATAATTTTTCATGTATAGAATCTAATAATGGGGGGTTATCTTAAATTTAAAGTTTTCTTGGATTTGGGTAAATAGGATAATTAGAGTGTAGTACTGTAAAGCACTTTACAGAGAAGTGCTCTTTCAGGGTTAATCAATATTAACTAACTGCCCATTTGGCTATGAAACCTCCACTGGCCAGAACTGGAGAGAAAAGAGCTTCTATCCTAATGTATACATAGAAAATATGTTTTCCATCTTTAATTATGCTTTAAGTTCCTGCTTGCTCTTAGCAGGTCAATTTCCTATCTCTTGGTAAACATTCTTATCCATGTGCACTGGAAGAACATAGCTCAGACCTTATGTATTATGATTAACCCTGATCCTGAAAACGTTTATGCATACATTTTAAATTTATTTGAGCCTTCCGGAACCACACATATGTTTAACGTCATGCACGCGTGCTAAATCAAAGCTGTAGTCAGAGTTGTATGGATGCAGATGGAAAGGACATTGCTTGCTGCAGGGCTTTAAGTCCATCTATCTGATGGATTGGCTTGTCAGGCAGTAGCTCAGGTACTGCAGGCAGAGTGTTATGAAACATATTGGTTATATGTTTCTGAGGTCCTCTCAGATGTTGCTGGTTCTGTACAAGCATAACCAAGGATGATATGTGTTTGCCTGCTGCATGTGCCATAGGCACAATACAATGTGTTTGTAGAATAATAAAACTCATGCATTTTTTAGAAGTAATGGTTTTGGTTTCCTTAGCTAGAAGAATTACTCAGAATAAGTATCTAAGCAGATATTCATGGGTAGGATAGCTGTAAAATACCGATCATCACCTATAATAATTATTACCATGTTTCATAAAAGTCATTTCTCTCGTGAGGCAATTTCATGTGCTATTATGCTGTAACACAGTCTCCCACCAAAGTCTAATGTGCAGTCTCAGGCGACAGTACAGCAAAACTCTTCTTAGTCCCTTTCCTTTTTCATGTCCTTGTGACAAGGTATTTAGCAGAATTCACAGATTGTTTCGAATCTGACAGGGCTGTGCCATGAGCACTTCTGCTATGGCATCGAACTTGCAACCTCTGGGCTGTTACCTGTGTGCCTTAGCGTCTGCAGTCTGCAACCCCCTCCCAGTCCCAATTTGTAAAAACCTGATACACTAGAACTGAATGCTCAATAGTCACAAGGCTACAGAGTTCTTGTGTACACTTTAAAACTTTGTTTCCTGTAAATATGCTGCAGGACAGCAATAAATGATTGATGGTGCCAGTACATCCAGTTAGTTTGTTCAGTGTAAGCTTTTGTTTTGAAGGATGAGTAGAAATGAGTTACCTCTAGATTCATTTCCAGTGGTTCCTTGTCTTCTACAAACATAGCGGGGTGTATGCTTGTTTTGGTTTCCCCCCCCTCTATTTTTTAAGCCTCCCTTAGAGGATTGGGTGTTGGCTGGGGATTTTGACTGGGGTATTTTAGATACAGATTTTTGAGATACATAAAAAATATTATGAAGAGGGTAACAGAGCATGCCAGCTCCTAGCTAGAAAGATTAAGAAAGGAATGAAGTGTGGCAAAATCCCATTGATTAGAAATAGGGGACAGTTGGTAACTAGAAGAGATTTCTTCTGTGAATATTAACAAGTATTACTGAATGATGTATTTAAATACATAACATAATACATTGGTAGTACAGATGATGTTGTAAGAACTGTTGTACATTATTTCCTTTGTAAAGATGTAATAACTTCAACCTCATGCAGCTCCCGTGTACTACTCTTATATTCACATTTTGTTTTGGCAGCTATAGAAACAAAAAAAGTTAAAGAAAACAACAACCCTGAAAACCTTAGGACTAATGTTTCCAAAAACAATTGACTGTAACATAGTCACTGTCTCAGAAAAGTTAATTGCATTTGCTCACTTGTTGGGGAGGAGGAAATAAAAGATTTACATGAACCTGGAACTAAATATCTGATAGTTTTTACCAGTGTTCTGAAGCACATATAGTGATAAGCTGATATTTGGATGGGTATGTTTGCATGTGTGCCTGTATATGTATGTGTGCAATAACAAAAACAAAAAAATGAGAGGGAGAGAGAAAGAAAGGAAAAGAGACTAATTTCTGTTGTGGAGAGTTTACTCAGACAACTGTCAACATTTCTCTATTGTTGTAAAACAAAAGAACATTAACAGTTCTGAAATTCTTCAACTTCAAGGTCTGACAATAATGCAGTACTTTCTCAAGGGCCATGATAATAGTTTATGGTCATGAAAGGGAAGGGAAGGTCTGGTGAATGTATATTCATATTATAGTTACTTTTTTTAGAAAAATTGTAGGCTACCTAGATAAGTTAAAAATACTTTTTACTTTGAAGTTTTTCCCACAACTTAGAATTACCTTTTACTTCAAAAAGATGTTTACCTTAAGCTTTGCAGAAATGTGGAATAGGTTAATTGTTTTGTTTTTCTGAAATGTTCTCACTTTCATGACATAAAGCGGATCTTTTCTATCTAAATAAGACAAGTCTTTTCAGTAGCTTTAGATGAACAATGTCCTTGTTTAAACATTAGAATTATATCCACAAGCCAACATGATCTACATGATGCCTTGATTTGGCAGTAGTTTTCTTTAATGAATTAAAACCCATTTCCTCTCATTTTGATTATTTTATAAAACTCCAACCTGTACAACCTGCAGAGTGCAAAGGAGTCTCCCAGTATCATTCACACTGAGATTGCTTTGTAGCTGCTATGTTCACCCTACATAAAGATAAGAAGCACTTTTTAGTTATACTAGAGGCTATGGAAAAAACCATAAATTTCACTCCTGTTAAAATGTGTGGCAAGTTATCCATTGACTTCAATAGGGCCAGGAATTCACCTTGTAAATTTAAGAACTAATTACATTTTGGTAGAACATCATTTTGTTTCCCTTTCAACAATTCAGAGATGTAGATGTGCCCCTTTGCAGTACATGGAGTATGTATGAGGAGGAACAGGTGAGTGTAGTAAGATACTCTCTTTAATAAGTTGCATGTCTTATCTGTTTGTAAGCTCTACTTCATCTAATTTTTCATGTGCCTTAGCATTTATTGCCCTAATGGACTTTTATTTGCTTGAATGACTCAGCATCTAGGGCAGGGGCAAGCAATTATTACGGGCAGAGGGCTGCTTACCGAGTTCCGGCAAGCTGTCAAGGGCTGCATGGGTAGCCCTGCCCCTTGACAGGTGCTCTGCCCTGGTTGCCAACTTGTGACCAGAAGTCCCACCCCCAAACCCCTGACCTTTGCCACCAGAAGTCCCTGCCCTTAGAAGTACTCCTTTCAGCCATCTCAGAACCAGAAAAATACCAAATTATATTCTAAAAAGTGAGCATCTACAACATTCTTTAATTTGATTAAAAAATATATTTTTGTCCTGATTTACCTGTGTTTGTGTAGTGTATGCAGAGGTGACTGCACAGTAGCTTGAAATGAAGTCTTATTCTTGTATATTGTGGGGAGCTGGTATAGTTTGTGGGGGCTGTGGGTGTGTGGGGTGTGGGTAGGTATGGGGGGAGGGTGGTTGGGGTTTGTGTATGGCAGTGTGAGGAGAGGCGTAGGTGCATGTGTATAGAGGGATGTGCATGTGGGACTCACCCTATGAACACACACACACACTCTGCCCCTGTGACTGCACGCACGCACACACACACACACATACACACTCAGCCTCTGTGCCTACACACACACACACTGCCCCTGTGCCTGCATGTGCACATGCACACACACACTCTGCCCTGTGCCTGCACACACACACACACACACACACACACACACACATTCTCTGCCTGTTTCTGCACTCACACATATGCACACTCTGCCCCTGTGCCTGCAGACATGCACACTGCCTGTGCCTGCACACACACACACACACACACGCACACTCTGTCCCATACCTGCAGACATGTACATACTCTGCTTCTGTGCCTGCCAATATGCACACACGTGCGTGCACACATACACACCCTTACCAGTGTGGTCCCATGCTCTGCTGGCTGGGCAGGCAGCTGGGAGCCACAGGGAGCCACAGGCACATGGTGCTGGAGCAGGGCCACAGCACAAAAGCAGGAACTGGCTGGGGGTAGGTGGGGCTGGGTTGCTCAAGCCTGCAAGCCTGATGAGGGCTCCCTCTGGGTCCTACTTCCCCTGATTCCAGCAGGCTTTGACAGGGGGCTAGGGCAAATAAATATTAATTTACTAAATTTTTTAGGGGCTCCATGGTTTCAGCTAAAATTGCCTGGTGGGCTGGATGCAGCCCATGGGCCATATTTTGCCTGCCCCTGATCTAGAGACTTATCTGTTTTTCTTTTATGTATTACTCAGAATTAAACTGATGTTTTGCAGGGCTCTGGGTGAGAACACTTACAGATCCATTCCAAGTCTACCTGTGTACAACCACCTCCATACATGTATGAAATCACAGCTGCTTTTTTGTCTTTTCTACCTGAAGGATAGATATGTCAACTCCTTATTTGTTCACTGTCACCACCTCCTCCCAGGGCTACTCATAGGGCTGAAACAGGAGTGCAACCCCATAAAATTAGGATGTGTTTAGCTTCCAGACAAATTCAAGGACAAGTTGTCCAGGTTTAGAAATGTCCATAGATTGGCTCCCAATCTATTGCTAAGCTTTTGCTTCTTTCTTGCTGGAGGAGTGGGTGATTGGACAGCAGGGGACAGGTTTCATACTGCAGAATCAGAACCTTGATGAGAAACAGCAGGATTTAGAGGCAGATTTTCAAAGATATTTACATGCCTAGCACCCATGATTTCTGTTGCAGAAGTGTTTGTAGCAGCAGCACCAGTCCCTCAATATAAGGATGACAGAAAATTTTACAGCACCTTTTCTAGCTCTCTCCCCATAGGGGATGAGCAGAGTAGATCCTAAATAGGCCCGTTCATTCATGATTGCAGCTGACAAATTGCACTTCTGTCTCAGTTCCAGGTACAAAATGATCAACATGCATTTATCACCTCTGTGTTAGGCCTGTAACTAGGGGCATCTGGTAGTCACTGGCACCTGCCCCTATTGCCACTAGTGCATCTCCATAGGGCTGGCTGTTGATGGAAGACACCTGTGCATGTCTGTAAAGTGAGGATGCCATTGGACATCAGCAACCGCATTATACTTAGTGGGAAGGAAACTTTAATCTGATTGTAACGAAAACCTACTCAACTAGAGGTTTCTGTTCCACTGGAGCCTACAACTACCTATGCAGCCATTTGAAGTATTCCCTCTTCATTTGCTGCTCCACTGTTGAGGACTTTTATTTTTATTTTTTGGATTGCTATTAGTTTGGAAAACTTGCTTTTGATTCTGCCAGGAGTACAAAACTCCAGGCTGTGTCACTGTCAAGGTCATTGGCAGCACACAAGCCTCCCCACCATGTCAAGGGTGTGACCTTTGAGAGGCACAAAAATATATTACCAATCTGATTATTTAGCCACTGTTACAAAAATAAGTTACTTATGTTTTAGGAGATTTTTAATATTTTGACAAGTACTATATGAGATGGTTAGAAAGAAACTACCTACTGTATATGAGAAGTTTGGGCTTAATATGTGCCTAAACACCATAGAAATATAACCCTTTGTCCATTGCCAGCTTCTGCAGTTGGTCCCTGAAAAGACCAGTTCATGTAGCCTACACGAACTGAACCCAGCAGGGTTCATTTATTAGTGGCTGCTAGAGGCTGATTTGTGAAGAAGGCAGAGGCAAAGAAAAAAATTCAAGCCTTCTGAGTGAGAGGAAAGAGAAGAATGGAATAAGTATGAGATAAGAATAGGAGGAGTGGACTGCTAAAAATCAGAGTCCTGGCCTGAACCAGCCTTAGGGGTGTGTAATGTGGGCAACTGCCCAGGGCACCATGGTCATAGGGGTGCCACACACATGCACACACATATGTGTACGCAGCCCACACTCACAGTAGTGCTGTCCTCCTGCCCTGCCCCAGGCAAGAGGAGTGGTATGTAACCCAGACCAGACCCCTCCAGCTGCTGTTCAGGAAGAGCAGGTCTAGGCAGTGCAAGCAGCAGCAGCAGCCCCTACACACCTGCCTTCCTGGTGTGCCATGCCACTTGCCTCCCTGCCAGACCTACCTGCCCCTGCCTGCCTACCTCTGCCTGTAGCAGTGCCACTGACTTGGGGAGTGTGTGTGTGGAAATGCAATGAGGGCACCAAAATACAGATTCATGCGGGCCGCTGTTTTCCCAATGTCTGGCTCTGGTGCTGACAGCTGTTTGGTCTTTTTGGTCAAGGGAGTGTGTGTGTGTGTGTGGCACAGATGGTCCTGAACTCACTACCAGCTAACTGCAGTGAGCTTGACCCAGAATGTAGTGTGCTTGTGTGTGTGTGTTTACTATATGAGTTAAAAGAGTTTAATTTGAGTCACAGCCACCCACATGCATTCTGTTTATACTTAGTAACACATGCTGACAAGTGGAACACTCCCCAGCAACCAGATTTCTTTTATTGGTGTCTGGTGCCCAAGTTACAAAGTTCAGATCCACAGTTGGCTTTTAAGTGCCTTAAAGTTTAGAGTTGTTTGGACCTAGAATTTTAATGTTATCCATGCAAAGACAATGGCTGGTAGTGAAATTCAAATGCAGATATATATTTTAGTCCCTCAGTGTCTTTGATGTTTTGATTCAGTGATTTCATTAAAGGTCACATTATTTATAAGTATCAGTTCAACTTTGTGCATTGATAAGGATTAGAAACATTGAAACTGCCATATCAGATCAGACAAGTGAGCTGTTTAACTTTAACTCTGTATACCTGATACAGCAGAGGATGGAATAAGAAGCCCTCAGGTACAGCTGAGAAATACCATACATTCTCGTAAGACATTTCTTTCTATCTTTGATGGGACTTCTCAAAATGCTAGAGATCTAAAATGTAAGTATTATGAGAGGGATTCATTAAAGGAATTTAATTTATTTTTATACAAAGTGTTTAGCAATGACTTTTTTTTTCAACTGAAAGCCTGAGTCTGTGAGCTTCTATTAGTCAAACAGTTGAACTAAGAGGTGGCTGTACTGAGTAGGTAATAAAAACTGATTTCACCCTTCAAGGGCAGATATGGGCAGTATCAAAGGGTCATATTTCTACTGCTGGACAAACAGGATTTTTGGCTACTGGCGCACCCCTAATACATGCAAGCATACTTTAATGAGGGGTCAGTTTTAGGGATAAAGCTAAAAATAGATGTTTTGGGCATAGCAAAAGCTTCTTGGCAGATACTGGTTTACAGCTGGAGATTTTTGAGATGTGTTGTTTGCCTTCTTGTTATTCCCTTTCCAAACCCTATGTCTTTTGGGCTTTAAGACTTTTAAGACCTTTCCTGCCACTCTATTAAATTTCCACATTAAATCAACAGAGTTGGCTTTAAAAAGTTAGTTTAAAAACAAAGAGTTAAAAGTAATTTCAAGGGCTGGACCTTGCACATTCCATATGTTGTGGTTTTGTAGTATTTCTGTAATCGTTAACAATGTTTTTCTGTGCCTGATTCTATATTAAAGTGCTGTACACACGGTCAAAGCAGTTAAACTGACTTTACACAAAGAGCTATCAAGTGTAGAAGAAAATGGGGGTGGGAAAATCTCTCATTCTTTTTATGTCTAAGAGGCAGATGTGCTAATTTCAAAACTAACACTGTCCATTTAAGGTGAAAGTGGAAGAGTGTGGAAATTAATCTTTCTTGCTGGGGACTTTTGGGTTTCTACTTTTCTCTTTGAAAGCATCAACCCTCTCCTCAGATAGATAGATATTCAGACAGGGGCCTTCTAATATTATACACTTTGTTGTACACATCACTAGAAGGAGCTTCACATCTAATTACTTCACTGGTTATTTAATTGACCTGTAGTTAAGGGGTGGTGTTATACTACCTTTATCAATATGTATGCTGTTTGCAAATAGCACTAAAGTATCCCAAGAGGCATGTCAAAGACTATTTTTATTTGGATTGGATTGATTGAGATTAAACATAAAAATGTGTTAATGTAATTTGCATTCTATATAGATACATATGCCAAACAGGCTTGTTGTCAAAGCAGATGCATTGAAGCTTTTGCCAATGGAATAATTAGTAACATCATCTAGCTTCAGGATTTATCAGTGATTCTGTAAGTATGGAAAATGGTGAAAATCTGATTTTAAAAAGAAGTTTGAGAATGAAGAGAAAACAGTGACAAGTTTATTGATGATATTTAGAAGAATGCCTACACAGAGCCAACATGCATTTTGTTATTAATACCTTTGATCTATTGGCCTCCGCGTTATGTCTGAGTACGGAAAAACAAACAGCAGCCATGTCCTTAGGATATTTTCAAAATGTGGCTCAAAAGTATTCACACCTTTAGCAGAGACTGGAGCCAGCACCAACTCAAGGATTTTTGATTTCTTAGGCAAACCTGAACGTGGATATTGTTCATTGCTCACAGTCTCTTAAATATCAAATGGATGCAAAGCATTTTGCTGCCTGAAGCAACTGCCTCTTCTACCCACATGGTAAAACAGTCCTTCAGTGCTGCTGATGTATAGCAGATCTAAATTTCTTTTTCCTGCTGCTAAGCAGAATTTCTTCTTTTCTCTTTTCCTATCCATGAGCTTTCATTCAGTCTGATTTCTTTTTGAAATGAGCTGTTGCAGTAATATGAATCAGAAATAGTCAACTTTACATTATATTTTGATTAATGCTTGCAGCCAGGAGGAAAAGTGTTAGTGGTGTTATGCTTTCAACTGGTGATGTGATAGCAATTAAATTCAGCAGGGTAACTGAACAGTGTTTTCCTGATTTTTTCATTTGCATGGCTGGAGGAAAATACCTGTAGATGGCAGTAGTAAAGAAGTAACAAAAGTGTGGCATTTGTTTCTTGTGTTTATCTCATCACATGGATGTGGGTACACTTGCAAGTTAAACTTTATTACTCTAAATTCATGAATAACTGAATATGTTTTTGAAGACATAGTTCCTGATGCTTATCTGATTCAGAAATGTAAGTGCCAAGCTCTTCAAGACACTAGTGTTATCACTGGTGGCAGATTGCTTGATGGATTTTGGAAATTATATGTGTGAGTATCTTTTTTATGACGTATGGAGTGGTGGTATTTTTCATTTATGGTGACACAAGTTTACTAATGTTGGTATCAAGGAAGCGTGGTATTTTTATCATTAGTTTTCTTTTAAGGAATCAACATGTACAGCAGCAGTAACTATATTTTGTTTGTTTGGCATGCTGGAATGTTAAAGAGCATCATGTAAATTAAATAAAGAGAACAGATATTAGCACCAGGGACAATGGGATAGGTTCTGGCTATTGGTTGAACAGTAGTGTCACACTCCTCCTCCTATGGTGAGATGGGTTGTAATGGCCTCCTGGAAGTTTTCCTAGAGTAGGCTAGTGTACTGGGCTTTAGACTAAGAACACTTACCCACTCCCCCACCCCACCCCATTCATCCAAAGAATAGGTCACACTAGGAGTATGTTCAATATTAGAGGGGTCCTGTTCAGAATGGATGTGTGCTTTGTGGTCCAGCTGTTCTGAACTGCAATACGCAGTTATAGAAGACTACTATAAGTTAGAGCAGTTGTGGGTCTGCTACAAAATATTTTCAGCCTAGAATCTAGGATGCCCAGGGGTTGCTTACAGCCACTTACCCTCATCCTGCAGTGACTGCACTTCTTTCACTGCCTGAGAGATCTACATCTTCCTGGAAAAAGATGTTCATTCTCATTTGCTGCATTATGTTGTGTCATGTCCCTGGGTCTGCCCAGGGACAGACCCAGATCAAGACCCCATTGTACAGGGAATACAGACGCACGTAACAATTGTACCACTCCCAAATGTCACTGATTGGGAACTGGTTCACAGTTGTTGCCGGTCAGAGGTGCTCACAGGTACAGTGCTCTAGCATTCCAGTTAGACTGGCACCTTTTAAGGACTGAACTGCTGTGGTTCTGAAACCAGGGGGTAAAAATGAGAATCCAGCCCAGCATATCTGGCAGGAGAAGAGTGAGAGGGAGTGCTTGCACCCATGCTTTGGGGGTGTCGCTGGGGTGAGTAACCTATGCTCAGTGGCACTTTCACTCTTCTGCTTTTCCTTCTCTCCTGAACATAATTTCAGTAACTTCAATAGCCAGCAAGAATACAGTGTGCTTTCCTAGCCTGCAGTGGCTGGTGGGGAGGGAGTGCTTGAGCCCATGGTTTTGGGTGCCCAGAGCCTGGAAGCATGACAAGAGGGCCTGGTCGAGTGAGGACACAGCTGGTTGTTAAAAAAATAGCTTTTATTGAATAAGCTATTCAAAGGAGCTCATTGGAAAAAAGTCCCAACGTAAGTAGAGTAGAGTTCTGGCTGCATACCAGAGTGGCCAGGTTCAGCAGTGAGGCATGATGAGGAATGTTGTAGTGTGGGATGCCTGGAGGACCAACTAGACCTATGTCACACAATGTTTGGTAACCACTCATAAGGTTAAACTGGTTCACTGTGAACCAGTTCAAAAGAACACCTGATTTTTCAGGTACATTTTTTAACTGTTCCAGTGGGCTTTAAAGCCGTTTAATTGGCATGTATTGGCCCATTACAGGTTTAAACCATATGTAAGTTAGTTTAAGTGTGACATATGTCCATACATAGAGTAGTAGACAGTCCCTACCCCAAAAGAATTTCTGATTTTTCCTTGATGTTCATTATTATTCTTTAGTGGTTACTTACACAAAGACTAAAAGTTGTCAGAATATTAGTAAGAAGAAAGGAAAAGCAGATGGAGGAAGAGAGAGAGAGTAAAAAGTAGATGTAATAAAGAGGTATCCTGGATAGAGAGGTAATATATTTGCACCTAGCTAGATGACATTCATGGGATTATTATGTAGTACCTTGTAAAAGTTTTCAAGAAAGAAAACAGATGATTTTCCTAGTGGAGGTGTTTCTGAAGAGTTTTTAATGGAATAATAATCAAAACCTGTTGTCAGTGTGATGTAAGAGATTCATTTACTAGGCTCTACTGATGTTTGTGGTGGAAAAGTGTTTTTGTAGCTGTGATGGTCCAGAAATTACGAGAGAGCCAAGGATTTCTTAGGGTGATATCTTTTATTGGACCAACTGCACAGGTGGGACATAGTTAAACAAATTTCTGAGTGCAGTGCAAGGATCAGTTTTCCTCAGGTCTCAGGAATAGCAATCCTTGCCTATTGCTGTTTGCTAAAATGGACTGCTACTGCGATGAGAGGGTCATTAAATAAGTGTAATACTTCAGATTCTTATGTATTTTCCTGAATTCAGGACTAGGCCAGTTTACATTAGCTGATGATCTGGCCACAGCTGTTAAAATGAGCTTTGGCTGGAATGACTTAAAAATTAATAAGGGAGTGTATCTTACTATGCACTTCTTCAATGATTGGCCATTCAGCCTGACTTTCTGGGTTAAGAAAGCAGACAAGTTTTCCCTCCCTGCTGTTTACCTTTGTCTTTATTCCTTTCTGCAGTATTTCTCGAAGCTCATAACTAGCCTTTAACATCTTCGGTATAATTCTCCTTCTTTTTGTTGCATTTAATTTGAAACAACAGAAACAGGTTTCAGAGCACTTAGCGTATCTTCTATATATCATTTTAGTACTATATTTACTATCCTGGCCCTCATAGATCCTTTGATATTTGTCATATTTTTATTTCTGTATTTATAGACCAGTAGTTTGAAATTAATATCTACTCACTTCCATCATTAGGTAGAACCAGAGTCAACTCTAATATTCAGCTACAATACGTGCTGTTGGAAGGTTTTTTGTTCTTTTTTTTCTTTTTACAATTGCAGCATTTATTTAGATGAGACAATACTTTTTAACATTTGTGGAAAAATGTATATTTTTAAATTTTTATTTGATTATTTAAACCTTTATCATTTATCCTGTCCGGGCACAAAATACATTAATGCTTTTCCAGCTGTTTTGAATTCTTCACCTCTTGAAAGAAGTACAAAATCACAGGCATTTAAGTAGCCGGATTGTAAGCGCTTTGAATTAGATGCCTTACTCTTCGTACTGTGTCTAGCATAAATGGCTCCTGATTTTTAGTTAAAGTCTCAAAGTACAACAGTGATATAAATATTTATCACTTAATTACCATGAAATAAATTAATGGGGCAATGTTGCTTGAATAGAAAAATCAGACACAAGTTTTATTTACTGTGCTTTATTTACAATGCCATTAGCATTCTTTCCATAAAAATATGAGACATTTTATCCAGTGACAACTGTAGTTGCAACCAGTATAGCTATTTTTCCAGCATATTATTTCTTTGATAGGTCTAATTTATGTATTTCAAGTACCCTGCTGGCTTATACTGGTTTGCAGCAAAGATCTTTTTGTAGTGACTTAGTTGTAAAGCCCCAAAGATATTCAGGCACCTAACTATTATTTAGACACTTAAACAGGAGTTAGGTGCCTAAAATACCTGTGCATATCTGGCTCTAAAAGACAGACCTAATATAGGATTTGGGGTCCTCCAAGTCTGATGTTTCATTGCTTAGCTTTTAGGCACAAAGGCAGAACCCAGAACACAGCATTAGGTGCCCAGGATCTCTATACAGTGCAGGGGGAGAGTTAGATGGCGTAGAACTGAGATCCAGAAAACAGTTGTGCTGTGCAGAGAACTGCCTAAGTCCAACTAATAATAAATGCTAGCACAAGAGCATGTCTGAACTCCCACCATTCTCTAAAGCTTGGGTGCCTGAGTCCCAGCTGCAGAGGAGCTACTTGTGTCCATTTGGGATCCGCAGCCTGGAACCCAATCTATAGGTGCTCTTAGAAAGAACTGAGCAGGGTTCACTCTTAAAGTGCAAGTGGAGGTACCTACTTAGTGACTAGAACTTTTACCCAGAAAGGGGTTTTACAGCCTCGTCAGCCTAAGAGGGTTCACACCTCTCTACACCTCCCAGAAGAGTACATTTAATCACCAGGCTAGAGGCTAGACTGGGTAGGGTTATCTTCCCCTGCTGTTGAAGCTAAGTCAATGTGCAGAAAAGAATGAAATAATTGTTGGCCAAAAGGAGAGGATACCAGAAGGAGCCTTACTTGGTTATCTAGTACTCAGGGCACTTTCCTGAAAGGAGTCCTGGGTTTCAACTCCTGTTCCCAGGACTGTCTCCATTTTCCATTAAGCAGGTATTGGTTAAGAAAACAGAAATATCTTTGGGAGCAAATCCCCATCCCTGTGCAGTTCCAACTACTGCACAATCAGACTTCCCTTTTGTGCTGTCTTTTCTTGGCCCCTTGACCCTTAGGAAGAAAGCAATACAATGGCCATGCTTCAACATAAGAGCTGGAGGGTACTTACCTTCCCTGTTGCCTAGTGTAGTAGTCAGGGTATTTTCCTAGGGTGCAGGAAATGTGAATTTGAACTTCTTTCAGGTTGGGGGATGCTTGAAGGTCTTCTAGTTCTTGGTCAAGTGAACTAACCACTAGTCATTATAAAAGATGGGTATAGACCCCTCCTAATCCTCCCAAAGCTGTGTATTTTTAGTGAACGTGGCCTTGGCTTCTGTACCTTATGCTTAGCCCAGCATGTGTACTTTCAATTAGTGGTGGCCAACCTTTCTGACAGGTGTGCCACAAATTACTCCCTTGCCCCTTCCCAAGTACCACTCTAATTCTCCCCCTTCCTCTCCCTAGAGGTGAACCTGATAGAGTTTGCACTGTGGGACACTGGAATGGAGGCAGGGAGCTCTAGTCTCAAATCGATTGGAATACAGCAGGGGGCAGGATGCTGCTGTATGAGAGGTGTCACTGCTAATATCCAAGTTAGCTCTTCCCTGGCCTTGTGGCTGCCAACATTTTGTATGGTGAGCAAGGATCCAAAGCCCTGTATTTGGCAGCAGGTGCAGGGCCAGGGAAGGGTTAATCTGGCCTAGATCCCAATGTGGCTAGGTGTCTAGCTGATCAGATTGGGGCAGTTCCAAGCCTAAGCGAAACAGCAGGTACTTGGGGATCTTTAAGGTCAAAGAGGAAGAGGCCTTGTGAATTCAGGCACCTCCAGGATAGAGGGCCAGTAAAGAGTGGGGTTTTGGGTTACAGTTTTGGATTTAGACAGGTGATATCCTCCTAAATCCTGTTTGAGGCTCTTGAGTCCATTATTTAATCTGACCCTTTGTCATTATCCCAGAGATAATAATCCCGGTGACTGAGAGGAAATTCTTGATGCAGATGTCCTTGTAACTGTCATTCCATTTTAATTGTCACTTTATTTTACTTTGTTCTGCCTGCCTATCCATGTAATACTTGAGAATCTTTGCAGCATGGATGAATTCACTGACTAAACTGAACAGGTCAAGGGAGAAACAAATTCCATGCAAAATTATAAGAGTGCTATTTGAAATAATGAAGTAACTGCAAGAACAAAATAGATGTGTGAAATCAGGTTCAAAGAGAAACCAGCCTCGCTGTAAATTCGAGATCAGCAGGTGCAATCGTTCCATGACCTACTTTGTGATTTCAGTTATTTGCATTAGTCACCCAAGCAGCGGAAACCCCAAATTCCTAGCTCTCTGCTTTTGTTGCTGAGATGCTTGAAAAGAAAATATCATCAGGCTGCCTGGGTAGAATGATTACAAGGCTTTGATGACACACTTAAGCACAACACAGGCTGGTATTTATTTTTGTGTGATTCACAGGTACCTGACTAGACTTGTATAATTAGCAGGTGAACGTGTTTTTTCACATGAAGAGCCATGACATCTCATTTTTCCTCTCTCCATACTTCCCTCAGTTTTTAAATTCTTTCCACCCTTCTCCAGGTGTTCCAAATGGCAGGGGTCTTCAGAGAATATTAATTTTGCATCATAGTTAAGAGCTACTTTGCAGGCAGGTATTATGCTGTGTTTAATTACTGGATCATACACTACTTGAAACACAATATACGATGCATATTTTTTTGTTTCTCTTAGACTTGCAAACCTTGCAAAGAAATTATGTTACAACCTGACAGCTTTGTAAAACCTCATGCACATGCAATTGGAGGTCTGGATTTTCCATCCGGGTGGGAGGGATGGGATTAAAAAAAACTTTCCCAGAACCACAGCAGGTGTTTGTTGAGAAAACTGGTCAGAGAAGAATGGGAGAGCACTATAACTGGGCTCATCTGAACTTAGTAGTTGTTGCACAGGTAACCTATAAAAGGGATTAGATTGTTTATCTTAAATAGTATAGAGACAGAAGTTACCAGAGGACCCAGAAAGCAAGGTTACGTTTGCATGTGCTTGGGTGTTTTTGCTTGCAATATATACTTTGGAATTGTTGGCACCCTTTTTTTAAGTGGTATTTTGAAAGATCAAATGATACTTTAAACCTAGCCTATTTTATGGAGGATATTCTGTTCTTGTTGCATGTAGAGCCAGCCAATCTGATTGTAACCCATATAAAATACACATCATCACCAGGTAGCACAGAGTCAGAGGCGGGGCACACAGAAGTGCTCTGGGCTAGAATACAAGGCAGTCAAGGGGAAAGAGACTTAATGGTGGGGGTCTACTACAGACCACCCAACCAAGGGGAAGAGCTAGACCAGGAATTCTTAAGTCAGCTCACGGAGGTAATTAGGTCAAAGGACGGGGTCATCATGGGTGACCTGAACTTTCCAGACATCTGCTGGGAAGAGCAGTCAGCCAGGTCTGACTGCTCACGTAGGTTCCTAGCCAAAATGCAGGACCTCCATCTAACCCAGAAGGTGCACAGCCCCACCAGGGGAGATGCCTTGTTGGACCTGGTGCTGGCCACAGGTGACGACCTGGTGAGGGGGCTGTGGGTGCTCAACCACCTGGGCGACAGTGATCATCACCTGCTGGAATTCACCATCCAACACAAGGTGGCAAAGGCCTGCAGGAAGGCAGCAGCCCTAGATTTCAGGAGGGTGGGCTTCAATGAGCTAAGGAGAATAGTCGGGGAAGCACTGAGGTGCCAGAGGGGAGGGGAGCCAGGTGTCCAAGGAGAGTGGTTGCTCCTTAAGGAGACGATCCTCCAATCCCAAAGGGAGGTAATCCCAACACGGATCAAAGGGAGCAGGAGGGCACAAAAGCCCCCATGGCTCACCAGAAGCATCCAGGAGTGTCTCCTAGCTAAAAGGGAGGCACACACCCAATGGAAGGGAGGGGCCATCACCAGGGAGGACTATACTGCGGTTGCTCGGGGATGCAGGGGGGCAGCCAGGAAGGCCAAGGCGGAGATGGAACTGGGACTAGCTTCCCGGATCAAGGACAACAAGATGTCCTTTTTTAAATACATAGGGGGCAAAAAGAAGGTACTGGGTAACGTGGGGCCCCTGCAAGACACGCTAGGAAATTTGGTTGTCACACCAGACGACAAAGCTAACCTATTTAACGACTTCTTTGCCTCCGTTTTCCTGAGCAGGGATCAGATAAGTCTCCCCACCGGACTCCCCTCAGGCTCCCAGGGAGGCGCACCTAGGCCAAGGGTGAGAGAGGATCTAGTCAGGGAACTTCTGGAGGGACTGAATGTATTTAAATCAGCTGGTCCAGACAGTCTCCACCCAGAGTGCTGAGGGAATTAGCTGAGGTCATTGCGGGACCCCTGGCATGGCTTTACGAGTACTCGTGATGTTCTGGTGTGGTGCCAGAGGACTGGAAGAGGGCCAATGTGGTTCCCATCTTCAAAAAAGGGAGGAAGGATGACCCGGGGAACTATAGGCCTGTTAGTCTTACCTCGATCCTGGGTAAGCTTTTTGAGAGAATTATTCTGGCACATGTCCATGAGGGGCCAGCGGGGGAGATTATGCTTAGGGGCAACCAACACGGGTTCATTAGAGGCAGGTCCTGTCAGACCCACTTGGTGGCCTTCTATGACCAGGTCACCAAATCCTTAGATGCAGGGGTAGCAATGGACAGTCTTTCTGGACTTTCGGAAGGCCTTCAACACTGTCTCTCACCCCATTCTCATTAAGAAACTGGGGGACTGTAGTGTCGACGCCTACACAGTCAAATGGGTCGCCAACTGGCTGGAGGGCCGCACCCAGAGAGTGGTAGTGGATGGGTCATTTTTGACCTGGAGGGATGTGAGCAGTGGGGCTCTGCAGGGCTTGGTCCTGGGGCTCGCACTGTTCAACATCTTCATCAGTGACTTGGACGAGGGGGTAAAAAGTACTCTGTTCAAATTTGCTGATGACACTAAGATGTGGGGGGATGTGGGCATGCTAGAAGGAAGGAATAGGCTACAATCAGCCCTAGACAGGTTACAGGGGTGGGTGGATGAGAATAGGATGGGATTCAACACTGACAAGTGCAAGGTGATGCACCTGGGGAGGAAGAACCAGCACCATACCTACAGGCTGGGGATCTCCCTTCTTGTCAGTACAGAGGCAGAAAAGGATCTTGGAATTCTTGATCATTGATGCCAAGATGAACATGGGCCGGCAGTGTGGGGATGCAGTCAGGAAGGCCAACCGTACCTTGTCATGCATCCACAGATGCATCTCTAGCAGGTCCAGGGAGGTGATACTCCCCATCTATGCGGCACTGGTCAGGCCAAAGCTGGAGTACTGCGTCCAGTGCTGGGCGCCGCACTTCAAGAGGGACGTGGACAACATCGAGAGGGTCCAGAGGAGAGCCATTTGCATGATCAGGGGCAGCAGGGCAGGCCCTACGAGGAGAGGCTACAGGACCTGAACCTGTTCAGCCTCCAGAAGAGAAGGCTGAGTGGGGATCTAGTGGCCTGTTACAAACTAGTCAGAGGGGACCAGCAGGCATTGGGGAAGTCCCTGTTTCCCCAAGCACTACCAGGAGTGACTAGAAATAACGGTCACAAGCTGGCAAAGGGTAAATTCAGATTAGACATCAGGAGACGCTACTTCACTGTCAGGGCAGCTAGGATCTGGGACCAACTTCCAAGCGAAGTGGTGCTGGCTCCTACTTTAGGGGTCTTTAAGATGAGGCTTGACCTTGCTGGGGTCGTTTGACCCCAGTACTCTTTCCTGCCATAGCAGGGGGTTGGACCTGATCTGCTCAGGTCCCTTCCGACCCTACTAACTATGAAACTATGAAAATATTCTATAAACAAGGACCAGTTGCTTAAAAATAGATTCCAATCTGTCTATTTGCAGTAGGAGTGATCTTAACCATATTCTATAGGATGTACATATTTTAACTTGCTTATATTCTAACTCACTTTAACAATTTTTGGCAATGAATAGGATATAGTGTATTCTCACAGGCCTTTTAGCAAGTCACCATTGTTTCATTTTGCAGAACTTATTCCATTAATGTTCATATTTGATCCATCCTTGGTCTACCTGCTGGATCCTTAGTGCAGGAAGAACCAAAAGTCTCTTTTATGCTCCTCCAAACCCTGTCTGAAAGTGAGCTTTTATGTACTCTTTGCACTGCCATCAGTGGGACATATTAGGGGATGAAGATCTGGTCCACTGTATGTAATGTTATGTATAGTTCAAATGGTTTTGGGGGAGAAGAAGTGATGGTATAACCCAATAGGTCTGCTATAACATAGCTAGTTTCTGGCAGTACCATACCCTTCCATTCAGTCAGTTCTCTAGCAGTCATTCAGTTGATCCCCCAAAGCCTTCACTCCATTCATGCAGGGGGTGGAACCGTCTTGTCAAAAAGCTATTTTAGGCTTCTGGTTGCTGTCAGGTTTCTGCTGTAGGAGAAGGGTCTTGTTTTTTTTCCTTGGTTCCAATCCCCAAATTGAATTAGGACTCTGTTTAGCTCTTCACTCTACACCTAACCCTTCCTGTAGGTGTAGTGGTACACAGCTAATTGGGACCCCTGGATCTTGCCCCATAGTTCCTGTCTAGCAGGTAGCTTGCTTGCCTACAGCTCATGTGGGGTTCTCATAATTGCAGTCAAACACTGATGCTGTGCCTCAAGCTACTACATGCTCCTGTGATGAGGTGAAGGGCTTGGTTGCTCTCTGGGAAGAGGGGTCTTTTCCAGGCCCAGCAGCCACTGAAATGCACAAGTCTTTTGGAACACATGGAGAAAGAAAGCTCCCATGCTCTGAACCAGTGCTGCAAAAAGGAGGAGGAGTTTTGAGTGGGTTGTGTGGATGCTAGGGGCAAGCTGACCTCTGGGAGATCACTCGCAGTCTGCAGTTTCTATGATGAGCCACACCATGGTTTTGGCAAAGATATCACTGCCAGTTGGTGGCAAAGGGCTCCATCAAGGACACAGCCAAAAGAAGCTGAACCTGAAGTCAGACATCTTGGTGACCCACTAAACCCTCAGATAGCACCAGTGAGAATGCTGGTGCACCCTCTGACCGGCCACACTTACCACCTGGTCAGCAGGATTGGCCGTGGGGGGACACCCCCTGCCCCCTCCTGGGTTGCTGACTGGTCACTGGGGGGGCACATGCCCCCCTAAGGCGGCACCAGTCGCTTACAGACAGTGCCAAAGACCCACAAACTATACATGAACAATCAAATTGAATCACAGGCAGTAGTCCTGCCTGTGCTTCCAGTAAGTGATGTGTGCTGTATTACAGTAGAACTGCCCAGATGCTTTTAAATCATCTTGTTTTGGATGCATCTGGATGCTATCAAATTATGTCAGCCTTATTTGGTTTTTATCTTCCTCCTCCTCTCCCCTAGGATCTCCAAACAGTGGCCATACTGGAAAATTTAAAAAATGCCATACCTATTTATCGCTCCAAAATACGCAAGCATGTACTCACTGCTCAAGCCTTCTGAGTTCCAACCCCTGCTTAGTGTGCTGCTTTTTGCTCCCTCTCCCTCCCATCAAATGTGTGACAACCCAAACCTCATTCAAGAACCTGGCATCTCATAGATTAAAAATGAGGAGGAGATGAATGGAAGGCATGTTGATTATAGAGGCTGATAATGCGAACAAAAATCAATACAAAAATGTTTCTGGTTCACAAGTTAATTAATGCCCTCAGCTTTAAGATAACCTGAGATTTCATGAGATAAATGGCCTGGCTCAGGTTACCCATATATTTCAAATTACATGGTGATTTTAAGGTATAATAGGGTGTTTGTGCTCCCCTGGGGCTTAGAAGAGTTACTTCAGAATTATTTTTATTTTGCGGTGCACTTTTTCCACGAGTATTTTATACAGGAATTTATAAGGTCTTAATAGGCAATGCAATTGTGTTATGACTGTAGATAATCAGGGTTTTGCTTCTGTTCCTGTACCAGGTTGGGGGCAGAACTCTGAAAAATACCAACTTCACATGTTATTTGTTGCCTTTTGGAACTAGATCCTTCTCTTGTCCCTTAAGGATGTACCTAAGGGCAGCACCCCATGAAGTAAGGCTAGTTTACCTTTGCTACTCTGTTCCCCACTGTATTAGCAACTTGTAGAGGGTACCTGGGGGATGATTAATAATTTCATGTCATCCCTTACTCCACCACAGACTGAAAGACTTCCTGTACTGACAGAGTAAACCAGGGGTGGTCAACCATGGTCCATGGGGCCCTGGTCCAGCCTATGAAGCCATGTCACCTGGCCCATAGGGCTCCCAACAAGTCCATAAATTTGATGGCAGAGGAGTAGCAGCAGTTAACACTATTATCACTCCCCCACTACCAAATTCCAAGTCCTGCATGGCTGGATTGGGCCCTAGCTGTTCCCACTCTGCACACTGGATCCAGTCCATGCACAGACCTGGCACCAGTCATTGTGGGACAGAAGGGTTGGTCACCATTGGAGTAGACTGTTTGTAAATGTCTTACTGTGACTGTGCCGACTCTCGGGGCCTGAGCCTCCCTCTGCTTGCCCTTTCTGGAGAGCACTTTATTTTCTTAGGCACTTGCCCACCACAGCTTGATGGAAAATCTAGGTAGAATTCTTCCTAGAGGAAAGCCGTGCTCAGCCAGTTGTGCAGTCCTTTGGCAAACTGGTGTAATCCTGATATGCCATACAGCAAGATCCTTATGGGGTCTGGACTGGGGGTCTACTACCGCTACACTTCCATCTCAGGCCTCCGTATATTTATAGTCTGTCTTAATTTTGGTTCCAATTGTTAAACCTCCACAGCCAGAGTTCCTTAACAATATCTCCCCAACTTGCTGCTGGGTATCTTCAATAGTCCATTGGAAACTAGAATAAGGAAATGTGGGCACCTAACTACCCCCACTCTCCTCAGGCATGCTCCTCCAGTGTCCAAGTGGGGCTTTCACCATTTCTGACATTCCCTTTGAACTGTTTCTGGGCTTGTCCAGCCAGTCCGTTTGGGATGTTGCCCTCCACCTGGAGTTCCGGTCTCCTGTAGGAGGAGGAATTGCCTACTGTGAGTTGGAATCAAGGATCCCTTAATCTCAGGTCTTTGGCTCCTCTGTGCTCAGCATTCTGGCTGGGGCTGTCCCAGCCAGGGCCTCTCTCACCTGGGGGTTCTGTTTCCTGGTGTGGACTTCTGGGCTGCAACATCAGAAACTCCTAGAAAAGTTCATCAAGGAGTCTATCTTCTGTAATAAGCTTGCGGAAGGTAAGATTCTGAATGACAGCCAGCATGGCTTCGTTGCAGGCAAGTCTTGCCTTACCAACATCATCTCCTTCTATGACCAGGTAACTTGCCACCTGGACACGAGAGAGCAGGTTATCATTGTATACCTTGACTTCCAAAAGGCCTTTGATCTAGTATCCCAAAATGTCCTTGTGAGAAAATTGGAGGATCATGGGCTTAAATCTGAGATGCTGAGATGGGTGAGAAACTGGCTGCAGGACAGAATCCAGAGAGTTGTGGTGAATGGATCTGTATCATCCTGGTGAGAAGTGGGCAGGAGTGTTCTGCAGGGGTCGGTGCTCAGTCCAGTGCTTTTTAACATCTTTATTAATGATTTGGATGTTGGGGTGAAGAGCTCACTGGCCAAGTTTGCAGATGACGCCAAGTTATGGGGGAGCGTGGTCATGCTTGAAGATGGGCTACAAATACGGGTGGACCTAGACAGGCTAGCAAGTTGGGTGGATCGGAACCTGATGAAGTTCAATGTTGAGAAATGTAAAGTGCTCCACCTCAGGACAAGCAACCCCCAACACACCTACAGGCTTGGCAACGCCAAACTGAGTAGCACCACAAATGAAAGGGACCTGGGGGTAATAATAAACCACAGTATGAATATGAGCTGGCAATGCGATGCTGTAGCCAGTAGGGCAAATAATACATCTTCAGGAAAAGCAAGGAAGTGATTCTTCCACTTTACACAGTACTGGTGAGATCACAGCTGGAGTACTGCATCCCGTTCTGGGCACTACACTTCAACAAGGACGTGGACAAGCTTGAAACAGTCCAAAGAAGAGCCACCCATATGATCAGTCTTAAAAGGCATGCCATACGAGGATAGGCTGAGGGATCTGGGACTCTTCACCCTGAGGAAAAGAAGGCTGAGGGGGGACCTGGTAGCAGCTTACCACTACACTAGGGGAGTACATCGAGGGCTCTGTGAGCAACTTTTCACCAGGGCACCCAAGGGGAAAACCAGGAGTAACGGCCACAAACTTCTGGAACATTGATTCAGGCTCAACATTAGGAAGAACTTCTTCAGTCAGGGTGTCCAGACTGTGGAATAAGCTCCCTTCAGAGGTGGTGCAATCACCTAACCTGGGAATCTTCAAGAGGAGACTAGACAGTCACCTTGCTGGGGTCACCTGACCCCCAGTTGTCTTTCCTGCTTGGTGCAGGGGGCTGGACCTGATGATCTTCCAAGTTACTTTCCAGCCTTACAATCTATGAATCTATGAAACACGGGGCTGCTTGCTGTGCTGCATTCTGCATTTCCCTGGCCTGTCTCAGTGCTGTCAGGGCTTTTTACCCTCCTGTTGGGAATGGGAAGAGTGGGACTTTCTTCTCCCCTATCTCCATCACCCTGCTACACTTACCATCTCCAAGCTCGCTTTAGAATAGGAAGCACTAATGGGAACAGAACTCCAACATTTCAGGGTTGGCAGGGAGACTAGAAAATGAACTAAAAGTACTGATACTCTTTGTATCTGACATGATGTGGTCCCCACAGAGAGAGAAGGAAGATGGACAAGGAACTGTCATGAGCTTGCCTGTGATGATGGGGAGGCAATGAGTTTTGCTGGAGAGTATACTGGCACTACCCCTGGAGGAAAGCACCCCACTCTACCCCAGGCCTGATTTCATTTTTCTCTGAGAACTAGGTTCCCTTCCCCAGCTCCGGTGAATGAGCCCTTCCGTCAACTTTCTATACCATAAAACAATAGAAAAGGTACTGAGAGAACCCCTTCTGTTATAATGTGTGTAAGGGACATCTCACACCCTGACATGCAGGTGACTTTTTTGGATGCCTCCATCCATATATGCAAGCTGGATATTGTATCTCCACTCAGCAGTGCATTCTGCAATGTAGATATATCCCAACTGAGCAGAGCAGTATCCAAAATAAAGTTATTATCTTATGTTTCTTCAGTGGCCCATACAAAAGGGCCTTAGGTCAGTTCCTAAAGAGTTGTGTGTCTAAATTTTTAAAAATCTTCCTCAACAAGAGAAGGGACACAGCAAAAAATGTTCAAAAGCATATTTTTTGCTGACAGGCCGGAAAGGAGGAAGCTGAGGCCAGTTACTGAGGATTTAAGTTAGAACAAGGACCAGGCTGAAGTTGCTTGGGTGGGAAAAATGTCTGAAAGCCAGGTGGTTGCTGGAATTGAGAGCAAGGAAAGGTCTGTGAAAGGTCTCAGGCTGGCAGAGCATATGGAGCTCTGCTTAAGGGTGGGGAGTAATAAGCAGCTGGTAGGACATGTCTCTTGTAGGGGGATTATAGTGTACTGGTGTGGTCCACCACTTCTATCAATGTGAACCTCAGTTATCTTTAATCGCCTTGTGGGCAGACTGGCAAGGAATTGTAATGAGCTTATCCTCTTATTACTCCTATGGAGAAATTAAATGAAGGGAGAATTGCCTCCAGGAGCATCAGTCTAAAACTGTCTTGAGAATGAAATTCCGAGGTAAATTAATCAGTGTACAGTTCTAAAGGCCTGTATGAGAAGTGCTGTGCAAGTTCATCTCACATTATTTAAAATAATTTAGTTAAGCTGGTGGAAGGCTCTGTGGTTTTGCTCAGAAGTTAGACAATGGTTTTGTATAAGACAGTTTGGATCAGGGTAATGCTGCCTTAGGCAGAGGGTTGGATTAGATGACCTCTCAGAGTTCCTTCCAGCCCTACTTCTTTATGATTCTATGAAACATTCATGTAAATGCATTTAAACCATTTAAGGTTGCAGCAGTAAATTATCAAGCTAAGTTAACCTGTAAAACTGTCTTTAAATCCTGTCAATTTATGCCAGCTAAGGAAAACCACTTTTTTTCAAAATGGGTTCTTTCTTGAGGGAAAGTTTGAAAAGCAATACCATGTTGCATTACTGTACAGAATGCCAGTGGAGGAAATGTTATTAATACAGGCAAAATTACATGTATCTTATGAAATCATTTATATGACAAATTGCTGACTTTTACTGTAGAGCAGGGGTTCCCAAACTGTGATATGCATACCCCTGGGGGTACGCAAGACACCTTTGGGGGTACACGGGAGAAATTGTGTAATGGTGGATGTAATTATCATTCTATTAATAATTGGCATTTAAGGGGTTAAATATAAACTGTATGCAGGTAGGGGTACACAGGCAGCTGGTAAATCTGGAAGGGAGTACGCAGTAAGAAAAAGTTTGGGAACATCTTCTCTGGAGTGCTTAGCAAATGCACTGGCTGTTTGTGCACCTTCATTTTTTCATTTCCTTGAAGACTGCCTTCTGCTCAAAAATATCCCCAATTATTTATGTTATTATGACATTTAAATGGTATAGTGTGGTCAAGACAAACCATCTGTGATAACAAGTAATTTCCATCACAGGGAAATACACAGTTTAGGTGTTAGACTTCAACAAAAGAGCACCCGCTAGCATCATCTATTTTACAAGTACTTTTAAATCTAGACATTCATCCAGTCTCTTCCCTTTGGCAGACAGGCTGACAGCACTAAGATTGGTATGGAAAAATCTGGAGGAAGAGAAATTCAGTTGGTTCCCTCTACATAAAAACATGACATGACAATAGTCTCACTGGTAGTTTGGAACTCAGTGTGGAAATCTAGGTACTCTATTCTCAGAAACAGTCTCATGCTCTTACTTATAGGGACAGGCTAGCCCCACTGAGATGAATTAAAGTGACACATGGGACCAGTGTTTGAAAGGCCCACAATATGCTGTACTTCAAGTGAACACCATAAGCTGTAGAATCAAAGAATGCAGAAAAAGCATGATTTAATATTAATGGAGTGCAGCAACTGAAGGTCATTACAAACCCCTCATTTAGCGATCTTGGCATTGTGATCTTATCTAATGCTGGACTGGTTTATTTTTTCCTAATTGTATTATCCATTTTGGTACCCTACCAGTCTTTTCTTTGCATTGAGATAGAAAGGCAAACAGAGAAACTTGCTGGGAGGGAGAAATGTAACTTTTTGTGAATGGTGCAAGTACTGTGGCCCTCAGAGCGGGAAATCTCAGAAGTGGTAATATTTGTTGTGACTTAAAAGAAAATGTATTTCTTTACATCCCACCATGGAGGTCTCAATGGCATCTGCTTAAGCCAATAGCTTGTATGTGTAGTTTTTTCTATCAGAAGGACGTGTGGGATATTTAAAATCTGGAAGATAGAAGAGAGGCAGAATTTTGTAGGGCTGTTATCTTAATAAGCACAGAAGAACCAACATAACGCTTTCAGAGATCACTATATTTCCATTGATTAGTGTGTGTTTTCAGGCCTGCATATTTGCAGAAACACTCCAATATCTCTGCAAAATAATATATCATTGAAAGCACAAAAGGTGCTCGTAGTTCTGAATAAAAGTGTTAGTCTTTTTAATGTACTGCAATTGGTATTATACCTATGATATAAAGGTTCATACCCAAAACTGAAAACAGTATGAAAAACAGCATGACCTACAGGATCAAACAGTGGCAGTGTTAGTGCCTACTATATAAAGGTATGTAGGCACCTAATTCCCATTGAAGTAAATACCTTTATAAACCTTGGATTAAGCCATTGGTAAGTTATTATATACCCTCAACCATGTTGTTGTAGTTTCTAAAGCCCAGTAATGGCTCAGTTTTAATAACTATCACAAAGAACTAGAGGAGGTTCAACACTCCAGTCACAGAACTAAATTCCTCTTTTTCTCCTCTTGAGCTCCCAAACCTGTTAAACTAATGCCTGTGAATAAAAATTGAACATATTGATCCAGACCCTTAGCTGGTGAGCATGTCAGTGAGCTTGTCCCTTATATACCACCTGAGAGTCAGATCTAGTAATTATTGATTACTAAAACACAATTATGACTACCCTATGGAATCAATCAGTAACAAGCAAAAGGTATAATTTTGTTTTGCTCCTTTTGGGGACAAAATACCTTTATCCAGGGCTAGTGCGCTCTTTCTCCTATGCATTAATGCCTTTGCTTCTATCATGGTGTCTCACTATTGCTGTCCTGTGGGGTCAGGCCAACTCTCAGGATTTCAATATTGCATTGTTAGACAGGAGGGTATGAGACAATTGCACATATACAAACACATAAATCAATTAGATTTCATAGACATTAGGGATGATCGAGTCTAGCCCCCCGCCCAAAGAGCAGGAAGTCAGCTGGGGTCATAGGATCCCAGAAAGATAAGCATCCAATTTGCTCTTGAA